>NC_041394.2:8357530-9557530 GCF_900747795.2 Erpetoichthys calabaricus
TGTTGAAATGACAAATGCAATGCTTTTATTATTAAATATGTTTGTGGTGCACCATCTGTTGGAATGACAAACATGTTTAATGCGCTTACATGCTTAGTGTACCCCAAGTGACCAAACACTCACGACCAAACTTACAGAAATGAAATGACATAAATAAGCCTTAAATAGAACTTTTCTTTTCTTTAATATCAATTTTGTCTCTAGTTTTGTGCGAACTGTTTTGCTTTGAAATTTTACTAAAACTTTTAAACAAAGATATTTTTTGTAGAATGATTTGAAACGCACGTAACACTGTTGCTTGAATCATCCTTTGAAGTGAATTAAAAGCTGTAAAACTTTGATAATTTTGGATAAATGCAGCAACAAGTGGATATGCTTAGACCAGATAATGGACTAGTGAGGCCTCATCGGTATGCAGGATGGATCTCCATCTTACAAAAATGACATAGCAGGGCTAGAAAATGTGTAGAAAGGAGCAACTAGGCTAATTCCAAAACTGCAAGGTAGAAGCTATGAAGAAGAATCAAAGTATTTGAACCTTTTCAAGCTCAGACTAAAGAGGTGACAGTATTCAAAATGATGAAAGGGATTAGTACGGTGGATCCAAACTGTTATTGTAAAACAAATTTTTCAAAGAAAACATGGAGACACATGGGGATGGGAACTTGTTAAGTGTAAGTCTTGTTTTTTCTTCTTTTCTTCATAAAGAGAAGCACAGATACGTGCAGTAACCTACCAAGCTGGGTGGTAGACAGCAGTTCTTTGAGAGTAGATCGGACGAGCTGTTTTGGCCTGAACTGCCTGTCTCTGCCAAACTTGCTGTCATGATGTCAGTTCTAAATTGACCCGTTAAGAATTGGGGTTGGTTTAGCCTACACACTTCATGACGGCTACACTAATAGGCCAAGGCTAATACTTAGTCCTTCCAGTCTATGGAAATGTGTCCCACTTCAGCACACAGTCAGCAACAGCAGTGCTTGATTGAAATAATAATACATTAAAATGACTATTCACATCACAAAGGACAAAGATAATTACAGTATGCAGCAACGCCACTTGACGTGAATACAGCAATTCCTGCACGCTCTATACAATAAATAAAGAAGGCAGCCGTTGTAATGATAAATATCCCAAAATGTTGTCAGATATTGACACTCAGTGAAATGAAGTGAACGGAAAATGAACAGCCTACCAGAAAGAAACAGAAAGGTCTGACCAGCTTATGACAGTTAATGCCTCTTCAGGTACAATTTTTAGATTCTTTTGTTTCATTTTTCATGGTAGTGCTCATTTTTACCTTTATGATGTCACTGTGCTGATTTATTTAATTAATTTTATACAGGTATTTTATGCTAATTTGTCACAGCCATAATGTTTATGACAATTACGCTTATTGCCGGCCATGCGATTTCTAGTTTCGTGACTCTGTCATTATGCAAACAATATAAAAGAGGAGTTGTTTTGTGTATTGAGGGGACAGATAGACCAAAAAGGGGTTTGAGGCCTCCAAACAGAGCCAGAAAGCAGGCACTAGCCCGTCCGCAAGAGGCTTACCCCACATCAGCCAACCTTTAACTGCTACTTGCAGGCTGCGGCCTACATAGGCCTAAAAATGGGGGAAGCTTTAAAAGTTCAATACACAAGACATGGTACAGTAAAAAAAAAGAGACAGGGTGGGCATAAACCTCTAGCTTGTGAGTAAAATAGCAATAATGATTTTTATTAAAAACTGGAGATTTATTAGGATAAATGCTAAAAATGCAATTTAATAATTTGCCTACAATACACAGCAAACAAGACCCTGTACACAAACCAAAGGCAGTAATCCAATCACGATAGAAAGAAAGAAACCGGTAAACCAGAAACTGAAGTCAAATGATACTCACAAAACACCTCACAAAGTCAATGAGCCACTGCTGGGTCTCTCTTCCTGACTGTTATACAAAGACACACCAATGACATCCAGGTGACCCCGCCTCCAAGGGGCTCCACCCACATGAACATAAGGAATTTGACAAACGAGAGGAGACCCTTCAGTCCATTGAGCCCGTTTGTTTAGTTAAGCTGTCCCAACATCTCATCCAGATTCTAATTAAAGACTGTCAAGAATTTTTGACCAAGTAGAAAGAACGGAAGCACAAGTCAAGTGGCAGAATACAAATAACAAATAAAAAGTGAATCTAACAGAAATAACGTAGAAACTTTGAAATGCCTGACATTAATGGGCAGAAAATCCCATCCCCGAGGTACTTCTTGGCACACTGTGGTGGAATGAGCCTGTGGCTAAACTTACTCAAGAGAGCGCCTCCTGGAGGGGATGGAGAGAATTGTTCGTGATGGCATCCGATTTTGTTTCCATCCTCTTTTCCACAACAGCTTCCAGTTTGTCTAGGGTTCAACCCTGTGAGGGTGCAGGCTTTCCTGATAAGTTCATCCATCCATCCATCCATTTTCCAACCCGCTGAATCCAAACACAGGGTCACGGGGGTCTGCTGGAGCCAATCCCAGCTAACACAGGGCACAAGGCAGGAACCAATGCTGGGCAGGGTGCCAACCCATCGCAGGACACACACACCAAGCACACACACTAGGGCCAATTTAGAATCGCCAATCCACCTAACCTGCATGTCTTTGGACTGTGGGAGGAAACCCACACAGACACGGGGAGAACATGCAAATTCCACGCAGGGAGGACCCGGGAAGTGAACCCGGGTCTCCTAACTGCGAGGCAGCAGCGCTACCACTGCGCCACCGTGCCGCCTTTTTTCTGATAAGTTTATTCAGGTAATGTGCTTCTTTTAACCTCAGGTTGCTTCTCCAGGAGACCACAGCGTATGACACCACACTGGCTACTATGTACTTTACTAGCCATCCACCACGGCTCCATCCAAGTAGTAATGAAACAGGACAGCAAGGAGGGTCCTGACGTCCCGCTTCCCCCCAAAGGCCCACAGCCTCTGTCTCGGATTTGCGTGAATATATTGCTCCTGCAAACAAACTATAATTCTTAGCACGATGAGAGAAGTCGCAAAATCAACCGGAATGTTCTAGCAAATTCTAGAAAAAACCCCAATCTAAACCCGTTAAGTAGTTCTCTCATTCACTAGCTAAGCGGATGTAAGATATTCCCCGAGGCTGGCGCATGAGTGAGGAGGGCCCTGTCCCCCTTCCCTCGGCCCGCTGTGTCTGTCTCAGATTTGTGCAAATATATCGCTCCTGCAAGTGAACTATGATACTTAGCGTGATGAGAGAAGCTGCAAAATCAACCGGAATGTTCAAGCAAATTCTAGAAAAAAACCCAATCCAAACCCGTTAAGTAGTTGTCTCGTTCGCTGGCTAAGCGGAGGTAAGGAACACCCTGAGGCTGGCGAGTGAGTAAGGAGGGTCCCGCCCCCCCACCTCTCCTCAGCCCGCTGTGTCTCTCTTGGATTCACGCAAATGAATTGTTACCACAAGCCAACTATGATACTTAGCACGATGAGAGAGGTCACAAAATCAAACTGATCTAAATCTGTTAAGTATTTCTCTCATGAAAAGTGGACAGACAGACAGACGTTGGTTTTTATATATATAGAACTCGCAAAATCAACCGTAATGTTCAAGCAAAGTATAGAAAAAAAAAGATCTTAATCTGTTAAGTAGTTCTCTTGTGAAAAGCAGACAGACATACATTCAGACAGACAGACAGACATTGGATTTTATATATAGAGACATGGATTATGCATTATGGTACATAGGTGTTTGGAATGTAAAAAAAAGAAATTGTCTAAGCCGTCCACAGAGTGAATTTCCAGGTAAATATTTGACAAACCCTGCAAAAAACGCACTAATGAGCACAGTCAGTCTCTCATGGCTGTCTGTGGATCCGACAATGATGCTGTCCATCAATTTAGAACATTAGAACATTAGAACACTCTAGACGAGAACAGGCCATTCTGCCCAACAAAGCCTGCCAGTCCTGTCCACTTATTTCTTCCAAAAAAACATCAAGTCGAGTTTTGAAAGTCCCTAAACTGTCTACCACACTACTTGGTCGCTTATTCCAAGTGTCTATCATTCCTTGAGTAAAGAAAAACTTCCTAATGTTTGTGCGAAATTCACCCTTAACAAGTTTCCAACTGTGTCCCCGTGTTCTTGATGAACTCATTTTAAAGTCACCATCTCGATCCACTGGACTAATTTCCTTCATAATTTTAAACACAGTCAGGTCTCCTCTTAATCTTCTTTTGCTTAAACTGTAAAGGCTCAGCTCTTTTAATCTTTCCTCATAATTTAACCCCTGTAGCCCTGAATCAGCCCAGTCGCTCATCTCTGGACCTCCTCTAGTGCTGCTATGTCCTTTTTGTAGCCTGGAGACCAACAACTGCACCCAATACTCCAGATGAGGCCTCACCAGTGTGTTATAAAGCTTAAGCAGAACCTCCTGTGACTTGTACTGCACACATCAAGGCGCTATATAACCTGACGTTCTGTTAGCCTTCTTAATGGCTTCTGAACACTGTCGGGAAGTCGATAGCTTAGAGTCCACTATGACTCCTAAATCCTTCTCATAAGGTGGACTCTCGATTTTCCAACCGCCCATTGTGAATTCAGACCTTACATTTTTACTTCCTATGTGTAATTCTTTACATTTACTGACATTAAATTTCATCTGCCACAAATCTGCCCAAGCCTGTATGCTATCCAAGCCCTTCTATGATGATATAATGGATTCCAAATTATCTGCTAATCCACCTATCTTGGTATCATCTGCAAACTTAACCAGCTTGTTACTTATATTCCTATCTAAATCATTTATAAATATTAAAAATAGCAGCGTCCCTAACACTGACCCCTGCTGGACACCACTCTTAACATCACCTAATTCTGATGAGGTTCCTCACACCATCACCCTTTCCTTCCTGTGTCTGAGCCAATTCTGCACCCATCTAAAAACATCACCCTGAACTCCCCCTTCTTTTAGTTTGATGCCCAACTTCTCATGTTGCACCTTATCAAATGCTTTCTGAAAGTCCATATAAATAATATCATATGCTCCACTATCCGTATCCTTTTGTTGCCTCCTCATAGAATTCCAGCATGTTAGTAAAACACGACCTCCCTCTTCTGAACCCATGCTGTCTGTTCAGCTAAACTCCTGTCCTTGCCAGGTGTTGCTCAATCTTATCCTTAATAATTCCTTCCATTAATTTTCCTGTAATGAACGTTAAGCTTACTGGCCTACAGTTCTTTGGATCTGCCCTGTCACCCTTTTTATATAATGGGATGATATTTGCCATTTTCCAGTCCTTTGGAATCTCTCCAGTGCGCAGTGACTTCCTAAAAATATGTGTCATGGGCTTATATCTGTACTCACTAGTGTCCTTAAGAACTCGAGGGTAAATATTATCTGGTCCTGGTGATTTGTTTGATTTCATCTTATTTAATCTGAGCAGCACTTCTCCCTCTACAATTTCCAAATCCCTCAGTACATCCTTAGTAGTCCCTGTTACCTCTGGGAGGTTATCCACTTGCTCACTTGTGAAGACCTCAGAAAAATGTAAGTTTAGGGCATCTGCTATTTCACTGTAAATTTGTCAGTGTGTACACTGGTGGGAGAGCAGGCCAATTTGGAAAAGTCAGACCCCACCTCCAGGAGCAGTGGATTGATTTCAGCAGTGATGTCTCGCCATTCTCTTTTTGGTGGATCAATTGTTGTTCAAAGTGATGGACTCCTTCAATTTCTGTCCGTCTCCAAAGCACATGGTCCCCAGCAAGTGTCTCAAGCTGCATATATGGAATGGAGCAGGTCTCAAGAGTACGCTTCAGATAGTCCTTCCAGTGTTTCTTCAGTCCACCTTAAGGTCATGTGTTAAACCCACAGGACCTACCGGGGAAGCCGAGACTGATCCATATGGATAATGTGCCCGGTTCAGAAGAGGACATGGCAGAGCAGCATGGCCTCAAAGCTAATTGATGAACACCATTCCAGAAAATCTCATCTCAAGTGATACCCAGGATCTTCTGTAGGCAGCAAATATGGAATGCTTCTAGTGTGTGGATTTGCTTGTGGTGGGGAGTCCAGGACTGGAATCCATAAAGAAGTGTTGATATATATACCGCGTGATATACCACAACCTTCATTGCCATGTTGAAATTTCGGTTACAGAATACACGAATGAAGTGGAGGCTAGTCAGAGGCATCACGAGATATTATGATTCTGAGGTAGGGGAAAGATTGTGTGTTCCCCAGTGTCTTGTTGTCAGTTTTGATGCCCACTGGAGGATCTGTCTTCTGGAAGGCAGCGTCAGTATCTTGAAAGTGAAGTGAATTTCAACACTAATGAACATACTCACTTACATCAAGGGCCAATTTATCAGCGTTAATTCACTTAACCTGCATGTCTTTGGACTATGGGAGAAAACCAGAGCACCAAGAGGGAACCTACGTGGACATAGGAGAACATGCAAGCTCCACACAGGACAAACCTGGTCTCCTTTCTACCACTGTAGTACAGTGTCACTGCCTTCTCCTGGTCACCTAATTTAAAAGATACAAAACCACGGAAATACGTATAATAATCATAGAGGAAAATTATTCACAGTCATGGCAGACCGAGTATTGGGTGCAATTCTGGTCACCACACCACAACAAAGACTTAGCATCACTTGAAGCTGTGCAGAGGAAATCCTGCAGTACTTCTTTATATTCCTTGCTTTGTACCCCAGTAAATACAAATTATCGTCAATAACCTAACCACCCAATTGTGGTTCACTCAATCGGAATATGGAACCAATGTAGGAAGCACTTCAAGATAGGGAATATTTTATCTGTGGCACCTCCACATGGTAACCACCATTTTCCACCCTCTTAAACGTACACAGTTTTTAATGTTTGGAAAACGTATGGGATTAAATCATTTAGAGATGTGTGTATAAATCCATCCATCCTTCCATTATCCAACCCACTATATCCTAACTGCAGGGTCACGGGGGTCTGCTGGAGCCAATCCCAGCCAACACAGGACACAAGGCAGGAAACAAACCCCCACCGCTTGTGTATAAATCATGTCTTTGCATCCTATGAACATTACACTCCAAATTTAGTTTCCCATCAACACCATTTTTCCATTATCTCCAAATTGCTCAATGAAATCGGCTTAATTTTCCTCACCTCCCACCTATTTCTTTCCCATAAGAGATGTTGATCAGTCCTGGGGGCTCAGACAGCATTTCTATAAATTATAAAACATTTTAAAGTCCCTTTCTTTTAAAGATCCCGGAGTACAGTGGGAAAAGGATTTCTTAGTCAACATCTCAGAAACGGAGTGGAAGGCAACAATGCACAGAATTCCATATGCGCACAAAGCATTCAGTTATTTAACTTAAATTATTTTATGGAGCACATCTGTCTCATTTACAATTATCCAAAATGTTTCCTGGGTAAGATCCAACCTGTTAACGTTGCAATCGAGCTCCAGCCTCACTGGGCCCACGTGTTTTGGGCCTACACCAAATTAACATCATTCTGGACCAAAATCTTGAAATGCCTATCAGACAGCCTTGGTGTCCCAGTCACTCCTAACCTATTAACAGCTGTGTTTGGTGGGCTCACAGAAGGGTGTAAAGTGGAGAAGACAAACAAACTGTGATCGCCTTTACTTCATTATTAGCACGTAGACCTATTTTGCTGAAATGGAAGAATTCTAACCCACCTCTTCTAATAATAATAATAATAATAATACATTTTATATATTCATAGGCGCCTTTCTAAATACTCAAGGACACCAAACAATAGATAAAACACACATTATAAAGAAAACTAAAAATACAAAAATTAAAATCAGACAGAAGTAATTAAAGGGATAAAGCAGTCTCAAACAAATTAGTTTTAAGTTTAGATTTGAAACGTGAGAATGATTTAATAGGACGTCAGGGTGGCACAGTGGGTAGCGCTGCTGCCTCGCAAGTAAGGAGACCTGGGTTTGCTTCCCAGGTCCTCCCTGCATGGAGTTTGCATGTTCTCCCTGTGTCTGCATGGGTTTCCTCCGGGTGCCCCGGAAGACATGCAGGTTAGGTGCATTGGAGATCCTAAATTGTCCCTAGTGTGTGCAGTTCTGTGTGTGTGTGCTGGCGCCCTGCCGTGCCTATGCTAGCTGTGATTGGCTCCAGCAGACCCCCAAGACCCTGTGTTAATATATAGCGGGTTGGACAATGACTGACTGACTGACTGATTCAATATTTCTAAGCTCAGATGGTAGTGAGTTCCAGAGCTGGGGAGCAGAGCAACTGAATGCCATGGTGGTAAAGACGGACGAAGGGGACGGTCAAGTGGATGGAGGTAGAGGATCTAAGGGTGTGGGAGGGAATGGCAACATGGAGGAGGTCAGACAGAAATGGAGGAATTGAATTGAATGCGGAACTTAACTGAAAGCCAGTGAAGCTGCCGCAAGACGAGAGTGATATGGTGAGTAATGATGTGGGCAGCTGAATTCTGGACCAGTTGAGGCTTATAAAGAAATTTGTAAGAAAGACCAAAGAAAAGGGAATTACAATAATCCAGACGAGAAGTGAGAAGGCTATGAACAAGGATAGCAATGGTGTGGGGAGTGAGGGAGGGGCGCAAATATAATTAATGTTACGCAGGTGGAAATAAGCAAACCGGGAGATGTTATTGATGTGGGACTGAAAAGATAAAGTACTGTCAGGGATGACACCTGTGGGGAAGGGGAGACAGAGGAATTATTAATAACAAAGGAAAAATGATCAGTTTGGGATAATCAGATACCCAGATAGTGGGTAACTGATGTTATATCCATCCATCCATTATCCAACCCGCTGAATCTGAACACAGGGTCACGGAGGTCTGCTGGAGCCAATCCCAGCCAACACAGGGCACAAGGCAGGAACCAATCCCGGGCAGGGTGCCAACCCACCGCAGGACACACTCAAACACACCCACACACCAAGCACACACTAGGGCCAATTTAGAATCTCCAATCCACCTAACCTGCATGTCTTTGGACTGTGGGAGGAAACCGGAGCGCCCGGAGGAAACCCACGCAGACACGGGGAGAACATGCAAACTCCACACAGGGAGGACCCGGGAAGCGAACCCAGGTCCCTAGGTCTCCCAACTGTGAGGCAGCAGCGCTACCCACTGCGCCACCATGCCACCCTACTAATGTTATATACAATTTGAAATTGGAAAAAGTCAAATTCTCTCTTAGTGGATCTGTACAAAACTTTTTTAAAACCTGGCAGGATCTAATCAATAACATATTAGAATAAACATTTATATTGAGGAGAAAGACTCCTTTCTTTCTTTCTTTACTACTCTCAAAAGTTTTATTCCAGCTGTCAGCCTTCCTCTCTCTTTCTCATAGGTGGGAGTTGAATTGAATTTAGTTTTGTTAAGTTTGACTTGATTGTGTGGAATTTTATATGCTTTTAATAAATTCAATAAAAGATAAAAAAAGAAGAGAAAAATTGGGTGCATCCCAGGACTTACGGAGATTCCCTACTGTGACAGACTCAGAGAATTAATCCTGTTTAATCTCCAGCAGAGGAGACTGTGCGGAGATCTACTGTTATTCAGGTGTTCAAAACTCTCAAAGACATTGAAGAAGAAGATCAAGCAGAATTATTTTAGCTAAACTGTGAATCACATACTTGCAGATACCAGTAGAAACTATCAGAAGTGCATTTAGGACCGAATCAAGGAAGCACTTCACTTTATGGGAATATGGAATAAACTACCGAGCCATGTAGTTGAAGCAGAACCCTTCACAATGGAGAGATTTTGGGACAGCTTAGCTATAAGCTAAACAAGCAGACCTGATGGATTGAAGGGTCTCCTCTCGCTTGTCAGATTCCTTATGTTCTTATATTGGCAATCTGTGAGTAATTTGTGATTTTGACTTGGCCTTGAGAATGGACTCTTTCAAACTATGCCGTCTTAGTTTTGTACTTCTGTCTGGCTGACAAGCAGGACAATGTTGCCAAAGTAGTTTTTGACGGATGGTCCGTTACAACTCGGATGTCGACTTTGGTCAAAATTCAGCGGTAGAGGATGGTAATTAGCTGTAAACTGAGACAAAACTCGTCATTACTTTTTAGTTTGGCTTTCTTTGCTAGTAGGAAAGTTAGCTTCATTGATTTGACTTTGATTCTCTGTGCATTGCTGAGTAGTGAAGAGCGAACAACCTCTAAATTGGCATCGACATCTGGCAAGAGACAATACAAAGCAAAATACTCCATGGATTATCGCTGAATCGGACTCTAACTTGTTGGACTCTGGAGATGGATTTTGAAAATGAAAGTATGGTCCCAGCATCAGCTGATCGGTCCCCAGCTAATCGTGGTGCTGAACACGTTCGTGTAGCTGATGCAACTACAGCAACATTCGCCTGTGAGGACTGCCACTTATGATGACAAAAGGTACAAACCAGATTGTACTGCCGCCCACCTACCACGTGAAGATAGCCAGACAGCTGGCCCTCCGTGCATTCCTGCTGGCCATCAAGGATGCCAAACAGACGCTGACAGCGGGCACAGTACACAGCAACAGACATTTCATGTTGATTTATGCTGTGCTTTGTGTGCTTTTTATTGGAAAAGATATTCAGCCCTCAAAGAGTTAATGATGGCCTGACCCCAACTTTAACACTTTGAGTGCGAGGTACAAGTTAAGTCGTGTCTCACACTGCATGTCAAAACGCAACATATGAGAGAACTCCTATCTCAGTATACAGCCACTGGAGACGCAGCCGACTTGCTGCCACATGTTAATTATCTACCATTTACAGTACATTGACTTTTTTTGGCTGATGCCTTTATCCAAGACAACATTTAGGTTTAGGTTTAGGTTTAGGTTTAAATAAACCTAAACCTAAACCTAAATGTTGTCTTGGATAAAGGCATCAGCCAAAAAAAGTCAATACCATTGGTTACATTTCTTTTTTGGTATTCCAATTGTAGAACAGGCAGGTCAAGTGACCTGTCAGGGTCACACAGTGTCAGTAGTGGAATTTCAACCCACAACCTCAGGGTTTGAAGTCCAAAGCCTTAACTACGACACCACACTGCCTGCCTCTACCATAGGGTTGCCATCTAGTGGTCTTTTTTTAGACACAACAGTTTGCAGCAAGCAGTGCTCTAAATAGTCTCTACTTACAGTTAGGTTCATAAATATTTGGACAGAGACACAATTTTTCTAATTTTGGTTCTGTACATTACCACAATGAATTTTAAATGAAACAACTCTGATGCAGTTGAAGTGCAGACTTTCAGCTTTAATTCAGAGGGGTGAACAAAACGATTATATAAAAATGTGAGGCAACTAAAGCAGGGCACACACGCACACCCTAGGGACAATTTAGGATCGCCAATGCACCTAACCTACATGTCTTTGGATTGTGGGAGAAAACCCACGCAGACACGTCCTGGTACTAAATAATCCATCAGTCAATGTGTTAAGATGCCCACCCAAGTTCCCTTAACACAATATCATCTCAGTTTAGACTTCTGACCTGACAGTTTTTTAAGTAAGTAGCTGGTCAACATTCCCCTCAGCCTGGCAAAACTACACCATGTTTGAGGATGGCGCACCCCCAACAGTTCGACTCTCCCCAAAATGTGCGTTAACACTCAGCTTCCTAACCTTTTCAATCCTAATTATTTCTAACAATCATAAATTACAATTACAATCCCACAATGGTAAACTCGAATCGCTAATGCGTCTGTTAATTTTGCGTTTTGATAATGAGGGAGGCCCTCTCAGCCAAAATTTTTGAATAACACTTTTGAAAAGATTAAAAGAATGGTAATGAATTGTTTTAAATAAAAGAGAGTGCAGGCAGGGTGGAATGGGTGAAGAAGAGTGTCAGGAGTGATTTGTGACTGAGGGGTATCAGCAAGAGTGAAAGGGAAGGTCTACAGGATGGTAGTGAGACCAGCTACGGTATATAAGCTGGAGACGGTGGCACAGGAGACAGAGCTGGAGGTGGCAGAGTTAAAGATGCGAAGATTTGCATTGGGTGTGACGAGGATGGACAGGATTAGAAATGAGGACATTAGAGGGTCAGCTCAAGTGGGACAGTTGAGAGACAAAGTCAGAGAGGCGAGATTGCGTTGGTTTGGACATGTGCAAAGGAGAGATGAGGGGTATATTGGGAGAAGGGTGCTAAGGATAGAGCTGAGTTAAAGATGCTAAGATTTGCATTGGGTGTGACGAGGGTGGACAGGGCTAGAAATGAGGACATTAGAGGGTCAGCTCAGGGTGGACAGTTGGGAGACAAAGCCAGAGAAGGATGTTAAGGATGGAGCTAACAGGCAAGATGACAAGAGGAAGGCCTAAGAGAAGGTTTATGGATGTGGTGAGAGAGGACATGCAGGTGATGGGGCTAACAGAACAAGATGACGAGGACAGGAAGATATGGAAGAAGATGATCCACTGTGGCAACCCCTAATGGGAGCAACCAAAAGAAGAAGAAAAATGAATTGTTTTAAATGAAAATCATTTTATTTCTGCATAGTATTCTCTGCTGACAACCCGAACTAACAAGTATAAAGCAGCAACAATAAACTGCTAAACCCTTACAATGTGAACACTGGAGCTACCTACAGCCACCCTGTGAAAGAGAGCCGTATCAATTGATTAACACAAACAAATCATGACAAGATAACCTCCATCATAACGAGATTTGGGATAAGGGGATAAGAAGAGTAAAAGGAACAAATGAGAGGGAAACGTGAGATAAATTAAACAGAAAATGTGTCATCTGTGCAGCCTTAAGGAAACATTGACAAAGGGTTAGAGTGATTTGAGAAAGAAAAGACTGGGAGGACAGAGAAGAATAAAGGAAAAATACAAATAGTGAGACATGCGGCAGACAAAGACCAAGAAATACGCAGATCAGAAAAATGAAGGGAACACGTAATTATCCCAGTCTACCACCAAGTGAATGGAGCTTCAGGGGTATCCGTCCGTCCAGATAGGAAGCACAAGCGATTGTGAATCAACGTCACCTGCTTTGGTACAAATGACAGTGGCATCTTGTGACCTGGACAGGGTTTTTGGTTGATGTCGCACACCTAACAAAAAACTCTGCTGATGAAAGAAGATATGTGCCTGCTACTACTGACTTTAACAGGAAGCCAAGGAGAAGGTGGAGCCTCAGACCTGTTGACCAAAAGCAGTGAAGGACGGGCAAGTGTAATATGAAGATGGATTTCAAATCTACTGCTCAGAAAAATGAAGGGAGCATGTAATCATCAGAGTCTAACAGCAAGTCCATGAAGCTTCAGGGGTATCAGTGTGTCCAGTTGGGAAGAAGAAGTGATTGTGAATCAACTTCACCTGCTTTGGTGCAAATGAAAGTGACAACAGGTGACTTGACAAGACAATCCCCAAAAAGGGAATGGTGGCCACAGACAAGTGCTCTCTCCTTAGCCTTCCTAGTTGATTCTTCTCTAGTTTTGCATTTTGCTGGTGTCCAGCTCCTCCAGGATGGCACTTCCATATGTGGTGTCACAAGAAGGTTTGCTGTGTCTCCCAGCACAGTCTCAACAGCATGAAGGTGATACCAGGAGATGGACCATACACATACACAAGGAGAGCTGGACAGGGCCATAGATGGGCATCAACCCAGCAGCAAGACTGGTATCTGCTCCTTTGTGCAAGGATTAACAGGAGGAGCACTACCAGGGTGCTACAAAATGACCTCCAGCTGGCTACTGGTGTGCATGTTTCTGATCAAACCAACAGAATGAGACTCCATGAAAGTAGCATGAGGGCAACATTCTCTGGTGAGACCTGTATTCACAGCCCATCACCATGCACCTCGATTGGCATTTGCAGAGAACACAAGAATTGGCAGCTCCACCATTAACTCCCCGTTCTTCTCACAGATGAGAGCAGGTTCACATTGAGCACATGAGGTAGACGTGAAATAGTCTGGAGATGCTATGGTGAATTTTATGCAGCCTGCAATATCAACCAGCATGACCAGTTTGGCGGTGGGTCATTGATGGTCTGGGGAGACATATACTTGGAAGGTCACACAGACCTACACATGATAGGCAATGATTCCCTGACTGCTGATAGGTACCAGGATGAAATCCTCAGACTATACACTGGTGCAGTGGGCCCTGGGTTCCTCCTGGTGTAGGACAATGCCCAGCCTCATGTGGCCAGAGTATGTGGGAAGTTCCTGGATGACAAAGTCATTGATGCCATTGACTGGCCTGAACATTCCCAAGACCAGAATCCAACTGAGAACCTCTGGGATATTATGTATCAGTGCATCAAACAACGTCAAGTAGCACCACAGACTGTCCTGGACCTCACTGATGCCCTGATCCTGGTCTGGGAAGAGATCCTCGAGGATCATCCGCCATCTCTTCAGGAGCTTTCCTAGGTGCACACTATTAAGATATTCCATTTCAATATTTCATTCATTGAGATCCGATGTGTGATTTAAGTGTTCCCTTCATTTTTTTGAGCAGCCTGCATAAGAGATCTGGACAAGAATAAAATCAAGAAGCTGGTGTCACACATGTGTGCATGGGAGGCAGCTAAAGGGTCTAAATGAGAGTAATTCCACACCAGACCAGGGGGTGGAAGAGTGCACTGACCTTTTTTCTCACTTTCCTGCAGACCGTTCATGGGAAATTCCTCCTGGCCCTGGTGACGTCACTTCCGGTCCCAACCTTGATGATGTCACTTCTGGTTCTGGCCAGAATAACATCACTTCTGGTTCTGGACCCTTAAATGACTTCACTTCCGGTGAAGAACCCATGACTGAAGAGACTTCCGGTTCCAACCCTTTTGATGACATCACGTCCGGGTCTGAGCTTATGGAAGAGGACCCTTCCGCTTCCCCACCTCAATTACTTCACTTCCTTTTCTGGCCTGTAAAGCCACCATATTTGACTAACCTGGTTAGTTCTGTTTTGGACTCCATTCTGAGCACGTCAGTGCTAGCAATTTACCCATTTGCAGCCACAGGTGGCTGCCCCAAATCTTTTCATGACTCTTGTGTCTATTTATTGAGACACTGGTTAAGTTTGCAGATGACACTAAGTTACTGTAGGTGGAAGGGTGGATGATGGACAATCAGCTAAATTGTTACAGAGGGACAGCATACAGACTTAAATAAGGATTAACAGAAGTTGTGGTGGAGGGATATGTTGCATATAAGTTTATTTACCTAAAATCAAAGATCATCTCTTTAATGATCGTTGCCTTTATTTGAAATACTAGGGTGTTGTACCATATTAGCCATTATGGATGTATTGAGAGGTTAAGCAAAATGACACCTTTTATTGGCTAACTACAATTGCCAGAAGAAGGGGTCTGAGTTGCCTTGAAAGCTTGGATATTGTAATCTTTCTAGTTAGCCAATAAAAAGTGTCATTTTGCTTAACTTCCCACTACCTTTATTTGAAAGAATTTTTTTTAACGCACCATTTGGTAAACTCTTCTACCTCTCTGTCAAAATACAAACTGGACAGAGTGGTCAGCCTTTATGATCCACACAAGTACTGCATTGTCTGCATATTTATAAAAGGTGCTGGCTGGTGATGAAGCCTGTCACTTGTTCGTATGTAAAGTGGACTCCACTCACTTTTTACAGCTGCGCAGCTTCCCATCATTCCACAGCTTACCTGACTACCACCATAGTCCTGGATTTTTCTTTTGTCTTTGCTGCATACTTGATTGGTGACGCATTTGCATGACCAGTCATATCAAATATGATCTCGATCTGTTTCTGACCATCTCAGAATGTGGTCTGCGTGGTCCATCACCAGTGCATGTGCACCATTTTTCTTAGGTGTGTTTGCGTATTTAATGAGAAAAGGCACCTACTGCAATAGCCACATCTGTCTGCCTGTCCATCTGTCTGTTCGCATGAAACAACTCAGTTCATGATGGACTGACTAGCACAATTATTATTCCAGGAAAGATGGAAGGACAGTTTTATTGTTATTGAGACATCTTGAACACGGTGCAATGTACGCATTTTTGAAATTACAAAATCTCCCTTTGAAAATGATATGTCAAACTCATCAACCTTAAAATGAAGCAACATTCTTTGTGACTTCAGCTGCAAATTAGTGTACTGTTTCAATTTTACCTCGAGAGCTGTCACACATGGTTGCCTTTCAGACTCATCCAAGGTATGCGGTACCACCTCAAAACGAGACGGGGTGCTGTTGCTAACAGTCTTATCTCCTTTTTCCCCCTCACAGCAGCGAGATCCCACCCACCGAGAGCAAATGAGCCTGAGAAGCCCCACCCCTTCTGGTCCAGATGATATAAAAGCAGCCGTCCCCAGATGGTGGTATTGCTTTTTGGACCTTAGAGCCTGATACGCTGTAGCTCCCCCCAAAGCCTGACAACCTTTTGTTTAATGCTTCTGGTGGGCGAATGTGAAGGTAATTGTCTACTTTCTTAATGTCTGAGCACCATGAACACTGGTTGCTTTGCTTTCTGTTAAGAATAAATGGGGTTGGTTATCAGGTTGGCACCACAACTTGTTCTGCCTTTTTCACTCACTGCCCCACATTGGCGTAGTCGGCAGGATATTCTAAGCACTATGAACGACCCAACAACTGGCTAAATAAATCAGGTCAATCAATTGCAGGCACAACTGGCCACCTAACAGGATTAGCTGGCTGAGGTGGAAACTTGCCTTCCTGTATCTCTAGGGGTGTGGCCTCTGAGATCATGACCTGTGTTTAATTGACACGATGGGATAAAAGGACAACTTGGTATTCATGTCCTTATCCAATCGGTGAACACCAAAACTCTCAAAAAGCTTTGTGCAAAACCTCTCGCATGTTACTTTCAGTTTTTGACCTCTTGTTTGTTCTCTTGACCTCAAATTTTGCCTTTTGCTTCGGCTTCAGTTTCATTTTGCTTTTTTTACCTTTTTTTATTCCTCTACATAAATGAAGATGTGAGTTCCAAAATCTGCTAATTACACCTTTTGGTAAAATTTAGTGAACACGTGATTGTGACTTTTCATGCAGTTGGTCATGCACTGAAAATATGTTTGAGCTTCAAAACCTGCTAATTGCAACAGTGTAGCTCTATAGTTTTAGGGATTTAGTTTCAAAATCTGCTTACGGACCCAAATTTTCCTATTTATCTCCAAAATTTATCTTTTGTACTTAGCTGATTTTGGAACTGAGCTCTTCAAATCTTCTGGTGTTTCTCAAAACATTTACCTATCATTGGTGCGCTCATACAGTAGTATATAAGCAAACCTGTGGGAATGGAATCCACAGCTAGCAAGGAATTACTGTATATTTCATTTAAGAAGTCCTGGATAATGAAAAGATACATCCAAAAATGGTCCTTGATAATGAAGACGCCCCAAAACAGCAAAATGGAAGACTCAGAAAAAAAGAAACAAATTTATTTAAGTTGTCTGCATCATAACAACATGAGTGCCTCCATCTTATATAGGCATGCCATAATAACATAGTATATCACTTGACGTGCATGTCCTGATTGTTACTACACAATGAGCATATTAAATGTACACGCTATAAGAAATAAGCTCAAAATGGAGCCATCCAGAAAACAAACTGATGTCAAGGTAATGTCACTAACCCCAATTATAGGAATGTTAAAGATGCCACGCATGCGCATCAGAGGGTCACACTCTGAGTTCCTCCTAGGTAGGTAATACCATCTCATTCTGAAAGTGCTGTCGCTCAATGTCTTGTCTTCTTCTTCCTTCACAGTGTATAGAAACTACCCAGTGAGGGCAACTGACTCCACCCCTTCTGGTCCCTGGGCTATAAAAAGTGACCACCCAGAAGGAGGCAGCACTTCTTATCCAAGCAACCTGAGGAAAGGAGCTCCAGATTCAAAAGACACCTGATGAAGCCATTCAAAAAGATTTAGCCACAATGCTGTGGTGGCAGTGTGTGCTGTTTCTTTTGAGCGCCATCGTCCGTTATGTTTATTTAAAAGCTTTAAGTAAACGGGGATGGTTGTGTTGGCGCCCCAGAAGTCACCTGTGTATCAGACTGTCACTCCTTTGGACGATCATAATGACTGGAATGATTCAATAAAAGTTAATTGCCTGCTCTCCTTGCTTATAGTTTACATATTTGTTCTATCCAGCCCCCTGGTGTATAAGTGAGTGAAAAGGAGACGTCCACTAACAGGGAAGGTGAAGCACCAGTTCTTGATGCAGAACGGATCCACAGTCCCGGGTGCATGTGTATTGTGGCTGCAGGGTGCATCTCCTTCCAGGACAGGTGAGTGCAAGGGTAAGAGAACAAGAGTTGGGGTGGAGGACATATCATAAAAAAGTTACGATAGGGTCAGCCCCAAACCTTGCCATGATAATACAACGTACTGGGGTCTTTTTTCTCCTTCAGTGTCCCCTGATAACTCTGCTCCTGGGTTGTCCCATAACAGCTACAGCGGTTTGACTAATATAGGCAGTTACATTATAATGCAGCTGCCATCTCCTGTCTTGGGGAATGGAGATATGCAGCATTGTTTCAATCCTCCATGGACCTTCCAACACTCATTTCTTCATTTCCCTACAGTCGGCTCATCTCAAAAGGAGTCGAAGCCATTATAGTCTGTGATCTCCTACAATAGTTTAATAGTAAGGACTAAATTATGTGAGCTTGATGAGTTAAGTTGGATGAATTAATGAAAAACATTCTCATGTGATCAATCTCGTTGAAGCATGGGAAAAATAATAATTAATAATTTAAAATGTCTGCATACATTGGAAAGTGTTGCTGCATATTTGGTTAGACATGCAAGTAAGAGTTTCACTGCACTCTGCACACGTGACCAAAAACTTGAACCTAAGATAACTCTCATTGAGAGACAGAAGGAGGACCGCAGTATTGTATTATGAGGTGAGGAGGGGTTTGGTGAGAATGAAAAGCCAACAATCCCAAAATCTGAGCTCCAAAATAAGTGTCGGGCTCAGAGGATAATATTCAGACTGGCAGAATTAACAGACGGGAGCAGCTTCCCAACGCTGAATACACAAATCATTAACATCAATTACAGTAATCGAGAGATCCGTCTCAAAATATAAGCACGTCTATTCATATCTACCTCAGTGACTATTCATCCTTACAAATTCAGCTTGTGAGCTACTGAGGTTTGATCACAAAAACAAAACAGAAGGCTCAGGGAAAGAAGGGACAGCCTTTGCGGTAATGCACTCAAGGAAAAGACTGGACTGGTGCCATCTGTAACAAGCAGCATTAAAGTTCCATTAAGCTTTAACATTTTCTGAGAGGCACCCATTAATTGACAGATACAGTAGACGTTACATTTAGAGAGCTCAGCGAAACGACAATCAAGAAAATGCATCTTGTGCAGGGAAGGGAGAGGTGAAGGAGACATGTGCTCACTTCGTATTATAGCCCATAATAATAATAATAATCATAATAATAAGATGAAGAGGAGGAGAAGAATAAAAGTAATAATTATTATTATCATCATCATCATCAGTATTCCATTATTATTATTATTATTATTATTAACAATAATAATAAGAAGGAGAAGATGAAGAAGGAGAAGAATAAAAGTAATAATTACTGTATTATCATCATCATCATCAGTTCATATTATTATTATTAACAATAATAATAAGATGAAGAAGATGAAGAAGGAGAAGAATAAAAGTAATTATTATTATTAACATCATCATCATCATCAGTATCATATTATTATTATTAATAACAATAATAATAAGAAGAAGATGAAGAAGAAGGAGAAGAATAAAAGTAATAATAATTATTATCATCATCATCATCATCAGTATTACATTATTAAGAAGGAGAAGATGAAGGAGAAGAATAAAAGCAATAATTATCATAATCATCATCATCATCATCAGTATTATATTATTATTATTATTATTATTATTATTATTATTATTATTATTATTATTAAAAATAAGAAGAAGATGAAGAAGGAGAAGAATAAAAGTAATTATTATTAACATCATCATCATCACCATCAGTATCATATTATTATTATTAATAACAATAAGAAGAAGAAGATGAAGAAAGAGAAGAATAAAAGTAATAATTATTATCATCATCATAATATTATTATTAATAATAATGATAATAATAAAAATGATAAGATGAAGAAGAAGAATGAAAGTAATAATTATCATCATCATATTATTATTATTTTAAAAAGCTCTGCTTTGTTGCACAACTCTTATCTATTCAAGTCTGTTACAGTGCCTTCCAAATTGGGGGCTTAATGTCATTATTATTGTAGGCAGTGTTACAATTAGTACTAATAATGCACATTATGCTATAGTAAAAGAGAAATGCATATATTCATAAAATACCTCAATAATTTTAACATCTTATACACATTTTCTTTATTCAGTGAACAAGAAATAAACTAAAAAAAGTGAAGCAAAACAATTCAACCTTGTAACAAAATGATAATGAGAATTAAGCAAACTACTTTTACTCCTGGAACAATAAAATCACTGTAAACCTCCGCATTTGCCATTCCGGGTCTCACTTTCTCAAGATCTGTACTACACAGCCCCCTGCCTGTTCAAATAAATAACACAGGAGAAGCACAAAAGTGATGGAAAGAAACGAGATATTTCTATTAAATGTCACTGTGTGTGCAAGCAAGCCACCTTTATAGGCAGAAAGAGATGAGTGTCAAGTGCTGTCTGTCAGGGATAAGTAGAAAATCAACAGATAGGAAAGGCACTAGATAGATAGATAGATAGATAGATAGATAGATAGATAGATAGATAGATAGATAGATAGATAGATAGATAGATAGAACTGAAAGGCGTTTAATAGATAGATTGATTGATAGATAGATAGAAATTAAAGGCACTATATAATAGATACTGTAGACAGATATGAAAGGCATTATATAATAGATAGATAGATAGATAGATAGATAGATAGATAGATAGATAGATAGATAGATAGATAGATAGATAGATAGATAGATAGATAGATAGATAGATAGATAGATAGGAGCACTCACTATAACAAAGAGATAGACAGATAGATGTGGAATGTATTATGTAAAGGATAAATAAATAGGAAAGGCCCTAATAGATATATACATCAAAGCACTTTGTAATAGGCAGATATATAGATTGGAGGAAGAGATAGGTACTACAAAACAGTTAAGTAAAAAAGCTCTTACAATAAATTATATACAGTATATATTTGGTGCTATTTACATATCTGCTATATAACAGAAAACATGTAGGAGATCACTTTATAATCCACAGATATTAAAAGTACAGCATAATAGCTATATAGGAAAGCATACTATGATAGATATAAAATATGTTAGGCTCTGAGCCATAGTGCTTAAGGCTTTGGACTTCACACCCTCACGATATGGGTTCAAATCCTGCTGCTGTCACTGTGTGACAATAAAAATGCATTTAAACCTAATAAATGAAAGGTGTTGTATAATAGACAAATATATAGGAAGGCATTATAGATAGATAGATAGATAGATAGATAGATAGATAGATAGATAGATAGATAGATAGATAGATAGATAGATAGATAGATAGATAGATAGATATGAAAGGCACTATATTATATTTACACTAGATAGATAGATAGATAGATAGATAGATAGATAGATAGATAGATAGATAGATAGATAGATAGATAGATAGATATGAAAGGCACTATATTATATTTACACTAGATAGATAGATAGATAGATAGATAGATAGATAGATAGATAGATAGATAGATAGATAGATAGATAGATAGATAGATAGATAGATAGATAGATAGATAGATAGATAGATACTTTGCTGCTACTCTGTAAAATGAAACCTAAGAAGACTCCTTGTCATTTTTTAAGATTCAAAATCTTGGATTTAAAAATTTTAAAGCAGCACACCTGTAAAGCTCTTTTCTCCACACGATAAAAGAAAGTGGGGGCTTAAAGTTTAAATTCGTGCCTCGTCTGGTTATGAAATATATATTCTAGATCATCTAGTTTGAGAGAGAAGTCCACACACAGCACACTCCCTGCAGCGCTGAGCCGATCGTCAAGTGAAAGACGCCGAGTAATGCTGTGTATTTTTTAAATGTTTTGTTTGTGTTTCTCTTTTCATGGAGAAGTCCATCTAAAGTAATGTGTGTTCAGTGGTGTTTGCGAGTCGTTCTGATTGTTTAAATATCGGAGTGCACCATTGCCCGGCCATGAAGCAGCAGTTTCTTTACAGGACAGTCTCTATATAGCGCACTCACTCACGCACGCACGCACGCACGCGCACACACACTTTTCGCACTTGCACTGAGCCGTGTTCATTTTGTTCCCCGTCAAGGCTACGCTGTCAGAGTGGACACACACACACACACACACACACACACACACACACACGCCCTTTTCCTTGCACGTCTGCACCACGAGCCCATCGCTCAGATGCTGTCCTCCTGCAAGTGTGAGCGCAGGTTAAGCCTTCCGCCCAGCCCGGCGCACTCACCTTGTTAAGATGAGAAAGTCATTATCTACGGCGAACCCTTAGTGGGTCTCTGCTGATCAGGACGTGGCTCTTGAAGAGTTTGAGATACTATTGTAATTCGGCTAGCCGTGCTTATCTGAGGTCACCTCGTTCACAAGTAATCAAGGAGAAGGGGGCGATAAGCTGAGGGTGTGGGCTTTTATGTGAGAAGGTAATAAATAACTCAACACCCGGCTTTCTGTGAGGAGCCGAGCTTAACATCTCCCTGTTCTCAAATGTACGGCATTTAACACCCCAACTCCCTTCACATAGAGATGGTATTTATAAAACAGCTTCATGCACCAGAAATGAACAAGTTGAAGTAAAATAATAAAACACAATAAACAGTCGTATCGACTTCAATGAATGCTACACACTCAAAATCTCCGTCCCCACACTGGAGGCTTGTGAAAAATAACGGTTCACACTGTGATTGCTTTCGCTGCTCGCACTAATGATGATTTTCATGGTGATCACTTTTCGCTATCTATCGACACAGCCGTGTATTACATTTCTTCAAAGCAGCAGCATGAACGTCAAGGTGAAAAGAAGAAAGCTTTACCTTTACATGGTGTACAAAATGTGCCCAATTTAGCAGCGTCTCTTCCCAGATCTACGGAGAGGAGCAGCTGATCTCTCTCTCTCTCTCTCTCTCTCTCTCTCTCTCTCTCTCTCTCGCTCACACGCTCGCTCGCCTGGTCTCGCTCTCTCTCTCTCTCTCTCTCTCTCTGTCTCTTTCTCTTTCTCTCCTACGGTCTCCGTGTCTCATTCACTCTCTCTCTCTCTCTCTCTTTTACTCCCCTCTCATCCCCCCTAAGCCCACCAATTCCAGGTGTAAACGACGTGTTACCATTCGTTTCGGCTCCGCTAGTCTTGTTTTTTGCAGCAGCAGCAGCGGCAGTCCAGGAAGAAGATGCGCAGGCAGGCTGGCGCTGAAAGGGCGGCTTCCATGCACAGCGATCAACAGAAAGCCGCGTTACTCTTCATCGAACGATCGGGATACTGGATGATGAGGAGAAGGGAGAAGATGATGATGTTGATGATGATGATGAAAGAAGAAGCAGAAGAAGAAATCCAAACCATTCGCCCGCGTTCCCTTTATAGCTCCACTAGCAAGCAACAACAAGCTACTACAGCCCAAGGATGGACGATGCATAGTGCATACAATAAGTAAGGCGCCGCTTCACGAGCGCATCATCCCACTTGGAAGCGCACAGGCTTTTCCTTTTTTGTAGAATATGCAGGTGGATAAAATGAAAGCGGGGCGAGCCGGGAGAGGCAGAGCACTCGTGCTGCACGGTAGATCCGTCCTGCTCTGCTGTCACATTTCAAATGAAATCCTGGAAGAAACCCAGTAATGTCGGTTATAACATCCTCTGTGTGATTTTGTTTTTTTCTTTTAAGGTTCTCCAAAAGCCCAATAAACTCCCGTTAGTTTCTCCTTCAGACAACTTCTCAGCCTATACGTGCGCTTCAGTCGTCCTTACACTTGCAGTAATCCGAAATCTCTGGCGCTAAAGGTGTGTGCGTGTGTGTGAGTGAGTGAGGAAACAGCCTCTGGAGTGCCGGGAATATTCCACGTCGATTTTCCCCCAACAAATAAAATTTTAAAAAAGGAAGAAAAAAAAAGAGTCGTCAGACCATCTTTCTCTTGTTTTAAGAGCGGCAGTCTTCAGCTCTTGTGCGAGCCCCTTGTTTTCTTCAAGAATACACTGGCAAAGTAACGGACTGTCGTCAATGCATTATTTATAAGGCAACTTTTTTTTATATTCCTCAAATAAATTAATTCCTATTTTTTTTTCTTTATCCCTCGGCGATTCCATTTAGATGCATGCTGATGAAATGGAATATTTCTAAATCCATAATTAAAAACTGTCAGCATTCATAATTTCAGATGCAACATACCAAGTCCTTTTCGTCCGTCTGTGGCTTAAAAAATAAGTTAATCAATTAAAATGAAATAACTGGCTGTCAGTTTAATAGCAGTTGCATAACTGGCAAATTACGCACTGGCTGTTCTCAAAAAGCTTTGGAATTCAAACGGCATAGCCTAAAATTAAAATAAAATCCTTGATGACATGATGGCCTTTTTAGAAAAAAAAAATGTAGCCAGTCTGTGAAATTACGCAAATCGACTTTAAAAATATGTAAATAAATTTAATATAACTATATATGAATATAAAACTATGCAGCTCGTCTCAGGAAAATAAAAAAAAAATCCCATTAAATCAGCTTTACTGAATGCTATGTCTCAAATTAATCTTTTTTTTTATTTGTATATAATCGTGGGCATAATACTTTAAAATCCTCCAAATTAAGGAGTTCATAATAATTATCTAGTGTTATATGTAATGACTAAGTTATTTTCCTCCTTGGAATCTTAGCGTTTTAAACAGTATCAGTAGCATAATAATAATAATAATAATAATAATAATAATAATAATAATAATAATAATAATAATAATAATAATAATAATAATAATCCTACATTTACGGTGAAGTCAACATGCCAGTGATTAAAGATTATTACTTCGAATTTATCAATTACATTTTATTACTGAAAAAATATATAAAAACTATATATATAAAAAAAGGTTACTAATAAACTGAAATCAAGAGCAAATATTTCCAGCTATATTTCCAAGCAGAAAAAAAGTCTTCTCGGTTATTGTTTCTAAACAGGAATCCTTTCAATAATCCATTCCGGACGTGTCTACATTTTCAGCAGCCCCTGCAAAGCGCCACGAATGAAGCTGCCGCCGTCTCCACCTTCCTTACGGTCTCCCGTTCACGGTATCAATCCAGGCGCAAAGTGTCTCTTCGCCGCGCGGAAGGTGAACGACGCCCCCCTTGATTGTGTCGAGTGCGATCCTCACCACTGAGCGACCCTTTGCTGCCAAGCAGCAAGCTGCGCGCCGCTGCCTCTTCGAACTCCTCGACGGTAACTCACTTTCGCAGGAGCAAAAGAAGCGTCTTTATCGCGCATCCTCTCAGAGGGGAGGCTGATTATCGAGGGCAGGTTAAGAATTGTTGCTGAGTACCTTGCGGGCAAGAATTACTAACTAGGAATCGAAACGTAGAAATGCGAAATAATGTACAGTATCTGTGATGCGTATTACCGCGGGTGTCCGCAGGCTGCCTGACGCTACTGCTTTGTTAAATTACAGTTTTCTCTACGTGTATCATTACCTCCTGGTGCAGGGATCTGTTACGGGCGCAAAAGGTTGATAGTTACTCCGTAGGCGGGCGCTTTCTCACCCTGTCTTTATGGCACATTTATTTTACTGTAGCCCTGAGTCAAAATACAGCGTGTTTAAAAAAGGGCGACTGCAGAGCCAAAGGCGATTCACCATTAAAGTACAGAAGTGAAAGATCGAGAATGATAAAACCAGACATGAAAAAAAGATAGATAGATAGATACAGTATGAAAGGCACTCTATAATAGATAGATAGATACGAAAGGCATAATATAATAGACAGATTTTTTTTGTTCTTTATTTCACCTTATACAATTTCGTGTATTAGGAATTTGGTAGTTTTCGCATACCCCTTGGGGTCAGAGCACAGGGTCAGCCATTGTACAGCGCCCCTGAAGCAATTACAGGTTAAGGGCCTTGCTCAAGGGCCCAGCAGAGCAGGATCTCTTTTGGCAGTGACAGGGATTCAAACCGGCAACCTTTGGGATACCAGCGCAGATCCTTAGCCTCAGAGCCACCACTCCACCCCACAGGCACTATATAATAGATAGATAGATAGATAGATAGATAGATAGATAGATAGATAGATAGATAGATAGATAGATAGATAGATAGATAGATAATGAAAGCCACTATATGATAGATAGATAGATA
Organism: Erpetoichthys calabaricus; assembly: GCF_900747795.2. NCBI lineage: Eukaryota > Metazoa > Chordata > Cladistia > Polypteriformes > Polypteridae > Erpetoichthys > Erpetoichthys calabaricus. The sequence goes on from NC_041394.2 coordinate 8,383,890, forward strand.
GATAGATAGATAGATAGATAGATAGATAGATAGATAGATAGATAGATAGATAGATAGATAGATAGATAGATAGATAGATATGAAAGGCACTATATGATAGATAGATAGATAGATAGATAGATAGATAGATAGATAGATAGATAGATAGATAGATAGATAGATAGATATGAAAGGCACTATATAATAGATAGATAGATAGATAGATAGATAGATAGATAGATAGATAGATAGATAGATAGATAGATGTGAAAGGCACTATATAATAGATAGATAGATAGATAGATAGATAGATAGATAGATAGATAGATAGATAGATAGATAGATAGATAGATAGATAGATAGATAATGAAAGGCACTATATGATAGATAGATAGATAGATAGATAGATAGATAGATAGATAGATAGATAGATAGATAGATAGATAGATAGATAGATAGATGTGAAAGGCACTATATAATAGATAGATAGATAGATAGATAGATAGATAGATAGATAGATAGATAGATAGATAGATAGATAGATAGATATGAAAGACACTATATGATAGATAGATAGATAGATAGATAGATAGATAGATAGATAGATAGATGTGAAAGGCACTATATAATAGATAGATAGATAGATAGATAGATAGATAGATAGATAGATAGATAGATAGATAGATAGATAGATATGAAAGGCACTATATATAATAGATAGATAGATAGATAGATAGATAGATAGATAGATAGATAGATAGATAGATAGATAGATAGATAGATAGATAGATAGATAGATAGATAGATGTGAAAGGCACTATATAATAGATAGATAGATAGATAGATAGATAGATAGATAGATAGATAGATAGATAGATAGATAGATAGATAGATAGATATGAAAGGCACTATATGATAGATAGATAGATAGATAGATAGATAGATAGATAGATAGATAGATAGATAGATAGATAGATAGATAGATAGATAGATAGATAGATTCACTCTACTTATCTGTCTACATTCGATCTCCAGAATTCGTTTGCCTGTTTCCTCCCCTTTTCCTCTCCGACTCAGAGCCCCCCTCTATGGTGGGTGAGGGTGTGTTGCACATTTTAGGCTCAGAAGTGAGTTGTCTTTATCTCATCAGAGCTGTAAACCTCTAGTCCTCCTCAAACCATTCATTAAACGTGTGCTCTTTTTGTCGTTTTCATGACTGCAGCATATTCTTTCTTCAAAACCTTTTCTTTCCAGTTGACTTGTTCTTTTTTTCTGAAGAGCCCCCGATTGTGTACTGCCGACTATTTGCTTTCTTTTACACAAATCCTCCGCGGTTCTCTTGTCTAAATGTGCTGTAGCAACACTCCATAAGATTGTGTATACAGAAGCATTAAAAAGGTTTGCCTTTGGAGAAAGGTTACCTTCTGCGAGATACACGGAGATTCTTTGTGATAACATTCTCGAGCTTTTCCAAAGGGATCAACGAGGATTTCCAGCTCTTTTATTTCTGGAAGATGAAACCAGCAGACATGTGTGTGCCCTCTCATCATCATGTAAATATCGAGGTTGATCCGAGCATTTGTAATTTCTAAATCAAGTTATTTTGTTTATATAAATAGCTTAATTGGGGAGACTCTGAACGAGGAGAATTCAAGAATGAATTCAAACGGCATTCTTATCATTGACAGCCAATTATATTCAAAGCACATTTGTCTGTAATTTCAATTAACTTTGCACCTCGGCCATTACCAGGTCAAGTAACCTTTGTGTTCCAGGCTAGATAATCATTAATTAGGTTGTGGGTTTTCAAAGTAAAATCAGTCCCAATGCACTCTTCTTTCATTCTTCAAAAGCTGAAATAAACTGATAAGTAATAAAGCAAAAATTGGCACGTGCCATGAATATTTCGCTATCATTCCATACTATTAAGGTAACACTCTGGAGATTAAAAGAAAAAAATCAATTACGGAGAACACTAGCAGAATGCTGTGATTAATCGAAGATGAAGGTTACTCAACATGGCTAATGGCTCTCATTAAAGACTTAATTCTACTGTTACCTCATTTCGTTGGGTACAAAAACATCAACATTCAATAAGGCAAGCAAACCATTTAGGGAATACGAGATATGCAGAAGGGAGATTTAAATGAACAGTGATCAAACAGTCCATCTTAAAACTAAACTGCCCATATCGCTTTCATTTAGTAGTAAAAATGTCTACATTAACATAAGCTGCCCTAATTCGGGGTGTTCAAATGTAATAACTTACTTCATGAGGTAGAAGCATATAATAAATAAGAAGAGTTGCATCAAATATTTGAAACATCCATATGTGTGCTTCAATTGAAACGTGTGAAGTCGAAATATTCTTGGCTGTAATAGAAATTTGTCATTTTTCACCTTCTGATGGAGGTCCATAGAGGTCTAGATCTGTAGTAAAGGATCAAAAATCTAAAATAACATGATATTCAGAAACTCTGACCTTGAAATAGTCTGAATCCCAATTTCTCAAAAAGTGGGTTGAGTTGCAAATTTACCACCAGTGGGTCACGAGCCATTTAAGTGGAAGTAGATAGCAGTAGGTTGTGATTGCGCCTGATGGTTGTTTATCTAATCTTTAAGGGGAACTGCACTCTCCTACTCTGATGATTGTGCTTGAATCTTCATGGTGGCATCTAATAACTGCATTTGAGTCACCAATTGGGGGACCCCCCAATCTGCTCTGACGATCGCACTTGAATTTCCATAGTGGAACCTGGTGGTCATTTTCAAATCAGCAAGGTGAACTGCACATTCCAGCTCTGACGATCGCAAGCTTGAATCTTCATGGTGGCACCTGATGATTGCATTTGAGTCACAAAGGGGTGAACCCTCATATCTGCTCTGCCAATTGAACTTGAATTTCCATAGTGGAACCTGATGGTCATTTTTGATTTAGCAAGGGGAATTGCACTCTCCTACTTTGATGATTGTGTTTGAATCTTCATGGTGGCACCTGGTGGTCATTTTCAGATCAGTAAAGGGAACTGCACACTCCAGCTCTGACTATTGCATGCTTGAATCTTCATCATGGCACCTGATGATTGCACTTGAGCGAGAAGGAGGGGGGACCCCCCAATATGCTGTGATGATCGAACTTATATTTCCATAGTGGAACCTGATGGTCATTTTCAAATCAGCAAGGTGAACTACACATTCCAGCTCTGACGATTGCATGCTTGAATCTCAATGGTGGCACCTGATGATCACACTGGAACCACCAAGGGGGAAGCCCTTCTGTTCTGACGATTCTCCACGGTGGAAGCTGATGGTCGCTTCCAAAGGGAAACTGTAATGATGATTGCACTGGAATTGATGATTGTGCTTGAATTGCCAAAGGGGGACACTGATGACTGCATTTAAATCTCTATGGAGGAACCTGATGATCGCTCTTGAGTCACCAAGGGGTATCCTGTTTGGTTATAAAAAAACATGGGTTGCAACTACAATAGGTTGAGAAATGCTGGTCTATAACGATACCCCAAATGCTTATGTTTGAAATTTGTAATTTTTAACTTTCTGAGAGTGGTCTTTTAGAGGACTGAGGCCATCGGTAAAGAATCAGATATCAAAAATATTATCATATTCATAATTAGCAACCTTGAAATAGCATAAAATGACACTCCACGTGCCTATATTACTGATCCCGTTTTTTATTCTAAGATTTGCAAAATGGATAAACTTTGACCCCTTGTATCGCAATAAGGGTTGGGTGATGTGACATGTACTTCTTCAAGTGCTTCTAACCTGATTTTCTCTCTCTCTCTCACTCAGGCGGAAGCACAAGCGTAGCAGCGAGCAGAAGCACCGAGCAGCGGTGTCTCCCACAGGCACATAGCCCTTCGCAAACACCCGAGCAAGTTCATCTGAAGTAAAGCCGGCAGCTGACCAGAAGAAATAACCAGCAGTGAGAAACTTGAAGCCGACGGTCTCTGAAGCAGAAAGCACTTAAGTAAACTACAGAAAACGGAGAAGATGACATCAATACTAAATGTAAGTTCCATCTGCTCTCTGCCCGTTGAGGGCACGTTTATATGTTGTGTGTCCTGCAGCAGGTACAGTTCAGGTTTTCCGGCTGACATTGTAGACAGCTTCACCTGCCAAAAGTGTTTAGTTAATTTAGAGTTGGTTGGGAAAATACGCGAATTGGAGGACCGCGTTAGGAATCTGATAGTGATTAGGCAAACCGAAAGTTGGATCGACTCGGTTTGTTTAGACAATTCGGCTACTTCTGATTCGGCTTCAGTCTCTCCTGGTCCCACTGTAGTCAGTGCACGGCCGAAGTCAGCAGCACCAATTCAGCCACAGGGCGAGTGGGTAACAGTAAGACGGGGGTCTAAGAATCCAAAATGTAGTCCCCCGGCACCCAGGTCACCAATTCGGACCCAGAACAGATTCTCAGCACTCTGCAGCGCGCCTGTGGAAACTGAGAATAAGAAAGTGCTCATAATTGGTGATTCCACAGTGCGGAATGTTAGAATTTCAAACTGTGTTAAACCAGCAGTTCATGTTAAGTGCCTCACAGGGGCCAAGATTTCTGGCATAGAGGCCGCATTGGACCGTGTCGCCGACGATGAAGTATCTACCTTATTGCTGCATGTCGACACTAATGATATTTATTCACAGCAATCTGAGGTATTAAAGAGGAACTTCATCTCTCTTTGCATCAAAGCTAAAAGAAAATGTCGGAATTTAGTTGTATCTGGCCCCTTACCAAGATTATATAGAGGGGATGTGATTTATAACAGATTGCATTCCCTTCACTGCTGGCTAGAAACCTGGTGTGCAAACAAAAGCATAGCGTTTGTGAACAATTGGGATGATTTTTGGGAAAGGCCTGGATTTTTCAGAAGAGATGGTCTTCACCCTAACTGGAGGGGATCTTATGTATTATCCCAAAATATGGCAGCAAAACTGCCTGGTTGACTGATTAGAGCACCATCCAGGCCGCAGTCATGTGATCTTAAATCACAGGCTGTTGTTTATCCCACCTGTTACTTTCCTGAAGCTGTTACCCATAATCCTTGTCTTGGGGCATCCAGTAAATTTAGTCTTGATACAAACCTTAAATTAATTGATAACCAAAAAATAAGGTGTATAATTAGACCAAGGGATAAAACCAGACCCTCCACCAGGGGCATCTGTAATAGAAATTTACTACACATTAAAACAAAAAGTATATCACCAATTCAGAAAGAAGCATACAGTTTTAAATGCTGCTTATTGAACATTCGCTCTCTTGGCACTAAAGCTGTTTTGGTAAATGATATTATATTAAGTACAAAATCTGATCTGTGTCTTCTCACTGAAACCTGGCTTAGTAAATGTGACACTGTACCCCTAGCTGAGGCGTCACCAGATGGCTACTCGTTCCTTCATAAGTCTAGAGATTCAGGTCGAGGAGGGGGCCTTGGAATAATTCATTGTAACAAAATGCAAATCACTTCTAAAAATTTAGGCAACTTTACATCCTTTGAAGCATTCATTTTAAATATTAAAACAGATTCCAACACAATTATAGTGCTAGTCTATAGACCACCAGGGCCGTATTCATTGTTCATGACTGAATTTAGCAACCTTTTATCTGACTTGGCTATAAATTATGATCACGTAGTACTGATGGGGGATTTTAATGTACACATCGATGTGGAAACTGACACTTTTAGCAAATGTTTTACTTATTTGTTAAATTCAGTAGGATTTTGTCAGAATGTCAAAGGTCAAACTCATAATCATAACCACACATTAGATTTAATTATAACTTACAAAGTTGAAATTCAAAATTTAATTATTACTCCATTAAATGAAGTTATTTCCGATCACTACTTAATTACATTTGATTTAGTCCTGCCCTTGCCAACACACTCCCAGATTAAAACAAAGACAGTACGACATCTAGATTGTAATTCTGCTTCAAAATTTATAGATACTTTGAGTAAGTCGAGTGTAATTGTGGAAAACCATTTAGATCAGTTAACATCAAATGTGAACACAGAAAACAATTTAGATGAGCTAACATCACATTATAATGTGACCTTGAGAGATGCTCTGGACACAGTGGCTCCCCTTAAAACAAAAGTGGTCAAAGCACATAGAAACTCTCCCTGGTTTAATGAAAACACTCGAGCTCTTAAATTAGAGTGTCGAAAACTGGAGCGCAGATGGAGAACAACAAAGCTACATGGCTTTCAAAATGCATGGACAGAGAGTGTTAATAAATATAAAAAAGCCCTCTTTAAAATTCGGTCAGAATATTATTCTACATTAATAGATAGCAATAATAAAAATCCTCGGGTACTGTTTAGAACAGTAGCTAAATTAACAAAGGGAAATTCAGATCAACAGTGCAAAATACCAACAGACATTAGCAGTACAGACTTTATGAACTTCTTCAATGAGAAAATTAAAAATATAAGATCCCAGATCTCTGCATCACAGTACAAACCAAATACTAGCTTAGCAGACCCCTGTCTCACATTGCACTCAGCACTTTAGTCATTTTAATCCTGTAACTGAGCAGGAAGTCTTAAGTTTAATTTCTAAAATGAAGCCCACTACTTGTTCCCAAGATCCAGTGCCAACAAAACTAGTAAAAAGTGCAATGGATGTTCTTGCAGCGCCTATCCTAAACATTATCAATAGTTCATTATTGCATGGCACAGTACCTGATACACTAAAAGTGTCAGTCATTAAACCATTACTTAAAAAGTCAGACCTTGACCCACATATACTAAATAATTATAGGCCTATTTCAAATTTACCGTTTCTCTCTAAAATACTAGAAAAAGTAGTTGCCAATCAGCTTCAGACACACCTTACGCATTACAATTTATTTGAGAAATTCCAGTCTGGTTTTCGCACTGGTCATAGTACAGAAACGGCACTAACGCGGGTTGTAAATGACATTCTGATATCCTCTGATGAAGGAAACTCCACTGTAATTACGTTGTTGGACTTAAGTGCAGTATTTGACACCATTGACCATTCTATTTTACTGCACAGGCTAGAAAATGATGTTGGGCTTACAGGCACCGTGCTCGCTTGGTTTAGTTCTTACTTATCAAATCGATTCCAATATGTACAGAAATGTGCTAACAGGACTCCATCATTATACACAGAAGTTCAATATGGTGTCCCGCAGGGCTCAGTACTGGGACCTTTACTGTTTTCACTGTACATGCTTCCACTGGGATCTCTCATTAGGAAACATAATGTTAAGTTTCACTCGTATGCAGATGACACCCAGTTATACCTTTCATTTAAATCAAATGAAGTTTCTCTAATGTTGTCTTTAATTAGTTGTGTTAGCGAATTAAAGGAGTGGATGAATGAAATGTACTTGTCTTTAAATACAGATAAAACAGAGATGTTAATTGTTGGAGGGAATGATGCTGATCACAACAATATTTTGTCATCATTTAACTCAGATGGAATCCCAGTCAATTTTACTGAATCAGCCCGCAATCTAGGAGTTATCTTTGACTCTAGCATGTCATTTAAAGCGCATATTACAAAGTTGTCCAAAACATGTTTCTTCCATCTTAAAAATGTTAGGAAAATGTTAGGAAATTAAGGCACTTTTTAAATAAACAGGATTCTGAGAAACTAATTCATGCATTTATCTCTAGTAGGATTGACTACTGCAATGCGGTGTTCACTGGATGTTCAAACTGTTCTTTATACAGCCTCCAGTTAATCCAAAATGCGGCTGCAAGAATTATTACAAGAACAAGAAAATACGAACACATAACTCCAGTTCTTAAATCCTTACACTGGCTCCCGGTTAAGTTTAGGGCAGATTTCAAAATCCTTCTTTTAACATATAAAGCATTAAATGGTCGAGGTCTGGCTTACTTGTCTGAACTTATCATGACTTACAAACCTGAGCGCACATTAAGATCTCAAGATGTCGGTCTGCTTATGATTCCAAGGATTAATAAAATAACAGTGGGAGGTCGAGCTTTTAGTTACAGGGCCCCTAAACTGTGGAATGGTCTGCCTGCTACTATAAGAGATGCCCCTTCGGTCTCAGCTTTTTAAATCCCCGGCTGAAGACTCACTACTTCAGTTTAGCACACCCTGACTAGAGCTGCTGATTAACTGTACAGACTGCATCTCTGTTGTTAGTCATTAGCACTTAAACATAAGTAACATGACAGTTATAATTGTATACTAACCCTCACGTATTCTGTTTTTCTTCTCAGTACTCAAATGTGGCACTTTGGTGCCATGGCCCACCTGCCAAGTTGTTTTGCCTGCCTAAGGAAAAATCATCCCAGATGGAGGATCGCAGGAATCGTGGGAAAGAGGGGTCCTTTCATCGGATTGGCTGTCCCAGCACTGTTTCAGCCGTGGAATGGCCAAATGGGGGAGGCAGCTTGAAGGATGAGGTCTCCAGGACTCTGCACAAATCCAAATCTTATTATGGGATATATCATCTACTGTTAAATTCTGCTCTGTACTTCTAAAATTTATATTTTTTATTTCTTACTATATTGAGAAATTGTTCTGTTCTGTGTATTGTATTGTATTGACCCCCATCTTTTGACACCCACTGCACACCCAACCTATCTGGAAAGGGGTCTCTCTTTGAACTGCCTTTCCCAAGGTTTCTTCCATTTTTTCCCTACAAGGTTTTTTTGGCAGTTTTTCCTTGTCTTCTTAGAGAGTCAAGGCTGGGGGGGCTGTCAAGAGGCAGGGCCTGTTAAAGCCCATTGCGACACTTCCTGTGTGATTTTGGGCTATACAAAAATAAACTGTATTGTATTGTATAAACTGTAAGTGCTTCTGATCATTTTCTCCATAGACATCTATTATTTTACCTTTTATCATAACGGTGTAATTTTTCTGCAGAAAACATGCAGGAATGGCCTCAAAAGCCAAACCTTTTCAGGTCATGATGACCATCACTACAGGGGAACCCTGAAAAACGTAACGTCTTGCATAACTAGACATCCAGACAAGTGGAACTGTATGTCGTATGTGAGGGTTTTCTCATGTCAATCAGTCAGTAGGCGCCCACAATAAAAAAAAAAATTGTTTTTAAAGCGTCAACAATACAATCTATAATAAAACACCAAATTATTAACTAAATCGTTCAGATGATATACCTGTGGAAGCATGGAGGTGTTTAGGAAAGATGTCAGTGGAGTGTTTAATCAGATTGTTTAATGGAATCTTGGAAAGTGAGAGGATACCTGAGGAGAAAAAGTGTACCAGTGCCGATATTTAAGAATAAGGGGGATGTGCAGAGCTGTAGTAACTACAGGGGGATAAAACTGATGAGCCACAGCATGAAGTTATGGGAAAGAGTAGTGGAAGCTCGGTTAAGAAGGGAGGTGATGATTAGTGAGCAGCAGTGTAGTTTCATGCCAAGAAAGAGCACCACAGATGAGATGTTTGCTCTGAGGATGTTGATGGAGAAGTATAGAGAAGGCCAGAAGGAGTTGCATTTCGTCTTTGTGGACTTGGAGAAAGAAAATGACAGGGTGAGGAGAGAGGAGTTATGGTATTGTATGAGGAACTTGGGAGTGGCAGAGAAGTATGTAAGAGTTGTACAGGATATGTAAGAGGGAAGTGTGACAGTGGTGAGGTCTGTGATAGGAGTGACAAAGGTGGGATTACATCAGGGATCGTCTCTGAGCTCTTTCTTATTTGCAATGGTGATGGACAGATTGACAGACAAGATTAGACAGGAGTCCCCGTGGACTGTGATGTTTGCTGATGACATTGTGATCTGTAGGGAGCAGGTTGAGGAGACCCTGGAGAGGTGGAGATATGCTCTGGAGAGGAGAGGAATGAAGGTCAGTAGGAACAAGACAGAATACATATGTGTGAATGAGAGGGAGGTCAATGGAATGGTGAGGATGCAGGGAGTAGAGTTGGCAAAGGTGGATGAGTTTATATACTTGGGATCAACAGTACAGAGTAATGGGGATTGTGGAAGAGAAGTGAAAAAGAGATTGCAGGCAGGGCGGAATGGGTGGAGAAGAGTGTCAGGAGTGATTGGTGACAGACGGGTATTAGCAAGAGTGAAAGGGAAGGTCTACAGGATGGTAGTGAGACCAGCTATTTTATATGGGCTGGCACTGACCAGAAAACAGGAGACAAAGCTGGAGGTGGCAGAGTTAAAGATGCTAAGATTTGCATTGGGTGTGACGAGGGTAGACAGGATTAGAAATGAGGACATTAGAGGGTCAGCTCAGGGTGGACAGTTGGGAGACAAAGTCAAAGAAGGATGTTAAGGATGGAGCTAACAGGCAAGATGAAAAGAGGAAGGCCTAAGAGAAGGTTTATAGATGTGGTGAGAGAGGACATGCAGGTGGTGGGTGTAACAGAACAAGATGATGAGGACAGGAAGAGATGGAAAAAGATGATCCACTGTGGCAACCCCTAACGGAAGCAGCCGAAAGAAGAAGAAGAAGAAGAAGAAGAAGAAGAAGAAGAAGAAGAAGAAGAAGAAGAAGAAGAAGAAGAAGAAGAAGAAGAAGAAGAAGAAGAAGAAGAAGAAGAAGAAGAAGAAGAAATTCAGTTTCCAGTTCCAATTTGTTCCAGTAGGATGCAGGACTGGAAGCAGTGGTCATCAGTAGAACATAAAAAGTGTACAAGGGCCATGAGTTGGGTCCTCATGTATAAAACATGGTTATGCTTGGAAATAGGAAATCATGGAAGAGTGGTGGCTCTGGGGTTAAGGACCTGTGCTGATGTCTGAAAGTTTGCCAGTTCAAATCTTGTTACTGCCAGAAGGGATCTTACTCCATTGGGACCTTGAGCAAGACTCTTAATTTCAAAACTGATCCAGGGGTGCAATACAATGACTGACCCTGCACTCTGAATTCCAAAAGTCAAGTGAAATGACAATTTCCCCTCAGGGTTTGATAAAGTATTTCAAATAAAATAATGTGTGTGTGCCATTTCGTAAACAAAAGATTTATAAAATACGAACATAGGAATAAAATTGGCTTAACATTACAGGAAATCTTAACTATGCACATTAGATGACTTTTCCAGAAATTTTCAGTCATAACTTTCATTTACATAATCTTTGGGAGTTGGAGGAAGTTGGCAGTGAGTTCCCATGACATTAAAGTGACGTGCCCAGTGACTTCGTACATCTGTCAGTCTACCCAATTAAAGAAGAATGTGTACTAATTAAAATGCAGGGTGGTGTGATGGCACAGTTCAAGATTCTCTTTTTAAAATTTTATTTACCATGTTCTCCAGGTACCCCATCATCCCAGAAAAGTTTGATTGACTGTCCATTCTAAACTGGTACCTTGTGTGGGCGTGTGGGATAGTTGCTCTGAACTTAGAATCAAACCAGAGTGCACAATGAGATCTCAAGATGCCAGCCTATTTAAGAAGAAGAATTAATAAAATAATAGTGGAAGGTTGTGCTTTTAGTTACAGGACCCTAAAGCCGTTGAATGATCTACCTGCAAATATAAGAGATGACCCTTCAGTCTCAGCTTTTAAGTCAGACTGAGTACTCACATCTTTAGTGCAGCATACCCCGACTAGAGCTGCATATTAGCAGTACAGCGATACTGAGAAGGTAATTCAAGCATTTATTTTAATAGGATTGACTACTGCCAGGTGTTATTCACTGGCTGTTCAAATCGTTCTTAACGAAGCTTTCAGCTAATTCAAAATGTTGCTGCAGGAAACATTAGGAGAACCAGAAAGTGTCAACACATAAGTCTAGCTCTCCCTGATACGTTTGGGCTGATTTCAAAATCCTCCTCAAATGACTAAGGCCCTGCTCACATATCTAAACTTATGATTACTTACAAAGCAGAGTGTGTATTATGATCTCAAGATTTTGGCCTGCTTAAAATTCCAAGGATTAATAAAATAACAGTGGGAGATCAAGCTTTTAGTTACAGTACCCTATAGCTGTGGAATGATATGCCTACTGATATAAGAGATGACCCTTCAGTCTCAACTTTTAAGTCAGACTGATTACGCACGTCTATAGTCCAGCATACCCCGAATAGAGCTGCTGATTAGCAGTGCAGGATACTGAGAAGTTAATTTGTGCATTCATTTTTACTAGGATTGACTACTGCCAGGTGTTATTCACTGGCTGTTCAAATTGTTCTTTATGAAGCTTTCAGCTAATTCAAAATGCTGCTGCTAGAATCATTAAAAGAACCAGAAAGCGTCAACACATAAGTCCAGTTCCTACGTCCTTACACTCACTCCCAGTTAAGTTTGGGCTGATTTCAAAAACCTCCTTTAATGGCTAAGGCCCCGCTCACATATCTAAACTTATCATTACTTACAAAGCAGAATGTGTATTGTGATCTCAAGACGTTGGCCTGCTTAAGATTCCAAGGATTAATAAAATAACCGTAAGAGGTCGAGCTTATAGTTACAGGACTGCAAAGCTCTGGAATGGTCTGCCTACTAATATAAACAGTTTCGGCTGTTAAATGCATGCTGAGGACTCGCGACTTTAGTTCCAGCATACACTGACTAGAGCTGCTGATTAGCTGTGCATTATACTGAGAAATTATGTCCTGCATATATTTCTAATAGGACTGACTACTGCAATGTGGTGTTCACTGGCTGTTCAAATCATTCTTTCTGAAGCTTTCGGCTAATTCAAAATACTACTGCAAAACTCATTGCAAGGACTAGAAAGTGTCAACAGTTAACTCCTTACAGTGGGTCCCAGTTAAGTTTTGGCTGATTTCAAAATCCTCCTTTTAACATATAAAGCTTTAAATGGCCGAGGTCCGGCATACTTGTCTGAACTTATCATGACTTACAAACCAGAGTGCACATTAAGATCTCAAGATGCTGGTCTACTTAGGATTCCAAGGATTAATAAAATAACACTGGAAGGTCAAGATTTTAGTTACAGCGCCCCTAAACCGTGGAATGGTCTGCCTGATACTATAAGAGATGCCGCTTTGGTCTCAGCTTTCAAATCCAAGCTGAAGACTCACAACTTCAGTTTAGCACACCCTGACTAGAGCTGCTGATTAGTTGTGCAGACTGCATCTCTGTTGTTAGTCATTAGTACTAAAACATAAGTAACATGATAGTTATAATTTGTTACTAACCCTCACCTATTCTGTTTCTCTTATCGGTACACAAATGTGGCACTTGGTGCCACTGCCCACCTGCCAAGTTGTTTTACCTGCCTAAGGTAACGTCATCTCCGACGGAGGATCACAGGAATAGTCAGGTAGAGGGGTCCTTTCATCGGATTGGCTGGCCCAGCACTGACTCTGACTCGCTGTGGAACGGTCAATAGGGAGAGGCAGCTTGATGACCGAGATCTCCAGTACTCTGAACAAATCCAAATCATATTATGTGATATCATCTACTGTTGAATTCTGCTCTGTACTTGTAATATTTCTATTGTACTATTATATTGTATTAGCCATCCCCTGCAGTTTAGTGAAACAGGACAGGAGGAGGGCCCCACCCAGCTCTCTACTCCTGACGTCACTCTTCCCACTCCCCTCTGCCTGCAGCCTCTGTCTCGGATTAGTGTGAATATATCGCTCCTGCAAGCGAACTATGATTCTTAGCACTGTAAAAGAAAAGACACAACTGCACATAAAGGTTCGGGGCTTTCCGGCCCCGTCTACTGTAAAGAAGTTGCAAGTCAAAGTTATACAGTCCAGAGTACAATCAATTGCCAACTGCTGAACAACAATATGGCTTGATGGGGGAACATTTATAGAGGGGACCGGAATTAAACAGAGGAATGCTGGGTAGTGAGTTGTGGTGTATTCTGGGATTCTGACGTCATCAGAGGGAAGGAAGATGAGGAAGTGGAGGAACGGGGGACAGTTCAGTGTGTCGCCGTTTCTTTCTTTCTAGGAAATAAAGAGAAAAAGGTTAGTTGCCCGTCCATCCCGTATGGCTTTTGGATTTTGCGCTACTACCCGGGTCGTACTGTGACTCCCCATGCATGTGTGCATGACAGCGCAATGAGATAAGTCACAAAATCAGCCGGAATGTTAAAGCAAATTATAGAAAAAAAAAAATCAAAATTTGTTAAGTACTGTAGTTCTCTCGTTTGCTAATAAGAAGAGTTAAGGTTACGCCCCGAGGCAGACCCATGAGTGAGGAGGACCCTGCCCGCAGCCCGATAAGTCTCTCTCAGATTCGCGCAAATAAATCGGTACCGCAAGCAAACTATGATACTTAATGGGATGAGAAAGTCGCAAAATCAACCGGAATGTTCAAAGCGAATTATAGACAAAAACACAATCTAAATCCACTAAGTAGTTCTGCCGTAAAAAGAGGACAGACATACAAACCGGTCTAAAAAATGATAAGAAATTTAACGCTTGGACCATGAAATTTTTAAAACCGTTTTCTTAGCGAGCACCTATGGGCCAAGGGTAACCTATATTCCAAATTTCAAGTCCCAAGTCTTCATGGTCCGGGAAATTTCATGATGAGTGAGTCAGTTGTATTTGGCTTTTACATATATAGATTGAGTATTACTTGTGTTCTGTTCTGTGTATTTTATTGTATTGACCCCATTTGTTTTTGACACCCACTGCACACCCAACCTACCTGGAAAGGGGTCACTCTTTAAACTGTCTTTCCTAAGGTTTCTTCCATTTTTTTCCCCACCAAGGATTTTTTTGGAGTTTTTCCTTATCTTCTTAGAGAGTCGAGATGGGGGGCTGTCAAAGGGCAGGGACTGTTAAAGCCCATTGAGGCACTCCTTGTGTGATTTTGGGTAAAACGAAAATAAATTGTATTGTATTGTATTGTATTGTATTGTATTGTATTGTATTGTATTGTATTGTATTGTATTGTATTGTATTGTATGGCAGAGCAGGAGGCCAGTTACATACTCAGGGGGCTTGTCCACAGGGAGCTCCTTAGGTGAGCACCAAAATTTTTAAGCAAATTCTGCAATAAACCGGAAGCCAGTGACATGCATATAAAATGAGAGTAATATGTACCCTCCAACTAGATCGAGTTAGGGTTAGTCTCTTTTAGACTAACTGTAGCTGAGAAAGGATGGATTAATTCAGACCTGTATATAACAGAAATCAAGACGCAAGGAGAGAAACCCACGTACAAGCTTCTCCAATTCTGATCTTGAGACTGCAGATCTCAGTTTTTGAAAACTTTCTTAACTGAAAGAAACAGGACCATATATGTGAATCTAGGCTGAAAGGCAGATTGAAAATAACCCCTAGATTACCTAAATTCGACTTGGTAACTGGAGTGACAGAAGCCATTTTGAGACTAGGGGGAGCAACAATTAGAAGGTTAGTCTTTTCTAAGTTCAACTGCAAGTAGTTATTACCAAGCCAATTATTAATATGTGATAAGCAGTCAGCCAAATTGGACAATTTTTCAATTTGATTGGGCTTAAATGAGATATAAAGCTGTATATCATCTGCACAAAGAGAGGAGAGGTTAGGAGCACACACTGATACAGTGCATTTCCGCACCCACCACATGACGAACCAACTCGAATGTAGCCATGCAATAGGTGACACCTCAGCACCACACTAATTCAGATGGAATGGGACCAGTGTGAAGTTTTTTATGATGGCCGGAGCGCCAATTCTGCCACCAACCCCCAGGTTTTTCCCTGCAGGTTGGAGGGCCTACATGCAGAGCTGGATGCAGATTAACGTTATACCCAGGATGGAGCAATTGCAGGTTAAGAGCCCAGCAAAGTAGAGTCACTTTTGGCGTTTACGGGATTTGAACTACCAACTGTCTGATTGCCAGTGCAAATCTCTAGCCTCAGAGCCACCACTCCACCCATCAGCATAAAGGTGCACTTAAAAGAATATATAATCTGAGATGAAGTATATATGAAGAAAACAGAAACAAGAAACCCGAACCCTGTGACACTCCATGAGTCAGAGGAGCAGTCCTTTTCTTCTTCTTTCGGCTGCTCCCGTTAGGGGTTGCCACAGTGAATCATCTTTTTCCATATCTTCCTGTCCTCGTTGTCTTGTTCTGTTACACCCATCACCTGCATGTCTTCTCTCACCACATCCATAAACCTTCTCTTAGGCCTTCCTTTTCTCCTCTTCCCTGGAAGCTCTAACTTTTACATCCTTTTCCCAATATACCCAGCATCTCTCCTCTTCACATGTCCAAACCAACACAATCTCTCTGACTTTATCATTCAACCGTCCAACCTGAGCTGACCCTCTAATGTCCTCATTTCTAATCCTGTCTATCCTCGTCACACTCAATGTAAATCTTAGCATCTTTAACTCTGCCACCCCCAGCTCTGTCACCTGCTTTCTGGTCAGTGCCACCGTCTCCAACTCATATAACATAGCTGGCCTCACTACCGTCCTGTAGACCTTCCCTTTCACTCTTGCTGATACCCATCTGTCACAAATCACTCCTGACACTCTTCTCCACCTTCTCCACCCTGCCTGCACTCTCTTTTTCACCTCTCTTCCACAATCCCCATTACTCTGTACTGTTGATCCCAAGTATTTAAACTTCTCCACCTTCACCAACTCTACTCCGTGCATCCTCACCATTCCACTGACCTCCCTCTCATTTACACACATGTCTTAGTCCTACTGACCTTCATTCCTCTCCTCTCTAGAGCGTATCTCCACCTCTCCAGGGTCTCCTCAACCTGCTCCCTACTCTCACTACAGATCACAATGTCATCAGCAAACATCATAATCCATAGTCAGAGCAGTACCAGACGTAAAGTTTACAACACCAACCACATAACTCCTATGAGTTAAATATGAGGAGAGCCAGTCCATTACAGAACCAGAGACCCCCACAGACTGTTCTAACTTATTAACTGAAATCCAATAGTCCACTGTGTCTAAGGCCACACTAAAGTTTAGGAATACTAGCACAGAACAGATCAATGAACAGAACAGAACAGATAAAACAATATGAAGTGAGCTGGCCTGCCTCCAGTCACTGAGTCCCTAGTGTTTTGTCTCAGTGTTTTGTGATTACGTCTGCTATCTTAACCTCTGCTGTTGTAACCTTTATGATTTCTTATGTTCACGTCTAGTTACAGACCTTGTGACTGTGGTTGTCCATTGCTTAGTGATGAGAGGCTGAAGGAATATTCAAGGCAAGTGCAACCCTCAGCTTCCTAGTCCACTTCGACTTGCCGATCTCACCTCTTCAGTATGCATCCTCAGTTCTGTAAAGCAACCCAGAAATCACGGACAAGCAGGGGGTACGGTTCATTTTGAGCTGCATTAGTTTTGTTTCCATTTTTAGTATACCACAACATTCTCTATTTTCATTTATTCACTTTTTCTATGTAGCTTCATTGACACACATATCAAACGGATTGGGGTCGATTTCCTCTTCATTGCCTTTACGTATAAGAGGAATTCTGAGTACTTGGGTATTCTTCCAGATCTGAAAAGACATGGAAGTATCGGAGATAGACAAAATAATGGAAATGCCATTGAAAAAAGAACTGAGCATTGAAGTGAAATCACATTCAGAAACACAGCTGCAATGTTCTCCTATATTCAAATACAGGGGGTTCAGAAAGTCTTGAGACCCCTTCACTTTTTGTACACTTTACTTTTTGTAGATTTACTTTTAACCTCCTTGGCATTATTTTTACCCCTGGAAAAAATGAGCTAGAAATGTTTAATTTTTTTAATCAAGAAAAAAATGTTATTACTTGTAACAAAAACATGTTGTCACACACGTGTGCATGGAAGGCAGCTAAAGGGCCTGAACGAGAGTAATTCCACACAAGACCAGAGGGTGGCAGAGTGCACTGACCTTTTCTCTCACTTTCCTGCAGAACGTTCACGTGAACGTGGCTCTGATGGCGTCACTTCTGGTTCCGGCATCTTTTGATGACGTTACTTCCGGTATGGAACCTATGAGCAAAGAGCCTTCCAGTTCTGTCCCTTCTGATTAAGTCACTTGCAGTTCTGGTCCTTCTGAGGACATCACTTCAGGTTCCAGCCCCTTGGATGACTCCACTTCCGGTGTGGAACCTATGAATGAAGAGCTTTCTGGTTCTGCCCCTTTTGATGATGTCACTTCTAGTCCTGGCCCTTCTGATGACGTCACTTCCAGTTCTGGCCCTTCTGAGGACGTCACTTCAGGTTCCAGCCCCTTGGATGACATCACTTCTTGGTGTGGAACTTTTGAACGAAGAGCCTTCCGGTTCTGGACTTTTTGATGATGTCACTTCCAGTTCTGGCCCTTCTGATGATGTCACTTCCAGTTCTGGCCCTTCTGAGGACGTCACTTCAGGTTCCAGCCCCTTGAATGACATCACTTCTGGTGTGGAACCTATGAACGAAGAGTTTTCCGGTTATGTCCCTTCTGATGAAGTCACTTCCAGTTCTGGTCCTTCTGAGGACATCACTTCAGGTTCCAGCCCCTTTGATGATGTCACTTCCAGTGTGGAACCTATGAATGAAGAGCTTTCTGGTTCTGGCACTTTTGATGACGTCACTTCCAGTACTGGCCCTTCTGAGGATGTCACTTCAGGTTCCAGCCTCTTGGATGACATCACTTCTGGTGTGGAACCTATGAATGAAGAGCCTTCTGGTTATGGCCCTTTTGATGATGTCACTTTCAGTTCTGGCTCTTCTATACAATACAATACAATACAGTTTATTTTTGTATAGCCCAAAATCACACAGGAAGTGCCGCAATGGGCTTTAACAGGCCCTGCCTCTTGACAGCCCCCCAGCCTTGACTCTCTAAGAAGACAAGGAAAAACTCCCAAAAAAAACCTAGTAGGGAAAAATGGAAGAAACCTTGGGAAAGGCAGTTCAGAGAGAGACCCCTTTCCAGGTAGGTTGGGCGTGCAGTGGGTGTCAAAAGAAGGGGGTCAATGCAATACAATGCAGTATACAGAACAGAACAATTTCTCAATATAGTAAGAAAATAAAAAATATAAATTTTAGAAGTACAGAGCAGAATTTAACAGTAGATGATATATCCCATAATAAGATTTGGATTTGTATAGAGTCCTGGAGACCTCATCCTTCAAGCTGCCTCCCCCATTTGGCCATTCCACGGCTGAAACAGTGCTGGGCCAGCCAATCCGATGAAAGGACCCCTCTTTCCCACGATTCCTGCGATCCTCCATCAGAGATGACTTTACCTTAGGCAGGCAAAACAACTTGGCAGGTGGGCCGTGGCACCAAGTGCCACATTTCTGATGACGTCACTTCCAGTTCTGGTCCTTCTGAGGACATCACTTCAGGTTCCAGCCCCTTGGATGACGTCACTTCCGGTGTGGAACCTATGAATGAAGAGCCTTCTGGTTCTGGCCCTTTTGATGACGTCACTTCCAGTTCTGGCCCTTCTGATGATGTCACTTCCAGTTCAGGCCCTTCTGAGGATGTCACTTCAGGTTCCTGCCCCTTGGATGATGTCACTTCCGGTGTGGAACCTATGAATGAAGAGCCTTCCGGTTCTGGCCCTTTGATGACGTCACATCCGAGTCCAAGCCTATGGAAGAAGACCCTTCTGCTTCCGACCTGAATGAACTCACTTTCCACGATGGCCCTTAAAACCGCCATATTTACCCTAACTCATCAATTCTGTTTTTTTACTCCGTACTGAGCACATCAGTGTGAACAATTTATTCTTTTGCAGCCAGCAAATATTATACGGGTGGCTGCCCCAAACCTTTTTATGAGTCTTGTGTCTGTTTTTTTGTGACAATGTGAAGACCAAAACAGCATAAATACAGAGAAAAGGCCTGTCTGGTGTCCACTGCTGTACCGATGCACGTTTAGTTTGCCTCCTTTTTGTGACATGTTTTGAAACAGATTCCAATGGGACACTAGAAGTGTCTTTGTTCGCTGACTTTTCCTGTAATATTTTTTCTGCTGCTTGAGCATGACAGGGTAGAAATCTCAGAGCCTGATCTGCACCACCGATGCGCCCCCTTTTGTTACTGCAGGCCACCACAGTGCAAGGATTGGTGACACAACTGACCCATGACACGACTGACAGTTGCCATGTTTTAAACAGCGCCTAGAAGGCTAATGCCTTTTTTCTCCTTCCACATGATCACAATTATTTTACCTTTTTGTCACGCAGCTACTGTAGCACCACAATGAATCTTTTTCACATGACTGAATTTACTGGGCATATCATGGCAGTTTGCTCATACACTGCCATATCATGTATCAGTTTTACTTTTCTTGTCAATGTCCGATGGCCAATTCACATTGTCATCACTATTGCTTGATGGTTCAGTTTCAGTTTGTTCTAAAACTGTCTTTACAGCTTTTCATATGCTGTTATGTTTTTCATTGGAGGCTCCTCCCCAATCATGAATATTAATAAGTCATGACAGATGTCACTCACACACGTACGCTTAGGAGGCAGCCAATCAAGCTCTAAGGTGAGTGATACTACAAGAGATGAACGGTTGATTGTGTGCACTAATGCCTCTCTGTCTCCATCAATAGAACCAATGAAGATAAACCATAACTCACCCGCAACACTTCCACTTCAGGCTCTCCCGAGATGACATCACTTTCCCGGCTCCTATTGATGACATCACTTACGTCTGTCTGTTTGTGATGTCATTTCCTTTCATGATAATTTCCTGCCTCCATTTTTTCCTGTATAAACTCCAGTATACCATCAGTATACTGTCAAATGCTCTTGTTTGTTGATCAACCTTGTGTTATTTTTCATTATACAGGGCCGTTCCCCAACTTTTTCTTGGAATTTTCCTGAGCTTTATTTTCATTACACAGATTTCCCATAAACTGGTAGAATGCATAGTATGATGAATGTCCGGGATGCCCCTGTAGCAGTAGGACCGGAGGAGAGACTGTGTTCTGGGCACTACCTGCTCCGGGACACTAGAGGACAGCTGCCCTGGCTTTCTGTACAACAACAGGTTGGGAGCTTGGAAACTTCACCCTGCTGGGGCCCATGGCCACCTCCAGAGGGTGCTTGGACTTGGTTGGAGCCCTTTATTACAGCACTTCCACCACACCTGGAAGTGGTGCCAGAAGTTGGTCAACGAGCACCTGGAGCACTTCTGGGTGCCTTATAACAGGAGTCAGCAGGCCCGACTCGGGAGGAAGAGGACAAAGCCTTTCTGGAGGATTGACGGTGGTAATGAATTATTATTATCATTATTAATGAAAGGACTGTGCTGATGATTTGTGCACTGTGTAAATAAACCGGGTGTTAGGTGCTTAACCTGCGTCCTGCCTGTCTGTGTTGGGGTTAGGGTGGCTGCATGCACCCTGGGATTCACAATAGAAACATGCATGGTGTTTTAACAGCTTAATGTTATTTCATCCACTAGATGGCAGCACTGTCTTGAGAGTTACTCAGACTGGGAAAGGTGCTATATAAATAACATGTATTATTATTATTATTATTATTATTATTATTATTATTATTATTACAGTAAAGTGTTTCCCTTAAGCAATCTCCTTAACCTGGAAATCGCACCAGTTGCTCTGTACAATGGTTGACCCTGCACTCTGACCTTTAAATATCAGGCGAAAAGACAATTTCCCCTCAGGGGTTAATAAAGTACAGGGTGAGTCAAAATTATGTTAACACTTATGGATTATTTTTATCTTGACCATACCTTTCTAAGTCGATGAACAGGTCTTGGTGGACCATTGCCATGGCCTCCACACTCCCCTGATTTGACACCCTGTAATTTCTGGTTATGGGTATGGTGAAAACAGGAAAGTTTGTGACATCAAAGACCTGAAGGACAGAATATGGACTGTGGTATCATCTATTGCCCGTGAAATGTGTGTCCAGACTGTTGCTCATTGGTTTTTGTGTGTTGAACACGATGGTGAACAGGTCGAGACATTCCTGTAAATCATCTTGCACATATGAAGTATGTTTTGTGAAAAAATTGTTTCCGCCACTCGAATGTTAACATCATTTTGACTCACCCTGTATATTAATCAAATCAAATCCAATTACATGTCATCTGGAGTGTGACTCTGGTTTTATCGTAATTACATAGAAGTCGGGGAGGCACGGTGGCGCACTTAGGAGATCCGGGTTTGCTTCCCGGGTCCTCCCTATGTGGAGCTTGCATGTTCTCCCCGTGTCTTCCTGGGTTTCCTCCGGGTACTCCAGTTTCCTCCCACAGTCCAAAGACATGCAGGTTAGGTGCATTGGCGATTTTAAATAGTCCCTAGTGTGTGCTTGGTGTGTGGGTGTGTGTGTGTGTGTGGGTGTACCCTGCCCAGGGTTTGTTTCCTGCCTTGCGCCCTGTGTTGGCTGCGATTGGCTCCAGACAGACCCCCGTGACCCTGTAGTTAGGATATTGCGGGTTGGATAATGGATGGATGGATGGACATAGAAGTCGGATTCGGAGCCCAAGTCATGCTCAGAGTTAACACCAAGCTGGCTAAACATACAAGGGGCGTTCAAAAAGTTTCCGCACTTTTATATTTTCGTTGGAAATGGTGAAGGTGGGAGGAGTAGTGATTGGTCGAGTCTGAGAGTGTCATGTGACTGGGAAAATTGCATCACAAAGAAAGGTGATGACGTAGAAAAGTGATTTGTAATTTGTTTTTGAAATTCTTAATAGAGTTAAAAAAACAAGTGCAGAAACTTTTTGAATGTGAATTTCCCCTTGGGATTAATAAAGTATCTATCTATCTATCTATCTATCTATCTATCTATCTATCTATCTATCTATCTATCTATCTATCTATCTATCTATCTATCTATCTATCTATCTATTGAATGTCCCTCGTATAAATTTGCCTTTCAATAAGCCATAATGACAAAGTGAAAGTATATTTCCCGAAAGCTTTGCAAAACTATTAAAATTCAAAACATGAAATCTCTTCTTCCTGTAAGTATTCAGACCCTTTATTGTGGCTCTCCCACTTGTGGTCAGGTGCATGCTGTTTGCTTTACTTAGATGAAATGAGATGTTTCTAGAACTTGACTGAAGTCACCTGTGGCAAATTGAAGTGATTGGACATCCTTTAGAATGGCGCATGTGTACCTGTGTATAGAAGGTCCCACAATTCACATTGGATGTCAGAACAAAATCTAAAAGTCCAAGGAGCTCTCTGTAGACATCTGCAACCCAGATGTGGTGACTCAGAGATCAGGGCAAGAGAATAAAATAATTTCTAAAGCTATGAGTGTTCCCAGGAGCACAACAGCCTCATGAATTGTGGAATGGAAGAAGTTTGGAACCACCAGGACTCTTCCTAGAATTGTCTGCCCATTCAAACTGAGTGACCGGGGCAAGAAGAGCCTTCATCAACGAGGTGACCAGCAGCCCATTGGTCACTATAACAGAGCTTCGGAAGTCCTCTGCCTGAAATGGAAGAATCTCTCAGAAGGATGGCCATCTCAACAGCACTCTGTCAATCAGGCATTTCCAATTGAGAATTTAACACCCGCTTGGAATTTGCCAAATGATAAGTAAAGGACACCAAGAGGCTGGTCATATTGGAAAAAGGATATTAAAGATAGAGCTGCCAGGCAAGAAGAAAAGAGGAAGGCCTATGAGAAGGTTTATAGATGTTGTGAGAGAAGACATGAAGGTGGTGTGTGTGACAGAATAACACTAATACTAGAGGACAGGATGATATGGAACAAGATGATCTGCTGTGGTGACCCCTAATGTGTTAAGACAACATTACAGATGTACTGATGTCACATCAGGTAAGCAGGCAGGTCACGATTATGAAGTAACACAGCCATAAGCACACCTAAGGGTGCTGAAACATAGTGTGGAGAGATACAGAAGAGTATCTTGTCAGCTAAAATCTTTTCCTATTGGTATGCTGCCCTTTGCTTTAAACTTTTCCAGTATGGCAGATTAACACTAATTCTTATACTTTTCTTATGGGGATGACTTTTCAGGCATTACATGAAGGCTTGTGATCACAGCCGTTAAATGTTAGGGAGGTGATGGTCAAACTTGTTTTTGACCTGCTTCTTCAAATCTGGAGGTGGAGACACATTGCTGCCTGCCAGCTGAGCAGCTGAAAGAAGAAGAAGAAGAGCATCTACCCATTTTCTTCCACTTATACAAGTCCAGGTCACAGGTGGAAGCAGTGTAAGTAATGATGCCCAGACATTCCTTTTCTCCACCACCTCCTTCAGGTCCTCCTTCGATATAATGAAGCACTTCCAGGCCATATTCTTGGTCTGCCCCAAGGTCTCCTCCCAGTTGGACATTCCCAAAACATCTCCCCATGGAGGCATCCAGGAGGTATCCTAATCAGATGCCTGGACCAGCTCAACTGGCTGCTTTCAATAACAAAGAAGCAGAGGATCTATTCTGAGGTCCTTCAAAATATCTGCACCTCTCACCCTCTCTCTAAGGCTGAAGACCAGGCACTGTTCATCACCTGTTTAGTGCCATCCCTATGGAGAAGCATGGCGGTGGCTGCATCATAATTTTGGTGTTCCAGTAACAATGACAGGGATTCTAGTCAGGGTTGTGGAAATGATGAATGCAGCCAAATGCAGAGAGGTTCGGTGCACACAACTGATGATTCCCCTTCCACTATGACAATGACACGAAGTTCAATACCGGTCAAAAGTTATAGAACACCCCAGTTTTTGTTCAAATTTAATCAGTTGAATAACCTAAAATGGTGAAAAGGTAAGCAGTAAACTGCCAGAGGTTTAAATTTAAAGTTTATGTTTGCAAAAACCATCAAAAAAGGAAATATCAGAATATTACAAATGGGCCTTCTTCACACAACAACTATTAGGTTACAACCTACAGATGTTCTGCAGCAGTTCAAGTAAATGAGGCCTTGCAAGTTGAAACAAACAATTTGCACAAGTGTCCCAACTTCTGTCGATTACTTAAAACCCCTCTGTTTGTCTTAAGGCAGAGTTGGGACAGACTCCATGATTACACCCCCTGAAGATACAACTTGGATGATATTACAGTGTATAAAGGCACGAAAACATCAATTAACACTAGAATTCCTGAAGCCTATGAAAAAACGTGGAAACCCGGCCCACCTTACATTAATTCACACCTCTCCATTCAGCGTCTTTTGTCTTGTAAATGTGTCGATAAGCACAAGCAGCAAGCAGCCTGCTATCACAACCTCCCACCGCCACAGAAAGGTGAAAAATCGCACTCCCAGATCAAGCCTTGTTTATCTGTGTATGAGGTACCTGGAGCTGTGTAAGGCAAATAATATATTGTTATATGGAATGCATGCATTTCATGTGTGTTCCGTGTCTACAAAGATCTATGTAAGTGTAGGATGACAGAAATATTGAACACATACCTAAAAGACAAACTTTTTTCATATTTTAGTAGTAACAACAACATTTTGACATGAAGTGTATAATGTGTGAAGACTGAAGTCCATATCAAATAACTACTTTCACAAAAGGTACAAATATAACAGAACAATGCGCTTTTATTCAAGAATATAACCAAAGAAAAAGAAATTGGGTAGGTGTATTTTGTTGTCACGACTGCTTTGGTGGTACAGTGGTAAGAACTGCTGATTCATAATCAAGAGGTTGCGGGTTCGACCCAGAATTACCATTTTGAGTAGTGAGCTACTCTTATTGTTACTATTATACAATAAAAACATACATTTCATTTGAGTCTGTAGCAGCCGGAGTAAATGTATGGTACTTGTGAAGGTTAGTGATTTTATTTTTTTTATTCAGTTTTATTCTCTCAGTCGCGTTCACGCTCGCCTCGATCTGACACTGCTGTTTTCAAATAAAGACGTGCGATAACAGAGGTGAACTCAGATGAGGATGAGGGTTCTACATCAGAGAAAGAGAACAGAAGCCCTCCCTGAAAGAAATGTCCACTCGCAAATAAGAACAACACAGCTGCACCAGGCGGAAAGGAGAAAGATGGCACTGTTTGGATACAGCAAGAAGTCAGGCGCTGTTTTGTCTTGGTAGAGAACTATATTACTCTACTTTCCTCTATTGTATTATTAATATGTAGCCTTTGTCAGAATGCCTCAAATCTCACAGACTTACCACTGTTTATAAGGTATTATAGTATATAACTTCTTCCCACCTTCCCTTCTACATCTATAACCTCAGGCAATTAGGTGTAGTAAAAGACAAGCAGGAGTTAAGTTACACTTTAAATAATACATTATTGATAATATTCATAAATAATAACAATATGCAAAGTACATTTGAATATTGGCAACCATACAACCTGATTAAATGTTGATGTGTAGTTTCAGGCGGCACACAGACTTGTAGTTATTTAAAATGTGTCTAGTTAAGGCATCATTGGTGCTCAGCTTTCTTCAGAACAGGCCGCATGCCTGTCTCAATATGGCTGCCGAACTGTGATCTTCATTGCATTGTTCTTGTCATCAGAGGTTAGTAAGAGAGAGAGAATGTGGTTGAGCAAGCAGATTTATAGATTCTCTGTCCAACCCCTAGAGCCAATAGGACATCCTGGTACTGAAAAGCTTCTGATACAAGTCAATTCCAAACAACCATACTTCAGACCAATGGGGGAATACAACATCTTAAAACCTGCCACCCCCCAAGACCATATGTTAGGTAGACTGGCTTCCTGGCAGGGGTTGAAAGACTTTAGCAGAGAAATACTCGCCAAACTGGTTTAAGGCACATCCTCCCCCAACTCTGTCGTAAAATTCAAAGTGACACATTCCTGGTGGGGGTATACATGAATACTAAATTACATTGCTTTGCCTAAATTGCAAATAAAGACATACAAAATATTTATCAAGTTATATACAAAATCTTACATCACAACAGGTGTCATCCTGCCAGTCAGTCCGCCCCACACGTGTCCTTCAACGAAACAGCAGGGCCTACAGAGCTTGTCAAGGTATCGGGCAAAGTTCTGTTTGTGATTATGTTTTGTGATGGCCTTTACATGAAAGACAGTTATATGTTACTTATATAAAAGCCACATCGAATATTATTTACCTTGATTCATTTACTTATCTTCCTACAGTATAAAGTCACAAGTAGACAGCAGAGCGTCCTGTGTTTGATCGACATGAGCATGCTGACAAAGTACATGTGCACTGAGGTGACTTCAGCTGCAGGTGGAAGCTCCTGTCACACCCTACGCAACTGTGTTTGATGTTATTCAGGAAAAGATCCCAGTCGCCCCATGGGAGAAAGACTTTCTGAGACTAAGGTCATAAAGCTTATGAAACCGTTTCTGGACAAAGGCAGAACCTGCAGCTTTCCACCTGCAGCTAATGTCACTTCAGGGCTGCACCAAACTCCAACTCCCATGGAGCCCTGCAGGAGTCCGAGGTACTGTCACAACCCGGGGGATGGCTTGCTGCCACCTAGCGTTCCGAGGTAGGTAATGCTCTGGATATGCTCCTTCCCCAAGTCCTTCCAGGGTAAAGGCATCCTGGCCAGGCAAGGGCCCCAGCTATTCACCACAGCAGCAAGTAAACAATGGTATCCTTTTCCCCCAATATAGAGGCTTATTCTAATATGTTATTGATTAGGCCCTGCCATATTTAAAAAAAAAAAAGTTTTCAGCAGATCCTCTAGGTGCAAATTTTTCCAATTTCAAGTAATATATAACATCAGTTACCCACAGACTTAAATGAGGTAGGCTGGGATTCTTCTACGTGCTAATAGTGAAGTAAAGGCAATTACATTTTGTTTGTCCTTCTCCACTTTAAGCCCCTCTGGGAGCCCACCAAACACAGCTGTTAATGGATTAGGAGAGATTGTGACACCAAGGCTGTCCGATAGACATTTAAAGATTTTGGTCCAGAATGATGTTAATTTGGTGCACATCCAGAATGTGTGGCCCAGTGAGGCTGGAGCTCGATTGCAACGTTCACAGGTTGAATCATTATGGACAATTTTAAATGAGATTAATGTGATTGATAAAAAAAAATTAAGTTGAATGACTGAATGCTTTGCCCATATGGAGCTGAAGCAGCGATTTCTTCCAAATGGGCTTCTACAAACTACTGAATTTAGAGTCTGGATTCTTTTACAAATGAGAAATTTCAGTTTTGGATTTTTAATGCATTTGCCAACCTTTTTGAACTTATGCTTTCACTTTATCATAATGGGTTTCTCAGTTTAGATTAATGGCAGTAATAACAAATTTGTCCATTTAAAATTAATTCTACAACACAATAAAAGTGTACAGAAAGTAATGGGGTCACAGTACTTTCTGAATCTATTGTAAATCCATCATATACAATGAGGTATAAGCGGCCCACACTAACCCTTAATTTCATCTTGTTAACCTTTGTGAAAGAAAAGACAAAGAGCCACAAAAGGTTTGGGGCAGCCTCCTGTATACTTGAGCCTGATTGCAAAACGTTAAATTGGTTGTACAGTTGTGTACAGATTGGAGTCCAAAACAGAACTGACTGGGTGAGATGAAGATGATTAAAATAAGGCAGAGGAAGTGACATCATCGGGGGGTCATGACCAGAACTGACATCTATGGGGGCATGACCGGAAGTGTCATCATCAGGTTAAGGGACCGGAAGTGACATCATTGAGGGCATGACCGGAAGAGGCATCATCAGGGTCGTGATCAGAAGTGGCTTCTTTGGGACTGGAAGTGACGTCATCGGTGGGTGGGGGGAGGATTCATGACCAGAAGTAACTTCATCGGGGTCATGACTGGAACTGACATCATCAGGCTCATGACCAGAAGTGGGTTCTTCAGGACTGGAAGTGATGTCAGTAGGGTCATGGCCGGAAGTGACATCATTGGGGTCATGGCCGGAAGTGACATCATCGGGGTCATGACCAGAAGTGGCATCATCAGGGGCATAACCAGAAGTGGCTTCTTTGGGACCAGAAGTCACATCTTCTGGGAGGGGGGGTGAGATTCATGACCAAAAATGACTTCATCGGGGTCATGACTGGAAGTGACATCATCGGGGTCATGACCAGAAGTGACTTCTTTGGGACTGGAAGTGACGTAATCGGTTGTTGGGGGGAGGATTCATGGCCGGAAGTAACTTCATCGGGGTCATGACTGGAACTGACATCATCAGGGTCATGACCAGAAGTGGCTTCTTCAGGACTGGAAGTGATGTCATCTTATCATGACTGGAAGTGACATCATCGGGGTCATGACCAGAAGTGGCATCATCAGGGGCATGACTAGAAGTGGCTTCTTTGGGACCGGAAGTCACATCATCGGGGAGGGCGAGTGGGATTCATGACCAGAAATGACTTCATCGGGGTCATGACTGGAAGTGACATCATCAGGGTCATGACCAGAAGTGGCTTCTTCAGGACCAGAAGTGATGTGATCTTATCATGACCAGAAGTGACATCATCGGGGTCATGACCGGAAATGGCATCATCAGGGGCATGACCAGAAGTGGCTTCTTTGGGACCGGAAGTCACATCTTTGGCGAGGGGGGAGGGTGGGATTCATGACCAGAAATGACTTCATCGGGGTCATGACTGGAAGTGACATCATCGGGGTCATGACCAGAAGTGGCTTCTTCGGGACCGGAAGTGATATGTCATCTTATCATGATCGGAAGTGTCATCATCAGGGTCATGACCAGAGTAGCTTCTTTGCGGACCGGAAGTCACATCATCGGGGAGGCAGGGTGGGATTCATGACCAGAAATTACTTCATCGGGGTCATGACTGGAAGTGACATCATCGGGGTCATGACCAAAAGTGGCTTCTTTGGGACCGGAAGTGATGTCCTCGGGAAAGGGGGGTGGGATTCATGAGTGGAAATTACTTCATCGGGGTCATGACTGGAGGTGACATCATCAGGGTCATGACCAGAAGTGGCTTCTTCGGGACCGGGAGTGACATCATTGTGACCGTGACCAGAAAGTGTCATCACAGAGGCCAGGTGGAATTTCCCTTCACTGGTCTGCAGTGGAAAAAGAGACAGGATTAGTGGACCTCACCACCCCCTGTGTGGCTGTGAAATTAATTCCTCTCATTCAAGCCCTTTAGCTGCCTCCTATGCGCACGTGTGTGACACCATCTACATGAAAGGAATATTCATTTTGACCAGGAAGCTTCTGACCAGGTCACTTTTGAAGAAGCAGCAACCTTTGATATAAATTATTATTTTTTCTTTTAAGTCCAAATGAGCTTGATGGACTGAATGATGTGTCGTTATTTAAACGTTTTATGTTCTTATGATCTGTTCAGTGTGTGGAAGTACATCAGAGCAAATGTCTAAGCAGTAACTACTAGAGCATGAGAACAATAAGTGACAAGATCTGTCCACGAGAACCCTTCACGCAGCGATTCCAATTCATTCACTTTCCATTCTTCATCTAATTATGCGATATAATTGAGCTGAGCTTTGAAGTCCCGCCGGTGCAGACTTGCACTATTGTTTCATGCATCAGTATAAGTCTTGACATGAGAAGAAGAAAAAAAATCTGGTTTCCCACTGTGTGTGCTACTTCTGGTTCTTGCCAAGCGTTCAGTTTTGACCTGCTTTGTCCTTTTAAGCTCTAGGCATACCTTGTGTTAGGTCTTCATGTCCATGGGCTTAAAGGATTCAGTTCCCTTTGATTTCTTTCCTGATTTAGCCAACCATCTACTTCGTCTCCGGTGTGACCTCTGTTGACGTTTGCTGGACTCTGTGGGATTAGATGTCCAAGACTACAGTAAATGCCACTGGGCACTTTATATGGAGTTTAACTTTCATTTGATTTTTATTTCTGTATTCTTATTTGAGGTACACGTAGTCAGCATTAAGGTATAGGCCCTTGAGAAATCATACAGAATATCGGCTGAAAGAAAGAGGCTTTCTACAGATGTGCTGCTTAACTTATCAAAGTCATTCATGTCCCATCAGCCTTAGGGACGGGCACGGCAAAGCTGAGCAGGTATCAGTGTTTTAGATTTTAGTTCTCCTTGCTAGATGACACCTCGGTGACATTGAGAGATTGGTTGGGGCAAATCCATGATTCATACGGTGGGCTCAGAAAGACTTCCTGGACTCTTTTCTCATATTTTGTTATGTCGCAGCCTTGTGCTGAAATCATCGACCAACACTTCTGTGTCCCAGAATGTAAAAGAGAAAACAGGATTTATGGAATTTTTTCCAAATTTATTAAAAGTATTCTTCGGCCGCAGAGAGCTTAAACAACTCGGCACATCCACATAAAAATGACAAGGGTGAGCTTTCTTGTAGGCTTTTACTGGACGTACCTCGTTGTAAACTGAAATATATAGAAAAGAAACATACAGGTATATATACAGATGTACACCTCAATAAACCTGCTATTCTTGATAAATTTCAGTCAGGTTTTAGAACAAATCACAGCACAGAAACTGCACTCATTAAAGTAGTAAATGACTTGCGGGTAAATGCAGACAGAGGCCATTTATCTGTTCTCATCCTCTTACATCTGAGTGTCGCATTTGACACCATTGATCATAATATTCTGAGAAATCGCCTTAGTCAATGCGTGGGCCTCTCTGGCAGGGTCTTAAATTGGTTTGAATCCTACCTGGCAGGGAGAAAATTCTTTGTTAGTTGTGGTAATTACAACTCAAAGACACATGATATCCTATATGGTGTTCCACAAGGCTCTATCCTGGGTCTGCTGCTCTTCTCAATCTACATGCTTCCATTAGGTCAGATTATCTCAGGGCACAACATGAGCTACCACAGCTATGCTGATGACACACAGCTGTATTTATCAATAGCACCTGATGACCCCAATTCTCTTGATTCACTAACACAATGTCTAACTTGTATCTCAGAATGGATGAATAGTAACTTTCTCAAATTAAATAAAAAGAAAATTGATTGGCAATAATGGATACAATGAGGCTATTAGAAATAAACTGGATACATTAGGATTAAAAGTCAAAATGGAGGTAAAAAGCTTAGGGGTAACTGTTGACTGTAATCTGAATTTTAAATCGCATATTAATCAGATCACTAGGACAGCATTTTTTCACTTAAGAAACACAGCAATAGTTAGACCTCTCATATCATTGAAAGATGCTGAGAAATTAGTTCACGCGTTTGTTTTCAGTCGACTAGATTACTGTAACGCACTCCTCTCAGGACTACCCAAAAAAGACATAAATCGTTTGCAACTAGTGCAGAATGCAGCTGCTTGAATCCTTACCAGGAAAAGAAAATCCGAGCACATCTCTCCAGTTTTGATGTCACTACACTGGTTACCTGTGTCATTCAGGATTGACTTTAAAATTCTGCTTATGGTTTATAAAGCCTTAAATAATCTCGCCCCATCTTATATATCGGAATGTCTGACATCTTATATTCCAAATCATAACCTTAGATCTTCAAATGAGTGTCTGCTTAGAATTCCAAGAGCGAAACTTAAAAGAACTGGTGAGGCGGGGGGCCTTCTGCTGTTATGCACCTAAAATCTGGAATAGCCTGCCAGTAGGAATTCACCAGGCTGATACAGTGGATCACTTTAAAAAACTGCTGAAAACACATTACTGTAACATGACCTTCTCATAACTTCACTGTAATTTAATCCTGATACTCTGTATATCCAATTCATTATAATAACTATTCATGGTGGCTCTAAAATCTGTACTAACCCCTACTCTCTCTTCTGTTTCCTTTTCCGGTGTCCTTTTGGTGGCGGCTCGCGCCACCACCATCTACTCAAAGCACCATGATGTTCCAACAATGATGGATGGATTAAAAGCCAGAAGTCTGTATGACCATCAGCATCAAGTGACTCCGTGAGAACCCTAACTACAAAGAGGACTGTTTCATTTTTGTTAGGTAGAATGCCCAGAGGGGACTGGGTGGTCTCATGGCCTGGAGCCCCTGCAGATTTTATTTTTTCTCTAGCTTTCTGGAGGTTTTTTTTTGTTTTTTCTGTCCACCCTGGCCATCAGACCTTAGTCTTCCATCCATCCATCCATTGTCTCCCGCTTATCCGAGGTCGGGTCGCGGGGGCAGCAGCTTGAGCAGAGATGCCCAGACTTCCCTCTCCCCGGCCACTTCTTCTAGCTCTTCCGGGAGAATCCCAAGGCGTTCCCAGGCCAGTCGAGAGACATAGTCCCTCCAGCATGTCCTGGGTCTTCCCCGGGGCCTCCTCCCGGTTGGACGTGCCCGGAACACCTCACCAGGGAGGCGTCCAGGAGGCATCCTGATCAGATGCCCGAGCCACCTCATCTGACTCCTCTCAATGCGGAGGAGCAGCGGCTCTACTCTGAGCCCCTCCCGGATGACTGAGCTTCTCACCCTATCTTTAAGGGAAAGCCCAGACACCCTGCGGAGGAAACTCATTTCAGCCGCTTGTATTCGCGATCTCGTTCTTTCGGTCACTACCCATAGCTCATGACCATAGGTGAGGGTAGGAACATAGATCGACTGGTAAATTGAGAGCTTCGCCTTGCGGCTCAGCTCCTTTTTCACCACGACAGACCGATGCAACGCCCGCATTACTGCGGATGCCACACCGATCCGCCTGTCGATCTCACGCTCCATTCTTCCCTCACTCGTGAACAAGACCCCGAGATACTTGAACTCCTCCACTTGGGGCAGGATCTCGCCACCAACCCTGAGAGGGCACTCCACCCTTTTCCGGCTGAGGACCATGGTCTCGGATTTGGAGGTGCTGATTCTCATCCCAGCCGCTTCACACTCGGCTGCGAACTGATCCAGAGAGAGCTGAAGATCACGGCCTGATGAAGCAAACAGGATAACATCATCTGCAAAAAGCAGTGACCCAATCCTGAGCCCACCAAACCGGACCCCCTCAACACCCTGGCTGCGCCTAGAAATTCTGTCCATAAAAGTTATGAACAGAATCGGTGACAAAGGGCAGCCCTGGCGGAGTCCAACTCTCACTGGAAACGGGTTCGACTTACTGCCGGCAATGCGGACCAAGCTCTGGCACCGATCGTACAGGGACTGAACAGCCCTTATCAGGGGGGCCGGTACCCCATACTCTCGGAGTACCCCCCACAGGATTCCCCGAGGGACACGGTCGAATGCCTTTTCTAAGTCCACAAAACACATGTAGACTGGTTGGGCAAACTCCCATGCACCCTCCAGGACCCTGCTAAGGGTATAGAGCTGGTCCACTGTTCCGCGACCAGGACGAAAACCACACTGTTCCTCCTGAATCCGAGGCTCAACTATCCGACGGACCCTCCTCTCCAGGACCCCTGAATAGACTTTTCCAGGGAGGCTGAGGAGTGTGATCCCTCTGTAGTTGGAACACACCCTCCGGTCCCCCTTCTTAAAGAGGGGGACCACCACCCCGGTCTGCCAATCCAGAGGCACTGTCCCTGATGTCCATGCGATGTTGCAGAGGCGTGTCAACCAAGACAGTCCTACAACATCCAGAGTCTTAAGGAACTCCGGGCGTATCTCATCCACCCCCGGGGCCCTGCCACCAAGGAGTTTTTTGACCACCTCGGTGACCTCAGTCCCAGAGATGGGGGAGCCCACCTCTGAGTCCCTAGGCTCTGCTTCCTCATTGGAAGGCATGTTAATGGGATTGAGGAGGTCTTCGAAGTATTCCCCCCACCGACCCACAACGTCCCGAGTCGAGGTCAGCAGCGCACCATCCCCACCATATACAGTGTTGACACTGCACTGCTTCCCCTTCCTGAGACGCCGGATGGTGGACCAGAATCTCCTCGAAGCCGTCCGAAAGTCATTCTCCATGGCCTCCCCAAACTCCTCCCACGCCCGAGTTTTTGCCTCAGCAACCACCAAAGCCGCATTCCGCTTGGCCTGCCGGTACCTATCAGCTGCCTCCGGGGTTCCACAGGACAAAAGGGTCCTGTAGGACTCCTTCTTCAGCTTGACAGCATCCTTCACAGCCGGTGTCCACCAGCGGGTTCGGGGATTGCCGCCACGACAGGCACCGACCACCTTACGGCGACAGCTCCGGTCAGCTGCCTCAACAATAGAGGCACGGAACATGGCCCATTCGGACTCAATGTCCCCCCACCTCCCTCGGGATGTGGTCGAAGTTCTGCCGGAGGTGGGAGTTGAAGCTACTTCTGACAGGGGGCTCTGCCAGACGTTCCCAGCAGACCCTCACAACACGTTTGGGCCTACCACGCCTGACCGGCATCCTCCCCCACCATCGAAGCCAACTCACCACCAGGTGGTGATCAGTTGACAGCTCCTCCCCTCTCTTCACCCGAGTGTCCAAGACATGTGGCCGCAAGTCCGACGACACGACCACAAAGTCGATCATCGAACTGAGGCCTAGGGTGTCCTGGTGCCAAGTGCACATATGAACACCCCTATGCTTGAACATGGTGTTCGTTATGGACAATCCGTGACGAGCACAGAAGTCCAATAACAAAACACCGCTCGGGTTCAGATCAGGGGGGCCATTCCTCCCAATCACGCCCTTCCAGGTCTCACTGTCATTGCCCACATGAGCATTGAAGTCTCCCAGCAGAACGAGGGAGTCCCCAGAAGGTATGCCCTCTAGCACCCCCTCCAGGGACTCCAAAAAGGGTGGGTACTCCGAACTGCTGTTCGGTGCATACGCACAAACAACAGTTAGGACCCGTCCCCCCACCCGAAGGCGAAGGGAGGCTACCCTCTCGTCCACCGGGGTAAACCCCAATGTACAGGCTCCAAGTTGGGGGGCAATAAGTATGCCCACACCTGCTCGGCGCCTCTCACCGGGGGCAACTCCAGAGTGGTAGAGAGTCCAGCCCCTCTCAAGGAGATTGGTTCCAGAGTCCAAGCTGTGCGTCGAGGTGAGCCCGACTATATCTAGCCGGAACCTCTCAACCTCGCGCACTAGCTCAGGCTCCTTCCCCTTCAGAGAGGTGACATTCCACGTCCCAAGAGCCAGTTTCTGTAGCCGAGGATCGGACCGCCAAGGTCCCCGCCTTCGGCCACCACCCAACTCACACTGCACCCGACCTCCTTGGCCCCTCCCATAGGTGGTGAGCCCATGGGAAGAGACCTTAGTCTTATTCTATGTTAATTAATGTTGTCTTATTTTAATTTCTTATTTTGTCTTTTATTTTTCTTTTCTTCATTATGTAAAGCACTTTGAGCTACTTTTTTGTATGAAAATGTGCTATATAAATAAATGTTGTTGTTGTTGTTGCACAACCAAAGACAATAAAGAATGATTTACAAAGCAATACATAGCAGACAGTGTACATTAAACAATAAAACTTTAAAAGACACTTACAAGGCGAGTGATTTCCACAGCTGGATCGAGACAAAGAGAAGCGAAGAGGTTCAAATTGCTACGTACTACAACTAACAAGACCCAGAGGTTTATATACCTTAAAGATACGAAACAAGAGATAAAGGGGTGCCTACTAGGGAATCCATTCCCGGATGGGTTTATCCATTCCTGGGAATCCCACATGTCATTCCAGGGAATCCCGGCCTCCCGGGAATGACACAGTGCACGGGCATCTCACATGTGAATGGTTTTAGAATGAGCAACACTTATTTTTAATAAAACTACTGCAATATGTTGACACCAATAAAAGACTAACCTTAACTACAAGCAGTTCATGCTGTCATATAAGTACGTGTATCTAGTTAGTTGCGGTAATAAGAGCGTAGAAAGCACAATGTGTCGTGCGTGCGGTCGTCCAGGCGAGAGCGCACCTTCATGCAGAGTACGCCAGCCGCTAAGAAAGCACGCTCTGCCTCCAGTGAAGTAGGCGGCACAGTTATCAGATACCAATACACTTGCTCTAAACAACGCCCGCGCTTGCCTTTGCTCTGAAACACCGCCATTTCAGCTTTTACTGATGCATCCAGTTTCTTGTCATCATTCTTTGATGGCAAGTTTCTTGGCACAGATAATGTGGATGCAACAGACTGACGCATTGCAATTTCAAGTTGCTGTTCAAAGCTGTCAACAGCACAGACGTCAATGAACTCTGCCCCGTCCTGGCATTCGTGCGCTGCAGAGTGCAGACACCTCCCAGTCCACTGTGCTCAGTCATCCGGGAGACTGACTGTTGCTGGTCTGTTGTTGACTGAATTAATAGGCAACACACTACACCGTGGGCCAAAAAAAAACGTGCCACTTAATTATTTTCAACTATAACTATGCTATTTCTTGATCGATTTTTACACTTTTACACAGTATATATGCGAGCTTGGCCGTTCCTGTTTTCCTGGGAATTACAGCAGTTTCATTCCCGGGAATGTGGGGATTAAAAATGTCTGGGAATCGGGAGCCCGGGAATGGATTCCCTAGTGCCTACATGAGACACATGGGGTGGATTGTATTCAAATGTTTATTATGTGACCGACATGCTTTACATGAGTTTCATAGACATTTATGACACCACAGTGAGTGTGGGACATGACTGACTGACAGCTCAACAAATAACAGCTAACAGCTAACAACATGTGGGGCAGAGCAAGTATAAAACTGAAATATCACACTGACAGAAATACTCAGACCCTTTCCTCAGTAGCCCCTTTGGCAGAGTTTACAATACGGATGTCGAACTCCAGGCCTAGAGGGCCGCAGTGGCTGCAGGTTTTAATTCTAAGCCTTTTCCTAATCAGTGATAAGGTTTCACTGCTATTTAACTCCTTTTCACTTCATTTTAATAGCCCAGTTTTTCAGGATTCAGTCCTCTGAAATGATTCTTCTCATCATTAAACGGTAGCCACACAGAAAGAAGACATGAAATGAGCTGACAGATGACCAGCTAAATTGGGGCTTCAAACTCCAAACAGTTTCACTCCAACCAGGTTCTTAATGAGAAGCCAATTCTTGCTGTTAATTAAACCCATTATTTAATTCCACAGCTTGTTGCCGTCCTCGTTCTGCTAGAGCAGACAATTCCAGAACTGTTACGTTTCTGTTTTTTCTAAGAACACCGTCAAGATGTTTTGGTGACCTGAGAGATCGGCTTTACCGAGACCACCACCCATCTTTATTTCCATATGTGATGTGCACAAATTCAGTCGGTCATTTTCATGATTGTTTGGCTGCTAATTAAGGAAAAAGAAACAACTAAGGGGCCTGAGTCAAGTTAATTAAGACTTAAGCAAAAGAAGTTCAT
Organism: Erpetoichthys calabaricus; assembly: GCF_900747795.2. Lineage (NCBI taxonomy): Eukaryota > Metazoa > Chordata > Cladistia > Polypteriformes > Polypteridae > Erpetoichthys > Erpetoichthys calabaricus. The sequence goes on from NC_041394.2 coordinate 8,421,819, forward strand.
TTTTAATTTAATGCGAACTTCCCCTTGGGATTAATAAAGTATCTATCTATCTATCTATCTATCTATCTATCTATCTATCTATCTATCTATCTATCTATCTATCTATCTATCTATCTATCTATCTATCTATCTATCTATCTATCTATCTATCTATCTAGTGTTTACTTTTGTTGCTGTGACACTTGTGTAAGAAACGTAAAATAATGCAATAAATGTATTTTTTATATGCTCATACAGACAGATTTCATTCACAGTTCCCAAAGTTAAAGGTTAATAACTTGTGTGATTCCAGTATTTTATCAGTAACAGGCATACATACTCCTTGCGAGTGATAACAGAGGAACTGTGAGACAACAAGAAGAAAATGTTACAGTGCTGTTAGGCTGTTTGCATAGCGTAGTCCTATAAGCCGGATGGGATTATTTCTTATTTCTATCTGCATCTTTAGATTGCTACAAAGCTGTACCAAAATTATAAACTTACTGAGTCCTAATTACTCAACACTGTTCCAGTGGGCCAAATATCAAGCTGTTTGAGCGATTTGCTGTGGTGTGGAATAACATCAACAAATCGTCACATGAAGGCGGAATGACAGGCAGAGTAATTGAAGATGTGAGTTCCAAAATCTGCTAATTACACCTTTTGGTAAAATTTAGTGAACACGTGATTGTGACTTTTCATGCAGTTGGTCATGCGCCGAAAATATGTTTAAGCTTCAAAACCTGCTAACTGCAACAGTGTAGCGCTATAATTTTAGGGATTCAGTTTCAAAATCTGCTTACGGACCCAGATTTTCCTATTTATCTCCAAAATTTATCTTTTGTACTTAGCTGATTTTGGAACTGAGCTCTTCAATTGCTGATGTACTTGGGCCAGAGAAGCAGGACATTCAAGCATTCTGTCTGTCACAGTTGCAGGAACAGCATCCAAGAGACGACTACAAAGAATTGCTCCACCTGGGGCCTCATGTATAAACAGTGCGTACGCACAAAAATGTTGTGTAAGAATGTTTCCACATTCAAATCGTGATGTATAAAACCTAAACTTGGCGTAAATCCACACACAGTTCCATGGTAGCTCATACCCTGTCGTACGCAAGTTCTCTGCTCAGTTTTGCAAACTGGCGGCACCCAGCGTCAAAGCAGTGCTACTGTTCCTGTGTGGTTTCCCTTACTTTTTCAGATCCACATCCCTGACGCGGCTTTATAAATACACTGAAATTAACTGCATATTGTTTACTAATTTAATGCATCTGATTGTAATTAACCTGTACAATATAATGGTCCACAGAATGGTCAAACTATTCCAAATACCATAGCTGCTTTAGCGTTGTTACTCTCACTGCACCTTCTTCTTCTTCTTTCAGCTGCTCCCGTTAGGGGTTGCCACATCGGATCATCTTTTATTCTCACTGCACCACTCGGAGTATTTATATCACTGTATCTGAGTGGGGAATCACAGCTCTACAGCAGCTGATCGAAAAGAAAATTATCGGTATACAGCATCAAGCACACGCTGCCTCAGCCATTCGCTATTTGAACTGCTCTCATCCGACAAACACTTCAGAGCCTTTCCTGTACGGACCTCGCAGTTCAGAAACAGTTTCATCTCAAGAACTCTAAACGCACTCAATCAATCCATCAAGTGCTCCTTGTAGAACTGTTTGAACTTATAAGTACAATTACCTAACTGTAAACTTGTGATACAGTTATAATATTACACAACCTGAGCCACTTTATAAAGCGCATATTTTCATATAATGATGATATAATTTTTAAGATGAAATGCAGCAAAATATGTTTATTATATTATACAGATAAAACTTTAATTACATGGTGCCGCAGTGCTAGTGATGAGTTGGCGCTCCATTCACGGATTGTTCCTGCCTCGTGCTGTATTCTTGCTGGGACTGGCGCAACACTGGAAGGATAGATGGATAGAATAATTAAACACGTACTACAAAGATATTTCAATGTTCCTTAAAGGTTTTGAAGATTCGGCATTCTAAGCTTTATTACAGAGCTGATTGTGTGGCGATTGGGTATTTGGAGAAAGAAAAGTAAGGACAGGAATTGGAGGTTAGTACATTTGAAAGAGACAGTACTGCTGCAATAAATTATTTCATTGAAGGTTGCGCATGGTGCACAAGTAACTTGCGTAAGACATGAACAATCACTGCGCCACCGTGTTCCCATGTTTAATAACATTCTTTAACTCCTATCATCATGAAAATGATATCATGTATACATCTCAGTATTTTAATTATTCAGAGAGCTGTAATATCATGAATGTAATGGATTCTGTGTCCTGTCGGAGGAAGAAAAAGCCCGGAAGCACGTAGTGATTCACACACACAGAAGATCAAATACAATACAAAGCATTTAATGTACTACTTTAGTTACGATGGAATTTGAGGAACTAGTAAATTAAACGATTTTAAGATGAAGTTTATGATGTTCTGCTTTTATGACAAAACAAACTACATGATCAAAGTGGAAATTTCAAGATTAAAGTTGACATTTCTTGCTTTTTTCCCGCTTTGTGCCTATTTTTGTTTTCTCTGTACCCTAATAAGCTTGAACTTGAACTTGAGCTTTCGAGTTTCTCCGTCACGCTATGTCACTCGATCAACTTCCTTTTCTTATTTATACCACTGTTTAAAGCAACAAAGAGTACGTTTTTCTTTGCCTCCACTTGGTATTCGCTGAAATTCTTCTGTTTTTCAACTCGTACTTTTGCCATTGTCTTTTCACAGAAGGCTGAGCTTAAAGGCTATTTATATTCATTTGCATATTCAAGGAGGCATAATTCTGGGCGGAGTTGGGGCGGGACAGTAGGCGCGTGCACATGCATTAATTTTCACGCTGACCGGGATATATGGAGTGGAGGAACGTGGAAGTTGGCGTACACACAGATTTATGCATCTAGATTTTTTTGTGCGTAAGCACAATTCCACTTTTGTGCTTATGTCATGTTATAGTGTGAATTCTACGCACGGCATAATACATGAGGCCCCTGGTGCTGTTGTTTTTGGGATATGAGTCTACTGAGGCCATCCACATCAATACACCCGGAGCTTATCACAGAGCTCGATGGATGTCGAAACTTACAGTGGGTACGGAAAGTATTCAGACCCCCTTCAATTTTTCACTCTTTGTCATATTGTAGCCATTTGCTAAAATCATTTAAATTATTTTTTTCCCTCATTAATGTACACACAGCACCCCATATTGACAGACAAAAAAAAAGAATTTTTGAAATTGTTGCAGATTTATTAAAAAAGAAAAACTGAAATATCACATGGTCCTAAGTATTCAGACCCTTTGCTCAGTATTTAGTAGAAGCACCCTTTTGAGCTAATACAGCCATGAGTCTTCTTGGGAAAGATGCAACAAGTTTTTCACACCTGAATTTGGGGATCCTCTGCCATTCCTCCTTGCAGATCCTCTCCAGTTCTGTCAGGTTGGATGGTAAACGTTGGTGGACAGCCATTTTTAGGTCTCTCCATTGATGCTCAATTGGGTTTAAGTCAGGGCTCTGGCTGGGCCATTCAAGAACAGTCACAGAGTTGTTGTGAAGCCACTCCTTCGTTATTTTAGCTGTGTGCTTAGGGTCATTGTCTTGTTGGAAGGTAAACCTTCGGCCCAGTCTGAGGTCCTTAGCACTCTGGAGAAGGTTTTTGTCCAGGATATCCCTGTACTTGGCAGCATGTGTTTTTCAGCTGCAGGGACAGGACGACTGGTTGCAATCGAGGGAAAGATGAATGCAGCCAAGTACAGGGATTATAGTAAAGATCGCATTAGCGCAAACAAACAGAAATTATTACTCTGTGAAATAACGGAACAGCGAGAAAGAGATTGAATATATTGTTCAGATTTAAAGTTTAAGTCAGAGACTTGTAGATTGTCTAATTTGTGTTGCCAGCAGGGAAAAGTAGTGTTTCTTCCCAATGAAGAGGCCTATCTACGAGCATTAATAGATTTGTTGTTTGGTGAAAGTGAAATCCCACGAGAAAAAATTTCAAGCCCCACGAGACAAGACTTTATGCAAAGAGATTTGGAAAAGTCCTGCCCACATCTAAAACATTTACAACCACGCACATGGTTCAATAATTTCTCATTTGTGTGAATGCTATTGTCAGATACAGTTTGTGTAGAGAGAAAGAAACGATATTCACTCACAGGCAGTTATACGTTGCGTTGTCACGACGGAATCAAAATTCAATGCGATTTAAGTCGAAAAGGTAAAAATGAAAAGAGATTGAATATATGGACATAGGTGACATGACAGAAGTATGCAGAGGATGTCTGGGGGAGAAGAGAGACAAGACAAAAGGACAGCTGCTGTGCAGGCTTTAAAATGTTTGAAGCGCCACACGAGACGCAGATCATGCGGCACGGCAGCAGCAGCAGCAAGCCAGCAGCTGATTGAGCAAAGAGCAGGTAAAAATAAACTGTATTTGTTTCTCATTGTATCACCGTTTAAGAGGGGGTTTCGGAGAAGCTTGGGGTGCGTTCAGCCCTCCTCTTCACAACGAGAGCGGCAGAGACGCGAAGTGGCTGGCGCCTAGTGCAGGCCAGGGGGGTTGGTGGGCGAAGCCCCCTAGTCTTAATGAAAATTGAACTGCCTTGACAACTTTCCTTGAAGAATTAGGCTGCTACATTGGTTCACAGGGGGTCGGGTTTTTTCTTATGGACAGACAGACAGACATAGCTATTACACTAGGTGCTTTTTGCACTTAATGCGCACAGGAATAAAATTTAATGGATTGTGATAAAGGATACTATATGACACAGGAAAAGGTTTGGGGGCAGCCACCCGCACACTTGAAATAGGCTGCCAAGTTTAAAGAGTTTGGTTCAAATGAAAACAGGTTTTAAAAGACTTCAGTCCAACAATGAAATGAATACAGACAGGCAAACATGGCGGTTTTAAATAGGCCAGGGGAAGTGACGAAGCTGGGGGCGGGACGGGAAGTGACGTCATAGGGGCTGGAACCGATAGTGACATTTCTAGTGATTGGTCTGCCAATGAAAAAGAGTAAGGATCAGTGCACTCTGCCACCCTTTTTGAGCCCTTTATTTGTCTCCCTTTCGCACATGTGTGACAGGATGGATATTTTAGTTTAAAAAATGCTGTTTCGTTCATCTCTACAGGTTTAGTGTGGTGGATTGACATTGCTTAGGAAAATACATACATGTATTGCATCATTTTTCCTAAGGTATGCTCTCCTTTGATGATGTTGGTTCTGCTCCATGCTCCCAGCACTCTTCTGGGAGCCTCTTGAACCTGACACCGTCGGTAATGTAACCGGATGAGCTGAACAATGAGGACGCCAAACCAAGCAAGGGGAAAGGTGCAAAGTGCTTTTATTTAAAACAGTCAAAACCAAAAAGTGTTCAAAAGAAAATGCAGTGCTTCAAAGGTCAATAAATAAATAATCCATAAAAACAGGGTGATCCAAAATGTGGAGGTTAAAATAATCCAAATAAATAAAACCATTAAAACATGGTGCCTTTTTTAGCTGCCGGCTCCCCTGCTTCTCCCATCTGGACCCTGCACCAGGGGAGTCGCCCTACCTGCAGCTGACTTCTCCTACTGGTCTGGTAGCCATTTGCTAACCCTTTATCCGTAGGGCTCCGCCAGACTGAGACTCGGGTTCCTCCAGCAACCAGGGCACTCACGCTGGGTCTTCCACCTCCCAAGCCTCTGACTGCCAATGCCTTCCACGGCCTTATGCAGCAAGCCGTCCTCGATCTTGGTCACTCCTGCTCCTCTGCAAAACTCAGCAGGAGTGACCCAATCCATCTGCCCCCAGACGCCGGCCAAACACCCCGCTAGGGTTCACTTCCCAGTTGCCTTCCACTACCAGCGAGCTTGCTCTTCTTGCTTGCTCACTCCGTCACCGGCTCTCAGCTTCCACCTTCCTCTTCTTCCTCTTCTAACCTCCATTCTCTTTTTTGATCTTTCTCCCCCTCCGCACTCGCGCTCCTACTATATATAATGGGGACGTGGCACAGGTGCGGTGATTAGCAGCTCCCGACATCAATTACAGATACGGACGATTCCTCACCTGCGCACTTAAGTGAAGAAACCCTGCACCACATCGCGTCCTAGAACTGCTCCCCTTTTTAAGCGGTGATTATTTATTTTAAAACTGGACATTCTTTTTGAGCTGCAGACCCGCTATACCACATCTCCCTCTAATTACAACTGTGTCACGGTTCTAGTTAGGTTATAAAGCCATTTATAGTTTTCTTTCTTTCTTCTTCTTCACCTTCTTCCACTTCTATGTGGGTTTGATGGACTTGATCAGCCTTCTCCAAACAGCTTGTCTCCACACCTCCTCCCCAGTCGGACTCTTTGCTTTCAGATCTTCTTTTACTTTTGTTCATCCACTTCTGCTTTGGCCTCTCTCACTTTCTCATCCCCTGGACTCCCATTCCCATCATTCTTTTGTCCACATCTTCAGTTTCTCTCCTCATCACATATTTCTGATCATTGCTTAATCACATGTCCTCCTCATCCTCGTATCCAGTACTTTCTTAGATGTCTGCCCCACTTTTGGTGCACCTCTGATTGTCTCATTTCTTATTCTGCCCTTTTTGTAACTCCACATATCCATCTTAGAAGTCTCATTTCTGCTATAACTTCCCCTGCACTCCTTTACTATCTTGTTTCATTTTTGCATACATCTTTTTTGTATGCACTTACCCAGTATTTGCGACCCGAGTTTTCATAGCAGTTTTAATCGCGCCCCCCCTAATGTTTTTTTGAAACCCTAATAAAATTTATTCCTATATTTTTTGCTGCCAATATATCACTACAAGTTTAAAATTTCCCTATGGGTAGTTTGCCACATATGGCAACATTCGCGTCCCCTTTATTGTTACTTCGCGCCCCACAGATTGAGAACCGCTGCACTAAATTAACAAAGTGAGGTGGTGTAGTGGATGTTCAGGGTTCAAAATCTAAGCTATACTTTGTCATAGGAAGAGACTGTTAGATGTGGTCACAACAATCCAAAAAAGATAAAGCAGCTCTAGAGGATTTGCTGAAATAAGCAACCAAGTGCATCCTGGTGTGGGATTAAAGTCATTTAAGGTTATTGATTTGGAATTACTGATGAACTGCAATATATTATACCCTCACTCTAGTGACATAATTGGTCGAATACTGCTAAATAGCTGTTAGATTCAAATGTCTGCAAGATAATGTCTGTATAAATGGAATGCCTCAGCAAGTAAAAATAAGCTCTACATTTACTGTTAACATACTGTACAACAGTTGGATGTGCTTCAGGCCCTCAATATGTTTGTTATCATAAGAAAAGTTTTTCAGTTTTCTTTCCGAGCCTTCTAAAGCAGTGTTCTTCAACTGATACAGTAGGTCGCCATCGATGGCTCACCAGCCTAAATAAACAAAAATGTTTATTCAATGGCTGAAAACCTCATACTCCCCCCCCAACCCCCCGATGTATCTGTACAGTCAAAACACCAAAAGGGACACCCACCCTATTCTTCTGTATTAAATGCATTTATCATTTCTCTCTGTAAAATAAGGGGAACCCCTCCTCGCTCATGAATTTCACAATTATGCAGCACATCACGAAGAGCACAAAGAATCTGACAAGCACAGAGATCACCATATTTTATTAATGTACCTATTATTAAATGTTACAGGTAGAAATGTTCCTAGGAAATGTTTTCGCAGACCAGAAATTTTGTGTATTTTTATTTTCCTGTGGTTATCAAATGCAAATAATTCATCTGTACTTTTGTTACACAATCATATGAAAAAGTATGGGAACCCCTCTCAGCCTGCATAATAATTGACTCTCCTTCCAACAAAAAAGATAACAGTGCTATGTCTTTCATTTCCTGGGAACATCTGAGTACTGCGGTGTTTTCCAAACAAAGATTTTTAGTGAAGCAGTATTTAGTTGTAAGAAATTAAATCAAATGTGAAAAACTGTCTGTGCACAAACATGGGTCCCCTTGTGATTGTGCTGATTTGAATGCCTGTCACTGCTCAATGCTGATTACTTACAACACCAAATTGGTTGGTTGAGCTCATTAAGCCTTGAACTTCATAGACAGGTGTGTCCAATCATGAGATATAAAGGTATTTAAGGTGGTCAATTGCAAGTTGTGCTTCCTTCCCTTTGACTCTCCTCTGAAGAGTGACAGCATGGGATCCTCAAAACAACTCTCCAAAGATCTGAAAACAAAGATTGTTGAGTCCCCTGGTTTTAGGGGAAGGCTACAAAAAGCCATCTCAGAGGTTTAAACTGTCAGTTTCAACTGTAAGGAATGGAATCAGGAAATGGAAGGCCACAGGCACAGTTGCTGTTAAACCCAGCAGGTCTGTCAGGCCAAAAAATATACAGGAGCGGCATTTGAACAGGATTGTGAGAATGGTGACAGACAACCCACAGATCACCTCCAAAGACCTGCAAGAACATCTCACTGCAGATGGTGTATCTGTACATCGTTCTACAATTCAATTTGCACAAAGAACATCTGTATGGCAGGGTGATGAGAAAGAAGCCCTTTCTGCACTCACACCACAAACAGAGTCGCTTGTTGTATGCCAATGCTCATTTAGACAAGCCAGATTCATTCTGGAACAAAGTGCTTTGGACTGATGAGACAAAAATTGAGTTATTTGGTCAGAACAAAAAGCACTTTGCATGGCGGAAGAAGAACACTGCATTGCAAGAAAAACACCTGCTACCTACTGTCAAATTTGGTGGAGGTTCCATCATGCTGTAGGGCTGTGTGGCTAGTTCAGGGACTGGGGCCCTTGTTAAAGTCGAGCGTCAGATGAATTCAACCCAATATCAACAAATTCTTCAGGATAATGTTCAAGCATCAGTCACAAAGTTGAAGTTACACAGGGGTTGGATATTCCAACAAGACAATGACCCAAAACACAGTTCAAAATCTAAAAAGGCATTCATGCATAGGGTACAATGTTCTGGAATGGCCGTCACAGTCCCTTGACTTGAAAATCATAGAAAATCTATGGGGTGATTTGAAGCAGGCTGTCCATCAAATTGAACTGAACTGGAGAGATTTTGTATGAAGAATGGTCAGAAATACCTCCATCCAGAATCAGACACTCATCAAAGGCTATAGGAGGACAGCGTCTAGAGGCTGTTAGATTAGCAAAAGGAGGCTCAACTAAGTATTGATGTCATATCTCTGTTGGGGTGCCCACATTTATGCACCTGTCTAATTTTGTTATGAAGCATATTGCATATTTTCTGTTAATCCAATAAACTTAATGTCCCTGCTGAAATCTGACTGTTCCCATAAGGCATGTCATATATTAAAAGGAAGTTGTTACTTTGAAAGCTCAGCCAATGAGAAACAAAAATCCAAAGAATTAAGAAGGGTGCCCAAACTTTTTCATATGACTGTATTTTGAATCTCCTGTGAAGTCACAGATAGTATATAAAAATGAAAATATAAAATTGAATACACTGGGAAAACACTGGTAATGAAGGAAGTGTTGGGGTACCAACCAGGTCACTCCATTTAATAGCTGCAAAGTCCTTGAACTGAAACAGGTGCTCGATGACACATTAGATACGGCAAAATGAAAAGCAGGTTAACTAAAGAAACAAATAATTGGATTATTCAGTTTTCGCACAGACATGTCAAATTCAGGGAGGCACTCCGATAATCGGTCTGCTCTCTCCAGAATGAGACGTGTCTTCCTTTTATAGTAGTGGGACAGTAGGGAGCAGAGTCAGGTTCCATCCATGGGTGGTTTCTCAGGTTTGTGGGAGAAAAGGAAGATGTTATGGTCAGCAACAGGACCCCCTTGTGTCCCAGAGTGGTAATGCTTACCTCAGGTGAGCCTGGAAGGTAAACCTCAGACATGCATGCGTGACAGCAGTATATACAGAATTATAAAATTCACATATGACACTAAAATTGGAACCATAGCAGATACAGACAAAGAACCAAAAACAATTTGAAAAGACCCAATCTTCAGAACTCGGGATAGAGATACAAGGAGCATTCATTCTAAATATGTTATAATTTTGTGGGATTTTGTGTTCACATCTTTATGTTGCAATGTATGTGGTGAGAAGTTAAACAAAATGACACTGAAGAAGGGGCCTGAGTTTGCCGCGAAAGCTTGCATATTGTAATCTTTCTAGTTAGCCAATAAAAGGGGTCATTTTGCTTAACTTCTCACTACATCAACAATGGCTGACACGGTACAACTCCCTAGTCCTGTTGCATGTATGGGAAATTGTGTTTTTTTGTTATTAAATCATTTTATTTTTTTTGCTTGTTTGTAATTTTACCCGCAATTTTGTTTATCACAGCTGCCACCATCTTGTAGATCGGTTTTGGTGGCCATTTTATGCATAGCAATGCATCCCTGGTTGAAGAGGTGGCCTTGGGATAATTTTATGTGATAAACTGAGAAATGCTTCTGAAAATGTAGGTGAATTTACACCCTTTGAAGCACTTGAATTTGATATTAAAACTGATTCCAATACAAACACAGACTGGTAAATTACACTGGGCTCATAGGCACTTCCCTTGCCTAGCTTGGCTCCAATATGTTCAGAAATGTGCTGACTAGATTCAGTCATTATATACAGAAGTTGAATATGGTGTCCTGCAGGACTCAGTAATTTAGTGCATAGCAATGCATCCCTGGTTGAGGAGGTGGCCTAGGGATAACTGCAAATCACTTCTAAAAATGTAGCCAGATTACGGCCATTGAGGCACTCATATTCGATATTAAAATTGATTCAGCACAAACTTAGTACTAGTTTACAGACCCCTGTTGGCAGCCTTTTACCTGATTTAGCTATAAAATATGAACATGTAGTGTTGATGGGGGATTTTAACTGTACACACTGATGTGTAATCTAACCCTGGGGTACTGTAACGTGTGTTCAAGATCTTGTGAGCACATTGATCTGCACAAACCAATATCTTTTGGAGAATTTCAGCAGATTGCACTCCCTTTACCTGCAGCGGTACGTCCTTTTCCATTTGAACTAAACTAACGGCAGAGTGCTGAGCTGTGTGTATTCAAAACTACCCATAAGTCATCATGGACGTGTTGTATAGCCCACAATCTTGGAGTTATCTTTGATTCTAGCATGTCATTTAAAGTGCACATTACAAAGTTGGCCAAATCATGTTTCTTCCATCATAAAAATGTTGCTAAATTAAGGTGTTATCTAAAATTAATTCTTGCATTTATTTCTAGTAGGATTGACTACTGCAATCTGCGGTGGGTTGGCACCCTGCCCAGGATTGTTTCCTGCCTTGTGCCCTGTGTTGGCTGGGATTGGCTCCAGCAGACCCCCGTGACCCTGTGTTCAGATTCAGCGGGTTGGAAAATGGATGGATGGATGGATGTTGTAACTGTTCTTTATACAGCTTCCATTAAATCCAAAATGCTGCTGAAAGAATTATTACAAGAACAAGAAAATATGAACACATAATCCCTGTTCTTAAATCCTTACGCTGGCTCCAGGTTAAGTTCCTCTTCCTTTTAACATATAAAGCCTTCGACGGCCGAGGTCTGGCTTACTTATCTGAACTTATCATGACTTTCTAAACCAAAACGTACATTAAGATCTCAAGATGCCAGTCTACTTAGGATTCCAAGGATTAATAAAATAACAGTGAGAGGTTGAGCTTTTAGTTACAGGGCCCCAAATCCTGGCTGAAGACTCACAACTTCAGTTTAGCACACCCTGACTAGAGCTGCTGATTAACTGTACAGATTGCATCTCTGTTGTTAGTCATTAGCACTAAAACATAAATAATATCCATCCATCCATCCATTATCCAACCTGCTATATCCTAACTACAGGGCCAGGGAGCAAATCATAGCCAACACAGGGCGCAAGGCAGGAAATAAACCCCGGGCAGGGTGCCAGCCCACCTCAGCATAATTAATATAATAGTTAGAATTTGTTACTAACCCTCACCTATTCTGTTTCTCTTCTCGGTTCTCAAATGTGGCACTTGGTGCAACTGCCCACTTGCCAAGTTGTTCTGCCTGCCTAAGGTAAAGTCATCCCTGATGGAGGATCACAGGAATCGTCAGGTAGAAGGGTCCTTTCATTGGATTGGCTGGCCCAGCACTGACTCAGCTGTGGAATGGCCAATAGGAGGAGGCAGCTTGATGGCTGAGGTCTCCAGGACTCTCAACAAATCCAAATCATATTATGTGATATCATCTACTGTTAAATTCTGCTCCGTAATGTTTTTATTTTTATACTGTAGTGATGATTCCTTGTGTTCTGTTCTGGGTATTGTGTTGTATTGACCCCCTTTGTTTTTGACACCCACTACATGCCCAACCTACCTGGAAAGGGGTCTCTCTTTGAACTGCCTTTCCCAAGGTTCCTTCCATTTTTTCCCTACAAGGGTTTTGTTTTTCTTGTCTTCTTAGAGAGTCAAGGCTGGGGGGCCATCAAAAGGCAGGGCCTGTTAAAGCCCATTGTGGCACTTCTTATGTGATTTTGGGCTATACAAAAATAAATTGTATTGTATTGTATTGTATTACAACCACATAATTTTAAAATTGCCTTTACTTTTCAGTTCTGGGTATGACGTTAATCTGCGTCCAATCATGCATGTGTGCCCACCAACCTGCAGGGAAAAACTTGGGGGTTGGTGGCAAAATTGACACTCCAGCAGCTATAAAAGACCTGCCCCTGGGTCCATTCCATCTGAAGTGTGGTGCTGTGGTGTCACCCGTTGCATGGCTGCATGTGGGTCCTAATCTGGGATCCTGAGTTGTTTTCTTGGCTCTGAGACTAGGGATCTGCATTGGCAATCAGAAGGTTGCCGGTTCGAATCCCGTAAATGCCAACAAGGACTCTGCTCTGTTGCGCCCTTGAGCAAGGCCCTTAACCTGCAATTGCTGAGTGCTTTGAGTAGTGAGAAAAGCGCTATATAAATGCAAAGAATTATTATTATTTATTATTATGTGGTGGGTACAGCAGTGTGCTGTATTAGCTCAGGCTCCTAACCTCTCTCTCTCTCTCTCTCTTAACTTTTTGATTTACTCTCATATTATTAAAGCTGTTAAATATACAGTAACTTAAATGATGTTGCATCCCGATTAAAATGCACTAGTGAGTACACATTTTGTGGATTGTGTGCTATTCTGGCCAACACGCTACATAAAGATGGAGCTGCACTTGAATCTGTACAGAGGAGAGAAACTGGGTGCATTGCAGGATTTCGGGACAATTCCTACTGTGACAGGCTCAGTGAATCAAACATCTGAAGTCATCAGCAGAGAAGACTGCCTGAGGATCTAATGCATGCCTTCAGAATTTTCAAAGGCATCAGTTACTTTAACTCCCTAAATATTCCCCACGCCAGGCGAAATCTGAACAATTTTCGTTTTTTTACTTTTTTACATTTTTTTTACATTTTTTACATTTATGCAAGCAGTATTGACCACTAAATGTTGTGCAAGTTGCCAGTGTATATAAGAAATCTATAAATGTAACCTGAATTCTCAGCTAAGCAAAACATCTTGATACCAAACGGTGCCCTTTTCAATGGTAGATACTGTCGAAACTGTAAGCGGCCCTTCCACGACAATAAACTTTCATCAACTGCAACTGACGGTCCTGGCATGTAGGGCAACTGAAATGCTTCAAATAAATGATCAATCAAAGGACGTAGCTTGAACAAGCGGTCGCGGTTTGGATCTTTCTTATCTGGCTCGTTTCTGTTGTCATTCAAATGAAAGAATTTCAGCAGCAAAGAGAATCGGTTACGTGTCATGACAGCTGCAAAAATAGGTGTTGCATACATAGGATCTGTAGACCAGTACATCTCAATATCTGGTTTTCTGATTATTCCCATCAACATCAAAATCCCAATGAATTTTTTCATTTCGTTTTCATCAGTGTCAAACCAAGCACGAACACGGGAATGTGGAGGTAAATTGGGATTTTTCTCAATAAACTGTGCTGCATACAGATTTGTCTGATGAACAAAATGTCTGATCAAATCAGGTGACACAAACAGCTCATAAAACTGCTCAGCAGTGTAATTGTTTACATCAACAGTAAAGCCACACGTTCCCTCAAACGAATGCAGAAAAGGTAGTTCACCTCGGGCAGCAGCCCAGCTGAGATGCTGGGGATACACCCACTCAGCGCCGTCATCCGATGCGTCTTCATTCACATTATCATGCAGCGCATGTTGCTGCTCATCACTGTCACTAAAATCTTCTTCAGAACTGCTACAATCATGATCAGAACTGTCCAAAATCGCCTGCAAAGCCTCACTTGAAGTCAGTTTACGTTTCGCCATATTCACAGCTGTTACATGCGAATCACGTCACATGACCGGCCAAAACAACCACAGACTTGTCGAAATGCAATGTAGTAATAATACCCACGCCAAACCGTCAGTTATACTACTTGCCAGGCATTCATATAACCACAGGCAAATGTGCCGGATAATTCCGGCAGTATGGCGTTAGCATTAAAACAATGGTGCCGGATATATCCGGCAGAAGGCGGTTAAGGGGTTAATACAATAGAATTTTTTGACTTAATACAAAATAAAGATAGATAGATAGATAGATAGATAGATAGATAGATAGATAGATAGATAGATAGATAGATAGATAGATAGATACTTTATTAATCCCAAGGGGAAATTCACATACTCCAGCAGCAGCATACTGATAAAAACAAAATGAAATTAAAGAGTAATAAAAACGCAGGTAAAAAAAGACAATAACTTTGTATAATGTGTGGTGGATTGCCGGCATCTTACTCCGGCCCTCACACCCAGGCCGCCAGGCGGAGCTCTCCGGACAGCGTGGACATGCCCCGAGTTCCAGCAGGGCCTCATGGACTATGTAGTTTTTATACGCAGCCCTGCTGGATACCTTGGGGGCCACGAGGTGTCGCTGTAGGGGGGCTCGTGGGATCTTATGTGCCCTATAACCCGGGAGTATGTCATGATCACGTGACAGGAAGAAACGACGTGCTCCCGGGTTGAAGAAAAGGACTGTTTACCCTGACCCGGAAGGAATAAGGAACTGTGGACTGTTGGAAAGGAACACCTCCAGGTCAGGGTGTATAAAAGGATTATGGGTAAGCCCAGACATTGAGCTGAGCTGGGAGGTAGGAGGGCGAAGTGTCTGGGCGAGGAGGAGAGAGAGTATTGTTGAGAGTTTATTATATGAATAGTATGGAGTGGAGGGTGCTTTGTGCACGTGATAACTGTAAAATAAAGAAGTCTTGTGCTTTTACATCGTGTTTGGAGTGGTACCTGAGGGTCCGAGAGGTGGATCAAGGGCATATCTGCTACAAATGTTAACGTTTACCACCCTGGGTGGAATTGAAGAGTCGCATAGTGTAGGGGAGGAACGATCTCCTCAGTCTGTCAGTAGAGCAGGACGGCGACAGCAGTCTGTCACTGAAGCTGCTCCTCTGTCTGGAGATGATCCTGTTCAGTGGATGCAGTGGATTCTCCATGATTGACAGGAGTCTGCTTAGCGCCCGTCGCTCTGCCACAGATGTCAGCGTGTCCAGCTCCGTGCCTACAATAGAGCCTGCCTTCCTCACCAGTTTGTCCAGGCATGAGGCATCCTTCTTCTTAATGCTGCCTCCCCAGCACACTACTGCGTAGAAGAGGGCGCTCGCCACAAACGTCTGATAGAACATCTGCAGCATCTTATTGCAGATGTTGAAGGACGCCAACCTTCTAAGGAAGTATAGTCAGCTCTGTCCTCTCTTGCACAGCGCATCAGTATTAGCAGTCCAGTCCAATTTGTCATCCAGCTGCACTCCCAGGTATTTATAGGTCTGCACCCTCTGCACACAGTCACCTCTGATGATCACGAGGTCCATCAGGGGCCTGGTCCTCCTAAAATCCACCACCAGCTCCTTGGTTTTGCTGGTCCTCAGTTGTAGGTGGTTTGAGTCGCACCATTTAACAAAGTCCTTGATTAGGTTCCTGTACTTCTCCTCCTGCCCACTCCTGATGCAGCCCACGATAGCAGTGTCGTCAGTGAACTTTTGCACGTGGCAGGACTCAGAGTTGTATTGGAAGTCTGATGTATATAGGCTGAACAGGACCGGAGAAAGTACAGTCCCCTGTGGAGCTCCTGTGTTGCTGACCACAATATCAGACGTGCAGTTCCCGAGACGCACATACTGAGGTCTATCTGTAAGATAGTTTACGATCCATGCCACCAGGTATGAATCTACTCCCATCTCTGTCAGCTTGTTTCTAAGGAGCAGAGGTTTTGGATGATGTTGAAGTTGCTAGAGAAGTCCAGAAACATAATTCTTCTTACGCTCACACCTTTTCCTGGTATGCGAACTACAGAAGGTTGAGGGCATGGCGGACCTGTGGCCTCAGGTGGTGAAGCAGCAGCTGCTCCATGGTCTTCATCACATGTGACATCAGGGTGACAGGCTTGAAGTCATTCAGCTCACTAGGATGTGATACCTTTGGGACTGGGGTGATGCAAGATGTTTTCCAAAGCCTCTCCCCTGTTCCAGGCTCAGGTTGAAGATGTGCTGTAGAAGACTCCCCAGCTCCAAGTTAAGTAAAAGCCTTCCTAAATAGATGAGTTTTAAGTCGTTTTTTAAAAGAATGAATGGAGTCAGCTGATCTAATTCATTTCGGGATGTCATTCCAAAGTCTGGGTGCTATGGAGCTGAAGGCCCTGCTGTCATCCATAGAGTGTAGGTTAGTGTGAGGCAGAACAAAATTACCAGAATCAGAGGACCTTAGTAGGCGAACAGGAGCCTAGTGATTTAGAAGGTCACTGATGTAGTCGGGTGCAAGGCCATTTAAAGCTTTGTAGGTTAGTAATAGAATTTAATATTCAATCCTGTAGGACAGGATAGGTGTGATGTGCTCGGTGTTGCTGGTTCGAGTAAGGACTCTTGCAGCAGTAAAAAGGTTACACAATATATACTCTCTGAGGATGCCGTACTCTGTGTGACACATGCGCTTTGGAGGATCTCCTCGCAGGCTCTAGTCGAGGTATGTAATAACCCACCGAGGGGAGAAGGGGCGCTGCAGCTGACGTTGTACCGCTCTTAGAACCAGTATGATTATAGTATGCGCTGCCCTCCTAGAGCGGCAGCAAAGGAAAAAGAAAATAAATAATCTGGGGCGCGAGTGACCAACACTACTTCCCTACTACACCACCCCAAGTATAGAGATTATTGGAAGACGATACACACACTTACTGTAATAAAAAACCCATATATACATAATATCGTGCTGCAGCACTTCCCACCCAACACAAATCACGGTACAAAAACACTTAAACACATAAGCTACTAATAAAGAAATTTGAGCAAGAAAAAAAAATAATGTATTCATCCATCCATCCATCCATCCATTTTTCAACCCGCTGAATCCGAACAACAGGGTCACGGGGGTCTGCTGGAGCCAATCCCAGCCAACACAGGGCACAAGGCAGGAAACAATCCTGGGCAGGGTGCCAACCCACCGCAGGACACACACAAACACACCCATACACCAAGCATGCACTAGGGCCAATTTAGAATCACCAATCCACCTAACCTGCATGTCTTTGGACTGTGGGAGGAAACTAATGTATTCATAGTCCTATTAAATATTATCTGTACGGAATGTCGAGCTCTGTCTGCGGTGGAGAATGAGGTGCCGACCATACCTCCTATTCCAGGAAACGTCCAGATTAACAGTTCCTTGCGCGGGTCCATCCCAAACACCTTTCACCAGAAAGTAAAACTAATTTGTCTTGAAATGAACCCTTGTTCACTTGACGTCTTCCATGTGGTGTCAATCCTTTCCCTCTTGCCTTTTCCTTTGATGGCATCCGCTTCTCTCTTGGCTCTGTAAAAGTATTTAGCCCTGCCCTGTCCAGTCCAGTTGCCATAAAACCCTGTGCATCCCAGAAGGATTGGGCACATGTCTTAGAAAAAGACAAACTTGTGACTTTTTGGGATGCAACCGAAGAGCACACTGGTAGAATCCTCACCTCAGAACCTGGCATCCAGGAGTCAAGCCCCAGATTAGGAAGAATCGGGATGAGATATTTGGGCCATTTTAGCTTATAACGAAACAAATGGGCTTGATGGAATGAATGGTGTCCTCTCGTTTATCAAATTTCTTATGTTCTTAAAGTCGAACCAACGCAATCTGTCTTTTAGAAGGTCACAAGAATCTAGAGTCTACCCTGATAGTATCAGGCACAATGCCGGAATTATTTATGGATTTGACATCACTCACACTTGAACCAATTTACAGCCACCAATTACACTAACATGTCCATTTTTGAGTTGCAGGTGAAAACTCTTCTGCCCGATGTAAGAGAAAAATAAGACCATGATAAAGAGTTGGGGTACCACCCTGGTAACTCCGTATAACTGAATGATTGAAAACAAAAGCTAACATGCAACATTTGCAGAGACATCTTCACAGATGTGAGCTCATAACAGAACTGACTCAAGACTTTGAGTCTTTCAAGCATGAAGAGGTGGGTCCAGGTGGGTGGGAACTAAAAGTAAAGTCAATAACTGTCAATTTTGCGGTCTGCAGAGAGGGGAAGAGAAAAGACATTATCACACAGCGCCAACCCCTGGAGCGACTGGGAATTACCACTACCAGTACCAGGTGCACGCAGGTGACACCACAGTGGCACCTAAAGGTCATGAGAAATCCACACCAGCAATGTCCAAGGCCAGAATCAAACTCAGTTTGACAAGGCTGGCAGGCAAGCAGTGCTAATCAGTGTGCCCGTCCTCCCAGTACCATCTCTGTTTGCTATGGCAACACCACCATCCATAATCACAAGGCCATTAAAGACATTGTGTGCACTGTGCAGAAATTCACTGGGGTGGACCTGCCATCTGTTGAGGACTTTTACATCAAATGCTTTCAACACAATAGCTCTCAGCATTATTAAGGAACCCTGTGAGCCCAGCCATCGTCTGTTGAGATTGGCAGATGACAGAATTGCATGCCGACAAATTGATTTAGGGACCCTCAGGCAGTACATGTTTAAACAAACAGTTACACTAATAACACATTTTTATTAGATTGTGTCATGTATGCGTATTCTTAATGAGTTTTGCCTTCTGTCTCATTATTGTTGCTGTTATCGTTATTTATGTTTAAAAGAGAAAAAGCGACAACAAAAAAAAAACAGAAATCCTGTCCCTTAATGGCATATTACAATAAAATAAACATGAACATGAAAATCGGAAATACATGGAAAGAATCAGAAAGACAATGAGTCAGCTGCAGTGTCCACTCACTGTGTGTTGAGGTAGTCCTGTGTTAGATTTGTATCTTATCAGGCTGTATGTTCCATACAAATGAATCCCACCTCACCTTAGACCTCCCTGACTGCTCAAGTAAAGCGACGAACAATACAGAATTGCTCCTCATACAGAATCTTTTGGAAATTTGAAAATGCTGTCCATACTTAACCTATTTTATTCCTTACTATAAAACAAAATTAATCTTTTCAAAATGCATCCATGGCTTTTGTCATTATGCAATAATAGGTACAGTAAGTGTGAGGTGTGGTAGTCTAGATAGCTAGTCCCGGGGGAAGTTCGTCTTTATACTGAAGCTCTTTAAATGAATCCTCTTTAATAAAATCCCTGTGTGCGTCCAGTTGTCCGTGTGTGTGTGTGTGTCTTCTGGTGAAGTGCGCATGCGCGGGGGCACGGTGCGATGCGCTATATTACTGTCAGAGAAAGTTAGAGGAATTTTATGGAAATACAAAACAGTATTACTGCGAGAGGAAACTAAAGGTACACAATACAGTGACGCATATTACAGCCACATACAAGCCAGTATTACTGTCAGAGGAGATTAAAGGCATATTACCGACGCGCACACCTGTATTACCGCCAGAGAAAATTAAAGGTATATTACGGACATACAAGCCAGCGGAGGTACAAGACAGTATTACTGTCACAGAAAATTAAAGACACACAATACACGGCGGCAGCCCATGAAGAACGGCCAGCTCAGCAAGTACACATCAACAAAAGAAAGGCTGAAAGAAAGAAAAATACGACCAACAAACAGAATGAGGTCAAAGTCCCTTGCCATTTAATATAGACTGTTCCTACTAATGTTTAAGCACTACTGTTTTAGCGCCCGTTATTGTAACGGTCTAAATGATTAGTAAATACATAAATAGATAGATAAATATTATAAAAGGAGGTTCAAGAGAAAATGAAAGGTTTGGGGATCCACCTCATATACTTGAAAAAGGTCATTTTAGGGTAGACGTGACCTCAAAACAGAACTGAGGGTGAAAAAGAACATGGATGCCATATTGTAGAGGGGCTACATAGTAGTAATAGTGTTGTCAATGTTTGTGCTGAGTGCGTTTCGTTTCCATCGTCCCGTTTGCTGTTTTTGTGTGCGCCAGTGAATGTCGTCCCTGTAAATACAGGGGGGACGGATGATGGGAAGAGACCGCAGCCCCAAGATGGAAAGCACCTGTTTTCAATCACAATCAGTTACATCCGGCTCTCAACTATTTAAACAATCAGGAGGGAACAGAGAGAAGGAGGAGAGGAGAAAGACGGAGATTTCACTTTACAACTACGAACCAAGTTTACCTGCAGTTTTCCACATCGCGATTTGTATCCAGTTTGTTTTCATTCCGCCGGACTTACTTCAATTCCCTCATCGCCAGAGACCCCGGGGTCGGACTATATCATCCACCACACGCCGAGGATTCACGGTGAGGTTGTTCCATTTGTCCTGGGAAATACAAACACATCACATATCTGTTGACCAGTCATCCGCCTTCAGGACAGTTGCATACTCGGACTCAAGTTCCCGATCATTCATTCCATATTCATTCATTGTTGTTATTCGTGTTGTTTGTTATATGTTACAGGGTCAAGGGAGGGTTTGTTATTGTGTGTATATATGGTGGTGTCATGTTGCTGCTTTGCTGGAGGGATATACATATATATATTTTTTACGTTGGGAATGTGCAGTAGTGTTTTGTTGTGTTCCATTTAATATATTCTCTTATTTGACATACCTGTTTTTGCGTGCTTGTGTAAACCGTCGATTCAGGGGAAAATTTCATTTGTTAGAGGTACGGCTTGATATAAGATTCATCTCAGTAATTTATCCAGGCCTCAGGTCTTGGTAGTGTAGCTGCCGGCTGGGTAAGGGGTCGGTCGTTACAATATATAACTGCTAGATGTGGAGTAATGTAATGGGTTGGTGGAATTCTGGGAACCAGCAATGCCATCAGATGGAGATGGGATCTTGAGGACCGGAAGGAAGTGATGTTGGCTGCCTTCTGAGGACCAGAAGTGGCTTTAGGCTGTGGATTCGTCGGGTGGTCTGCAGGGAAAAAACAGAAAGAGTTAGAGGGCAGCACCAACCTCTGGTCTGGTGGGAACATGCAGGTTTTTCAGCCCATAAACAGTCTCCCAACTGCATATGTGTGACTATATATATATATATATATATATATATACAGTTAGGTCCATAAATATTTGGACAGAGACATCTTTTTTCTAATGTTGCTTCTGTACATTACCACAATGAATTTTAAATGAAACAACTCAGATGCAGTTGAAGTGCAGACTTTCAGCTTTAATTCAGTGGGGTGAAAAAAACGATTACATAAAAATGTGAGCCAACTAAAGCATGTTTTAAACACAATCCTTTCATTTCAGGGGCTCAAAAGTAATTGGACAATTGACTCAAAGGCTATTTCATGGGCAGGTGTGGGCAAGTCCGTCGTTATGTCCTTATCAATTAAGCAGATAAAAGGCCTGGCGTTGATTTGAGGTGTGGTGCTTGCATGTGGAAGATTTTGCTGTGAACAGACAACATGCGGTCAAAGGAGCTCTCCATGCAGGTGACAGAAGCCATCCTTAAGCTGCGAAAACAGAAAAAACCCATCGGAGAAATTGCTACAATATTACGAGTGGCAAAATCTACAGTTTGGTCCATCCTGAGAAAGAAAGCAAGCACTGGTGAACTCAGCAACGCAAAAAGACCTGGACGTCTACGGAAGACAACAGTGGTGGATGATCGCAGAATCATTTCCATGGTGAAGAGAAACCCCTTCACAACAGCCAACCAAGTGAACAACACTCTCCAGGGGGTAGGCGTATCGATATCCAAGTCTACCATAAAGAGAAGACTGCATGAAAGTAAATACAGAGGGTGCACTGCAAGGTGCAAGCCACTCATAAGCCTCAAGAATAGAAAGGCTAGATTGGACTTTGCTAAAGAACATCTAAAAAAGCCAGCACAGTTCTGGAAAAACATTCTTTGGACAGATGAAACCAAGATCAACCTCTACCAGAATGATGGCAAGAAAAAAGTATGGAGAAGACGTGGAACAGCTCATTATCCAAAGCATAGCACATCATCTGTAAAACACGGTGGAGGGAGGCAGTGTGATGGCTTGGGCGTGCATGGCTGCCAGTGGCACTGGGACACTCGTGTTTATTGATGATGTGACACAGGACAGAAGCAGCCGAATGAATTCTGAGGTGTTCAGAGACATACTGTCTGCTCAAATCCACCTAAATACAGCAGTCACATTGATTCATGATACAGATGGACAATGACCCAAAACATACAGCCAAAGCAACCCAGGAGTTTATTAAAGCAAAGAAGTGGAAAATTCTTGAATGGCCAAGTCAGTCACCTGATCTTAACCCAACTGAGCAGGCATTTCACTTGTTGAAGACTAAACTTCAGACAGAAAGGCCCACAAACAAACAGCAACTGAAAGTCGCTGCAGTAAAGGCCTGGCAGAGCATTAAAAAGGAGGAAACCCAGCATCTGGTGATGTCCAGGAGTTCAAGACTTCAGGCTGTCATTGCCAGCAAAGGGTTTTCAACCAAGTATTAGAAATGAACATTTGATTTCCAGTTATTTAATTTGTCCAATTACTTTTGAGCCCCCGAAATGAAGGGATTGTGTTATAAAAATGCTTTAGTTGCCTCACATTTTTATATAATCGTTTTGTTCACCCCACTGGATTAAAGCTGAAAGTCTGCACTTCAACTGCATCGGAGTTGTTTCATTTAAAATTCATTGTGGTAATGTACAGAACCAAAATTAGAAAAAAGTTGTCTCTGTCCAAATATTTATGGATCTAACTGTATCTATATATATATAATTCTTTTCGTGTTTAAAACAGAAATGACGTATGACCACGGGTAATGGAAATTATGTATGACCACAGAACATATTATAATATAGGAACTTATTATTTGTGTGACAGTTATTTTACTGATATTGAAAAGAAGAAAAAAAGACTGTTTAAATAAGGAGCTGGGAAGGTGAATGTAAAGAAGAAGCCAGCGGTAAAGCAAGTGAGACTCCATAATAAAGGCGGTTGGGTGCACGGAGAAGGAGTGCCGGCTAACCTCGAAGGACCTTCGGAGCACACGGCTATTACTTTGCTTTTATGGTGCAGGTGTCGGCCATGGATGGACGCTAACGCCGAGACACCCGGGTGAGACGGACTTCTTCCTTCAACAAAGGAATCATCGCCAGGCCGGTGAGATCGCTTCTTTTACATTTAAATTCAGTATACAAGTCAGCGGAACGTATCTGACTTGATCACTGGATTCATTGCAGATTTCCCAGGCCGTGTGAATTTAGACTTTAAAACAAAGTTGATATAAAAGAGACTGGGGAACATGTGGGGATTGTGTGTGTGTGTCTAATTTATATTTGTATATAGAATTAATATAGGTTTAAGTACTGTGAATATATTTATGCTGTTTGTAAATAGGGTAATTTTTCATTTCTTTTCCTTGCTTGCTTTCTTTCTTTGCTGTTTCGCCGTTTTCTGGGGAGTATATTATAGTGTTTAAGGGGGTGGCATATTAATTAGGGTTTGTGTAGTTATTATAGATTTGACAATGATTTAAAGGGTGTTTATTGTTTTGTTTGATTTATAATATATTCTTTTTTGATTGTTTAAAGAATTGTTGGGGTGATTATTTCCTTTGTATAAATTCATAAAAAACAACGAATATCAAATTGGGGCTAAGGTTCGGTTGGGTTCCGTACTTAATAGAATTCATTTTCCTAAGAGTAGGAGATTTTTGTGTGTGCTGGGCTCCTCATTCAACTTAAGAGGAACGCGCTACACCTTGATAGTAAAAGAGATGAAAAAAACAGCTTTGCGTCTTTCTACTTTTTAACTGCGCCGAGCTGTAAACAATGTGAAGACGAGCCCGTCTTCAGCGGCGAGGGGTCGTAAGAACAAAGTGGACGCTGGGAGGCGCAGAATGTTGGGCTTTTCCTCCGGGTCAACAGCTTCGCAGTTTTGGGCAGCGTCCTCTCTTCTCGCACTGTTTGTCACACTTCAAGTGCCCTGTCGGCTCCTGGGACAGTAAAAATCTTTGCGAATAATTGCAATCGGTGCTATCGAAGTGCAACTCTCTTGGTAAATTGCGGTGCACGGCTACTTACTGTCCCTTAAGATGAATTCGGGTCACTAAAACCCCGCAACATTCAAGGTTGCTTTTGTGATGAATTCTTTTAAGAAAATGGAGGGTTTACATCTAAGAAGATGTACCGACCTCTTCATGTTAAGAAACAGACTTGGGAATTGTTTGGACCTTCTGCCCGTTAAGCACGGAAAGGCAGTGTCCACATTTCTCAGAATAATTTTTCGCTTAAATCACAGGCACGTAGTGCAAGGTTGTCAAGCAGGCCCGAAACCACTGCAGTAGTACTCAATGCATCTTTACTTCTTAAATGTTAATGTTTGACTGTTTAATAATTTATACGCTTTGTAGCAGATAAAGTCTTTGTCCACCTCTCGGACTCTCAGGTACCACTCCAGACACTGGATAAAAGTCCAAGACTTCTTTATTATATACCAATAACGTGCACAAAGCACCCTCCACTCCACACTACTCATAAACACAATACAATACAATAATCACTCTCTCTTCCTCGCCCAGACACTTGCCACCCTACCTCCCAGCTCAGCTCAATGTCTGGGCTTACCCATGAATCCTTTATACCCCCAGACCCGGAAGTGGTTCCTGCCCAACAGTCCACAGTTCCTTATTCCTCAGGGTAAACAGTCCTTTTCTTCACCCCGGGAGCACGTCATTTCTTCCCGTCACGTGACCATGACGTACTCCCGGGTTATAAGGCACATACGAGCCTACGAGCCCCCTTACAGCGACGCCTGGTGGCCCCCAAGGTATCCAGCAGGGCTGTGTGTAGAAACTACATAGTCCATGAGGCCCTGCCGAACCTCGGGGCACGTCCATGCTGTCCGGAGAGCTCCTCCTGGTGGCCTGGGGGTTTGGGCCGGAGTAAGAAGCCGGCAATCCTCCACAGTTTCTTATATCTTCTTCAAATTCTTTTATCAAAATGTTTTACTACTTAATAAATAATATTTATATAATTTCTATTTATTGTAAATGATCTTTATTTGTTCAAAAATAATATTGGTAATTAACAAACTTATTTTATAAATACTACATTTAAGTTTTTTTCTCTTGCACTCAGTGAGTGAAGCCACTGGGTAATCAGCTAGTATAGTATAATATATTGTGAATTGATGCTATATAGCGCCTGACCCGGCACAGATTCACACTGAGGCACGTGTAAAAAGACACAGGCTTTTATTTTTCTTAAGCTGGAGGGCACGTCTTCCCTGTAATCCCTCCAGCCACAACATGGTCCCAAGCACTAAGCACTGAGTCACCACACTCCTTTCTCTTTCACCACCACTCCTCCACAGCTTTGTTCTCCTTCGACCTGACTCTGGCTGCCGAGGGGTGGTTGCTGGCCCCCTTTAATCAGGCACCCGGAAGTGCTCCACATGGTTGATTGCCGACATCCAGTTGCACTTCCAGGTAAGGCGAAACCAATGCCCAAAAGGGGCCAGCCGCTCCTATTGCATCACCCCCTGGTGGTGCCTGCAGCACCCCACAAAGCTGCACAGAACTCCAACCTCCATGAAGCCCTGGGGGAGTCCGAGGCACCACTGCAACCCAGCATCCAGGGAGAGATACTGGGCTTCCCACTCTTGTCCCCCTGGCAGGTGTGGTGAAGGGGCGTCCCGGCCAGGCATGGGCTCCGGCCATCCGTCACAATATATATAGTCATAAAAATTGACAAAAAGCCATAAAAAGCTTTGGGGCAGCCACCCATATATTATTTCCTAGCTGCAAATGAAATAAATAATCTCAATAGAAGTGAATAGATCAGAGTCCAGAACAGAACTGACTTGCTGGCACCAAGATGGTGGTTTTAAGGCAGAGCAGAGGAAGTGATGTCATCTCTAGGCCCGGAAACGGAAGTGATGTCATCAGGCCCAGGTGGAATTTCCTGTAACTTGTCTGCAGAGGAGTGAGAGAAAGAGTTAGTGTACTCCGCCACACCCTGGTCTGTCATGGAATTACTCTTGTTCAGGCCTTTTAGCTGCCTCCCATTCACACGTGTGAGACAATATATATATATGACTGATGGCAGCCCATTCTTGCATAATCAATGCTAGGAGTTTATAAGAACTGGTGGGTTTTTGTTTGTCCACCCGCCTCTTGAGGATTGACCACAAGTTCTCAACGGGATTAAGTCTGGGGAGTTTCCCGGCCATGGACCCCAAATGTTGATGTTTTGTTCCCCGAACAACTTAGTTCTCACTTGTGCCTTATGGCCCGGTGCTCCATCATTCTGGATTGTTCATTGTTGGTCACCAAACTGTTCTTGCATGGTGGGGAGAAGCTGCTCTCGGAGGATGTTTTGGTACCATTCTTTATTCATGGTTCTCTCTCATTCTCTCCCTCCCCTGCAGCAAGGAACCCGTGCTCATTCACAGGTGTGAATTCTGCATGCAATGCTTGATTCTTTTCAAATCATAGAACAGGAGCACCGAATAATAAATGATGTACAAATGACAGCACAACACAAGACATTGAGTGTACTACAATACAGCTGGACAACCCAACTCACTCAGTTTTGATGATTCATGACACAGTCTTCCTCTTTGTCACACCCCCAACAAATGCCATCTTGCTCCCCTTGGGGGTGCAGGCTTCCCAGGTTATGAACACCTGACTTAGACATATGTAAAAAGTGAATAATAATTAACGCTGAGGTTAATTTATCATTTAATCCAATGGTGTTGTGGCTTTAAACTCATTTGCCTGCTGTAACTAAAGTTTCATATCTACTGTCACATACATGCGCTTAGGAGACACGTTCAAGGCTCATGCAAGATAAGCAATAGATAGATAGATAGATATGAAAGGCACTATATGATAGATAGATAGATAGATAGATATATAGATAGATAGATAGATAGATAGATAGATAGATAGATACATAGATAGATAGATAGATAGATAGATAGATAGATAGATAGATAGATAGATAGATAGATAGATAGATAGATAGATAGATAGATAGATAGATAGATAGATAGATAGATAGATAGATAGATAGATAGAGTGAGGAACATAAGTATTTGAACACCCTGCGGTTTTGCAAGTTCTCCCACTTAGAAATCATGGAGGGGTCTGAAATTCCCATTGTAGGTGCATTCCCACTGTGAGAGACAGAATGTAAAAAAAAAAAAAAAAAATTCAGGAAATCCCATTGTATGATTTGTACAGAATTTCTTTGTATTGCACTGCTGCACATAAGTATTTGAACACCTGGCAATCAGCAAGAATTCTGGCTCTCAAAGACCTGTGACTCTGCCT
This sequence comes from Erpetoichthys calabaricus, assembly GCF_900747795.2. NCBI lineage: Eukaryota > Metazoa > Chordata > Cladistia > Polypteriformes > Polypteridae > Erpetoichthys > Erpetoichthys calabaricus. The sequence goes on from NC_041394.2 coordinate 8,449,552, forward strand.
TTAAGAAGTCCACCTCTACACCACTTAGTAATCTTAATTAGTAGCACCTGTCTGAGCTCTTTAAAGACACCTGTCCACCCCACAGTCAGTCAGACTCCAACTACTACCATGGGCAAGACCACAGAGCTGTCAAAAGACCCCAGAGACAAAATTGTGGACCTTCACAAGGCTGGAAAGGGCTACGGAGCAATTGCCAAGCAGCTTGGTGAAAATAGATCAACTGTTGGAGCAATTGTCAGAAAATGGAAGAGGCTAAGATGACTGTCAGTCTCCTTCGGACTGGGGCTCCATGCAAGATCTCTTATCACAGATGATAAGAAAGGTGAGGAATCAGCCCTGAACTACACGGGAGGAACTGGTCAATGACATGAAGAGAGCTGGGACCACATATTCAAAGGTGACTGTCGGTAGAACACTATGCCGTCATGGTTTCAAATCACGCATTGCACAGAAGGTTCCCCTGCTCAAGTCATCACATGTCCAGGCCCATCTGTAGTTTACCAATGACCATCTGGATGATCCAGAGGAGGCAAGGGAGAAAGTCATGTGGTCAGATGAGACCAAAATAGAACTTTTTGGTCTAAACTTCACTTGCCATGTTTGGAGGAAAAAGAAGGAGGAGTTGCATCCCAAGAACACCATCCCTACTGTGAAGCATGGGGGTGGAAACATCATGCTTTGGGGGTGCTTTTCTGCGAAGGGGACAGGACGACTGCACTGTATTAAGGAGAGGATGAATGGGGCCATGTATTGTGAGATTTTGAGCAACAACCTCCTTCCCTCAGTCAGAGCACTGAAGATGGGTCGTGGCTAGGTCTTCCAACATGACAATGACCCGAAGCACAGAGCCAGGATAACCAAGGAGTGGCTCCGTAAGAAGCATATCAAGGTTCTGGAGTGGCCTAGCCAGTCTCCAGACCTAAATCCAATCGAAAATCTTTGAAGGGAGCTGAAACTCCGTGTTGCTCAGCGCCAGCCCTGGAACCTGACAGATCTAGAGGAGTTCTGTGTGGAGGAGTGGGCCAAAATCCCTGTTGCAGTATGTGCAAACCTGGTCAAGAACTATGGGAAATGTTTGACCTCTGTATTTGCAAACAATTCTTCTGTATCAAATATTAACACTGATTTTCTTAGGTGTTCAAATACTTACGTGCAGCAGTGCAATACAAATAAATTCCGTACAAATCATACAATGTGATTTCCTGAATTTATTTTTTTTTACATTCTGTCTCTTACAGTGGGAATGCACCTACAATGTGAATTCCAGACCCCTCCACGATTTCTAAGTGGGAGAACTTGCAAAATCACAGGGTGTTCAAATACTTATGCTCCTCACTGTAGATAGATAGATAGATAGATAGATAGATAGATAGATAGATAGATAGATAGATAGATAGATAGATAGATAGATAGATAGATAGATAGATAGATAGATATGAAAGGCACTATATAATAGATAGATAGATAGATAGATAGATAGATAGATAGATAGATAGATAGATAGATAGATAGATAGATAGATAGATAGATAGATAGATAGATAGATAGATAGATAGATAGATAGATAGATAGATAGATAGATAGATTTGTCCCAATGGGGATATTTGTTTTTGTTAAATAAATAATTACATAAATAGAAAAATAAGTAAATAAATAAACAAATACACCAAGAAAGATTTCTGTCAATACCACCCTCTTATCAAGAGATGGCGCCGTTAACTCCTATTCTCTTCCCTACTACAGCTCTGAATGGAAGTCCCAGAAAATGACTGACCTCATCTACTGTCCAGGCCACAAAGTCCCGCTCCTTCTGTAGGACCCCACCTTAAAAATTCTGACCTTCCACCAGAAGTGGCCATTCTTTTTGGGACCTGCATCTGAGAAAGATGGAGCTCCCAGTCCGAGATGATCCCAGAGTTATCTGAACTGTAGCTGAGACCCCTTTTTTTGTGTTATTTTCATTTTGGCTTTAGCATTAAATGTGGTTTACCTGAGTGGTACCCCAACTCTTTAACGCTGTCATTCTTTTTGTCCTTATACTTGTTATGTTGTTATAGCTGAAACAGAAACTGTGACAACTGTGAAAAAGTATCTGGATGAGATATCGGAACAAAAGAGCTATTTGCTGAAATGTCTCCTCTCATTTGTCAAACTTCTTACATTCTTCTTATGTCCTGAAGTATGCATTGTGGGTAATAGTCTCTTACCATACCATACTTAAACCGAATACAATTCATCTTAACATTTTTTATCTTTGCCATGTGGGTGACTCAGCTGTCCTTAAAAATCGGCTGGATTACCTGAAACAAACTGCAAGTGTTAACTAAATCTGGGTCGCTTTAATTTTCAAAGTGCCTAAAAGTGGACAGCAGGGCTACTAGTATTTGAAATTGCTGCCTCTGGTTCCCCTCAACAATTTTTCATCTAAACCATCACTATGGCAACAAGCCATATATCCTACTAGTAAATCCCTCTTCTTGTACCTCTCTACCTACAAAATGATATCTTAAGAGTCCTGGCTCTTAGGGGCCATCATCCTGTATGTTTACAATGGCAGGGGGGATACTATTAAGCTCATCGATCAATTCATATTTGTTCTCTACAGTCTGTAAAGGAAATGATGAACCAGACCATTTATTCAAATCTCAGGTTCGGATATCGGCATTCAGTATTGACTAGGAAACATACGGACCCCCAGTCATCAAAGACTTACTATCACTGACTTCTATGAGCAAAAAACACAATTCATACACTTGATCTTGAATGTCTGCGGTGGGTTGGCACCCTGCCCCAGATTGGTTCCTGCCTTGTGCCCTGTGTTGGCTGGGATTGGCTCCAGCAACCCTGTGTTTGTGACCCTGTGTTCGGATTCAGCGGGTTGGATAATGGATGGATGGATGGATCTTGAATGTGGAACAGGTATATAGCATTTCCTGGGGATTAGCAGTAGATACACTACAATACAATACAATTTATTTTTGTATAGCCCAAAATTGGACAACAAGTGCCGCAATGGGCTTTAACAGGCCCTGCCTCTTGACAGCCCCCCAGCCTTGACTCTCTAAGAAGACAAGGAAAAAACTCCCAAAAAAAAACCCTTGTAGGAGATAAAAATGGAAGAAACCTTAGGAAAGGCAGTTCAAAGAGAGACCCCTTTCCAGGCAGGTTGGGTGTGCAGTGTGTGTCGAAAAAAAGGGGGTCAATACAAAACAATAGACAGAACAGAACAAATCCTCAATACAGTATAAAAATTAAAATATTACAAGTACGGAGCAGAACTCAACAGTAGATAATATCACATAATAGGATTTGAATTTGTTCATAGTCCTAGAGACCTCGGCCATTAAGCTGCCTCCCCCTATTGGCCATTCCACAGCTGAGTCAGTGCTGGGTCAGCCAATCCGATGAAAGGACCCCTCTACCTGATGATTCCTGTGATCCTCCATCAGAGATAACTTCATCTTAGGCAGGAGAAACAACTTGGCAGGTGGGCCATGGCACCAAGTGCCACATTTGAGTACCGAGAAGAGAAACAGAACAGGTGAGGGTTAGTAACAAATTCTAACTATCATGTTACTTATGTTTTAGTGCTAATGACTAACAACAGAGATGCAGTCTGTACAGTTAATCAGCAGCTCTAGTCAGGGTGTGCTAAACTGAAGTAGTGAGTCTTCAGCCGGGATTTGAAAGATGAGACCGAAGGGGCATCTCTTATAGTAGCAGGCAGACCACTTCACAGTTTAGGGGGTCCTGTAACTAAAAGCTTGACTCTCACTGATATTTTATTAATCCTTGGAATCATAAGCAGACCGGCATCTTGAGATCTCAATGTGCGCTCTGGTTTGTAAGTCATGATAAGTTCAGACAAGCCGGACCTCGGCCATTTAAGGCTTTATATGTTAAAAGAAGGATTTTGAAATCTGCCCTAAACCTAACCGGGAGCCAGTGTAAGGATTTAAGAACTGGAGTTATGTGTTCGTATTTTCTTGTTCTTGTAATAATTCTTGCAGCAGCATTTTGGATTAACTGGAGGCTGTATAAAGAACAGTTTGAACATCCAGTGAACACCGCATTGCAGTAGTTAATCCTACTAGAAATAAATGCATGAATTAATTTCTCAGAATCCTGTTTATTTAGAAAGCGCCTTAATTTCCTAACATTTTTAAGATGGAAGAAACACAATTTGGACAACTGTGTAATATGTGCTTCAAATGACATGCTAGAGTCAAAGATAACTCCTAGATTGTGGGCTGATTCGGTAAAATTAATTGGGATTCCAACTGAGTTAAATGATGACAGAATATTGTTGTGATCAGCGTCACTCCCTCCAATAATTAACATCTCTGTTTTATCTGTGTTTAAAGACAAGTAGTTCTCATTCATCCACTCCTTTAATTCACTAACACAACTAGATGAGCTTGTAGGGACATAAAGAAATTGTCCCTACTGTGTGGCTGTTGTTGTGTATGTGTGAATGTGTGTGTGTATGTATGTATCTGTGCATGTGTTTATGTGTGTGTGCGTGTGTGTGTGTGTATGTGTGTGTGCATGCGTGGGTGTGTGTGTGTGTGTGTGTGGGTGTGTTTGTGTGTTCACGCATCAATGGAATTCCACCTGTGTCCAGGGTTCCTGCCTTGCACCATATTCTAGCTAGGACAGGCCCAGAACCCACCGCGACCCTGATCAGGACCAAGCTGGCTAGACGATGACTGACTAACTTTCCTGCCCACCAGTAAGATGTTCAGTTGATAGTACCACTTGTATTTTCTTCCAACATCCTGTATCATATACTAAATACCTTAAATTAAATCTCTTACCTGATGCTCAGCAGATGGCGCCACTTTTCTTCTTCCTCCTTGTGTAATCCGCATATGCTTCCTGCTCAGCAAATGGCATCTGCCCGTAAGAAAGTCCTGCGTGCCAATTATTGTGCCAAGGTTGCCAGCCCCTCAAACTTTTTGCTATAAGAGAATGTATGAGGTCATAAGCTCTCGGTTAAGACTAAGATCAAGCTGTTAGGTCCAGTGGAGTAATTTCTTGACAGACGGACAACCCTTAGCACTTTATATTGAGAGAGCTTAATACATTCACGTAATTTAAAGCCCATGTTTTATGTACAATGGGCTGTTCAATTTATTTCTCTAATATGGTGCTAAAGTCCTCGGGTTATACTTTTACTATTACTCTGAGACATTTATTTGAAATGTAAGCCAGGAGTTTGAGAATCTTCTCAGATGTGCTAGAGTGAAGGTTGTGTTAGCCTCATGTTTATATTATCCCCCCCCCCCCCCCCCCCCCAGACCCCATAGCTGAACAACTGAAGAGAAGAAGATTGCTAAGTCCATGCCAGGGTGATGACTGTTGACCAAGTGATTTCCCTCCATCGGTTCCGCTGTATTGATCACGATAAGCCTGTCTGTCAGCTGGGATGCTAAGACAAGGGAATTGGCACAGCATCATCTGAGGTCAGACAGGATTCTCGCCACATATTTCATTTGCTGCCAATTGTAAATTATTTCCAAAATGCCCCCACCCCCTCCATTTTTTCTCTCTCTCTCTCTCTCTCTCTCTCTCTCTCTCTCTCTCTCTCCGACAGCTAAACAGACACGTCACTCTGTGATTTGGCCTTCGGTTTCAGAGGAGGTGTAATAAAACAAATAAACACGATATTTAGGTCTAAATGCAGGAAAGGGCTACACCGCATAACATAACATTTTCAAACCTGTTTAATTGTTTTCAGATTTTTAAATTAGAATTTCCAAAGGGATAATAGAAGGTGAAACCATTGTCCATATTTATCAAGCGTGTCAGAGGAAAAAATGTTGCTAACTGGCTGAAAAATCTGAGTGACTCAAGTATGGTAATAATAGCACCACTTTATTTCTTGGGTAGCCCAAAAATCACACAAGGAAGGCCACAGTGGGCTTTAACAGGCCCTGTTTTGTGGTAACTCAACCAGCCTGGACTTCCTCAGAAGAGAGGAATACTCTCCTGGGTCGGAGTAAAAGTGTTTTCCTACCTACATTTGTCTCTGCACTCCTTCTTTTGTTGCGTAATTCAGGTTTGAGAATGGAATGTAAATGTGAGAGGAGTGAACTAATCATAAAACGAATAAAAGTTGCCTGCTGATGCTAGGCCTACATGTCCACAGGGCTATTCCTTTGACTAACTCAGTGGGGTAGCCCAAGCACATGCCCAATTCAAAAATTCCCTTTTGCTTTCTGTTTTCTTTCTTCTATTAACATTATACAAAGTTATTGTCTGTTTTTACCTGCATTATTATCAATCTTTAATTTAATATTGTTTTTTGTATCAGTATGCTGCTGCTGCAGTATGTGAATTTCCCCTTGGGATTAATAAAATATCTATCTATCTATCTATCTATCTATCTATCTATCTATCTATCTATCTATCTATCTATCTATCTATCTATCTATCTATCTATCTATCTATCTATCTATTATATAGTGCCTTTCATATCTATCTATCTATCTTTCTATCTATCTATCTATCTATCTATCTATCTATCTATCTATCTATCTATCTATCTATCTATCTATCTATCTATCTATCTATCTATCTATCTATTATATAGTGCCTTTCACATCTATCTATCTATCTATCTATCTATCTATCTATCTATCTATCTATCTATCTATCTATCTATCTATCTATCTATCTATCTATCTATCTATCTATCTATCTATCTATCTATCTATCTATCTATCTATCTATCTATCTATCTATCATCTTCTCTGGTGTTAAACTCTTACTCCACTTTACCTCCGGTGCCCATGTTGTACGTGTAATAACTGCTCAGGCGGCAGCAGTTTTAAGTTGAATGGAAACTGGAAATGGAATGTAATAATAAAAACAAAAACCGGGAGTGGTCTCCCCTAGACGTTCTCGTATACTCAAATATAGGGATGGATATTTGAGGAGTAAACCGCAAGACAATGATTATCCATCCATCCATCCATTTTCCAACCCGCTGAATCTGAACACAGGGTCACGGGGGTCTGCTGGAGCCAATCCCAGCCAACACAGGGCACAAGGCAGGAACCAATCCCGGGCAGGGTGCCAACCCACCGCAGGACAATGATTATATTTTTGTATTATGTACATTAAAGAACCATCAACAACAAATCAAATCAAATTAATATTGAACAATCTTTCTATTATAAAAAAAACAGTAGGGCGTCGAGACATCTTCACGTTAAGATCATGGAAGACACTTAAAAGACTCATGAGACTAAAATGATTGGCCACGGAGCATCTCGCGGGGACCTTAAACATGAGACTTTGTGCCAAGAGATTGACCCAGGACTGTCTCGCAATGACGTAGAACATGAGATTCTTGCAAGACGCACCCTACTTACAGCCAAATAAGAGCACGGGCAGCAACACACTCAGTCGTGTCAAGGCTTTGAGCCCAGACTGATCCAGGGCTCTCAGCGCATATAAATCGTACAAGGACAATACGTTATAGATGAAACATAAATGACTAAGCGAAGAAGAAAAGCAGCGTGGAGAAAAGAGACTCAAAAGCATTAGAGAGAAAAAAAAAGAAAAAGAATAATCGAGGTGCAAATTCAGAAAATAAGGAAAGTAACTATCAGCCCGGGACAAGTGGAATTGAAAAAAAAGCTCGTCCAATCCAGACGTTGGCGCTATACACATGCAGAGCAGGTTAGAGATTATGAAAGCAGTGGAATTGGAAAGTCTCAAAAAAAAAATAGCTGGCACAATACACATGTGGAGAAAGCTAAAGAATATGAAAGTAGGAAAAGTATAAAAAAAGTATAAAAAAGTATAAAAAAAGAAAGTAAAGATCGCAGTAGTGTAAACAAATGGAAATTATTAGTCGAAAAAGGGAAAATAATCACCACGGACCAGGTGTCATTGAAACAAAAGCAGGACAAAGCGAGGTCAGAAATAAAAGACAACAGTAGAAAACAAAGTAAAACGTCATAAAGAGGTTAAAAAACAAGGAGGCCAAACACATGCAGAGCAGGTTAGAGATAAAGACAACTGGAATTCAAAAGCCTCAAAAAAAAACATAGGCATAAAACATGTGCAGAGCAAGATACAGAATATGAAAGTAGAAAAAAACGAAAGTGTCAAAACAAAGCACAAAGAAAGAGAAATTATTACTTGGAGAAATAATGAAAAGGCGAATAGAGATCGAATATATGGACATTGTAAAAGGCGCTCTACAGCGCCCGACCCGGCACAGACTTAGGCAGAGGCACGTACTTAAATAAAACGCTCTTTATTATTTCTTTAGCCGTGGGGCACACCTTCCCCGTGTCCCACAGGCCCAACACAGTCCCAAAAGCACTTCAAATACAACAACTCTCACTTCTCTCTATCCACCGCAGCAGCAGCACCACTACTCCTCCTCAGGCTTCGTCCTCCTCCTCCCGACTCTGGCTCTCTCGAGTGGTGGTGGCTGGCCTTTTTTATACCCCACCCGGAGGCGGTCCAGGTGCTTGATTACCTGGCCCTAATTGACCCTCCAGGTGGGGCTGACGAGTCGACCAGCTGGGCTGGAAAGTCCATGCAGCTCCCCCTGGCGGCCATCCCAGCCCCCAACCAGGCTGTGGAGGACTCCATCTCGCATGGAGCCTTGCGCCAGGCTGGGGAATCATCGTCCACCAGGAAGGCTGCCACCAAGCGTCCCGGAGGAGGTACTGAGCTGCCCATGGTGGCTCCCCCGGAATAGATGCAGCAGGGGCGTCCCTGCCAGGCATGGGACCCGGCTGTCCTTCACAACATACAGTAGATGATATGTCAGAAGTATATAAATATTGTAAGGCTTTGAAGTTTAAGTCAGAGAATTTAAAAAACGGAGTTTACCTCGCATGCATTTATTGGTTACTTTGCAAAAAAAATTATGAACTGCTGGTGATGTCGATCGCTTTGTCTGTGCTGAAATTCCAAACAGAGAAACCTATCCTGAATGATGGGTACAAAGTCATTAAACACATGTCTCAATGACCTCATTAAAAAGATTAAGCACATTGGGAATCGAAAGATTCCAAATATTGTTTTTACAGAAGTTCAGAAATAAAAGTGAAACTAATGAAATAGCAACAATTCAAAGAAAAAAAAATCTTAAAAGTGTGTATCCGGAAAAACAAAAATAGGGGTTGGCAAGCGAAGCGAGCAGGGGGCAAAGCCCCCTAGTTATTATAAAAGTAAAGTTGAATAAATCAGACTCTGCAGCTGCATAAATAATAAGTAAAGTACCACTTCTGGTTAGCGGAAGCAGCCCAAAAGTTGAAAGAAATCTACATTTTGTACTTAATACTTGTATGCAAAATCTGGTTGACCTAAGTGACCTCATACTCAAGTTATTGTATATTTTCGGACTCAGGGAAGTCAGGATTGAATCTTGAAATCAATTTTTTTGACAATTCCAATACTTTCCCTATACTTCTTAAACGAGAAAGTAAAAATGGCAATGAGGTAAGGTCCAAACTGGGAGGATCAGAATTGTATAAACAACTGGCCGTTAACTGCAGCTCCACCCGCGTAGTAGTGAAACAGGACAGTGAGGAGCGCCCTACCCGGCTCCCCACTCCTGACATCACGCTTCCCCCTCCCCTTGGCCCGCCGACTCTGTCATGGATTAATGCAAATATATTGCTCCTGCAAGAGAACTATGATTCTCAGAGAAGTCGCAAAATCAACTGAAATGTTCAAGCAAATTATGGAAAAAAAACCTGATCTAAATCCGTGAAGTAATTTTCTTGTTCGCTAGCTAAGCGGATGTAAGATACACCCTGAGGATGGCGCGTGAGTGAGAAGGGCCCTGATCCTCCCCTCAGCTTGCTGCATGTCTCTCAGATTCTCACAAATAAATCGGTACTGCAAGAGAACGATCAACCGGAATGTTCAAGCAAATTATAGAAAAAAAACACAATCTAAATCCGTTAAGTAGTTCTAACGTGAAAAGCGGACAGACACACATACAGACAGACAGCCAGATGTTGTATATTATATATAAAGAGATGGCCAGAATGTGAGAGAAAGTGGTAAATTGAGAGATGTAGCCTTTAGCCAAAAGAGAAGATGGAAATCAAAGTCTAAAAACAGAAAATGATTTGTAGTCAGAGAGATCTTTAACAACAGTGATGCTAGAGGTTAAAATTTTGATTTTGTCACAAACTTGGACAGTACAGATGTGTATGATGGTGACCTTTACTATTTTGACATGTGGTGGATTCAAGTCACCATTTTACGTGATGAAGTATCCCACCATGCACCACGATGGAGTGGTGGTGGCTTCATTGGCGTGACCACATAAAGGTCACTCGATCAGTTCTAATGTATCCACTTTTTCCGTAATAAAATGAAAAATCGAAATAATTCAAGTAACATAAATCCATCATCCATTTATATCTTTCCCTGTCTTCCCACTCCATCCAGCTCCTTTCCTAAATTCTCACCATTCACTTTTGTTAATAACCTGCTTTCTTAGATGAGGCCGACTACTTGTGTCCTGGACTCCATCCCCACCACACTCCTTAAATCCTGCCTTCATGCCATAATCCCGACTGTTACGCCAATAATAAATCCATCCATTGACACCAGCTTTGTGCCAGCCACTTTTAAAATCACTTCTGTAACCCCAATGTTTTAGAAGTCTGGTCTTGATGTGGACAACCTTAACAGTTTTCCACCAATTTCTCACTTTCCTTTTCTCTCAAAACTTCTTGAGCGTGTTGCAGCCTTCCAACTCACCAATTAATTATCTTCTAATAATTTGATGGAACCCTTGCAGTCTGGTTTTAGAGTGCAGCCCAGCTGTGAAACTGCTCTGCTTTGGGTAACCGATGATTTGCTTATGGCCTCAGACTCTGGACAAACCAGCATGTTAATTCTGTTAGACTGCAGTGCAGCACTCGGCACTCTCAGGCATGACATTCTACTGTCCAGAATGATGGAGAAAATGCTGGGTATCTCTGGCATTGCCCTCCAGTGGTTCAAGTCCTATCTCACTGACAGGCAGGAGTTCGTTAGTCTTGGCAACAGCAGGTCCAGCTCAGCGCCAGTCACACAAAGAAGCTCCTCAGGGCTCTGTCCTCGGCCCTCTGCTCTTCTGCGTCTGTATGCTTCCCCTCGGCCATATCATTCATGGCTTTGGACTGTCATATCATTTTAATGCAGATGATGCTCAACTCTATTTCAGTGTTTAAAAGTGAGACTTCATCAGGGCTTTCTCAGCTTGTAGCTTCCCTCAGTGAAATTAAAACCTGGATGGAGCAGATACTCTTTAAAATTAAATTGCAATGACGTCAAACTCCTGCCAATTGGCCCTAAAGGTCAACTAAAGCTCCTTCTCAGTCACTCTTGATGGTGATCTCACCAGACCTTCTTCTATTTCAAGGAATCTTGGTGTCATTTTTGATTCCTCCCTTTCTTATTCCGCCCACATAAACCCCTTTAAGAAACTTTCTTACTTTAACCTCCATCACGTATCCCGTGTTCATTCATTCCTCTTCTTTTCTAATGTATCCCGCATCGATTATTGTAACTCCCTACTGGCAGGTGGCCCTTCAACTCTGATATGACATCTTCATTTGATTCAAAACTCTGCTGCAAGAGTCCTGACGAAACAGCAATAGCAAACAAATCCCACTCATCCTGCTTCACCTCCACTGGCTCCCTGTGTCTTACAGGACTGAATATAAAATTCTATTAATAACATTCAAAGCTTTAAATGGCCTTGCATCACTGACTTTCTCCATCACTCTACTCCTGATTGTCCACTAAGATCCTCTGAATCTGGCCATCTTGTTGTGCCCCACATTAACCTGCACTCAGCTGTATATATTTTGGAATGACCTGCTGGAATGAATGAGATCAGCTGACTCCATTCATTCTTTTAAGACACAACTTCAAACCCATCTGTTCAGGAAGGTGTCTAACTTAACCTGACTCACTTCTCCTTCTTTTAGTTTACCTCTCTGTCCATAATAATAATTTGTGTGTGTGTGTTATATTATAAACTAGCAAAATACCCGCGCTTCGCAGTGGCGAAGTACTGCTTTAAAATTTTTATTAAGAAGAAAAGTAAACCTTTTTAAACTGAGGGAAAATATCCCAATAATTATTTGTTAAGGATCTCTTTGTATACCACGTTGTCAGCTCGGCCTTCTGGTTGTAATATGACCAAGCTGTGCGCTGAGCTTACTCTTGAGCATGCAACATACAGTTGGTCATGTGAAAAGCAATCTTGCCTCAAATCAATGCCAACCTTTTATAGGGTCTGTCCCTGAGACTTATTAATTGTCATTGCGAAGCAGAGCCTTACTGGAAATTGGAGGCATTTGAATTGAAATGGGTTTCATCGATAACTTCACATCCAGCTTTTGAGAGTTGAAACATTCATAAACATCAAAGTGTCCACTACTCAAATCGTCACCTGTGAATCTACGATGTTTAAGAGGCATTGGCGGTTGTCCAAAGGTGTAAAATATTTGGCTATTTCGGTACACTTGAAAGCGACAACCAAACAATTCAGCGGCAGCCATCAACTCACATGCAGAACCATAGGTGAAGGGCTTAAGCATTTCACTCTTCTAGTGCTCCTGTGTAGTATAATTATCTCCTGTACCATCATCAGTCCACACCTTGAACCTGTGCCAGTCATTCAATACATAAGACACAATGTTCCTCCGGATATCAAGAGTGAGCCTGATATGCAATATGTAACACAGAGAATGGAAAAGGCAGTCGCCATCTCCGGGCATGGGCACCACTCGGTAAGTGACAGTTCTTTGATCGATGGTGATCACCTCGATAGACATGTTAACGGGGGTACAGTTGGAACGATAAAGGAAATGGGTACCTGAACAATGTAAACTAAGTCTAAAATACCTACACAATAACTATAGTCATAATAAACGAACAGTTAAACAGGGGAGAAGCCTTGGATTACATAAAAAGGCTGTAGTTATCAGCAGGGAGACGTGAATACCGTGGCGAAGCAAGGAAGGGAATGAAGAAACCGGAGCGGCGGACGGCCTTGTATAGGCAAACAGCCAACTACGTGGGAGGTGTGGGGATGGGGGACCCAATGCCGCCTCACACGGCGACCGAGCTGCAGGCTATGAACGAATATATATATATATGTAAGTTAGCATTGGGAACCCGCATACCAAATTTCTTGAAGATGGGCTCATAAGTAACAAAGACCATTGGAAAGTTCAATATGGCTGCCGACAGCGGTGTCATACCACTGAAATTAGTATGTACATCAGTTTCGGTTAGCGCAGGGAAGCCACCTACCAAATTTCGTGAAGATTGGGCCATAAATAAGAAAATTTAACATGGCGGACGTTGACGACCGTTATGACCGTTACGCGTAGAATTTCAAAATGAAACCTGCTTAACTTTCGTAAGTAAGCTGTAAGGAATGAGCCTGACAAATTTCAGCCTTCTACCTACATGGGAAGTTGGAGAGTTAGTGATGAGTGAGTCAGTGAGGGCTTTGCCTTTTATTAGTATAGATTATGTGATTTGTTTAGGCTTTCTTTTAGTATTGAATTTAGGTTTTCACTCTAATTTATAGTCTCTTTAATGCTTTGTATATCCTGTATTTATCTGTTTTTAGCTATATAAAATTTCTTGTTTATAGTACATAATTATAAAATTAAAATTAAAAAGAAAAAAACATTTCTGACCAGTGTGGTGCTATACAGGTGTGTTGCTATTGATATAAAGGACCCCCAGTCTTGTTTCTTGACACACTTCTGATGTCTGAAAATCCTCAGTGTTGGTGCAGCAGAGAGAGGATGTGCAGCATTGTTCATAATGGCACTTAGTTTTGTTTTCATTCTCTCTTCCTCTGCTACCTCCAAGGAGGTCCAGAGTGTGTCCCATAACTGAGCCTCAGGTCAGATCAGGTCAGGTTGAAGAGCATGCACTGGTACAGTGCATTGCCGAACCCACCACATGACAAAACACCTTGGGATTCTGGTTGGTAACCCCCCCAGGCAGACATGCGGTCCAGTCTCACCCTCCAGAAATGACCCTCAAGGTGTTACATGGACATCCCCTTGGCCTGGTCCACCCACTCGGGGTCCTCAACATTGAGGATCCTGTGAGCTGAATCACCCTTGGTGAATTGAGCCACATGACCGTAGTGCCGTAACTGATGCTCCCTCACAATTCAGATCACGTGCCTCATTTAGAACTCCGTGAGCAACACAAAGTCAAACCAGCAGCACCTAAGGATTCTCCAAAGAGACACACATGAAGGAGTCCAGTCTTCATCTCAGGTCACTGGATAGCGTCCATGTCTCGCAACCATATAGCAAGACAGGAAGCACCAGGACTCCAAACACTTGGACCTTCGTCCTTTTGCAGAGATATCAGGAGCGCCACACACCCCTTTTCAGTGACCTCATGACCCCACCATGCTCTCCCAATCCGTCTTCTGACTTCTTGGGAGCCCCATCCCTGAAAGAGTCAAAACCATCGGAGAGCCAGCGGGGTGAGGACTGTTGGGGATCAGAACTGGTGGGGTGCTGAGGCGTCAGTAGCACTCAGGTCCTAATTTGAAGTGGCCCATCCCGCGTGGAACGTCCTGTCTCTAACTGAGTCTGCCCTTGTGTTAATGCGGTGGGCCTCTCTTCTTACATTATGGTTAAGATTAGGGTTATAGAAACAGAAATGACAAGTACTGAGTAGCTGTGTCTAGTAGGACTTATTGTGGGTTGCTGCTTTGTAAGTCTTGTCACATAAACCATTCAATCTGATGAGCTGCTCGGTGGATTTCCTGAATCACAGAGCCCTGGGGGTCTGCAGCTAGCCCCTTCTCTGCCAGCCTGCTGAGTTGGCTGGGGCTTGATTTGCACTTCTGCATTCATGTGCTGTGCATCACTCATTTTCTTACATGTGCTGCTGATGTCTTCTTTCATTATCTTGGACATAAAAGGTCCAGAGCAGATTTGCGAACTGGCTGGAAAAGCTCATTAAAAAACAAAAGGCCATTCTTTTAAATGTGACTTTAGCAGTGATAAGGTTCGAGTGAAAGCGTATTACTAAACAGTACCCACTATACCTGTTAAAGACAGATAATAGTATAATTAAAAAAATATTAACGCCTTTAATAGACCTGTGCCCAAACATTATGCTCTCCTGAAATGGGGGGACTGCGTACAAAAAGTGTTGTCATTTCCACCTGGTGTGTCCAGAATGTACGCATTTTCCCTTAAACAAAAGTCTGCAGTGTGCACCTTAAACACGATGTCTACATTTTTAGATTTGTAATTTTAAACTATGGAGCAGAGGTGCAATTCAAGGAAAAATGTGTTTTTGTCCCAAACGTTATAATTCTAATAATAATAATAATACTAATAATGCATTTCATTTATGCAAGGTGTCTTTGTAAGCACTCAAGGACAGCGAGCAAACAATAAATAAAAAAGCACATTATACACAAAACTTAAAGCATCAGAAAATACAGAAAATATAAAATTAAAACCAAACAAAGCCACTGTGGGTGGCATGGTGGCACAGTGGTAGTGCTGCTGTCTCGCAGTAAGGAAACTTGGGTTCGCTTCCCAGGTCCTCCATGTGTGGAGTTTGCATGTTCTCCCAGTGTCTGTGTGGGTTCCTCTCACAGTCCAAAGACTTGCAAGTTAGGTGCACTGGCGATCCTAAATTGTCCCTAGTGTGTGCCCTGTGGTGGGCTGGCACCCTGCCCGGGGTTTGTTCCTGCCTTGTGGCCTGTGCTGGCTGGGATTGACTCCAGCAGACTCCTGTGACCCTATGTTAGGGTATAGCGGGTTGGACAATGACTGACTGACAAAGCCACTGTAATCATAAAGAAAAAGCCATTTTAAACAGATGGGTTTTAAGTTTACATTTGAAAGTTGAATATGATTTGATATTTCTAAGTTCAGTAGGTAGTGAGTTCCAGAGCTTAGGAGCAGAACAGCTGAATGCTCTGCTCCACGTGATGGTTAGACAGGCAAGAGGGACGGTCAAATGGATGGAGGAAGAGGATCTAAGGTTACGGGAGGGAATGGCAACATGAAGAACGTTGGACAGATATGGAGGGTTGAGGTTATGAATGGCCTTAAATGTTAACAGCAGAATTTTAAAATCAATTTGAAACTTAATCGGGAGCCAATGAAGCTGCTGCAAGACCAGAGTGATATGGTGACTAGATCGGGTTCGAGCAGTGGCGGGCCGTCAGAGCCTTCAAGGCCTTCTCTGCTGGCCTAAAAAAATATCTGAATCACAAACTGATGTTAATTATATTTTGTCCATGAATACTTATTAAATAATTCCAAATAGTCTGTCCGCTTCCTTTCATAGCTTTTCCGATGGTTGTGCTGTGCCTGCTTCCAGACATGGATTTTCGTATTAAAGCATTTAACCAATCACATTTCAGCCATCATGTGTTGCCAGGCAGAGTCAAAGTCAAAGAAGTCTGCCCAGAGGCCTTCACAATCCATTCTGCAGGCCCTCTAACACAAAATAAATGTCGATTGAACTGTTGCTTCAACCAATCAGATTTTGAGTTGGTTTCACAAGCAGGCGTATGGCAATGTCACCGTATTCAGACCCATTGATTGGATAGGATGGTGTAATATAAAAATCTGAATGAGAGCATCATGGGGCAGCTGTACACATTGGTATATTTGGCGGTGACCATTCCCGTGTCCACTGCTTCTGTCGAGCGGACATTTTCAGCCCTAAAGCGAATTAAAACTTATGCCAGAAATACGACAGGCAGGTTTGACTTTCAGCATTAGCTTTGATGGAGATAGAAAGGGACTTCGTGATGGAACTGAAGCGCACGGATAATCTGTACGACAGAGTAATTGAACTGTTTTCGAGGAAAGAGAGAAGGATGGATTTTGTTTACAAATAATCCGAATTTTTGGTGAGTAAAATGTTGCGATTTTCCTAAATAACATTGCAAGTTTATGAGTTATTATTGATGTTTTTTATGTGTGTCGCGGGTTGTAGCTGCAGTAGAAAGGAACTTGTTCACCCCTGGTTTGTCTATTCAATAAAGGCATTTATTGTGGCTACAGGAGTTATCTATCTGCGATGCAACGGCTCTTTATACTGTATTTCTGCATATTAAGATGGTTTTTTATAACCATAAATAAATTTTTGAGGGGCGGGTTGCTTCAGACGGAGCACTACTGAAGGCTTAGGTGTGAAATGCACGGTCCGCCACTGGGTTCGAGTAATGAGGCGAGAAGCAGAATTCTGGACTAGCTGAAGCTTATGGAGAGATTTATTAGAGAGACCAATGAGGAGTGAATTGCAATAGTCCAGACGAGAAGTAACAAGACTGTGAACGAGAATGGCAGTCGTATGAGGAGTGAGGGAGGTGTGGATGCAATTAATATTACGTATGTGGAAGTAAGCAGACCGGGTGATGTTATTAATGTGAGATTCGAAAGATCGAGGACTATCAAGGATGGCACCCATCCTCTTGACCTGAGATGATGGGGAAACAAAGGAGTTATCAATAGCAAGTGAAAGATTATCGGCTTTGGATAATGATGATCGTGTACCAATGAGGAGAACCTCAGCTTTGTCACTGTATAGTTTAAGAAAGTTTGAAGAAAACCAGGATTTAATTTCATCAATGCAGTCAATAAGCAAAGATGGTGGAAAAGAGGAGGTGGGTTTACTAGCAAGGTGGAGCTGAGTGTCATCAGCATAATAGTGAAAATGAATGCTATATTTACAAAAGATATTGCCAAGGGGATGAAGGTAAATAATAAAAAGAAGAGGCCTCAGGACAGAGCCCACCTGAAGTAACAGCAGTGGGTTGGGAAGTGAACGGTTTTAAGCTGAACAAACTGAGTGCGGCCTGAGAGGTAGGATCTGAACCAGTCTAGTGGAGTGTGGTAATGCCAATCGAAGATAATGTATTCAGGAGAGTAGTGTGACAAATAGTATCAAAGGTCAGCAGCCATAAGAAGGTTGTTAATAATTGTTAAGAAGTGCTGTTTCTGTACTATGGAGGGGCGAACACCAGAATGGAACTCTTCATATAGATCATCAAGACCTACAGTCATATGAAAAAGTTTGGGAACCCCACTCAGCTTGCATAATAATTGACTCTCCTTTCAACAATAAAGAAAACAGTGGTATGTCTTTCATTTCCTAGGAACATCTGAGTGCTGCGGTGTTTTCCGAACAAAGATATTCAGTGACGCAGTATTTAGTTGTATGAAATTAAATCATATGTGAGAAACTGGCTGTGCACAAATGTGGGTCCCCTTGTAATTTTGCTGATGTGAATGCCTGTCGCTGCTCAATGCTGATTACTTACAACACCAAATTAGTTGATTAGCTCGTCAAGCCTTCATAGACAGGTGTGTCCCATCATGAGATATAAAGGTATTTAAGGTGGTCAATTACAAGTTGTGCTTTGACTCTCCTCTGAAGAGTGACAGCATGGGATCCTCAAAGCAACTCTCCAAAGATCTGAAAACTAAGATTGTTCAGTCTCCTGGTTTAGGGGAAGGCTACACAAAGCCATCTCAGAGGTTTAAACTGTCAGTTTCAACTGTAAGGAATGGAATCAGGAAATGGAAGGCCACAGGCACAGTTGCTGTTAAACTCAGCAGGTCTGGCAGGCCAAGAAAAATACAGGAGCGGCATAAGGGCAGGATTGTGAGATTGGTGAAAGACAACCCACAGATCACCTCCAAAGACCTGCAAGAACATCTCGCTGCAGATGGTGTATCTGTACATCGTTCTACAGTTCAGCGCAATTTGCACAAAGAACATCTGTATGGCAGGGTGATGAGAAAGAATCTCTTTCTGCACTCACGCCACAAATAGAGTCGCTTGTTGTATGCCAATGCTCATTTAGACAAGCCAGATTCATTCTGGAACAAAGTGCTTTGGACTGATGAGACAAAAATGAAGTTCTTTGGTCAGAACAAAAAGAGCTTTGCATGGCGGAAGAAGAACACCGCATTCCAAGAAAAACACCTGCTACCTACTGTCAAATTTGGTGGAGGTTCCATCATGCTATGGGGTTGTGTGGCTAGTTCAGGGACTGGGGCCCTTGTTAAAGTCGAGGGTCGGATGAATTCAACCCAATATCAACAAATTCTTCAGGATAATGTTCAAGCATCAGTCACAAAGTTGAAGCTACACAGGGGTTGGATATTCCAAAAAGACAATGACCCAAAACACAGTTGGAAATCTACAAAGGCATTCATGCAGACGGAGAAGTACAATGTTCTGGAATGGCCGTCACAGTCCCATGACTTGAATATCATCGAAAATGTATGGGGTGATTTGAAGCAGGCTGTCCATCAAATTGAACTGAACTGGAGATATTTTGTATGAAGAATGGTCAGAAATACCTCCATCCAGAATCAGACACTCATCAGAGGCTATAGGAGGACAGCGTCTAGAGGCTGTTAGATTAGCAAAAGGAGGCTCAACTAAGTATTGATGTCATATCTCTGTTGGGTTGCCCACATTTATGCACCTGTCTAATTTTGTTATGATGCATATTCCATATTTTCTGTTAATCCAGTAAACTTAATGTCACTGCTGAAATACGGCTGTGTCCATAAGGCATGTCAGATATTAAAAGAAGTTAATACTTTGAAAGCTCAGCCAATGAGAAACAAAAATCCAAAGAATTTTTCAAACTTTTTCATATGACTGTAAGTGGGAGTGAAGTTGGATAGCAACTATTTTTTCAAGAATTTTGGAGATGAAGGGCAGATTAGAAATAGGGTGAAAATTATTGAACTTATGAAGTTCATTGTATACAAATATAAAGAAGGAGAGAGCCTACATTTTCTTGTACTTTTGATAATCAAACACACTTAGTCTACAATAGTAAAACTTCAACCTCAGCCGTTTTTCATGGGCACATTTTTTTTAAAGGATTTTATTGAATTTATTAAAAGCAAATAACATTCCATACAAGCAAGTCAAATTTTACAAAACTAAGTCCACATCAAATCAAATGATGGGTACATTTTGCTTTTCCTCGAGTCAGTTTCTAGAAGGTAACTCTACTTTTACGCAGGTTTCTACAACATGCCAGAGGGCACAATGCTTACATGAAGCCCCTGTGACTGAAGTCAGCTAAGAGCTGCTGAGCTCGGACTCTTCTAGGAGACTTCTTGATCGGGCGAGGCCAAGTGGCTACAATGAGAAATAATCTGCCCACTCGCTATGCCATCTCCGCTCGTTGAGGGGATTAGAAGACAAGCCTGTGATCAGCACACAGCAGTTCTGCTTTCTATAATCCTAAGGATAATTATTTCTAAAGCTCTTGATCTGGATTACTTGTTTAAGTTTAGCTGTATCTTTACTTGCAAAAAAAAATCTTCTTATGCATTGGCGTTGCCAAACTTTAATCCTTATCTGTGTACCAGTCATCCATATGTGGAATTTGTCAGTGTGGTGTGTTTCAGAAGGACATAAAAAGCCCCAATAATCGTATTATTTAATTATCTTAAGAACTTTTCTTCTTGGGTGGTGCAGTGCTAGCACTTCTGCCTACTAGTAAGTAGACCAGGGTTCGTGTTCCTGGGCCCTCCCTGTGTGGAGTTTTCATGTTCTCCCCATGTCCGGTGCTCTGGTTTCCTCCCATGGTAAGGTTAGGTTTGGTGAATTGGCGATATTAAATTGTGTGTGGTGGACTTGTTTGTGTATGTAGCTTGTCTTGCACCCTGTCCTGGGTTTGTTCCTGTCTTGTGCTCTATAGCCTGCAGAGGGCCGTTCAGCTGCCCAAACCCAACACAGACACAAGTTTTTGCCACACAACACACGTTTATTATGGTGGGCAAGTGCTTTTTCATTGCTCCCTACAGTACTTTCTTTTCTTCTCTTTCTCTTCCTCGTTCCGCCTCCACTCCTCCATGGGCAAACTTTGTCCCTCATCCTCCCGACTTGTCTCTCGCTCCTTTAAAGTCACACCCGGGAGAATTCCAGGTGGCTCATTAGGAAAGGTCAGGGATTATTCCCAGGTGTGGCGGAAGCCAAAAGTAGGGCTCTGCAGCTTCCACAGTTCCCCTTGGTGGCATCCCCGGAACGCAACAGGGCTAAGCCGACAAATAGCAAGTCCAATTACTGAAACGCTAGCACGAGCCTGGCCATAAACGTCGCTGGTTAACTCAAGAAGACACACTTGGGGCTCCAGTGAGATCTCATGGCCTGTGAGGGGTCAGAAGATTGTCCTTGTGCCTGGAGTGCTGAACACATAGACGGAGAGTCCCTTGCTGTTTCAGTGCTAATAAACTTATTAAGGTAATATTCTAGTTTTGTCTGCAAGAACGAACTTTGAGTAACCATATATATTGTAATTGGTAAATTACTGGAGAATGAATGCACGTCTGTTATCGTGTCTTCCACTGAATTGCAAAGTGTACGACTTTTATCACCTTCAAACTGCCCTGATTATTAGCTCTTTATGGGATTCAGAAGAGAGCCTTTAACTTTTACACAATTGAAACACGTCCACAGCATTCTTCAGTTGAACATTGATGCTCAGATTTGAAATTGTCATTTTTATTATTAGAGCGATGAGGATGAGAACAGGCCATTCAGCCCAACAAAGCTCACCAGTCCTATCGACTTCATTCTTTTAATATAACATCAGGCTGAGTTTTGAAAGTCCCTAAAGTCCTACTGCCTACCACACTACTTGGTCGCTTATTCCATGTGTCTGTGGTTCTTTGTGCAAAGTAAAACTTCCTAATATTTGTATTAAATTTCCCCTTCACAAGTTTCCAACCTTGTCCCTGTGTTCTTGATGAACTCATTTTAAAATAACAGTCTCGATCCACTGGACTAATTCACTTCATCATTTTAAACACTTCAGTCAGGTCTCCTCTTCATCTCCTGTAAAGGCTCAGCTCTTTTAATCTTTCCTCATAACTCAGCCCCTGTAGCCCTGAATCAGCCTAGTCAATCTTCTCTGGACCTTCTCTAGTGCTGTTATGTCCTTTTTGTAGCCTGGAGACCCAAACTGCACCCAGTACTCCAGATGAGGCCTCACCAGTGTGTTATAAAGCTTGAGCAGAACCTCCTGTGACCACAAATCAAGGCGCTATATAACCTGACATTCTGTTAGCCTTCTTAATGGCTTCTGCCTGGCAGTTGATAGTGTCATCTCCACTACGACTCCTAAATCCTTCTCATAAGGGGTACAGTGATCCCCCACCTATCGCGGAAGTTACGTTGCAGACCCATCAGCGATAGGTGAAAATCCACGATATAGAAAGACCATATAAATTGTGAAAGGCTCTATATAGCACCCGACCCGGCACAGACTGACGCAGAGGCACGTACTTATATAAACAGACTTTTATTTCTCTTCAGCCGTGGGGCACGCCTTCCCCGTGTCCCACAGGCCCAACACAGTCTCAAAACACTCACAGTAATCACAACAACCCTTCTTCTGGCACCAGCACTCCTCCTCCTCAGGCTTAGTCCTCCTCCTCCCGACTGGCTTTCAAGAGGTGGTGCCCGTCCCTTTTTATAACCCACCCGGAAGTGTTCCAGGTGCTTGACCACCTGGTCCTAATTTGTAATAGTTTAAGCCTTAAAATACCCCTCCCACACGCTTTAAACACATATAAACTTATTAAAACACACTTTGTAAACACATATTGTAAAGTTTCTTCTTGAAAAAATAAATCTTGACAAATATAAAGGTTTGGGGACCGTCCCCGTATATTGCCCTAAGACAATATATGAAAAAAAAGAGATCAAAAGTCTTTGAATGCAAAAGTACAATTGACAATTTACTGAGATGAAAATGGTGGTTTTATACAGTAAGGGTTATGGAAGCAGGAAATGGTTGGTGTGAAGTGACGTCAGACAGGAACCGGAAATGACGTCATTATGATGAGCCGGAAGTGATGGCATTGGAGATGTCTGGAAGTGACGATGTCTCGGCCATTTTGTATACCCGGAAGTTGGAGGTAATTAAATTCCTTCTGGCTTTCTGTGGAGAGAAGAGATTCAGGTAAGTTACCACGTGACCACTCCATACTGTATCTCGCAATAGTTCACTCACCTTTAGGCTCTTGGACTGCCTCCTAATCACACGTTTGTGACAATATGATATGTGGATGTCGGGCTAAGAATATGAGTAACATCTCTCTATTATAAAACATTTTAACATCACGCAAGACAAGGCAGTGAGACAGAAGGACGGCTGCTGTACAGGCTTTTAAATGATTGAGATGCAGAGCGACAAGCAGAACAAGCATCTTGGCAGAAGCAGCACAAAGTCCACTTCTCCTTAGCGTGTATTCAGCTCCCCCCTTCACGACGCGAAGTGGCAGGAGTGTAGCGCGCCTCTGGGGAGCTTTGTATGAGACGAGCGATAGAGACCAGATCATCTCGGACAGACACTTTGACGACACGCCCTGCTTACCAACAATTTAAAACAAGTTCACTGACATCTAACCTAGCAGTTGTTGGAATGGTTTTGGCAGACAAACTTCAGGAGCTCCCAGCTCTTAAAACAACGACAAGCAGAACACGCAGCTTGCCAGCAGCAGCTGCAGAAACCCAGCAGATGATCTAAACACTTCTGCTTAGCGTGCGTTCAGCCCTCACACCACCTCCTCCTCCTCCTTCAGAACGCACAGAGCGACAGGCAGAGCAGACATCTTGGTAGAAGCAGCACAAAGCCAGTAGCTGATCTGTCCACTTCTGCTTAGCGTGCGTTCAGCTCCCCCCCTTAACAAAATGAGCGGCAGAGACGCGAAGTGGCAAAAGGACAGCTGCTGTACAGGCTTTTAATTGATTGATTGATCTCTTTAAATTGTTTATCTGGTAAACCAAACCCGGGGGTGGGCGAGCAAAGCAAGCAGGGGGCAGAGCTCCCTAGTAATAATAAGAGTATTAATAAATCCACGATGTAGCGGGGGTGCGATAGCTGAACTGTGATATAACAGGGGATCACTGTACTCTCAATTTTCCGACCGCCCATTGTGTATTCAAACCTCACATTTTTACTTCCTATGTACTAGGGTGTTGTACCGTGTTAGCCATTATGAATGTAGAGAAAAGCCAAGCAAAATGACACCTTTTATTGGCTAACTAGAAAGATTACAATATGCAAGCTTTCGAGGCAACTCAGGCCCCTTCTTCAGGCAAGATGTAATCAATCTTTACATCTTGCCTGAAGAAGGGGCCTGAGTTGCCTCGAAAGCTTGCATATTGTAATCTTTCTAGTTAGCCAATAAAAGGTGTCATTTTGCTTGGCTTTTCTCTACTTCCTATGTGTAATTCTTTACATTTAAAGACAGGGAGAACATGCAAACTCCACGCAGGGAGTGGAATGTGCAATATAGACCTTAAGTGCAATTTGTATATTTTGTAAAGTACTTTTATTACTATTCGGTTTGTTATTATTTTCTCTCTTCTTGTCTTTTTAATTCTTATGCCTCACACTGAGTTGACTGCACCTTCAATTTCGTTGTTCCTTTGTAAAAGTGACAATGACAATAAAGATGTCTATCTATCTATCTATCTATCTATCTATCTATCTATCTATCTATCTATCTATCTATCTATCTATCTATCTATCTATCTATCTATCTATCTATCTATCTATCTATCTATCTATCTATCTATCTATCTATCTATCTATCTATATATTGTGGCATCCGGCTGGGATTCCTACCCGGCCGGGACGCCCTTGGAGACAGGAGGAGGGCTCATGCCTCCTCCAGACAACGAGGGGACGACCGCCCTGGTTGTATTGGGGGCCACGGGTACAGGGCTTAGAAGCTCAACCCTGTAGGGGCCCGTGGTCACCGCCAGGGGGCGTCCCCGTGCATGTTGGACCCTGGACCCCAGCACTTCTGCCACACCAGGAAGTGCTGGGGGGAAGAAGAGAGGGAACACCCGGAGTGCTTCCGGGAGGACAGCAGGCACTTCCGCCACACTGGGGCGTATCCGCGGGATTGCCGGTGCACACCTGGAACACATCCGGGTATGGATAAAAGGGGCCGCCTCCCTTCATTCGAGCCTGGAGTCGGGTGGAAGCAGGACGAGGTCAGAGAGAAAGAGAGAAGGAGACGGTCCGAAGAGGAGGTAGTGTGATTGGCCTGGACTTTGGGGAAGATTGGGATTTGTGGAGCACTTAAAGACTTGAAAATATTAGTAGTGTAAATAAACGTGTGGTGGTGATTAAAACATGTCTGCCTGTCTGTGTCCGGGGCTCGTTCCACACTATCTATCTATCTATCTATCTATCTATCTATCTATCTATCTATCTATCTATCTATCTATCTATCTATCTATCTATCTATCTATCTATCTATCTATCTATCTATCTATCTATCTATCTATCTATCTATCTATCTATCCCAAACCTTTGACAGCGTTTTTTGTGCTTATTTTACAATATATATATACTTATATATATATATATATATTTAGTGACTGTTTAAGGTCTCCGTGACCCCTTGAACCCTCAGACTAGACATTAGACACCAGATAAAAGTCCAAATAATGTTTAATTGTTAATAATAATAATAATAATAATAATAATAAATGTGCACAAAGCACCCTCCACTCCACAATACTCAAATAATAATAATTCCAATAACCAATACACAATCCTCCACTCCCAAACGCGTTGCCACCCTTCCACCCAGCTCAGCTCAACGTCTAGGATTTTCCATCGTCCTTTTATATTCCCTGACCCGGAAGCGTTTCCCATCTTACAGTCCATGTGATTTCTTATCACTTCCGGGTCAGATAAAAAGTCCTTCTTTTCAACCCGGAAACACGTCATTCCCTCTGGTCATATGATTATGATGTGCTTCCGGGTTATAGGGCACGTATAAGTCCTTGAGCCTCCCTGCAGCGTCCTCTGGTGGGCCCCACGGTGTCCAGCAGGGATGGGAATAAAAACTCCATTGTCCATAATTCCCTGCTGGTCTTCGGGGCACTTCCATGCTACAGGGAGGGCTCCATCTAGCGGCCTGGGGGTATTGGCCGGGGTAAATGGCCGGCCATCCCTCACAATATATATATATATTGGCCATCCCCCGCGGCCCCATGCCTACGTATTAGTGAAACAGGACAGTGAGGAGGACCCTGCCCAGCTCCCTACTCCTGACGTCACTCTTCTCCCTCCCCTCGGCATGCAGCCTCTGTCTCGGATTAGTGTGAATATATCACTCCTGCAAGTGAAATATGATTCTTAGCGCAATGAGAGAAGTCGCAAAATCAACCAGAATGTTCAAGAAAATTCTAGAAAAAAAAGATATAAGTCCGTTAAGTAGTTCTTTCGTTCACTAACTTAGCAGAGTTAAGGTTACTCCCCGAGGCAGATGCATGAGTGAGGATGGCCCCGCCCTCTCCCAGCAGCCCAATGAGTCTCTTTCAGATTTGTGCTAATAAATCGGAACTGGAAGCGAGCTATGATACTTAACGCGATGAGAGATGTCTCAAAATCAACAGAATGTTCAACAAATTATAGAAAAAAAAACAATCTCAAGCCGTTAAGTAGTTCTCTCGTGAAAAGTGGACAGACATATAAACAGGACTAAAAAACTATAAGAAATTTCGCACTTGGACCACAAAATTTTTAAAACCGTTTTTTAGTGAGCACCTATTAGCCAAGGGTAACATACATTCCAAATTTCAAGTCCCAAGTCGTCATGGTTCAGGAGATTCCGTGATGAGTGAGTCAGTGGTATTTGGCTTTTATATATATATATATAGATATAAAACATACATAGACATGCCAGAGAGAAGCAGAGAGACATCCTAGCCAAGTGGGAGATGTCAGATATTCCTTCCAGCCGGGAATGTCAACAATCTAGGTTCGCTTCTGTCGTTGTGCTGGACCCTCGTCATTATAAACCCTCTGACAAATCATGTCAGATATGGGTAACTACCAGAGCATTGGCTGGTTATAAATACCTTCACCTATTCTCATCATTTATCACAGACTCTGGGTTTGTTCAACCACAGTGGGCACACAGACATCAGCATCTGCTTGTGTGCCCCTCACATACCCTTCATCAATCTAACATGACTTACAGCTGTCCTTTGTCCATCTCTCTCTCCCTCTCTCTCAGCTTAATTGCATGGCATGGTGAAATAATTTTCATTTTCACAAATTAAATTGCCACAATTAACCTTCTTGTTACATTGGGTACCAAAGGAAACCAAAGCTTTCTTAAGAGAATTCCTGTTAAAGAGCTATTACAGGGGCGGCATGGCCTTTCTTTTAAAAATGAGCTTTTTTGGACTGAGGACTTTCTTTTTGTTACGCGTTTGACTCAAGCTGGGTCCTACCTTACCAACTCAGTAGCTGCTCAAGTTTGGGAAAAGACTGGAAAAGCTGGAAAAGCTGTAGCTGGAAAAGACGCAACTACAGTTACATTAAATAGGAATGCAACAATTTCAGAACTGTAATAGCTCAATCCATCCATCCATTTTGCAACCCGCTAAATCCGAACACAGGGAGCCAATCCCAGCCAACACAGGGCACAAGGCAGGAACAAATCCCGGGCAGGGTGCCAACCCACCGCAGGACACACACACCAAGCACACACACTAGGGCCAATTTAGGATCGCCAATCCACCTAACCTGCATGTCTTTGGACTGTGGGAGGAAACCGGAGCGCCCAGTGGAAACCCACGCAGACACGGGGAGAAAATGCAAGCTCCAAACAGGGAGGACCTGGGAAGTGAACCCGGGTCTCCTTACTGCGAGGCAGCAGCGCTACCACTGCCCCACCGTGCCGCCCTCCTGCAAAATATTCCACCCTTTAACTGCATTTATTTGGTTGGCACTGGAAAGACACTCAAAAATGGCTGGGACAAAATTATTGGAGCCGTTTAGAAGTTGTAAGAATAATCATCTGGTAGTGATCCTTCAAGCACACTCATGTCTTTTAATGATTAGTCCAGGCGTCTTCAGTTTACTAAAATGGAGAAAAGTCCTCACTCAACTACGCCATGGAAAGAGAAGGACAAGCAGAGAGTTGTCTGAGGAGATGGCTAAGCAGGGTCAACGTAACGGTGATGAGATCATGTTGAAAGAGCTTGGTATTCCTGCGACCACTGGTGCTAATATTATTGAAAAAGTTTAAAACATGTAACCAACATCTCTGGATGTTGTTGCATCAGGAAAATTAACCTGAGATTGAAGAGAAAGATGGTTTGAACGGAGGAGAAAAAAACAAGGAAAACTCCAAAAAAGAGGTCCATGCTGCCCATCAAGATCAATACAATACGATACAATTTATTTTTCTATAGCCCAAAATCACACAAGAAGCGCTGCAATGGTCTTTAACAGGCCCTGCAATCTTGACAGCCCCCATAGCCATGACTCTCTAAGAAGACAACGAAAAACTCCCAAAAAAAACCCTTGTAGGGAATGTTATAATACGTTTATTATAATATTAAGTTTAATGTTGCTGTCTCTGTGCAGACATTTTAAATCTGTTTTTCTTTTCTTTGTACATGCATAGCTGAGCCAGATTTAGTACAAAGGGGCTCAGCATTTAGAATTGCTATATAAGCATTTGAAAAGAGAAGGTACAGCTACGAAAATGGGGCATTGTACTATTTCTGTAGGTTAGAAATGAAATCGAATCCTCTCCTTATTTGGAACCTAAGTAACAGTCTACATGTGGAGAAGACAGTATATAAAGATTTGGACAGCAGCCAAATACTTTGAAGTCGACGGATGGGTGATATCGTCATCTGTCCTAAAAAGCCTTCCAGCGCAGTGACAAAAAATGGCAGACTGTATAGCTCAAGATCCCACCTTGATAAAGTTTTGTCATGGCTTCCCGTCTGTAATGCCGCGTAAATCGTCAGTAAAGAAACCTAAGTTATTTTCTCTTATGTGATTTTTACCGCCGTATCACACCCCTTTTAATATCATATCTATATAGTTTTCGGTTACTTACAACACCGCAATTACAAAAGAATTTATTCCAACTAGGGAGCTATTGCCCCTAAAAGGAAACAGGGAAAAAATGGAAGAAACCTTGGGAAAGGCAGTTCAAAGAGAGACCCCTTTCCAGGTAGGTTGGGCATGCAGTGAGTGTCAAAAAAGTGGGGTCAATACAATACATTACACAGAACAGAACACAAGGAATTCTCAATACAATATAAAGTACGGAGCAGAATTCAACAGTAGATGATATCCCAAAATACGATTTGGATTTGTTCAGAGGCCTGGAGACCTCAGCCACAGTACACACTAACAATATATGTGAGAAAGTGCAGCAACAGACAATTGAAAAGTAGGCACCAAAGCAACACATATTGTAAGGAGTGCAATGTGGCAATGACTGAAATTGGCTGCTTTGAGCGAGATCAGACTTTTCTGTGTAAAATGTATGTGATATGTATGTGAAATCATAGAGTATGCAGGCTCATACAACATGCAAGACAGTAACATTTGTCACAAGTAAATATTTTTTGTTGATTTGATATGTTAAACAATTGCTTTGTGTTCTTTTTTAAAAAATGTTAGTTTTTGGAAAAATATTCAGCCCTGGGAGATAAGAAACAAAAAAAAAAAGAGCCCTAAAAGAGTTAAGCAGACCGGCATCTTGAGATCTTAATGTGCGCTCTGGTTTGTAAGTCATGATAACTTCCGACAAGTAAGCCGGACCTCGGCCATTTAATGCTTTATATGTTAAAAGGAGGATTTTGAAATCTGCCCTAAACTTAACTGGGAGGCAGTGTAAGGATTTAAGAACTGGAGTTATGCATTTGTATTTTCTTGTTCTTGTAATAATTCTTGCATCAGCATTTTGGATTAATTGGAAACTGAATAAAGAACAATTTGAGCATCCAGTGGACACCGAATTGTGGTGCCTACCTGGCAGTAGGGCAGTGACACCAGGTGCCACCTTTGAGTACCGAGAAGAGAAACAGAATAGGTGAGGGTTAGTAACAAACTATAACTATCATGTTACTTATGTTTTAGTGCTAATGACTGACAACAGAGATGCAGTCTGTACAGTTAATCAGCAGCTCTAGTCAGGGTGTGCTGAACTGAAGTCGTGAGTCTTCAGC
Source organism: Erpetoichthys calabaricus (assembly GCF_900747795.2). Classification (NCBI taxonomy): domain Eukaryota; kingdom Metazoa; phylum Chordata; class Cladistia; order Polypteriformes; family Polypteridae; genus Erpetoichthys; species Erpetoichthys calabaricus. The sequence continues at coordinate 8,479,600 of NC_041394.2, forward strand.
CGGAGTTTAAAAGCTGAGACCGAAGGCCTCAAAGTGCACACTTTCAAGTTGCATCCTCTGTCACTGTCTGAATGAAAATGGGCTCCATAATAGAAGACCTAGAAAGATTCCACTTCTACAAATAAGAGAGGAACACAAACAACCTCTGGAGCTTTGCACAATGCATGTCGGCAAGTCACATGCCTTCTGTGTTAACAAAGATGAGAACTTTATGATAAGTAATACCAAGTCTGTCTTCACAGTAAGATAAACAAAAGCTTGCAAAGACAAACACAGTAGCCCTTCCATGATGCAGAGAGGGGGCTTAGTGATGTTTTCAGATTGCTTTGCTGCCTCTTTGAATCTGTGCAAGACACAATAAAATCAGAAAAGCTTTTAGAGTATTTTCGGGTGAAATCTAGAGCCCATTGTCAGAAAGGTGCATCTCAGTCATAAGTTTGGTGCCCTCCTGCAGGATAACAACCTGAAACGTACCTCACCAGCACATACGAATGGAGGAGAAGAGTCCTGATCTGAACAACTGTGGAAAGAAGTGAAAGCGCTGGAGAGAAATGAAGAAAAGTGGGCCACTCAAGACATGTAGAAATGTCACTCAGAGCTATAGAAAGAGCTCGGCGGCAGTTATCACCTCCAACGGATGTGGTTTGAGATTTTAACTTAAGGATTCTTCTTCTTCCATAGGTATTCAATTTTTTATATGGGAGTCAGTATTTTTTTTTTTTTTTGATTATACTTCTCCAGTTAAGATTTTGGTGGGATTTTTATGAGCTGGATGCTTAAGGAAGTTCTATTAATGTCATTTCATTTGCCTAATTATTTAAAACTAGCTGGACTATCGGTGTTGGACAAACTGAAATCTAAGTAATCAAACTAGATCCCCACCATTAATGTATTTTGTAATACATGTAGTAGTAAAATGTATTTCATTTTTCACTCCAACAGATGGCGCATCAGAAACGTTTATAGTAGTAAAATGCATTACTACAAATTTGATGCGCCATCTATTGGAATGACACATGCAATGCATTGGTCTCTGTTATATGCCTTTTGGTATGGAATTTGCAAAAAGCAGTGCTAATGTTTGTGGTGTGCCATGTGTTAGAACGTCAAATGCAATGTGTTTTTTTACTACAAATGTTTGTGATGTGCCATCTGTTGGAATGACAGAGATGAACACACAGATACACAGACGTTTCTCCTTTTATTAATTTGGATAATATATTTGGTCATACAGCAGATGTCTGTCCTACTAAATGTGATTATGAAAAATTGTGGATACCAAATACTTTTGTTAGTTTCAGGTTAGTTAGTTAGTTAGAAGACGGTGAGTTCTTATTTATTTGTTTATTTTTTAATTGAATGGTACCAATATTTTCAGCCATGTCTGTATATGCAAAGCATCAGTCAACAGCCATCATATTCAAAAAGAAGTGTCAGCTACAGTCTTTACCAAATCACTCCTGTCATTTTCAAACAATGCCCGTCAGATATTCTGAGCCAATGCCAAACAAATTCATGGCGAGATCATTCTGTTTTTTATTTATTTATTTATTTGTTTGTTTGTTTTCCCCATATGGATATTGCCAATCCGGCTTTTGCTACCAGTTCATTTGTAGCCATTCCAAGTACACTGAGGTTATTTTGCTTGCATTTCTATAATCAGTCCAATTATTCTTCAGTTAAGAATGGCACTGTGTCATTGGGCACCATTACTGGACTTTGTTGATGTGTTATTATTTATTATTTTATACATGTGTGACAGAGTTCAGAAGCAGGACGAATTGGGGTGAAAAAAAATGTGCTTTTTGCAGTTTGTTAAATAAGACTTGTAATATTTAATTGGCAGTGATCAGTGGTTCCCAAACTCAGCCTTGGGGACCTCCTGTGGCTACAGGTTTTTGTTCCAACCAGCTTCACAATCAGTAATAATAATCGATAACAACTGATCTCATTTAATTAGCTGGTCCTTTTTTACTCTTCTCTTATTCTGCATTCAGAAAAACACAACAGTATGGTTTTTACATTTGTAAGACATTTAGAAATATTTCTATTTTTTACTAAATCTATAAATGCTCAACTCTATTTTGTTGTTTTCCTATTATTCCTGTGCAGTTTGCTCCCTTTATGTAACCCTAATAGGGACGATTAACAACCAGCATAGCAGATGAACGATGAAAGCAGCAATGACTTTGGTGACAGACCCGCTAATTAGTAATTCATTAATTAAATAACCAGAACATCTGGAAAAGCAGAATAAAAATTAGGTTGAAAATATTGCTAATGACTTCAATAAATACATATTCCCCATATAACAGTAACTGCTTATTACATCTCTCTATTATAAAAGAAAATCTTGAGATGAGACTTTTGCTAAGAGATTTTTTTAAGTCCTGCCCTCCTCTCCACCATTTCCGGTTCACGGCCCACGCCCGCGGTCCTCTCACTTCTCATTCATGTGAATGCTTTAGTCAGACACACTTCCTGCGCTCTCAGCTCTTATACATTTTTTACGTTTTCCTCACTTTAAGTTTCCAATAAAAGAAGACATATTATGTCCAAATCTTATTGATAAATTTCATCGCGAAGGGTTATCAACAGAAGAAATGAGTACACAGGCAATCCTAGCACGAGAAACGATGAAGTTAAATGAATTAACACCAAAAATTGTCGATCGGTTACATGGCAATGACATGTAAAATTTTAACAGGCGACAAGAAAGGTAATGCAGTACATCTTCAGGGGATAACATTAGACACCAAAGGAGATCGCGATATGCCATTCATATTAAAACATTTACAGTTTCCCGTTAGAATAACTTTTGCTATGACAATTAACAAATCACAGAGACAAACATTTGAAAAAGTCGGTTTATTTATTAGAGAGAAAAAAACGAAATTCACTAACGGGCAGTTATACGTTGCGTTGTCGCGATGTAACTCCAAACACGGAATCAAAATTCAATGCGATATTGATGAAAAGTTAATTCAAAAAATTTATTGAAGTTTTACAGTTTTGAGTACTGAGAAAAGCACTATATAAATGTAATGAATTATTATTATTATTACAGTAAAAGTCCCCATACGTGAGTGGCAGATCCGCAAAGTGGCTAGCGTGTAGCACCCGCCTGAGTGTTGGCGAGCGAAGTAAGTAGCGGGCAGAGCACCCTAGTTTTAATAAAGATTTACCAACTTAGTTTGTAATTTCTACATTGACTCCAAAACACAGAAACTGGAAAATAACAACTCACTTAATTAGGCTAAGAATCCAATGAAAAATGGAAGTTGGTATGGAACAAAAAACTGCAGCCACCAGGGGTCCCCAGGACCAAGTTTGGAAACCATTGGCATAGATATTAGGCCTATCATCCTCCTTTTAACATATAAAGCCTTAAAAGGCAGCGGCCCTGCCTATTTATCTGAACTTGCCATTACTTACTAACCTGAGTTCACATTAAAATTTCAGAATTCCGGCCTGCTTATGATTCCAAGGATGAATGAAATAACAGTGGGAGGTCGAGATTTTAGTTACAGGGCCCCGAAGCTGAGAGTTATGAGCTCAAGAGGTCCCAATCACTTAGTCTCCTGGGACTTCAAAGTGTAGATATATAAATACATATACATATATATATATATATATATATATACGTATTTACTGTATATATTGTGAGGGATTGCCAGGCATATATTCCGGCCAACACCTCCAAGCCGCCGGATGGAGCCCTACCTGCAACATAGGGATGCCCCGAGTTCCAGCAGGGAATCATGGACTATGGAGTTTAAATACACAGCCCTGCTGGATAGCGTTGGGGCCGCCAGGAGTCGCTGCAGGGAGGCTCACAGAGTGCTACGTGCCCTATAACCCGGAAGTGCATCATAAACACATGACCGGAAGGAACAACGTGCTTCCGGGGTGAAGAAGTGGAGTTTTTATATGACCTGGAAGTGTTCGTAGTCACGTGGACAGAGAGGGCGAAACACTTCCAGGTCAAGGACTATAAAAGGACTATGGGAAATCCCAGACGGCGAGCTGAGCTGGGTGGAAGGGTGGCAACACGTCTGGGAGTGAAGGATTGATTATTGATTTATTATTGTGTTTATTTATGAGTATAGTGGAGTGGAGTGTGCTTGGTGCACATAATTATTATAAAATAAAGTCATATTGGACTTTTATCTGGTGTCTGACGTCTGGTCTGAGGGTTCAAGGGGTCAACAGTGCCTCTATCTTTCACAATATATACGTATTTACTGTATATATATATATATATATATATATATATATATATATATATATATATATATATATATATATATATATATATATATATATATATATACTGGCCATCCTCCGTGGCCCCATGCCCACGTAATAGTGAAACAGGACAGTAAGGAAGGCCCTGCCAGACTCCCTACTACTGACTTCAGGCTTCCCCCTCCCCTTGGCCCACAGCCTCTGTCTCGGTTTAGTGTGAATGTATCGCTTCTGTAAGTGAACTCTGATTCTTAGTGCGATGAGAGAAGTCGCAAAATCAACCGGAATGTTCAAGCAAATTCTAGAAATAAACCCGATCTAAATCCGTTAAGTAGTTCTCTTGTTTGCTAGCTAAGCAGATGTAAGATACGCCCTGAGGCTGATGCATGAGTAAGGGGGGCCCTTTCCCCCTCCCCTCGATCCACTGCGTGTCTCTTGGATTTGTGCAAATAAATCAGTACCACAAGCGAACTATTATACTTAGCACGATGAGATAGGTTGCAAAATCAACCGGAATGTTCAAGCAAATTCTAGAAAAAATCCTGATCTAAATCAGTTAAGTAGTTCTCTTATTTGCTAGCTAAGCGGATGTAAGATACGCCCTGAGGCTGATGCGTTAGTGAGGGGGGCCCCGTCCCCTTCCCCTCAGCCCGCTGCGTCTCTCTTGGATTCGCTCAAATAAATCGGTACCGCAAGCGAACTATGATTCTTAGCATGATGAGAGAAGTCACAAAATCAACTGGAATGTTCAAGCAAATTCTAGAAAAAAAACGATCTAAATCCATTAAGTAGTTCTCTCGTGAAAAGTGGACAGCAGACATACAGACAGACAGACATTGGATTTTATATAAATATATATATATATATATATATATATATATATATATATATATATATATATATATATATATATATACATACACACACAAGGGTTGTCTGGGTTCCGCGCGGAATCACTCGAAATAAGTAGCCAAGGATTTTTTTTTCTATTTTTCTCATGTACTTCGATCCTTTTTAAACTTTTTCCAAGTATTCACCGCCAACATCAATGCACTTTTGGGCTCTTCTGACCCACGCCGCAAAACACTCGCGAAAGGCTGTCTTTGGGAGGTTGTCCAGCTGTTCTTTGACAGCTGCAATCAGTTCCTCTCGAGTTTCGAAGTTGTGGCCTCGCAGGGGTACTTTCACCTTCGGGAAGAGCCAAAAGTCACATGGTGCAAGATCGATTGGCCATTGTTGAATTTGTCAAAGAAAAACTTGCACCATTCCACGCGAGCTTGCTTTTGTTCCACAGTCAGCAGCCTTGAAACCCATCGGGCACATTTCTTTGTAAAGCCAAGATCTCGTTGAATGATGGTGTCGACAGCATACCAGTTCATCCCAAGTTCCAGGGCAATTTTCCTGATGGTCACACGACCATCTTCTTCCAGGAACTCCTTCACACGATCAGCATTTCTGCCATCAGTCGAACTTCGCGGTTTCGGTTCACGTTCTTCATCGTCAAAGTTGAAGTGGCCTGTGCTGAAGTGCTGGAATCACTTAAAAACCATCGTCTTCTTTGGAGCATTCTTCTTGAAGATGCGAGAAAGTTTTTGGCAGCACTCTTTAGCTGTTAAACCATCAGAAAAGTCGTAAAAAATCATCACTCGAAAGTCACGCACGCATGGAGTCGGGAGCTTCGCCGCTAGCGCCAGCTGCGCACTCTCAGTTTGTTTGCTTCTCCTGTTCATTCTGAAGGAAGAGAGCGAGCAAAACATCTGAACAAAAACATGCAACCACTTGAATAATCCCTCTACCCAGCAGAACAGGTTTCAACAGGCTAACACTCGACAAACGATACAATTCTGCGCGGAACCCAGACAACCCTCGTATTGTTACACACTTGTGATTGGGAGACAGCTGAAGGGCCTAAATAATACTAATTCCACACCAGACCAGGGGGTGGGGGATGTGCTGACTGTCACTCTCAATCTCTTGTAGACAATCCATGGGAAATCCCGCAGGGTTCCGGCGCCACTGATGATGGCACTTCCGGTCTCAGCATATAAATCTTTATCTAACAAAATCAGTTCTGTTTTGGATTCGTTCTTGTGAACATCTCGCAGTATTTAACCCTTTTTGCAGTTGAGGCACATTATATGGCTGGCTGCCCCAAACCTTTTGGTGACTTCATGTTGTTTTTGTGACAATATGTACATAAAGATTGTTATCACTCTTTAATTTAATATTTTCTTTATTAGTATGCTGCTGCTGGAGTATGTGAATTTTCCCTTGGGATTAATAAAGTATCTATCTATCTATCTATCTATCTATCTATCTATCTATCTATCTATCTATCTATCTATCTATCTATCTATCTATCTATCTATCTATCTATCTATCTATCTATCTATCTATCTATCTATCTATCTATCTATCTATCTATCTATCTATCTATCTATCTATCTATCTATCTATATTTAAAAATTGCTCAGTAACAAAAACTAAGGTCAGTGGGGTACAAAAGGGTTTTGTCGGACACAATAAAGGTAAAACAAAGCAAAACCAATATGAAATACAAGGCAAAGTCAAAAAACAGAGAACAGGTTCAAAATATCCAGAAAATAACAAAGCACGGAAACATTACAGTGAATACTCACCAACTCCCAAATGCATTCGAATGAACCGCAAGGGACTGTTGGTGCCAAGCGGGACTGATGACCACTCTTTACAAGTATTGTGAGCAGGAAAGCATCTTGTGTTGAATCTTGAGGCAGATGGGCTACAACAGCAGAAGACCACGTCAGGTTCCACTCCTGTCAGCCAATAACAGAAAGCTGAGGCTCACCAACATTGGGAATGATGAAGACTGAAAAAATATGTAGAATGGTCTGAAGACTCCATTTCTGCTAAGGAGCAAAGAATTTGGTGCCATTAGCAGGAATCCATGCACCCAACCTGCCTTAGGTTAACAGTCCTGGTTGGTGATGTTGGTGGTGGTGTAATGGAGTGGAGAATGTTTTCTTGACAAAGTTCCATCCATCCATCCATTATAAAACCCATTGTATCCTAACACAGGGTCACGGGGGTCTGTTGGAGTCAATCTCAGCCAACACAGGATGCAAGGCAGGAACAAATCCCCGGGCAGGGCACACACACCCACACACCAAGCACACATCAAGCACACACTAGGGACAATTTAGGATCACCAATACACCTAACCTGCATGTCTTTGGACTGTGGGAGGAAACCAGAGTACCCGGAGGAAACCCAGGCAAACACGGGGAGAACATGCAAACTCCACGCAGGGAGGACCTGGGAAGCGAACCCAGGTCTCCTTACTGCGAGGCAGCAGTGCCGCCACCGTGCCACCCTTGACAAAGTTTGGGCCTGTTAATACCAACTAATCAAACGTCCTAGACTATTTGAGTATTGTTGCTGACCATGTCCATCCCTTCATGGCCACATCTTCTAATGGCTACGTTCGGCATTATAATGCACCAGGTCACAAAGTAAAGGCGCACTCTCAAACTCTATTGAACATGGCAATGAGTTCAGTGTTCTTCAGTGGTCTTTTCAGTCTGAATCCAATTGCACAACTTTGGGATATGGTAGAATGTGTGGCTGACATTCTGCAGAAAGAGTGTGATGGAATCATGTCAACAGGGACCAGAAACTGAAAGAAAAATTTCCAACTTTTTCTGGAATCTCTGTGTGAAAGACAGAAAACACAAAAACACTCACATGAAGGTTTGTGACGCCGTCCTGTATACTGTAGGTCACTTTGATTCGTCCTTCTGTACTGTAAAACAAGCACATAACTTCTATAAGAGGTGCCCCTTCAGTCTCAGCTTTTAAATCCCGGCTGAAGACTCACTACTTCAGTTTAGCACACCCTGACTAGAGCTGCTGATTAACTGTACAGACTGCATCTCTGTTGTTAGTCATTAGTACTAAAACAGAAGTAACATGATAGTTAGAATTGGATACTATCCCTCACCTATTCTGTTTCTCTTCTCGGTACTCAAAAGTGGCACTTGGTGCCAACTGCCCACCTGCCAAGTTGTTTTGCCTGCCTAAGGTAAAGTCATCTCTGATGGAGGATCGCAGGAATCATCGGGTACAGGGGTCCTTTCATCGGATTGGCTGGCCCAGCGCTGTTTCAGCCGTGGAATGGCCAAATGGGGTAGGCAGCTTGATGGATGAGGTCTCCATCTACTGTTAAATTCTGCTCAGTACTTCTAAAATTTTTATTTTTATACTGTATTGAGGATTTGTTCTGTTCTGTGTATTGTAATGTATTGTATTGACCCCCTTCTTTTGACACCCACTGCACGCCCAACCTACCTGGAAAGGGGTCTCTCTTTGGACTGCCTTTCCTGAGGTTTCTTCGATTTTTTCCCTACAAGGATTTTTTGAGAGTTTTTCCTTGTCTTCTTAGAGAGTCAAGGCTGGGGGGCTGTCAAGAGGCAGGGCCTGTTGAAGCCCATTGCGGCACTTCTTGTGTGATTTTGGGCTATACAAAAATAAATTGTGTTGTATTGTATTGTATAACAAACTTCAGTAGACACTGATTGAGTGAACTAGGGGGACTTTTATATTAGACGGACTGGAAATGACATTTGTAATGGAGGAAAAGGACCAGAGATGATGACACAGGGAGAAGGTGGAAGTGAAGTCATCCAGTGGCGTTGTATCTTCAAAAGCTGGAACTGGATTGCTTATTGTGGATGCGTGTAACTGCGGTCGAGTTCCAAAAGATGCATTTAGTTGTCTTCTTTTCTCCTGGAGAATAAGAGAGAGAGAGGCATAAGCCCCTTAATTGTTATTTTCCCGCAGCGTCAGGACCGTTGGCTGCCCCCTATTCACGTGTGTGTGACACCCTGCCATTAAGAACTGAGGCTGTTTTGAAAAGGAGGCCCTACTCAGTATTGGTGTAGTGGCCTTAAGGATTTGCTGATTGTACTTATAACTGCATTAATGTTCCTTAATATACAATCACCGGCCACTTTATTAGGTACACATGTTCAACTGCTTATTAACACAAATATCTAACCAGCCAATCACACGGCAGCAACTCAATGCATTTAGGCAGGTAGACATAACAAGACAACCTGTTGAAGTTCAAACCGTGCATCAGAATGACGAAGAAAGGGGACTGAAGTGATTTTGAAAGTGACATGGTTGTTGGTACCAGACGGGCTGCTCTGAATATTTCAGAAATTGCTGATCTACTGGAATTTTCACGCACAACCATCTCTAGGGTTTACAGTGAATGGTCTGAAAAAGGGAAAATATACAGTGAGTGGCACTTCTCTGGGTGAAAATGCCTTGTAGATGCCAGAGGTCAGAGGAGAATGGCCAGACTGGTTCAAGCTGATAGAACGGCAACAGTAACTCAGATAAGCACTTGTTACAACCGAGGTGAGCAGAAGAGGATCTCTGAATGCACAGCACGTCGAACCTTGAAGCAGGTGGGCTATAGCAGCAAGAGACCACACTGGGTACCACTCCTGTCAGCAAAGAACAGGCAACTGAGGCTACAATTCTCATGAGATCATCAAAATTGGACAAACATTTCCTGGTCTGATGAGTCTCGATTTCTGCTAAGACATTCAGATGGTAGGGTCAAAATTTGGCATCATCAGAATGAAAGCAGAGATCCATCCTGCCTTGTATCAATGGTTCAGACTGGTGGTGGTGGTGGTGTAATGGTGTCAGGGATATTATATTTCACACTTTGGGCATTTTAGTGTCAACTGTGCATTGTTTAAATGGCACAGTCTACTTGAGTATTGCTGACCATGTCCATTCATTTGTGACGGCAGTGTCCCCATCTTCTGATGGCCACTTCCAGCAGGATATGCCATGCCATGTCATAAAACTCAAATCATCTCAAACTCGTTTTTTTTTTTAACATGACAATGAGTTCACTAGACTCAAATGGCCTCCACAGTCAGCAGATCTCAATCCTATTGGGATGTGGTGGAACGGGAGATTCATATCAATGATGTGCAGCTGACAAATCTGCAGCAACTGCGTGACGCTGTCATGTCAATATGGAGCAAAATCTCTGAGGAACGTTTCCAGCACTTTGCTGAATCTGCAACAAAGAATTAGGGCAGCAGTGAAGGTAAAAGGGGATCCAAACCGGTGCAAAGGTGTACCTAATAAAGTGGCCAGTGAATCGATATTTACTGTATATTTGTGTTTTCAGTAGTGTTTGTTTTTTTGATTTAATATAAACTGCACAAAAAAATTAAAGGAACACTTTCAAAACACATCAGATCTCAATGGGAAAACCTGGCTATCTCTACTGCTATGGACTGGTAATGTGTTAGGAACGTAAGGACGGCACATCGTGTGATGGAAATGAAAATGATCAACCTACAGAGGGCTGAATTCAAAGACACCCCGAAAATCAAAGGGAAAGAATGATAGAATGATACAGCAGCAGGCAGGCAAGTCCATTTTGCCGAAATGTCATTGTAGCAACTCCAAATCGTACTCAGTAGTTTTTATGCCAAACCCCATGTGCCTCACAACGTCCTAATGAGACGACGGCTGGTGTCCTGTGGGATCTCCTCACAGATCTGGACCAGGGCATCACTGAGCTTGTGGATGGTCTGAGGTGTCGGATGGACCGAAACATAATGTCCCACCCAGAGGTGTTCTATTGGATTGGGGTCAGGCGAGTGAGCGTGAGAGGGGGCCAGTCAATGGTATTAATTCCTTCATTCTCCAGGAACTGCCTGCATACTCTTACCACAGGCCGGACATGAGGAGGAACCCAGGAACCACTGCACCAGCATAGGGTCTGACAGTGGGTCCAAGGATTTCATCCTGATACCTAATGACAGTAAAGGTGCAGTTGTCTAGCCTGCAGAGGTCTGTGCGTCCCTCCATGGATATGCCTCCCCAGATATACCATCACTGACCCAGCACCATACTGGTCATGCTGAATGATGTTATAGGCAGCATAACGTTCTCCACAGCTTCTTCAGACCCTTTCACGTCTGTCACATGTGCTCAGGGTGAACCTGCTCTCATCTGTGAAAAGCACAGACCTGCCAATTCTGGTATTCTATGACAAATGCCAGTCGAGCTCCACAGTGTTGGGAGGGCAGTGAGCACAGGGCCACTAGAGGACGTCGGGTCCTCAGGCCACCCTCATGAAGTCTGTTTCTGATTGTTTGGTCAGAGACGTTCACACCAGTGACCTGCCTGCTGGAGGTCATTTTGTAGGCTCTGCCAGTGCTCATCCTGTACCTGTTTGCCCAAAGGAGCTGTGATAAGCTGCCTGGACACAGACAGACAGACACCATTGTACAGTCCACCACACATTTATTATACATATAATCACAGTCCATAAGTGCACAACCCAGTGCCTCAAGCACCAAACTCCCCCAAAGTCCAGGCCTCTCTCACTCTCTGCCTGCTCTTCAGGCCACCTCCACTCTCCTGCACACAAACCTTGTCCACTCCTCACCCGACTTCAGTCCTTGATTGTAGGGAGGCGGCCCCTTAAATAGGCAGGCGGCTAATGACCACACCTGGCCACCTTCCACAGAGCAGATACCCATGGGTCCAGCTGATGGGTTAAGGACCTTCTACGAGGGGCCCTGTCTAGCTCTCCTAGAATAACTGCCTGTCTGTCTCCTGGAATCTCCTCCATGCCTTTGAGACAGTGCTGGCAGACACAGCAAACCTTCTGGCAATGACAGGCACATACTGATGTGCCATCCTGGAGAAGCTGGACTACCTGTACCACCTCTGTAGGGTCCAGGTATGGCCTCATGCTACCAGTAGTGACACTGACCGTAGACAAATGCAAAACGAGTGACAGATGAGGAGGGAAAAATGTCAGTGGCCTCCCTCCACCTGTTAAACCATTCATTTCTGTTTTTGGGGGTCATCTCATTGTTGCCCCTCTAGTGCACTAAAGCAGCTGAAACTTATTATCAAGCCCCTCTGCTACTTAACTGACCAGATCAATAACCCAGACGTTTAATTGACTTGATGCTATACTCCCATTAAAAAGGGTGCCTTTAAATTTTTTGAGCAGTTTATAATTATTATTTATCTTTTATACAGTTTGTAGCTGTCTTTCATATTGGCAGGAACTGTGAGGGTTTTTTGCATTTTTTTCTTGGCCCATGTCAGACATCCCCACCCAGACTTCACTTGGGGCTGAGACATAAAATCTCGTTCAGTACATTAAGTGACTTGTTACAAACTTGGGAAGAGTGCTAAATTGGAATGTTTTAACTAAAACAGGTGAATACCTTCTGAAAGTGCTGTGCTCAAAGTTCAAAATCTTGTAAGTTCAGTAATGCATAGAAGTCACTTCAAAACAAAAGTGGCAGCTACAAGATTCTTCCATTGCTGGGTCAACGAGCAGACATGGAGATGCCACAATCTTTGCAGAGAGCAGATGTAAGTCTGACACTTTTTCAGAACTATTTTAGAAGAAATCAGGTAACCGTTGTGGACCATCGGAGCGCATACAGCCACCCTAACGCGACACAGACAGGCAGAGACACAAGTGCAGCACACAACACACTTTTATTTACGGTGGGGAGACTCTTTTTCTCCTTCCCCAGAGCACAGCACAGTACAATGTACCAAAGTCCTTTTCTCCTCTTCTTCTCTCTCTCTTTCACTTTCTGTCTGCACTTGCCCTCTTCCGGCAAGCTTTGCCCACCTCCTCCCAACTCTGGCTCCCTGAATGGAGCCCCTTTTATGTTGCCCCTGAGATTGCCCCAAGTGGCTCATTAGCATTACCTGGAATCACTCCCTAGTGTGGTGGAAGTCCACTGTAGGCCCCCACAGAACCCAACAGGGCTACACCAAACTCCCACTGTGCCCTGCGGTAATCTGTGGTGCCACAGCTGCCCATAAAGGCTCCCCTCTAGCATCCCAGGGCAGTAATACCTCACAGATGCTCTCTCCCTCGGTCCTTCCACCCAGCTGTCTACTTTTCATGGTAGAACTACTTAACGGATTTAGCTCGTTTCTTTACTATAATTTGCTAGAACATTCCGGTTGATTTTGCAACTTCTCTCATTGCGCTAAGTATCATAGTTCGTTTGTGGTACCAATTTATTTGCGTGAATCCGAGAGTGATGCAGTGGGCTGAGGGGAAGGAGGATGGGGCCCTCCTCACTCATGTACCAGCCTTGGGGTGTACCTTACATCCACTTAGCTAGCAACCAAGAGAACTACTTAACGGATTTAGATCACGTTTTATCCTCTTTAATAAAACCCCTGTGTGCGTCCAGTGTCCATGTATGTGTGTCTTTTGGTGAAGTGCGCATGCGTGGGGCACGGTGCGATGCTTCAAAGGCCGCCTGACGCGTCACACAAGACGGAGAGGGCAGGACCTATAAAATATCGCGCGGCAGATCCAATCAGATTTCAATAAATGAGGTAAGACCTAAAACATAAAACACGAAAAATCCAATCGGGTACTGGACGTGGACTGGATGTGGAGACCAGCTTCCCCATTGTTGTGCAAGTGTTCACTCTGAGGATGTCAGATTTGCGATTAAGAAGCTTGACCCAGTAAAGTGTAAAGTGTCAGTCGTTGAAGGGGTTTTCCTAAATATACGAATTTTCATGATATTACAATATGATGACTTTTAAAAGTAGATTTATTTTCGCGCATATTACATCAGTTGCTGGGGAAAATCTGCTGATTGCCCACTGTTGTGACAGAAAATTACATGCATATTACGGACAGCAAAGCCAGTATTACTGTCAGAGAAAATTACAGGCATTTTACGTAAAAAATTTAATGAGGTAAAAGGTCCCTTGCCATTTAATATAGACTGTTCCTACTAATGTTTATGGACTACTGTTCTAGCGCTCGTTATTGTAATGGGCTTAATGTCTAGTTCTATAATAATTTGCTAGTACATTTCGGTTGATTTTCCTTCCATCCAGCAGTCTACCTTTCATGCGAGAACTACTTAATGGATTTAGCTCATTTCTTTACTATAATTTGCTAGAACATTCCGGTTGATTTTGCGACTTCTCTTATTGCGCTAAGTATCATAGTTCGCTTGTGGTACCAATTTATTTGCGTGAATCCGAGAGTGACGCAGCGGGCTGAGGGGAAGGGGGATGGGGTTCTCCACACTTACGTGACAGTCTCAGTGCGTTCCTTACCTCCGCTTAGCTAGCAAATGAGAGAACTACTTAATGGATTTAGATCGGTTTTTTTTCTATACTTTTCTTGAACATTCTTATTGATATTGCGACTTCTCTTATTGCGCTAAGTATCATAGTGCACTGCAGGAGTGATATATTCACGCTAATCTGAGAGACAGAGGCTGCGGGCAGAGGGGCAGGGTAAGCGTGATGTCAGGAGTAGAGAGCCGGGCAGGGCCCACCTCGCTGTCCACAGGCGGAGCTGAGGGGGATGGACAGTATATATATATATATTTAATTATGTAACTGTTTTCTCTCCATTATAAAAAAAAAATCTTGGAAGGTTGGAAGGACCCTCAGAGAGTCTCAGAGAGACACTTTTCACGTCCCGCAAGATGAATCTTTGTGCCAAGAGATTTAATCTTGCCCGGGGCCGGAAATAAAACAAAGAGTAGATGACAAAGTAGAACATCGTAAAGAATTAAAAAATGTTGGCACGATACACATGTAGAGCAGGTTAGAGATAACGGAAGTACTAAAATTCGAAAGTCTCGAAAAAAGGATAGTAAAGATCACATTAGCGCAAACAAAAGGAAATTATTACTCAGTGAAATAATGGAACAGCAAAAAGAAATTGAATATATTGTTCGGATTTAGACTTGTAGATCATCTAACTCATGTTGCCATCAGGGAAAAAAAAGTAGTGTTTCTTCCCAATGAAGAGGCGTATCCGTGAGAATTAAAAGATTTGTTGTTTGGTGAAAGTGAAATCCTGCGAGAGAAAATTTCAAGCACGCACACGGTTCAATCATTTCTCATTTGTGTGAATGCTATTGTCAGACACAGTTCGTGTAGAGAGAAAGAAATGATATTCACTCACGGGCAGTTATACACTATGTTGTCACGATGTAGTTCCAAACACGGAATCAAAATTCAATGCGATATTGACGCAAAGGTAAAAGCAAAAAGAGAGCGAATATATGAACACAGATGATACGACAGAAGTGCACCACGTGAGCAAAGCACCCAAGTTATGAAATTAAAACTAAAAAACATTATGAATAATGACTAGAACTAGTATGAATTTCCAAGAAAGAACAGAATTAGTATAGAAATATGACCGAGCATTAAACTGGTAAAACTATTATAGCCTCATTCGCTAGTACAGTCGTATGAAAAAGTTTGGGACCCCCTCTCAGCCTGCATAAAAATTGACTCTCCTTTCAACAAACAAGATATCAGTGGTTTGTCTTTCATTTCCTAGGAACATCTGAGTACTGCGGTGTTTTCTGAACAAAGATGTTTAGTGACGCAGTATTTAGTTGTATGAAGTTAAATCAAATGTGAAAAACTGGCTGTGCACAAATGTGGGTCCCCTTGTCATTGTGCTGATATGAATGCCTGTCACTGCTCAATGCTGATTACTTGGTGTGATGAGCTCATTAAGCCTTGAACTTCATAGACAGGTGTGTCCAATCATGAGATATAAAGGTATTTAAGGTGGTCAATTACAAGTTGTGCTTCCTTCCCTTTGACTCTCCTCTGAAGAGTGACAGCATGGGATCCTCAAAGCAACTCTCCAAAGATCTGAAAACAAAGATTGTTGAGTCTCATGGTTTAGGGGAAGGCTACAAAAAGTCATCTCAGAGGTTTAAACTGTCAGTTTCAACTGTAAGGAATGGAATCAGCAAATGGAAGGCCACAGGCACAGTTGCTGTAAAACCAGAAGGTCTGGCAGGTCAAGACAAATACAGGAGCGGCATATGAGCAGGATTGTGAGAATGGTGACAGACAACCCACAGATCACCTCCAAAGACCTGCAAGAACACCTCGCTGCAGATGGTGTATCTGTACATCATTCTACAATTCAATTTGCACAAAGAACATCTGTATGGCAGGGTGATAAGAAAGAAGCCCTTTCTGCACTCACGCCACAAACAGAGTCGCTTGTTGTATGCCAATGCTCATTTAGACAAGCCAGATTCATTCTGGAACAAAGTGCTTTGGACTGATGAGACAAAAATTGTGTTATTTGGTCAGATGAAAAAGCACTTTGCATGGCGGAAGAAGAACACCACATTCCAAGAAAAACACCTGCTACCTACTGTCAAATTAGGTGGAGGTTCCATCATGCTGTGGGGCTGTGTGGCTAGTTCAGGGACTGGGGCCCTTGTTAAAGTCAAGAGTCGGATGAATTCAACCCAATATCAACACATTCTTCAGGATAATGTTCAAGCATCAGTCACAAAGTTGAAGTTATGCAGGGGTTGGATGTTCCAACAAGACAATGACCCAAAACACAGTTGGAAATCTACAAAGGCATTCATGCAGAGGGAGAAGTACAATGTTCTGGAATGGCCGTCACAGTCCCCTGACTTGAATATCATCGAAAATCTATGGGATGATTTGAAGTAGGCTGTCCATCAAATTGAACTGAACTGGAGAGATTTTGTATGAAGAATGGTCAGAAATACCTCCATCCAGAATCCAGACACTCATCAGAGGCTATAGGAGGACAGCATCTAGAGGCTATTAGATTTGAAAAAGGAGGCTCAACTAAGTATTGATGTCATTTCTCTGTTGGGGTGCCCACATTTATGCACCTGTCTAATTTTGTTATGATGCATATTGCATATTTTCTGTTAATCCAATAAACTTAATGTTACTGCTGAAATACTACTGTGTCCATAGGGCATGTCAGATATTAAAAGGAAGTTGCTACTTTGAAAGCTCAGCCAATGAGAAACAAAAATCCAAAGAATTAAGAGGGGTGCCCAAAGTTTTTCTTATGACTGTATTTGTCTTTAACATGCAGCAGCATCACACCAACTCTTAGCTGTTTTATATTTCATTTGCGTTATGTCAAAATTTTAAAAAATGCCAGTAAGCATCATAAGCCATGATGGACTTATCACTGATAGATTGTGACTGCCGTTTGTGTAAGGAGTCCATTGCCTTGAAATAATTCATTTGCCGTTCCCCTTAATGCGCTATAATATTATTCCAGAACAAAATTAACTTTATTCCGTGGTGATTTTTTACCATGATTAATTTGCCTTCAAGGCGCTTATTTAACAATATTCCTCAGGAGAAGAAATGTCACCTTTAAATATTCAATCATTATATTATTCTATATAAATTATGGTGCCAGGATGTGATGGCAGTCGCGGTATAGTTTAAGGTAATTCACATGCCAACTCTAAGACCCTTAAACCTGTAAAAAAGTACTGTTTATAAATGTAATTAGGAATGGATGTCTCTGACAGAATGGCACAGACTGCTTTGCTCCCTTTCTGTGTCTGGGGAGCCAGATAATAAACCCTGGTGCTACGCCAGGTTGCTAAAGTTTACGACTGTGCCATGCCAATCAGAAATCAATGGAGACCTAATGACACTCAATCATTTTACAAATGGAATGTATTTACTGCAAAAAGTTAATGTTCACAGAATCTTATCTGATATACTTTATTAATTATGATGATGAAGTGTAAGGAAGCTATAGAAGAGGCTCAAAATGTGAGTCCCCTTGTGCTGGACCACCTGGATCCACAGCAATTTGCCTATCAGGTGAAGATTGGCATGGAAGATACAATTATCTGTCTGCTCCACAAGGCTTATTCTCACCTGAACAAAACTGGCAGCACTGCTAGGATTACAGGGTTTGATTTCTGCAGTTCCTTCAATGTCATCTAGTCATCCCCGTTAAGCGGTCCATTCACAGATATGCAAGTGGATGAGCCTGAGGGGTCCTGGATGTTGGAGGGTCTGTCAAGGAGACCACCATTTGTGAGACTGAAGGACTGCACGAGCAACACTGGAGCACCACAAGGAATAGGCCTGTCTGCTTCTCTCTTCACTCTGCACACCACAGATAATAAAAATAACAGCAGGTCAGGTCACTTGCAGAAATTCTCTGTTGATTCTGCATTTATGGGGTGAATAGATCAGGGGGATGAGGCAGAGGAGGGGAGACAGGGGGAGAACTTTGTTTCTTGGTGCAAAGAGAATCGTCTGCATCTTACCATCAGCAAAACTTTCACATGCACCCAAGAGCCTCTGTGTCCAGTCACTATTCAAGGAGTAGATGTAGAGGTGCTCCACTCCTACAAGTACTTGAGGCTCCATATTATTGAAAGGATGGACTGGGTTTGGAACACTCAGGAACAGGAGAAGAAAGGGCAGAGCAGACTCTTTTTCCTTAGGAAACTGCATTCCTTTAATGTGGGAAGGGACATCCTTCACATCTTCTGTAAGGTTGTGAGGATCAGTCAGTGGCATTTTCTATGCTGGTAACAGCACACCAAATCAACAAGTTAATTAAAAGGGCAGGTTTAGTTATGGGACGCACTCTGGACCCCCTGAAGGTTCAAGAGTAGTTGGGAAATAAAACAAAACTGAGTGCTGTTATGAACAATGCTGCACATTCTCTCTCGGTGACACAAAATCACCGGGGACTTTCAGACAACAAATCACAGGAGACAATACTGGGGGCTCCTTTATACCAACAGCAATACACTTGTATAGCGCCTCACTGTGGCTGTGACTGCTCTTATCTTTAGGCAAAGCTGAAGTTCTCCTTCTTTTAATTTTTCCTTTTTTTTAACCATTCTACACATCCTCTCTGTGACACACCAACACTGAGGACTTTCAGCCTACAAACTTTTCAGCAGAAGTGCGTCAAGAAATACGACGGGGTCTCCTTTATACCAACAGCAATATGTCTGTATAGCGCCTTACTGGAACTGGGACTGACAAGTCAGAAGTTGTCTTTCTTTTAAATTTTCTTCATTTTTCACAGCAAAATGTGTGTATATATTTAATTATCTACTCATCTATATGATATCTTACTTGAACAGCTTCTGTAAAAAGCAGAATTTCTATCTATCTATCTATCTATCTATCTATCTATCTATCTATCTATCTATCTATCTATCTATCTATCTATCTATCTATCTATCTATCTATCTATCTATCTATCTATCTATCTATCTATCTATCTATCTATCTATCTATCTATCTATCTATCTATCTATCTATCATATAGTGCCTTTCATATTTATTGTGAGAGCGGGTCTGAACACCATCTGACAAACACCAGCACTTTACAAAAACACACGTTTATTAAACTAATAAAGTCCACACAGTACTCCCACACCAATCACTCCCAACACGGGCCTCTCCCAATGTCCGTGGGCTGCCTTTCTTCCTCCTGTCCCTGGAGCTTCGTCCTGCTCCAGCTCCCGACTCTAGCTCTCCGACTATAGGAAGGCTGCCCCTTTTATATCCAGCCGGATGTGCTCCAGGTGCTTGCTGATGACCTTCTGGTGGCACATCCTGATGTGGCGGAAGTGCTGCACTAGCACCCGGAAGTACTCTGGTTGTCCCAGGAAGGTCCTTCCTCCACCTTCCCAGGTGTGGTGGAAGTGTCAATCTCCCGGGGTTCACACCGCTCCGGGCAACCCCTGGCAGTGGCCACGGGCCCCAGTGAGTTTGAGCATCCTCGCTCCATTCCCATGGTCCCCTCATCATCCAGGGCGGTTGCCCCCTCATGGCCCTGTCTATCTATCTATCTATCTATCTATCTATCTATCTATCTATCTATCTATCTATCTATCTATCTATCTATCTATCTATCTATCTATCTATCTACTATCTATCTATCTATCTATCTATCTATCTATCATATAGTGCCTTTCATATCTATCTATCTATCTATCTATATCTATCTATCTATCTATCTATCTATCTATCTATCTATCTATCTATCTATCTACTATCTATCTATCTATCTATCTATCTACTCTATCTATCTATCTATCTATCTCTCCGTTTGGCTCTCGATTGGTGTGGTCTGGGGTGGGCGTGTCTGTGGTTTCTGCCGTCGACGGCTGCTGCGTGTTGTGAGTATCTCTCTTTTTCTTTTCCTTTTTTTTGTTTGTTTGTTTTAGTTTTACGAATTATTTTTCTGTTTTAAAAGAGGACGCGATAGCGGCTTTGCCGCTATGGCGGCGTCTAAAGCTATACGAGATGGCTTATCTCCACACAGTTTTTCTAACCTTTCCAGAAGGCACGGTGTAAGGTTGCTTGTTGATCCGGCGGTCTCGGTGGAGGCCTGCGTTATGGAGGTCGGTAGGGTGGTGGGGTGTAAGAATGTCCGGTCGGCGTCACGTATGAATAAAGCGGTGGTGATTTTCCTGGACGATGAAGCGCTGGTGCCCCGACTGGTCGAGTAGGGTGTTGTACTTAATGGCGCGCTGATATCGGTGTTGCCGCTGTCGACTCCTGCCCGTAAGGTTATTATTTCTAATGTGCCTCCATTCTTGAGTAATGAAATCTTGCAGCGTGAACTG
Organism: Erpetoichthys calabaricus; assembly: GCF_900747795.2. Lineage (NCBI taxonomy): Eukaryota > Metazoa > Chordata > Cladistia > Polypteriformes > Polypteridae > Erpetoichthys > Erpetoichthys calabaricus. The sequence goes on from NC_041394.2 coordinate 8,500,329, forward strand.
CGCAGGTATGGTGAAGTGATGTCTTCAATTAGCATGATTCCACTGGGCTGCAGATCCCCTGATTTAAAGCATGTCGTGTCTTTTCGGCGACAGCTTTATATGATTTTAAATAACGCGACTGATGAACTTAACGTGGCCTTAAAGTTCCGAGTGGAGGGTGTGGATTACGTGGTGTTTGTAAGTTCAGAATCGATGAAATGTTTCAATTGTGGTAGAGCAGGCCATAAAGCGATTGATTGTAAAAGAGAGAATGTTTATATAAGTGATGAAGAAAGTAGAGAGAGTGAGTCAGAGACTGAAGAGGAGGAGGAGCTTGATGAAGATGAGCTGACTGATAGTGAGAATGAATTAGATGAAAAGGAAACTGAAGAGCAAATGGAGCCTGCTGACAAAGATAATGCTGCACTAGACTCTAACCAAGAGCATGAAAATAATAATGAAGGTGTGCTGGCCAAGGCTGGTGATACACCTGTTGATGAACCCAGTGTCCCAGGTGAAGGAGCCTCCGTCCTTAAAGAAGGGCGCACAGCTGAGACTGAGGAGGCCTCCACTGGTCAGGCTGCAGAGGTCAGCGGTAATAAGAATGTCACCCTGTTCCAAAATGAAGGCTGCTGTAATGATGTAACAGGAGATGATCCATCTCCAAGTGGTGCAGCTCTGCCCACTAATAATGAGACAAACTCAGACATGGCCATTGTTGATGTTAATGGGGAAAATCTTGAGTTGGGACTGGGTACCAAACAAATAGCAAGCAGCAGCAGCAGCAAGGAAATAAAAGTTTCAAAGAGAGCAGGAGTGAGTGAGGCAGCCATGATGGATGTGAGTGTGGAGTCGAGTGGGTGTAAGGAGACATCACAAATAACCACTAGAAAAAGAAAAGAAGCAGTGGAGTCCACCACGGGTGCAAAGAAGATTTTAATGTCTGAAAATCTGTCCAAACAACAAATTGTGCCAGTTAATGAGAAGGATATTGCAGATAGTGGCGATGGTGTGGAAGGTGAAAGAGAGACTGATTCTGACATTTCTGGTAACACCTTCTCAGTGTTTGGTATGGAGCCTAAAGGGGGATACAGTACGAAGAGCATCAGGAAGTTCTTGATATATTTAGAGGGAAAGAGGGGTGTTCAAGTACAAGACTATTTTCCGGACCTTGATCTCTTTTTGAGCTCAGCAAAAAACATAAAGCACAATGCAGCTAACTTAGGGTTGGACCAAAAAGAGACCACAAGGTTGAAAAATGTAATGAGCAGAGTGCGCAAGATTCTTCAGAATAAGTCCTGATGGATGGTCAAATCAAGAAAGTGAATCTCTTGGTTTTCGGGTGTGTTGTTTGTTTCTTTTGTGGTGTAAAAATGGCTGAGTTACATGTGGGGACCCTAAATGTGAATGGCTGTCGAGGCGATTTGAAGAGGAACTTGGTCTGTGATTTTTTAAGACAAAAGCACTTAGATGTGGGGTTCCTACAAGAGACCCACTCAGATCCGGAGAGTCAGGCCGCCTGGGTGCAGGACTGGGGAGGGACGGGCTTTTTCAGTCATGGCACCAGTGTGAGTGCGGGGGTGGCAGTGCTGATTAGTAAAACCTCCGTGTTAAAAATCACAAAGGTGACTGAGGTTATGGCTGGCAGACTTTTAGTTGTGCAGGCAGAGGATGGCCCCCACTCGTTGGTTTTTCTTAATGTTTATGCCCCAAATAATGGCACTGCCAGGGTGGATTTTTTTGAATTATTACGGGGGATTTTGGATGAATTTAATAATAATGAGATCGTCGTGCTGGGGGGGGATTTTAATTGTACTGAGGACTGGTTTATGGATAGAAATGGGGCCGAGCCGCACTTGGGGTCAGTCCGGATACTTAAGGAAATCGTCGAGGCCTACGACTTGGTGGATGTGTGGCGCTCTCACTTTCCAGCTGACAAACAGTTCACGTGGCTCAAAGGGAGCAAAGGGCACCTATCGATGGCCCGTTTAGATCGCTTTTACAGTCCTAAACGGCACCTAAATTTATTAACTAACACTCATATCACTCCTGTCGCTTTTTCCGATCACTCTCTGGTTTCTGTTACTTTTCTCCTCCCATCTCCACAAAAATATAAATCATACTGGCACTTCAACACGACTCTACTTCAGGACAGTCATTTTGTGAAATGTTTTAATTTTTTTTGGGAGCAGTGGAGATCCACAAAGCTGCGTTTTGGATCCCTGAGACAGTGGTGGGACATGTCCAAGGTGCAGATTCGACAATTTTGTCAGCAATACACTGAACACGTCACCAAGGCCTGCATTTTAAAAATGAAGACACTGGAGGAGGAGATCACTGAGATCCATCAGACTCTGTTAAATGGCTACTCTGAGGATCTGCTGCACACCCTGACCACGAAGAAAACAACACTACGGGATTTACTGGAGCTTCGAGCTCACGGCGCTTTAATACGTTCTCGTTTTCAACAACTTAATCATCTAGATGCACCTACAAAATTTTTCTTTGCTTTGGAAAAAAAGGAGGCCCAAGGTAAAGTTATTCATGTTCTCCAAACAGATACTGGAGAAGAGCTAAGAGAGCCGGAGGACATCCGGGACTTTGCTGTGTCTTTTTACGAGACTTTGTTTTCAGAGGAGCCGCTCAGTCTCTCTTCTTCAGCCACTCTGTTCAAAGGACTGCCTCACATTTCTGACGATTCTGCCGAATTTCTGGACAGCGACCTCACTTTTCAAGAACTCACAGTTGCACTTAATGGTCTCAATACTGGAAAGACGCCGGGAATTGACGGATTACCGGTTGAATTTTATACACAGTTCTGGCCGTTATTGGGCATGGATTTTTTTGAGGTTGTACAGGACAGTTTACAAGCAGGGGAACTTCCGGTCAGTTGTCGGAGAGCTGTCGTCACTTTGCTCCCTAAGAAAGGCAACCTCTCCTTTCTGAAGAACTGGCGGCCCGTGAGCTTACTGTGCACGGATTATAAAATCATTTCAAAAGGACTAGCGACGAGGCTGAGAAAAGTGATGGGCAGCATCATCAACCCCTACCAGTCCTACTGCGTACCGGACAGACAAATTCATGACAACATATTTGTGCTGAGGGACGTCATATCTGCCTCGAAAGCTTTCAACCTCGATGTTGCCGTTCTTTCTTTAGACCAAGAAAAGGCTTTTGATCGGGTCGACCACAAATATTTATTCACAACTCTAAGAGCATTTGGCTTTGGTTTACCATTTGTAAAGTACATCAAATTGTTGTACTCCAACATTTTTGGAGTCTTAAAAATCAATGGGGTGTTAAGCCGGCCATTCGCTGTGACCAGGGGGATTCGTCAGGGGTGTCCTTTGTCGGGGATGTTATACTCCATCTCCGTTGAACCTTTTCTTAGACAGCTTGAGAAACACCTGCAGGGATTTACAATTCCATTGTGTAAAAATCTAACTTTTAAATTTCTGGCCTATGCAGATGACGTCGTGGTGTTTGTAAATTCTGATGAAGACGTCTCTGCTGTATGTAAATGTTTAGCACTTTTTGAGGGAGCGTCTTCTGCTAAAGTTAACTGGGAGAAGGGGAATGCATATTTATCAGGGGACTGGGCACATTGTCCTCCGCCTGTCTTACCATCAGGGCTGGGCTGGAATAAGAAAGCTTTCCGTTATCTCGGGGTTGTGCTGGGTGGTGAGGACATTGAAAAAGACAACTGGGAGGGCTGTTTACAACAGATTGAGCTACGATTGAAGAAATGGCAGTGGATTGCGCCTAAGCTCTCTTTTAGAGGAAGAGTTCTTGTTATCAATAATCTCGTTGCCTCCATGTTGTGGCACAGACTGATGAGTGTTGACCCGCCATCAGGACTCTTACACTCCATACAGAAATTATTGGTTAACTTTTTTTGGAATGGAGTGCACTGGCTGAAGAAAGGGCTCATCTGTTTACCAGTGGAGGAAGGAGGACAAGGCCTGACTGATGTTTGCTGTAAGGTGGCTAGTTTCAGATTGCTAGTTTTACAGCGCCTTTTTTTCTCTTTAGAACCCCTAATTTGGAAAAGAATAGCCCTTTCATTTTTCCATAAGATTGATAATTTGGGTTTTGATGTGCAGTTATTGCTCATAGATTTGAGCAGGTTTGATCTCTCTCTGTTACCCAAATTTTATAAGGGAGTTTTACGTACTTGGAGCTCCTTTCTTCAGAGAGTGCCATCCAAGTCCCCTTCACTTTTCAATGAACCCCTCATTTTTAATTCTTTATTCACATGTCCACTGCTTTTTAAAATTAGTTTTGTTAAGAATTTGATAAAAAGTGGCATTGTGGTTGTTTCTCAATTATTGGAGGAGGACAACAAGAGTTTTAAAGATGCCAATGTGTTAGCTTCAAGGCTGGGCATTCGATCAATAAGAACTGTCAATTATTTATTATCATTTATGGCAAAAGACTTCATCAGGCTAAGGGACAGTCAGGGGAACTCGACCTCAGTGCATAACAAGGTGGAGGAGGAGGAGGAGGAAGGCTGCTTTACTGATCTGGAGGTGGAACCCAAATTGAACATGGATGGTGTGAGGGAGGACTCGATTTTAAGGCTTGACGAACAGGAAAATAATTTTTTTCGGTCTTTACCAAAAAAAGATGTGTATGTATACTGCATCAAAGTTTTCCATTTTTCAAGTTTAAAAAATACCATCATGACACCCTGGACTGAAACATTAAATGTAAAAACAGAGGTCAGGCCAGCATGGAGAGAATTTTATAAACCCCCTAATAATAAGAGAGCAGGCGATTTACAATGGAGAGTTGTACACGGGGTCATCGCAACAAATGTATTTCTAAGTAAACTTCGGAGTGATGTGAGCGATAAATGTGCCTTCTGTGGGGAGAAAGAGACTGTTTATCATTTGTTTTTATATTGTACGAGACTGAAAATTCTGTTGGTGTATTTTCAGAAAATATGTGAAAAACTTACTGTTTCTTTTGATGTTCAGAGATTTATTTGGGGCATGAAATATAACAAAACATCAAAATCTAAATTTCAACTTTTAAATTATTTGCTTGGGCAAGCAAAGTTAGCCATTTTAAAAAGCCGTAATAACAAACAGTGTGGTACTTTACCAGATGAGGTACTGTTTATTTTCAAATTTTATGTAATTTCAAGAATCAAGCTAGAATTTACATATTATAAAACAATGTGTAATATCGAAGAATTTGAAAAAGTGTGGGGAGTGAAGGGGGTGCTGTGCTCTATTGAGGAGGGGCAACTAAAAATAAATTTGGAATAACTTGGAAGACCTGGTGTGAAAATTGTAATGTTTAAATGTTAGAAGGATTAGCTGGAGTACTGAATACTAAATACAGACGTGTGTACTTAATGTGTGGAGAATGGGGAGTAGTGGAGGAGTAATGACATTGTTATATGAAAAAAATTATTTGTATTGATGTGTTCATGTCTTCTGTTTATTGTGCACAATAAAGTTTATATTAAAAAATTAAAAAAAAAATTATCTATCTATCTATCTATCTATCTATCTATCTATCTATCTATCTATCTATCTATCTATCTATCTATCTATATAGTGCCTTTCATATCTATCTATCTATCTATCTATCTATCTATCTATCTATCTATCTATCTATCTATCTATCTATCTATCTATTATATAGTGCCTTTCATATCTATCTATCTATCTATCTATCTATCTATCTATCTATCTATCTATCTATCTATCTATCTATCTATCTATCTATCTATATAGTGCCTTTCATATCTATCTATCTATCTATCTATCTATCTATCTATCTATCTATCTATCTATCTATCTATCTATTATATAGTGCCTTTCATATCTATCTATCTATCTATCTATCTATCTATCTATCTATCTATCTATCTATCTATCTATCTATCTATCTAGTGCCTTTCATATCTATCTATCTATCTATCTATCTATCTATCTATCTATCTATCTATCTATCTATCTATCTATCTATCTATCTATCTATCTATCTATCTATCTATCTATCTATCTATCTATTATATAGTGCCTTTCATATCTATCTATCTATCTATCTATCTATCTATCTATCTATCTATCTATCTATCTATCTATCTATCTATTATATAGTGCCTTTCATATCTATCTATCTATCTATCTATCTATCTATCTATCTATCTATCTATCTATCTATCTATCTATCTATCTATCTATCTATCTATCTATCTATCTATCTATCTAAATCAGACATTAAATAAGAATGTGAACCCCAGCCAGTGGAGGGACTCCACCTGAAGCATGACAGCCCCCTATTGAGATTAAATGGCTTCAGAATGTTGGCAGCTGTAAGAACTAACCAACATTTTTCTGGGGAGTAAAGCGTTTTCCTCTAACTCAGTGAACACGATCGGATGTGAGTTAATTTAGCACTCAGTAGCTTTCTAGCCAAGTCTTCTAGGCCTGGCCTGGACTATTTGGGCCTGATTGTGAATATGCTGGGATGAGAATTGCTTCACTATCTGAGGACAGGCCCACTTAGGGAGTCATCTGTGCCTCTCGTGTACCAATATGATTTGACCGGTATGGATGTGCTCTGCCTGTTTTTCTTTTTGGAGTGTTTATGATGCTTTTTCATGTGATCTGTCTTATTCAGCATCTTCTTGAGGAAGCTGCCAGCTGTGTAGCTATAGGTGAGGATGTTGTCTGCGTAAAGACCTTGGCCGTGTACACGTCTTACATAATAAACAAGGCGAAGTTCCCTTTAGCTTACAAATCAATGGACTTCAGTAGCCTTGTAATCAAAAGTATTGCATTTGAGCCGAAATTTCCCACTGCTGGTAAGGGGCTTGCTGTCTTCTGTTCGGTTCTCATTCCGAGAGATTTACTGTAAATGGCATTTGAAATTCCGACAGTGTTGGCTCTGACTTGACGCTTGTCCCTGCAAAACCCCAATCTTCACAGGAAATGTTTGCAAACAAGTGGTGTCTGACGGATGTGAATTAGGGTTAAATGAGAAATGTTCTGGATATGATTAGTGTATTTGATGTGAGGACTGCAGGGAATAATGCGCTCTGTATAAAGATGCTTATTATAAAGCTTTGCTCTAAATTGTGTCGGTAGGTAAATATGTTAAAATTATGTACGGCTTTAAGAACCAAATCCCTCAACAATTGAATAAGTGTTTTTGGAACAAGAAAAAGACAAATTGTAATTTTTACCTCTTTGTGCACCTCTGTGTCTCTAAGCTTTTTTTTTTTTTACTCCCCCCATTGTGTAGATAAGAGACGGAGCTGCATTTTTCAAGATGCCAGCTAAAATAACTGTATTCAAATTCAGTGTCAGCCGATCGCTCTTTCCATGCATAATTGCCTCAATGCAATTTGGTGTCTGAAATACATTACTCTCCAATTGTATAACCATCCGCATAGCCGCTGGTTCATTAAAGTGGATGGAAAAGCTGTTAAAGTGGCTTCTGGGAGGGAAACGGAATATGCTGTGTGCAATTAAAAGTTCATTTCTTTAAGTGGAAATCCACCTGGAAATTAAAGAGCACTGCTAATACTATTAGAATATTTTCAAAACCATCCAATTGCATGAGTGTTATGTGTGAGAGAGCAGCCCACCTAAAGAGAGAAGAATGGGGTTAAGAGGCATTCAATTAAGCAGGCCAGGACCTCCACTCCCAAGTATTGCCAGCCCCCCAACTTCTACCTGCAGGCTGCAGGTTCACCCGGCCCCAAACAGGAATGTTATAACTACATTTCTCAAAATAAATCTTACATGAGGTTGAAACAGTACAAAAAAAAAACAATTACGTCTTGGGTTGATAAGATGAGGGTTGTCATAAATGAGAAAATACAACAAAATAGGCTGAAAAAGAACAAAAGGGAGTTGTCCGAAAATCAATCCAAAGCGAACGAGTCCCAAATCACAATCCATAAACCAAATCCAATAAGCAGAGCAAAGTCTACTCAGGAATTCAGTAAACTCAAATGAAAAACTAATAGCTGCAAACTCCAATGGATGGCCTCCTGAGGCCTCTGCCCTGGCAGAATACACAGCCATGATGAGGCCTCAGTAACATGGTGGGGCCACAGTGGCATCCTGGGCACAAAACACAAGGGGCATCACAGAACATTACATCATGCATACAATGATGAGAGAAAGTAAGTACGCCCCATGGAAATTGTTAACTTTTTCCACAGAGCGAACTCTTTTATTCCTTAGGAGACTGCGCTCCATTCATGTGTGGTACTGAGGAGAGAATTAAAATAAAACTGAGTGCCATTATGAACAAAGCTGCATATCCTCTCTGTGACACATGGACACATCTGTCTATCTATTGTGGACACCAGGGGGCGTAGAGCTCCCCAGACCCTGGACACAACAGACACTGAGCCCAAGTCCAGCACATAACACACCTTTATTAAGCATGGGAAACATTTTTCCCTCATTCCCCACAGTAGGACAGAACAGCACCAAGCACAGTCCTTTCTTTCTTTCTTTCTTTCTTTCTTTCTTTCTTTCTTTCTTTCTTTCTTTTTCTTTTCTTTCTTTCTTTCTTTCTTTCTTTCTTTCTTTCTTTCTTTCTTTCTTTCTTTCTTTCTTTCTTTCTTTCTTTCTTTCTTTCTTTCTTTCTTTCCTTCCGCCTCCACACCTCCTTGCAAGCTTCATCCACCTCCTCCCTACTCTGGCTCCCCAAATGGAGTGAGGCGGACCCTTTTATAGAGCACCTTCCGGCTGCACTTCTGGGTTTGGGTTAGGCTTCCATGCTCCAAAACCATGGACCTGTAGCCAACCAGGGGGACTGCTCTCTGTCATCCCAGAAGAGATATTGACCCGTGCAAGCTCCTTCCCCCCAGTCCTACCATTATGGAAGCATCCTGGCCGGGTAAGAATCCCGGCTGTTCCCTACACCATCTATCTATCTATCTATCTATCTATCTATCTATCTATCTATCTATCTATCTATCTATCTATCTATCTATCTATCTATCTATCTATCTATCTATCTATCTATCTATCTATCTATCTATCTTTCATAAATTGCCTTACATATCTATTATATAGTGCCTTACATACAGTGCATCTGGAAAGTATTCACAGCGCATCACTTTTTCCACATTTTGTTATGTTACAGCCTTATTCCAAAATGGATTAAATTCATTTTTTTCCTCAGAATTCTACACACAACACCCCATAATGACAACATGAAAAAAGTTTACTTGAGGTTTTTGCAAATTTATTAAAAATAAAAAAACTGAGAAAGCACATGTACATAAGTATTCAGAGCCTTTGCCATGAAGCTCCAAATTGAGCTCAGGTGCATCCTGTTTCCCCTGATCATCCTTGAGATGTTTCTTCAGCTTCATTGGAGTCCACCTGTGGTAAATTCAGCTGACTGGACATGATTTGGAAAGGCAGACACCTGTCTATATAAGGTCCCACAGTTGACAGTTCATGTCAGAGCACAAACCAAGCATGAAGTCAAAGGAATTGTCTGTAGACCTCCGAGACAGGATTGTCTCGAGGCACAAATCTGGGGAAGGATACAGAAAAATTTCTGCTGCTTTGAAGGTCCCAATGAGCACAGTGGCCTCCATCATCTGTAAGTGGAAGAAGTTCGAAACCACCAGGACTCTTCCTAGAGCTGGCTGGCCATCTAAACTGAGTGATCGGAGGAGAAGAGCCTTAGTCAGGGAGGTGACCAAGAACCCAATGGTCACTCTGTCAGAGCTCCAGAGGTCTTCTGTGGAGAGAGAAGAACCTTCCAGAAGGACAACCATCTCTGCAGCAATCCACCAATCAGGCCTGTATGGTAGAGTGGCCAGACGGAAGCCACTCCTTAGTAAAAGGCACATGGCAGCCTGCCTGGAGTTTGCCAAAAGGCACCTGAAGGACTCTCAGACCATGAGAAAGAAAATTCTCTGGTCTGATGAGACAAAGATTGAACTCTTTGGTGTGAATGCCAGGTGTCACGTTTGGAGGAAACCTGCACCGCTCATCACCAGGCCAATCCCTACAGTGAAGCATGGTGGTGGCAGCATCATGCTGTGGGGATGTTTTTCAGCAGCAGGAACTGGGAGACTAGTCAGGATAAAGGGAAAGATGACTGCAGCAATGTATAGAGACATCCTGGATGAAAACCTGCTCCAGAGCACTCTTGACCTCAGACTGGGGCGACGGTTCATCTTTCAGCAGGACAACGACCCTAAGCACACAGCCAAGATATCAAAGGAGTGGCTTCAGGACAACTCTGTGAATGTCCTTGAGTGGCCCAGCCAGAGCCCAGACTTGAATCTGATTGAACATCTCTGGAGAGATCTTAAAATGGCTGTGCACCGACGCTTCCCATCCAACCTGATGGAGCTTGAGAGGTCCTGCAAAGAGGAATGGGCGAAACTGGCCAAGGATAGGTGTGCCAAATTTGTGGCATCATATTCAACAAGACTTGAGGCTGGAATTGCTGCCAAAGGTCCATCGACAAAGTATTGAGCAAAGGCTGTGAATACTTATGGACATGGGATTTTTCAGTTTTATTATTTTTAATAAATTTGCAAAAACCTCAAGTAAACTTTTTTCACGTTGTCATTATGGGGTGTTAGACTAAGACTAAAATAAGACTAATGTTGTCTTATTTTAATTTTGTATTTTGTCTTTTATTTTTCTTTTCTTCATTATGTAAAGCACTTTGAGCTACTTTTTGTATGAAAATGTGCAATATAAATAAATGTTGTTGTTGTTGTTGTGGTGTTGTGTGTAGAATTCTGAGGAAAAAAATGAATTTAATCCATTTTGGAATAAAGCTGTAACATAACAAAATGTGGAAAAAGTGATGCGCTGTGAATACTTTCTGGATGCACTGTATCTATTTTAAAGTGCCTTACATATCTATCTATCTATCTATCTATCTATCTATCTATCTATCTATCTATCTATCTATCTATCTATCTATCTATCTATCTATCTATCTATCTATCTATCTATCTATCTATCTATCTATCTATCTATCTATCTATCTATCTATCTTACATTTTTCACAAAATCCTTGACATTTTTCTGGTTATTAATACCAGTAATAGCAGGTGTGAAGCTTTATGCACACAACACACAACGCTTAATGACTTTTTCCCCATTGGAACTCCTCCACTTTGTTCCCAGCTTCACAGTACAGTTCTGCCCTTACAATCTGAAACTCCTCAAGGTCGACGTATTCTTCTTGCTTTCACCTCCAATCCGTTTCTGGTACGCTGCGTCTTTTGCCTACTGACTCAGTTGTGGCTAACACCCCTTTAACAGGTCCTGGGAGTGTTCCAGGTGCGATAGAAATACACTGCCAGACTCCTCCACCTTCCCTGGTGGCTGCCAGGGGAACCAACAGGGCTGCATGGAAGATTTACTCCTAATCTGCACTGGAGGAACCCATGGTGACACCGCTGTCCAGGAGAGCTGTCCTCAGGTATACCAGGGGAAGTAACGCCTCACAAGGTGCTCTCTCCCCAGCTCTTTTCATCTCACTGGCATCTTGGCCAAACAGCTGGGGCTGATCATCACACAGGAAGACGCCTTAGCTACTTGTTAGTGTTTTCTCTGCATGGACCTTGATTCCTCACGCCAATGCAAAGGGAGATCAAGGCAGAAGAGTCTTCTTGTTTAGGCCATTTAGGTTGCCCACCTTCCTTTCTCCTCCAGTTGCCATCACCTCTGTTTGACACCAGTGTTACTTTTGTGTAGCTATCGTGGGATGTAGGGGCACACCAGCTGCCCCGACCCCGACACAGACAGGCAAAGCACACGTTTATTCCCCTTTTCCCTCGCTTCTGACATCACAATTAAGCAGCACCAATACACAGTCGATTTCTTATTTCCTTCCCTTCCTCTCTGTCCGTCTCCACTCCTACTGGTAAGCTTTGCCTTCCACCTTGGAATCACTCCCAGGTGTGGTGAGACCCCAAAGTAGTAGAGTTCTGCAGATCCCCCTGGTGGCCAACCCAACAGGGCTGTGCCAAACTTCAACTCCCAGAGTGCCTTGGGGGAAACCATGGTGCCATAGCCGCCCTCTAGTGCCCTGCCGATGCTCTCTCCCATTGGTCCTTCCATCAAGGTAATGGCCTTGTCACACTATAAGTGTGTAGTTCACGTGCCATGCCATCCATGCAAGTGGCAGAGATGCGCTAACAGGCCGAACATTGTTCATTCTTTATATTTTTCAGTATTTCCCTTTTCCTGTCTTAATTCCTAATGCTGTTCTGATTCCTTTGCTGTGACAGTGCACACATTTCCTCCCAATAAGGTTTATTAATTGTTTTAATGAGAATTTAATAAATAGGATAGGATGGTAAAAGCCGTCTTTACATTTTTCTGTCTTTTCCTTTGAAAGGCTCCAATTTTCCTGCTTAGCGCAGTGCCAAGGTTGCAGGGAGAAGAAGTCGATTCTTTATGAAATGTAATGTTTGCTGGCTAATGGCCCATGAAATGGCACTAAAGTAGCAGTTGGTCTTCAGTCTCTCTTGTCGTTTGCGCTCGCATTTGCTCTTTAGTTGTCACTATTCGGGTGCATTAATGCAGAAGTTTCTGCGTTGTCTCCCGGAATGGACTTAACAAATGTGCAGAGCCATTTTCTCCCTTGCGGCCACTGCTGCCGAGTTAAACTTTGGCCCCCTCCTTGACCCTGACGTTAGATTAAGCAGCTCTGAGGCAGTCTCGTAAAGTGCGTTTTTCCTGACGCAGCCCTTTGCTGACTTCAATGTCTTTACCTCATAGACCTTTTCCATCATTTCTAAAACAGATTTCCCACTGGGGTAACTTACATTATAATTAATTATTGGTGTTTCACATACAGTGCATCCAGAAAGTATTCACAGCACATCACTTTTTCCACATTTTGTTATGTTACAGCCTTATTCCAAAATGGATTCAATTCATTTTTTTCCTCAGAATTCTGCACACAACACCCCATAATGACAACATGAAAAAAGATGACTTGAGGTTTTTGCAAATTTATTAAAAATAATAAAACTGAGAAATCTCATGTCCATAAGTATTCACAGCCTTTGCTCAATACTTTGTCGATGCACCTCTGGCAGCAATTCCAGCCTCAAGTCTTGTTGAATATGATGCCACAAGGTTGGCACACCTATCCTTGGCCAGTTTCGCCCATTCCTCTTTGCAGCACCTCTCAAGCTCCATCAGGTTGGATGGGAAGCGTCGGTGCACAGCCATTTTAAGATCTCCAGAGATGTTCAATCGGATTCAAGTCTGGGCTCTGGCTGGGCCACTCAAGGACATTCACAGAGTTGTCCTGAAGCCACTCCTTTGATATCTTGGCTGTGTGCTTAGGGTCGTTGTCCTGCTGAAAGATGAACCATCGCCCAAGTCTGAGGTCAAGAGCGCTCTGGAGCAGGTTTTCATCCAGGATGTCTCTGTACATTGCTGCAGTCATATTTCCCTTTATCCTGACTAGTCTCCCAGTCCCTGCCACTGAAAAACATCCCCACAGCACGATGATGCCACCACCATGCTTCACTGCAGGGATGGTGCCAGGTTTCCTCCAAACGTGACACCTGGCATTCACACCAAAGAGTTCAATCTTTGTCTCATCAGACCAGAGAATTTTCTTTCTCATGGTCTGAGAGTCCTTCAGGTGCCTTTTGGCAAACTCCAGGTGGGCTGTCATGTGCCTTTTACTAAGAAATGGCTTCCATCTGGCCACTCTACCATACAGGCCTGATTGGTGGATTGCTGCAGAGATGGTTGTCCTTCTGGAAGGTTCTCCTCTCTCCACAGAGGACCTCTGGAGCTCTGACAGAGTGACCATCGGGTTCATGGTCACCTCCCTGACTAAGACCCTTCTCCCCCGATTGCTCAGTTTAGATGGCCGGCCAGCTCTAGGAAGAGTCCTGGTGGTTTCGAACTTCTTCCACTTACAGATGATGGAGGCCACTGTGCTCATTGGGACCTTCAAAGCAGCAGAAATTTTTCTGTATCCTTCCCCAGATTTGTGCCTTGAGACAATCCTGTCTCAGAGGTCTACAGATAATTCCTTTGACTTCATGCTTGGTTTGTGCTCTGACATGAACTGTCAACTGTGGGACCTTATATAGACAGGTGTGTGCCTTTCCAAATCATGTCCAGTCAACTGAATTTACCACAGGTGGACTCCAATGAAGCTGCAGAAACATCTCAAGGATGATCAGGGGAAACAGGATGCACCTGAGCTCAATTTTGAGCTTCATGGCAAAGGCTGTGAATACTTATGTACATGTGCTTTATCAATTTTTTTATTTTTAATAAATTTGCAAAAATCTCAAGTAAACTTTTTTCACGTTGTCATTATGGGGTGTTGTGTGTAGAATTCTGAGGAAAAAAATGAATTTAATCCATTTTGGAATAAGGCTGTAACATAACAAAACGTGGAAAAAGTGATGCGCTCTGAATACTTTCCGGATGCACAGACAAAGTGGATCTTGTCTTTTAATGCAAAGGAGGAACAAGTTCCCCCTAAAATTACAGAAGACACCCCCCCCCCCCCCCCCCCCAGATCGGCAGCTGTTTGCAGGTGATGTGGTCCAACTGGCTTCATTGGGCTGTGATGTGGTCAGGATGAGGAGAAGCCTCTCCAAGTCCTCAGCTCTAAAAGGGTGGTTGGGGATGAGCTACTGCCTCCAGCAACAGCAACATTTATATCAATAGCACATTTTCATACAAAGAACGGAGGTCAAAGTGCTTTACAAGAAGTAAAGAAAAAAAAAGATTAATAAAGTATATTAATGAATTAGTAGCAAAGAAAAAGTAAATAAATAAATAAATACAATTTTACAAAGCATAGATATAAACTTCTAAACAAAATTAAAGGTACCCTTTTTAATGAGAGTACAGAATCAAGTCAGTGAAACATCTGGGCTATTGGTCTGCTCAGTGAAGTAGCAGAGGGGCAGAGGGGCTTGTTCATCAGTTTCAGCTGCTTTGGTGTACTGGGGGGGGGGGGGGGGGGGCAACAATGAGACGACCCCCAAGCAGGAATGAATGGTTGAACAGGTGGAGGGAGGCCACTGACATTTTTCCCTCCTTATCTGTTTTGTCACTCGTTTTGCATTTGGCTACGGTCAGTGTCACTACTGGTAGCATGAGGCCATAGCTGCACCCTACAGAGGTGGCACAGGTAATCCAACTTCTCCAGGATGATAGGCACATCAACATGTGGCATTGCCAAAGGGTTTGCTGGGTGTCCCAGAACAGTCTCAAGGGCAGGGAGGAGATTCCAGGAGACAGAGGGGCAGTTACTCTAGGAGAGCTGGTCAGGGCCCCTCGTAGATGGTCCTTAACCCATCAGTAGGACCTACTGGTATCTGCTCCTTTGGGTGAGGAGGAACAGAATGAGCACTACCAGAGCCTACAAAACAGGAATGGCTTAACGGGACGAATGTGCCCCAGCACACAAAGCAAGGCGAAAGAAGTTGAGTGGCGCACACAGAGACTTGACCTTGAGGTCATGAACTGGTAAAAGTGAAGAACTTAACTGGTTTTCTCCTTGGAGGGTCTGTAAGGACCGAAGAAGAGGCATTAATACTCAACTCCAACCCACGGTCCAACTGATAAATACCTTGATTTGATCCCTTTGACTGCCTTCCAAGTGAATGTGTGAGCCAAAAAGACGGACCACATTTCGAACGTTTATTCTACAAAAACACTATAAGGTAAAATAAATTTCATTATGACACAAAAAAGGATATGCACTGTTTATATATATACAGTATACTGCTCAAACAAATGAAAGGAACACTATTTAATGACAGTATAGCATCAAGTCAGTGAAACTTGTGGGCTATTAATCTGCTCAGTGAAGTAGCAGAGGGGCTTGATAAGTTTCAGCTGTTTTGGTGCACTAGAGGGGTAACAATGAGACGGCCCCCCAAAACAGGAATGAATGCTTTAACAGGTTAAGGGAGGCCACTGACATTTTTCCCTCCTCATCTTTTCTGTTCCTCATTTTTGCATTTGGCTACGGTCAGTGTCACTACTGGTACAATGAAGCGATACATGGACCCTACAGAGTTGGCACAGGTAGTCCAACTTCTCCAGGATGATAGGCACATCAATACATGTCTGTCATTGCCAGAAGGTTTACTGTGTCTGCCAGCACAGTCTCAAGGGCATGGAGGAGATTCCAGATGACAGGCTGGCAGTTACTCCAGGAGAGCTGGACAGGGCCCCTCATAGAAGGTCCTTAACCCATCAGCAGGACCTACTGGTATCTGCTCCTTTGGGAAAGGAGGGACAGGATGAGAACTGCCAGAGCCTACAAAATGACCTCCAACAGGCAGGCCACTGATGTGAATGTCTCTGACCAAACAATCAGAAACAGACTTCATGAAGGTGGCCTGAGGTCCCGACGTCCTCCAGTGGGCCCTGTGCTCACTGCCCTCCCTGCACCGTGGACCCCGATTGGCATTTTCCATAGAATACCAGAATTGTCAGGTCCACCACTAGAAGGTGCCCTGTGCTTTTCACAGATAAGACAGACGTGAAAGGGTCTGGAGAAGCTGTGGAGAACGTTATGCTGCCTGTAACATCGTTCAGCGTGACTGGTTTGGTGGTGGATCAGTGATGGTATATCTGGGGAGGCATATCCATGGGTGGACACACAGACCTCTACAGGCTGGACAACGGCACCTTGACTGCCATTAGGTATCGGGATGAAATTCTTGGACCTATTGTCAGACCCTATGCTGGTGCAGTGGCCCCTGGGTTCCTCCTGGTTCACAACAATGCCCGGCCTCATGTGACGAGAGTATGCAGGCAGTTCCTGGAGGATGAAGGAATTGATACCCCCCATGCTCACTCACCTGATCTCAATCCAATAGAACACCTCTGGGTGGGACATTATGTTTGGGTCCATCTGACGACTCAGACTGTCCAGGAGCTCAGTGATGCCCTGGTCCAGATCTGGGAGGAGATCCCCCATGTCACCATCCATCGTCTCATAAGGACGTTGTCAGGCATGCGGGGTGGGGTTTGGGGCAGGGTTCATACAAACTACTGAGTACTACGATTTGGAGCTGCTGCAATTAAATTTTGGCAAAATGGACTCGCCTGCCTGCCACATCATTTTTTCCCTTTGATTTTCGGGGTGTCTTTGAATTCAGCCCTCTGTCGGTTGATCATTTTCATTTCCATCACACAATCTGCCATCCTTTCGTTCCTAACACATTACCAGTCCATAGCAGTAGAGATAGCCAGCAGGATTTTTTTTCCCCATTGAGATCTGATGTGTTTTCAAAGTGTCCCTTGAATTTTTTGAGTAGTTTCTAATTAGAAATTTAGGGTGGAACAGGGAAACGGGAAATTTTGGAAGTAGGAGTTGGTAACTATGGGTCGTCGGCAGTTGTTTGGGACCAATGCAACTTAATTTAGAACCCCTTGCCATTAGTTATACTGGAGCCATGGAGTGGTGCGCAACGAGCATTCACTATCAGAGCATTTTATAAAAATGGTGACAGTGTAACTTCTGCAAAAAGAGAATTTTGCCATCATTACCAGTTAGGATGTTATGATTGTGTCCTGTCTGCTCATGCAATTAACAACATGGGTGCTTAATTTTGAAGAAACAGATTCAGCCTTAAAAAAGAAGTCTTCAGGTGGAGCCACTTCACATACTGCCAGACTATTTGACGATTGTATGGAAGACGCATCATTTCAGACAATGGTGCATTTTGTGGCCTCCAAGATCTCCAGACCTCACTGTTTGTGATTTTTTTTTCTGGGGATATTTTAAAAGCCAAGTGTACCGCACACGTCCTGCAGCCATTGCTGAACTTAAAGGAGGATTGAAGAGGAACTGTCTGGCATTCCTCTTAACATGTTACATTGAGCCATGCAGAAATTTCACAGCAGGCTGTCAGAATGTGTGGACAACACCTTCATGAAGTTTTCTTCAAAACATCTAATGAATATTGAATGGAAATTGATTACCATCATTAATTGCATATCCTGTACAATACATTTCATCATTAAATTTATTTTGTAATGTGTTTATTCATGCATTGAACGTCAATTATAAATTTCCCATTTCCCAGCACCACCCTGTATGATCAGGTATCATAATATAACTCTCTAAAGAGGAGTCCTGTGGTCAGGTCAGATGACCGAGAGGACAGAAGAAACAAAAAAAGAAACCTTGTCTTTAACCTGGAGGAAAAAAACAAAACAAAATCTTCATGGGGTCCAAGGCCAAAAGAGACCACCTGTCGAGCCCCCACTGGGCATTCTACCCAACTTAAATGTTCTTAAGTCATTCCTCAGTGTTTCCAGAATTTGTCTAAGAGGATTCAGTGCAATGGGTCTCGTGGCCAGCTGGGGCACCCACCTTCATTCCAGCATCACAGGTGGCTTCACCAGTGCCTCAATCAGGTGGTGGTGGTGCAAAACGTCACCACAAAAGAACCAGAAAAGAAAGCATGACAAGATGAGATTAACAAAGATAGCAAATCCTTCAAGAATATGAGAATACCATTCCTGTATAGTCTATCAAGAGTTGTCAGGAATGCATGTTAGAGTGTCACCTACTGAGTTTTTCACAGGCATGGGATACCACCCCAAGATAAGACCCCCTTCCACTAACTGATTTGTCCTTTTTTCTTCCACAGCAACCCCCATTGAGGGTAACTGACTCCGCCCATTCTGGATCCTGGGCCATAAAAATGAGACCACCTGGAAGGAGTCATCACTTCTGGTTTAAGTGATCCAAGGAGAGGAGTTCCACAGTCTACTCATGGGATTCTTGTTATAGCCTTTAAAACTTACCATACCATACCATACCATACCATACCATACCATACCATACCATACCATACCATACCATACCATACCATACCATACCATATTTATTTGTTGAGCGCTTAAAAACACAGCATTACAACCGACCAAAGCGCTGTACAGTTAAAACAAACAGGACTAAAAACAAAATATTAAAAACAAACATTGAGAGAAGTTGAACTAAGAAACTAAAAACAGGTCAGAGGACCCAATAAAATAGAGAAAATAGTGAAAAACAAGTAGAAAATGAAACAAGTTAAGAATTAAAAGCCAATGTGAAGAAGTGCGTTTTTAAGCGTAATTTGAATGTGGCAACTGAAGTGGCTTGCCTAACCACTAAGGGTAGGGAGTTCTAGAGCCTGGGTGCACCGACGGAGAAAGCTTTTTCACCACAAGCTTTGAAAACGTGCCTTGGGAACGATTAGAAGCAGCTGATCTGTGGATCTAAGAACGTGAGGGGGATTGTATCGATGGAGCAAAACACTCAAATAGGCGGGGGCTAGGCCATTTAATGCCTTATAAGTTAGGAGGAGTATCTTAAAATCGATTCTGAATCTAACCGACAGCCAATGCAAGGTTTTGAAAATTGGAGTAATACTGTATGTTGGCCTCTGCCACTCCCTGTTAGAAGCCTTGCAGCCGCATTTTGAACCAGTTGTAGTCTAGAAAGAGTGGCTTTGCTGATACCATAAAGGCAGGAATTAGAGTAATCAAGCCGGGACGTAATAAATGCATGGATTACTGATTCCAGGAGATGGTTAGACAGAATAGGCTTGAGTTTGGCGATACGCCTGAGCTGGAAAAAACAGGATTTTACTGTGCTGTTGACTTGAGCATCCATTTTCAGGAACGAATCCATTTTGATTCCGAGATTAAAGACAGACGAAGTTACTGGAGTGGGAAGAGAGTCGAGGCCAAAAGATGGAATCTGTTTGTGGTCGGGACTAAAAACAATGACCTCGGTTTTTGAATCATTCAGGTGAAGGAAATTTACAGCCAGCCAATCCTTAATGTCAGATAGGCAGTCGAGGAGAGGTTTGGTGGAGTCAGTTGGCTTGAAGGAAAAATAAATTTGGCAGTCGTCAGCATATAGATGATATGAAATTGCATGTTTTCTAAAAATTGCACCTAAAGGCAGAATGTAGATTGAAAAAAGTAGTGGCCCTAAAATGGAACCCTGGGGGACCCCACATGGGAGTGGGACTGATTCAGATGAAAAATCGTCCAACATGACTCTAAGGGTCCTGTTGCAGAAATATGACCTGAACCAGTCGAGGGCTGAGCCAGATACACCAGCCCAGGATTCGAGTCGGGAAATCATGATGCCATGATCGATTGTGTCAAACGCAGCAGATAGGTCGAGAAGAACCATAATCACATGAAGTCCTGAGTCCAATGCCAAAAGGACATCATTTAGGACACGTAAATGCACGGTTTCTGTGCTATGTTGGGGCCTAAAGCCTGACTGAAAAAGGTCCATTACCTGATGGTCCTGTAAGTGATGAGTTAATTGCTCATAAACTACTTTTTCTAGTATTTTTGACAAGAAAGGTAGTTTGGAAATTGGACAAAGATTGGAAAGAATGGCAGGGTCTAAATCAGGTTTTTTCAGAATTGGATGTACAACTGCGTGTTTGAAAGCACGAGGAACTATAGCCGAAGACAGACTACTAGTTATAATCTTTAGGACGTCGTATCGAATCGCAGGAAACACATCTTTCAGGAGTCTGGGCGGCACCACGTCGTCCGGAGATCCTGAAGACTTCATTGAGGCGATGATTTTTTCCAGATGGAAGAGCGAAATGGGTTCAAAGCTGGTGAAAGAGCCGTGTGCAGGAACGGCTAAGTCAACAGAGCCAGAAGAAGAAATGGAGATCTGGGATCTAATGTTCGTGATCTTATCCAGAAAAAACGTAAGGATCTGATCATCAAAGAGCAGTGGAAGCAGAAGAAAAAACAGTTGCAACTGGAGAAAGGACAGCATTTAGTGTTTTGTATAAGACACGTTGATTGCCAGAGTTTTTTAAAATGATATCGGCGAAAAAAACGGTTCCTTGCACCTCTGACTGCTCTCTGGTATTGGGACCACGCGTCTCTCATGCAATCGAAGGTAACAGTGAGACCGTCTTTCCTTCATTTGCATTCTAGACGCCTACAGTTTTGCCTGATGGAACGAGTTTGTTCGTTTAGCCATGGGTCAGCCTTGACTTTAGATTGTCTCCGTTTGAGTGGGGATACGTCATCCATCATAGAACAGCAGGAAGTATGGAAGGTTTGCAATAAAACATCAACATCCGTGGATTCACATGATGTGGAAATTGATGAAAAAGCAGCTGCAAAATCTTTAGCAGCAGAGGGGAGAATGACACGGGAGAGACGGGTGGTAGTGGATTTACTGTGCTTAACAGAGACCAAATCCAAATTAAACAAAACGGGCGAGTGATCGGAAAAGCTGGGAGGCAGAATGTCCAAGTCACTGATTCTGAGACCGCGAGAAAGAACCAGGTCCAATATGTGAACCTGACCATGTGTTGGCCCGTTTACAAGTTGAGAGAGACCAAAGGAATCAATAATGTCCAGAAAATCTTTTGCTAGAGGTTTAGCGGGACAGCAAACATGAATATTAAAATTATCCAAACAAAGAAAGCGATCAGATCTGCAGGTAAAATGAGCCAAGAAAGCTGCAAATTCATCTAAAAAGTCCTTATTATATTTTGGAGGGCGATAGATGAGTGTACACAGTAACGGTGGTGAGCAGACTAGTTCAAACATACTAAGCTCAAAAGTTGAAGGGGAAAAAGAAAGGCGGTTGCAAATGAAATCGGATTTAAATAAGGTCAATAAGCCCCCACCACGGCGCTGCACTCTTGGCGTGTTGATAAAGGAACATCCCGGGGGCAAAACTTCAGTAAGTGGGAGCGTCTCGCCCGGTAACATCCAGGTTTCAGCAGCACATAAAAAATCCAGGCCATTGGAGAGAAAAAAGTCTTTCAGAATAAAAGTTTTGTTCACGACCGATCTGGCATTTATCAGCGCAAAACGAAGCGGCTGGGACGACGTTAACAAAGACTCACCAGCCGTAGCGGCAGACATTTTCATGATGGGGCGCAGATTGGTAAAGTTCACTCCCCGGTGGCGGTGACGGAGCGAGGCGGGGAGGTACATCAGAGCATCCGAGGGCAAGTGGTATTCCGGCAGCATTACATCATGTTGGAAACCAGGAGAGTTGTTCCTAGAAAGGATCCGGGAAACTCGGAGCTGAGCCCTGGTGCCTCCACGCTTCCCCCGGCGGCGGCGGCGTTTCCATTGGCGACCGGCCAAGCCGTGGGCAGTGATGAGGAAAGCTGGGACTTCCTCAAACAGTCGGCCAAAAGTTTGACTGAAATCAAGGCTCAGATGTTGAGAGACCCCCACACTCGTTCGAAGAGCCAGAAGGGTGAGGCGATCGTAAGAAATCATCGGATCAAGAAGAGCATCAGAGGAGCAGGTAAGCCGAGAAAAAGCAGGACTAACAAGAAAAAAGACAGAGCGGCTGACGGCATGCCAGAACAGTCGGCGCCATCTTGCCATTTTTCAAGAGTTACAGGGCAGCCTTTTGTTATTTTCATTTTTGAATGCTTCCACAGATTGTTTTTGTGTAAAGTAAATGGGGACAGCCGAATTGGCAACCCAAAAAGTCACTGTATCAACCTGTTAGTTTTGTGATGAACCATCTGTTGGAATGACAAATGCAATGCATTTTATTACTAAAAATGCTACTAAAAAATGTTTGCTATGTGCCACCTGTTGGAATGATAGAGACATAACAAACAGATAGACACACAGATAGACATACAAATGCTTATGGTTTATTAAGGAGGACTAGTTGTGCTATAGTAATATTATTATTATTATTAATATGGCTCTGAGGCTAAGGATCTGCGTTGGTATCTCAAAGGTTTTAATCCCCATCACTGCCAAAAGAGATCCCACTCTGCTGGGCCCTTGAGCAATATCCTTAACCTGTAGTTGCTCCAGGTCAGCTATACAATGGCTGATCCTGTGCTCTGACCCCAAGGGGTATGCGGAAACTAACAAATTCCTAATACAAGAAATTGTATAAGGCGAAATAAAGAACAAAAAAAAATTGGATGACCACAGAGTACAACTAAAATGTAGCTATGAAAAAGCCAAATTGAAAAAATGAAGGTTTTTAATAGTTAGCCTTGCATATATCTATTAATAAAGTATTCTAATTTTTGGCGCCTCACCACTTCTTTTATGCGTAGAAATAATGACCAGACTGCCATTAGAAGATCTAAGGTTATGACTTGGAGTGTAAGGGACAGGCATTCCAAAATATAGGACAGAGCAAAGATTATTTAAGGCTTTATACACATATATTCGAAATGACACGGGTAACAAGTGTAACAATACTAGAACTGGTGTGATGTGCTCAGATTTTCTTTTTCTAGTGACGATCCTTGCTGCTGCATTCTACACTAAATTCTACACTAAATGCAACCCATTCTTAGGTTGTCCTAATCGGAGTGCATTACAGTAATCTAGCCAAATAAAAACAAAAGCATGGATTAATTTTTCCGCATCTTGTAATGTTATAAGAGGTTTAACTTTTGCAGTGTTCCTTAAGTGAAAAAAATCAATCTTAGTAATCTGAATAATATGCAACTTAATGTCCACGATTACACCTAAACTCTTTACTTCTTAATGTTAAGGGATCAAGTTTATTTCTCATTGTTTCCATTTATGTCAACCAATAAGATTTCTGTTTTTTTCCTTATTTAAGCAGCAGAGTTCAAGTATCTCGGGATCTTGTTTAGGAGTGATCGAAAAAGGGAGCAGGAGATCGACAGGCTGGATGGTGCGGTGTCCACAGTCATGCCAATGTTGTACCAGTCAGTTTTAGTGTAGAGCAAAAAGCCAGAAGGTGAAACCTTGAGCATGGGGAAGGCACTACATAAATAAAAGATATTATTACTATGATGATGATGATGATGATAATAATTATTATTATTAAATTCTCAATTTACTGCTGGATCTCCATTCCTACTCTCAACTCAGTACTCTAAATGAGGCCTCACCAGTGAGTTATAAAGCTTTAGCATAACCTTTTTCAGTTGGAATGACAAATGCAATGCACATGTTTCTGTTATATACCATTTGGGGTGGAATTCATAAAAGTATTGTTAAAGTTTGTGATGCACCATCAGTTGGAATGAAAATGCAATGCATTTTATTACTAAAATGTTTGTGATGTGCCACCTGTTGGAATGACAGACATACTGCACAATGGACACATAGACACTTATCCTTTTATTAAGGTGGACTAGTTCTGCTATAATAACAACAACAACAACAACAACAACAACAACAACAACAACAACAATAATAATAATAATAATAATAATAATAATAATAATAATAATAATAATAATGGGCGGCACGATGGCGCAGTGGGTAGCCCTGCTGCCTCGCAGTTGGGAGGTCTGGGGACCTGGGTTCGCTTCCCGGGTCCTCCCTGCGTGGAGTTTGCATGTTCTCCCCGTGTCTGCGTGGGTTTCCTCCGGGCGCTCCGGTTTCCTCCCACAGTCCAAAGACATGCAGGTTAGGTGGATTGGCGATTCTAAATTGGCCCTAGTGTGTGCTTGGTGTGTGGGTGTGTTTGTGTGTGTCCTGCAGTGGGTTGGCACCCTGCCCAGGATTGTTTCCTGCCTTGTGCCCTGTGTTGGCTGGGATTGGCTCCAGCAGACCTCCGTGACCCTGTGTTCGGATTCAGCGGGTTGGAAAATGGATGGATGGATAATAATAATAATAATAATAATAATAATAGCAACAATAATAAGAATAATAATACATTTTATTTAAATAGCACCTTTCCCACGTTCAGGGTGCTTAACCCCCATAAGATGATTTAAAATCTAAACAATCAGCATAGACCTCAGTGTTAACATCTGCAATGCACCCTTGAATGCACATGTCTCTGTTATATGCCCTTTAGTGTGGGATTTGTAAAAGCAGTGTTAAGTTTTGTGATGAACCATCTGTTGGAATGACAAATGCAATGCATTTTATTACTAAAAACGTTTGTTATGCAACACCTGTTGGAATGACAGAGACATAACAACCATATAGATACACAGGCAGACATACAAATGCTTACCCTTTTATTAAGGTGGACTAGATGTGCTATAATAATAATAATAATACTAATAATAATAATAATCACAATAATCATATATTTTATTTATGTAGTACCTTTCCCATGCTGAGGGTGCTTAACGTCTATAAGTCAAGTTAAAATTTAAGTAATCAGCATAGACCTCAGCGTTAACGTCTGCAGTGCACCCCGGAATGTACATGTCTCTGTTATACGCCCTTTAGTATGGGATTATATAATAATAATAATAATAATAAAAATAATAAATTTTATTTATATAGCACCTTTCGCATGTTGAGGGTGCTTAACCCATATAAGATGATTTAAAATCTAAATAATCAGCATAGACCTCAGTGTTAACATTTGCAACACACCATGGAATGCACATGCCTCTGTTATATGCCCTTTAGTATGAGATTTGTAAAAGCAGTGGTAAGTTTTGTGATGAACCATCTGTTGGAATTACAAATGCAATGTATTTTATTTCTAAATATGTTCAGGATGCACCATTTTTCAGAATAACAGAGACATAAAAACCAGATAGACACAGACAGACACAGAGCCGCTTATCCTTTAATGAAGATGGATGGTGTAACCCAATTATCACATAGAGGGGAAAAATAATCAGCTGTTGAATTGTTCCAAGAGATTCTGACATAGATCCATTAAAATTGTAATCTGAATTATTTCATGCAACTATAAACATATAGACATCAATTTTAGGATCCTTTTGCCAAATCTTTTCATGAAAAGTTGTATTTTTAAAGGTAAAATGTGTACAGTAATCCCTCGCTATATCGCGCTTCGCCTTTCGCGGCTTCACTCCATCGCGGATTTTATATGTAAGCATATTTAAATATATATCGCAGATTTTTCGCTGCTTCGCGGGTTTCTGCGGACAATGGGTCTTTTAATTTCTGGTACATGCTTCCTCAGTTGGTTTGCCCAGTTGATTTCATACAAGGGACGCTATTGGCAGATGGCTGAGAAGCTACCCGGCTTACTTTTCTCTGTCTCTCTTGCACTGATTTTCTCTGATCCTGACATAGGGGGTGTGAGCAGGGGGGCTGTTCGCACACCTAGACAATAAGGACGTCTAAAAATGCTGAAAGATTATCTTCACGTTGCTATCTTTTGTGGCTGCTTCCTGAAACGACATGCTGGACGGTGCTTCGCATACTTAAAAGCTCGAAGGGCACGTATTGATTTTTGCTTGAAAAACAAACTCTGTCTCTCTCTCTGTCTCTCTTTGTCTGCTCCTGACGGAGGGGGTGTGAGCTGCCGCCTTCAACAGCTTTGTGCCGCGGTGCTTCGCATACTTAAAAGCCAAACAGCCCTATTGTTTTGTTTGCTTTTCTCTATCTCTGTGACAGTCTCTGCTCCTGACAAGAGCTTTGAAGAGGAAGATATGTTTGCATTCTTTTAATTGTGAGACAGAACTGTCATCTCTGTCTTGTCATGGAGCACAGTTTAAACTTTTGAAAAAGAGACAAATGTTTGTTTGCAGTGTTTGAATAACGTTCCTGTCTCTCTACAACCACCTGTGTTTCTGCGCAAATCTGTGACCCAAGCATGACAATATAAAAATAACCATATAAACATATGGTTTCTACTTCGCGGATTTTCTTATTTCGCGGGTGGCTCTGGAACGCAACCCCCGCGATGGAGGAGGGATTACTGTATTTTACATTTCCTGTACTTGCAATGCTCCTGTATCCATTACATTATTGAACCTCCATTATAATAAGAGAGCTACAAGTAGGTGGGTTATGGAGGCCTATTAAAACATGCCGACAGTGTATACAATATTTTTTTCAGTCTCCTTATCCTCAGTAAGCTAAAGATAACCAGAATATCAATATCATTCTCAATTCTCCTCAGCTTTTTTTATTCCCCGTTCAAACTACATGAGCTGATTGTTGCCTAATAGCTCAGCCACTCAATTGCAAAATCACACGCACCTTGCCTCCTGTGCTGCTATACTTTAGGGGCTGATTTTTCAATCTACTGCCGGCTGTAAAGGGAGTTAATAATTTTTGATGGCTTTTACTAATGCGTGGCGGTCTGTGTATTTCTTCTATTAGAAATACATCTGAATGGGATTTGTTTTTGAAGTTGCACACAAACACACAGGGGTGGGAGAGGAAAGATCCGTACGGGTTTTTTTTTTTTCCTTCCCAGTATCCCTTCACAAATCAAGGGTGAAGTACATCTCAATTTAATTGGTATATAAATTAAAAAATAATTGTTAACTTATTGCAGGAAAAAAAATTTGAGCATGTGGGTGGAAACCAGTTGTGCTGTACTTTACCACAAAAAGTTGTAAAAGGACTGACATTAAAAAGTGAGTTGGTGGGTTGGAAATTGAGAGTCAGCACATATAACGGTATGACAGCGGAATTTTTAAAAATTAAACACCTCCGCATAGACTGTGCAAAGCTTTTTCCTTCCCATAAGAGGTGCCTTATGTCCCCATTGTCACAAAGTTTCCTAAACACTTGGCAGAAGCGCGTGTTGTGCCAGACTTTTTCATTCAGATGCTGACTCTGAAAATCAAATGCTAGTTTGACAGGAAACTCTACAAACTGTTGTGACGGATGGCCAGGG
Organism: Erpetoichthys calabaricus; assembly: GCF_900747795.2. Taxonomy (NCBI): domain Eukaryota; kingdom Metazoa; phylum Chordata; class Cladistia; order Polypteriformes; family Polypteridae; genus Erpetoichthys; species Erpetoichthys calabaricus. Next base: position 8,527,872 of record NC_041394.2, read on the forward strand.
CCCTTACCCGGCTGGGATGCCCTGAATATGGAAGGACAGGGACAGACAGAGAGAGAGAATATTTCCAGGACATTCTCTCCCCCAGGCCAACAGATAGCAGCCTGACCATGGGTCAGGAGCATGGGAGCTCAATCGTGTTGGGACCTGTGGCCACCATGACCTATCTGGCTGCAATTCCGCCACACCAGGAAGTATGGCCGAAAGAAGCTCATAGGGAACCTGGAGTCCTTCCGGGTGCCCTAAGAAAAGGTTGGTTGCCAGATGTCGGAAAGAAGAGGACACAGCCTGAGGAGAAGTGGAGGAGAAAGGGACTGGCGGCAAAAGGGGACTTTGTTGGGCATTTTGTGCTGGATTGGATCAATAAACCGTGTGATGTGTGCTAAACCTGTGTCCTGCCTGTCTGTGAATGAGGCGGCTCTAAGCGCCCCTGGACATCACACTGTAAAACCTTAAAGGGAAAGAACAAAATCATTTACACTCCATGTGAATGGAATTAGTTTTACAGAAGGAAGTGATGGAAAGGAAGTTTTACTGGAAGACCACAGAAATTTTTGATCCATCCAAATTGCTCATACATGACCTTAACACCCCCTTCTTGCTTAGCCCTTGGCGTCTCTTTTGTATACGACTTTATGGTTTCTGACTGTTGCCCGTTTTCCGAAATCTACAGTTTCTTTGTCCTTTTTTCCAAGTCTTTTCCCTTTCTGACTGGTACTTAGGCGAGTTCTCCCAAATGGCAACCATCAAGATGGAAATTCAGTATCACAGCATCAATATCAATCCAAGAGCTGTGACATAGGAAGCTACAGTACTGTTTTCTCAAGGCATCTTGAAAACTATATATAGAGTAGAAATTCCATTAACACTGACTCTCTATTGATTCTCCATTCTACATGAGAGAACTTCCACATTGATTCCTGTATCATCACGCAGGCATAGATGACCAGCATCAAGCAATGACACTGCAGAACAAATTTCAATAGCCTAAACCACACAGGTTAGACCTGGCCCTCTCCATATGTCTGTACCCATTGAGCAGGCCGCACCACTGCCAGCCTAGCCCTAAACTGAAATGTGAGTCGTCTGGCCTACACAGGCCCAAGAATCAACCTAAGGCTTTTAAATTGCTAAATGGCCACAATATTCACAAAACGAGGAGAAGATAATGATAAACACCTCTGAACCTTAAACAAAACCATCATCCAGGCATAGATGATCAGCATTAAGCAATGACACTGTAGAACAGCCTAAACCACACAGGTCAGACCTGGTCCTCTCTATATGTCTGTACCAATTGAGTAGGCCTCACCACTGCCAGCCTAGCTCCAAACTAAAATGTGAGTTGTCTGGCCTACACAGGCCCAAGAACCGAGCTAAGGCTTTTAAATAGCTAAATGGCCACAATATTCACAAAATGAGGAGAAGAAAATGGTAAAACCCTTTGAACCTTAAACAAAATCATCATCCAGGCAAAGATGACCAGAATCAAGCAATGACACCGCAGAACAAATTTCAATAGCCTAAACCACACAGGTCAGACCTGACCCTCTCCATATGTCTGTACTCATTGAGTAGGCCTCACCATTGCCAGCCTGGCCCCAAAGTCAAATGTCAGTTGCCTGGCCTACACAGGCCTCAAAATTGAGCAAATGCTTTTAAATAGCTAAATGGCCACCATATTCACAAAACGAGGAGAAGATAATGGTAAACACCTCTGAACCTTAAACAAAACCATCATCCAGGCATAGATGACCAGCATTAAGCAATGACACTGTAGAACAGCCTAAACCACACAGGTCAGACCTGGCCCTCTCCATATGTCTGTACTCATTGAGTAGGCCTCACCATTGCCAGCCTGGCCCCAAAGTCAAATGTCAGTTGCCTGGCCTACACAGGCCTAAAAATTGAGCAAATGCTTTTAAATAGCTAAATGGCCACCATATTCACAAAACGAGGAGAAGATAATGGTAAACACCTCTGAACCTTAAACAAAACCATCATCCAGGCATAGATGACCAGCATTAAGCAATGACACTGTAGAACAGCCTAAACCACACAGGTCAGACCTGGCCCTCTCCATATGTCTGTACCCATTGAGTAGGTCCCACCACTGCCAGCCTAGCTCCAAACTAAAATGTGAGTTGTCTGGCCTACACAGGCCCAAGAATCGAGCTAATGCTTTTAAATAGCTAAATGGCCACAATATTCACAAAACAAGGAGAGCAAAATGATGAAAAACCTTTGAACCTTAAACAAAACCATCATCCAGGCATAGATGACCAGCATCAAGCAATAACACCGCAGAACAAATTTCAATAGCCTAAACCACACAGGTCAGACCTGACCCTCTCCATATGTCTGTACTCATTGAGTAGGCCTCACCATTGCCAGCCTGGCCCCAAAGTCAAATGTCAGTTGCCTGGCCTACACAGGCCTAAAAATTGACCAAATGCTTTTAAATAGCTAAATGGCCACCATATTCACAAAACGAGGAGAGGAGAACAGTAAAAATCTCTGAACTTTAAACAAAACCAAAAATTCCTTTAATATTTATTAAATATATTTTAATTAAATTATTAATTGATTAAATGTTTAATGAAAAGATTCAAAATAGCAGCACAGAAAAGGCAACACAAAAAAAGAAGTTACTTTGTTTTCCTGTGTGCTTAAATAAATCTGTGTCGTTATGCGTACTATTTCTGCATTTAGTAATTGTGACAGTTCAAGTTGGCTGCAACCTAACAATCGTCATAGACTAAAAATGAGCCGGCCACATTAGGACATTTAACCCCAGGAGGTGGTAAATGAAGTGCATAGGCTCTCTTAGTTTAATAAGTGTTCCAAAACAACATTTGTATAGCACATTTTCATACAAATGATGTAGCTCAAAGTGCTTTACAGGATGAAGAAAGAAAAAAAATAAATAAATAAAAAGATCTAGAGGGCTGGAGAAAAAAAAAAAATCTGCAGGGGTTCTGAGGCCATGAGACCACAATCAATGATCTCAATCATGGGCTTTCAGGATTCACATGGAAGAATTTGATGGTGATGTTCATGTGGATCTCTGGCCTTCAATCCATCAATGTCGGGATATCACGGTGCTTTGATCAGGTTGGGGGGCACAGATCACAACCACAAACCAGAAAAAGAACAGCAGAGTAAGTAGGGGTGAGTACGAATTGTGGAGCCTTGATAGAAATGATAATTCAATGCATATACAGAATATTAGGGTTACAGTAAAATGAGGCTATGAGAAAGCCATGTTACAATAATGAGTTGTTAGCAGTTTATTAAAGTGCTCCACCGTATTAGCCTGGTGAATTTCTCTCAGTAAGCTATTCCAGATTTGATGTGCATAACAGCAGAAGGCCGCCTCACCACTTCTTTTAAATTTAGCTCTCACAATAATAAGCAGACACTCATTTGAAGATCTAAGGTTACAACTTGGAGTGTAAGGTGAAAGACATTCTGAAATATAGGACGGTATGAGATTATTGATGGCTTTGTAAACCATGAGCAGTATTTTAAAGTCAATTCTAAATGACACAGATAACCAGTGCAGTGACATCAGAACTGGTGTGATGTTTTCGGATTTTCTTTTCCTAGTTAAGATTCTAGCAGCTCCATTCTGCACTCGTTTTAATCGATTGATGTCTTTTTTTGGGTGGTCCTGAGAGGAGTGCGTTACAGTGATCTAGCTGACTGAAAACGAAAGCGTGAACTCATTTCTCAGCATCTTGCAATGTTTTAAGAGGTCTAACTTATACTATATTTCTTAAGTGAAAAAATGCTGTCCTAGTGATCTGATTAATATCCATCCACCCATTATCCAACCCACTATATCCTAACTACAGGGTCACGGGGGTCTGCTGGAGCCAATCCCAGCCAACACAGGGCGCAAGGCAGGAAACAAACCCTGGGCAGAGTGCCAACCCACCGCAGTCTGATTAATATGTGATTTAAAATTCAGGTCAGAGTCTATAGTTACCCCTAAATTCTTTACCTATGTCTTGACTTTTAATCCTAATGTATCAAGTTTATTTCTAATACCCTCACTACATCCATATTTGACAATCACTAAGATTTCTGTTCTCTCCTTATTTAGTTTGAGAAAATTACTACTCATCCACTCAGAAACACAAGTAAGACATTGGGGGTCAGTGAATCAAGAGAGTCGGGGTCATCAGGCGCTATTGAGAAATACAGTTGTGTGTCATCAGCTGTGGTAGCTCACGTTATGCTCACATTAAAGAACAAATCTGAATAAATAAAGTGTGATTCAAAGTTTTCTGTCCATCAATTAATATCCATCATAAAACTAAATATTCTCCCACAAGTTGAAACCAGCAATAAATAATCTTTAATAAATAATCATAATAAAAGCATGCACCCATTGGGCAACTTCTGAGCCCAGTATGTCTTTCTTCATCATCTTCCCCGCTCACCAAAATGGTCTTGAGGCCGATGGAGACATCAGCTGCAGCAGTCCCCACTTCCGGCTCTGGGCTGGCTGCCTCTCCATTTTCCACTATGCTTCCCATTTTTGGGAGGACATCACAATCATACCTGACTCCTAACATGGACATTCAGCAGGGGACAATACCCCTGGAATGTCAGTCGTTCACTACTCCGAGGGCTACCAACTGCTATGCCTCTTCGCCGTCTTCACAGGCTCAGGAACCTCTCACTCACAAGTCTCTTCTCGCCTCATCTCTCATGCTTGGGTTCTCTTTCATCCCTCCACGGGCACAGCGTCTCAACTTGTGGAAAGTCAATGAAGCAATTAGAGCCAACCACACTTTTACGCGCTACTGTGATCAGAGTTGGAGAGATAAAAAGTCTGCACTCAGAGAGAAATAAGATTATATCGATGGTTGGAATAAAAGATAGATGGGAGAATGGGTTGAGCATAACCAATACAAGAGGGAGAATAAATTGGTCTTCTGAAGAACTGCTGTCTTAGGAGATGTTGATCAAGCTGCTGTGCACCCCATCAAACATTACGGGGCTGCATGCACATACACACCCACGGAATTTATTTATTTAAAAACATGTGTTTGCTATGGATCACTGTCATCACAGTCTTCTTCGGCTCCTCCCGTTAGGGGTTGCCACAGAGGATCATCTTCTTCCATATATTTCTGTCCTCGTCATCTTGTTCTGTCACACCCATTACCGTCATGTCCTCTCTCACCACATCCATAAACCTCCTCTTAGGCCTTCTTCTTCTCCTCTTCCCTGGAAGCTCTATCCTTAGTACCCTCCTTCCAATATACCCAGCATCTCTCCTCTGCACATGTCCAAACCAACGCAATCTCACCTCTCTGACTTTGTCTCCCAACCGTCCAACTTGAGCTGACCTTCTAATGTCCTCATTTCTAATCTTGTCCATCCTCGTCACACCCAATGCAAATCTTAGCATCTTGAACTCTGCCACCTCCAGCTCTGTCTCCTGCTTTCTGGTCAGTGCCACCGTCTCCAACCCATATAACATAGCTTGTCTCACTACCGTGATCACTCTCATCACAGTAACGTGTAAAATTTAAGCTGCCGTTTCAGGCACCCGATCTTCAGAGAAAGGCCCATGGAGTCTCAGGAATGGCAGCAGAATCGGGCTTTATTGCATGATGCAAACACGGTCAAAAATCCAGTGAAATGAGAGTCCAGTGATGGGCAAACATTACTTTTATTTCAGTTCTTATCTCCCAATACATTTGTCCCCCTCATCTCATTCCCAGCATTCCATCCATCCATCTATCCATCCATTATCCAACCCGATATATCCTAATACAGGGTCACTGGGGTCTGCTGGAGCCAATCACAGCCATCACAGGGCACAAGGCAGGAAACAAACCCCGGGCAGGGCACCAGCCCACCGCCGTCCCAGCATTCCATTCCTTTCAATCCTGCCTTCAACTTATTCCAGCAAGTCTCCCAGCTTAATGGCCATAGCACCCTTCCTATGCATCACGCTCACTTGACAGGCCCAATTCCTGCCTAGTACCGGCCCAGTGTTTGCCACCAATATCTCCGGCCTAAAGTTTACATTCCCCATCTGAAAGAGGGGAGCTTGCTCTTCCCCACCCCACTTGACATACCTAACCTTTGCCTTATGACATATTGGTGGTTTCCAGCTTATTCAGATACATAAAACATATACAGTGTAAATGCCACACAGACTGGACGGGCATCTTGGCCAAAAGAGGGGATGATTCCTTACCCGGACAGGCAGCTCTTACCAAGCAGACAGGCATCCCAACTGGGGATCAGACACAGTTGGAAGCTTGTGAAGGGTAAATTTCACACAAACATTAGGAAGTTTTTCTTTACACAGAGAACCACACACACTTGGGATAAGCGACCAAGTAGTGTGGTAGACAGTAAGACTTTGGGGACTTTCAAAACTCAACTTGATGTTATTTTAGAAGAATTAAGTGGATAGGACTGGTGAGCTTTGTTGGGCTGAATGGCCTGTTCTCATCTAGAGTGTTCTAACACTTTCAAGGCTGATGTCGACTTTTGTCAAAATTCAGGGGTAGAGGACGGTAATCAGCCGTAGAACTCACCGTTACATTTTAGTTCGACTCTCTTTGCTAGAAGGAAACTTATCTTCGTTGGTTTACCTGCATATGTGTGAGTAGCAAAGAGCAAACGACCTCTAAAATGGCATCAACATCTGACGAGAGACCAAAACGAATGCGCAAAGCAAAATACTCTGTGGACGACATTTTGCGTAATATCGCCGAATCAGACCCTGACTTTACGGACTCCAATTTTGATGCAAGTAATCTGAAGACGGAGATTGAGAATGAAAGTGAGATACCGGCTTCAGCGGATCAGTCCCTAGCTGTTCGTGGTGCTGAACACACTTGTGTAGCTGATGCGTCTACGGCAACATTTGCCTGGGAGGAACGCCACTTATGATGACAAGAGGTACAAACCAGATTGTGTCACACTGCAGCAAGAAGACAGACCAGGCAGCTGACCTGCTACGCATTCCTACGGCCATCGAGCTGCCCCTACACAGCCACCAAGGACCCTGAAAAGGCGTTGACTGCAACAGACGTTTTACGTTGATTTACATGCAAAACCTTTGCTTTGTGTGCTTTTCAGAAAAGTGAGCTGCCTGCAAAAAATATTCAGCCCTCAAAGATCTGATGTTCTCATGTTTGTTTGACTAGTGTGATCACTCCATGCTGGACCAACCATACCATGCCGTGGTCCACTAGGTAGAGTTGTGCCCAGGCACAGTTCAGTAGGATTCAGGAAAAGTGTGATCACTAAATGTACCTGAGAACGGAATACTGCCATGACGTCAATGATGCGATGTCATTTCATTCAACACCATTTGAGTTAAAAACTTTTTTAAAAATTGTATTAGTTGATAAAAGTTGATATTGCATGTTTATTTGCTTTGATTCACTGACTACACAAGAATGGCTGATTTTTTACAAATTAATACTTCACTCGTTATTCCTCTGACTGTTCAAAAGCAAAGTAAATCCACATAGTTAAAAGATGAAGACTCTACACATACCATAGTGCATCTCTGTACATATTCCAAAGGTAAGCCTGACATGGCTGTGGGCTCTCATGGTCGACTCCAGCCATGACCCAATCTGAAATGCAACACACGAACATCAGAATAGCCTGACAATGGTGCCCAATGCCTGCTGGGATAGGTTGCAAATCCCCCCATATGCATATGGTTGTTCACTCTGTGCTTATAGGGCAACCCTTACACAATTTGTAGGAGATATATATATTTTTATAAATGTATAAATATACAGTGGAACCTCGGTTTGCGAGTAACTTGGTTTACGAGTGTTTTGCAAGACGAGCAAAAATGTTTAATAAATTTTCACTTGATAAACCAGCGAGGTCTTGCAGTATGAGTAATATATACTGTATAAGCTTTGTCTGAGCTGATGGTTCTTCTCTCTCTCTCTCTCTCACTGCGGGATTGTGGGCAATCGTCTCCTATTCTCCGTCTGAGTCGGCGTGCCTCACTCATATAAGCAACATCCGTACGAGCGTATAGTGTTTACTACAGCATTAGCATTGTGACTTTGTGCGCGCGCGTGTGTGTGTGTGCATGCGCGCGCTTGTGTGTGTGTGTGTGTATGTGTGCTCGCACGCGCATGTGTGCTGTGACGTGCGAGTCCCCATCTTGCACCCTAAAACACGAAGCTGAGTCTCAGTACTTTAGCAACACAAGCTTTATTCAGCTTGAAACAGCAACAGCGCGGTTATTTCTACACAGACACAGCAGTCAGGCAGGGCCCTGCACATTTATAATGTTCCTTGTTCCTTGTATCACCCATTGACAGCAGGCGCTTATAGCATGTCTGCGATCTTTTCGGATTCGCTTTTACGGAGAACTGCTACAGCGCTGGGAGACTGCGATTGCTTTGGGACGCTCTTCCGCGTGTCGTCCCGTTGGGTGCAATCCCACAAGAGTTTAGAAACTCACTCACACCAGCCATGATTCTTTTCAAAGGTAAAGTGCAAGTTAATTTGTTTTATGTATTTTTACTTTATATTTTGTATTAATCATTTTTATATGAATAGTTTTGGGTTGTGGAACAAATCATCAGAGATTCCATTATTTCTTATGGAGAAATTCACTTTGATATACGAGTGCTTTGACTACAAGCACGTTTCCGGAACGAATTATGCTCGCAAACTGAGGTTCCACTGTATATATTGTCGCAGTTTGTGGCCCTTGTCGTCCTCTTGAACCCTCTGACTCGACTCCAGACACCAGGTAAAAGTCCAAATATTACTTTTATTTAGACAATACAGTGCACAAAGCACCCTCCACTCCACAATACTCATAAATCAATAAACAATACTCCTCCACACTCCCAGACACTTCGCCACCCTTCCTCCCAGCTCAGCTCAGCGTACTGGTTTCCCAGAGTCCTTTATATAGATCCCTGACCCGAAAGTGTTTCTCCTTTCTGTCCATGTGATCATGAACACTTCCGGGTTGGATAAAAAAACTCCTTTCTTCAACCCGGAAGCACGTCGTTGCCTCTTGTCATGTGATCATGATGCACCTCCGGGTTATAGGGCAAGTAAGAGTCTGGCAGCCTCCCCACAGCAACTCCTGGTGGTCCCCATGGTATCCAGCAGGGCTGTGCATATAAACTACAAAGTCCATGAGGCCCTGCTGGAATTCGGGGAACGTCCACGCTGTTGGGAGAGCTCCACCTGGTGGCCTGGGGGTGATGGCCGGAATATTTAGCCGGCCATACACCACAATATATATTTTTAAGTTGCCTTAAGCTGGCCGACACATGTCCGTGTGTTTGAGAAGCTCGCACACACACACACCCACCCACAGCCACACCTCCACTGGAGATTTGGCTAAAGTGTACTGAGGACCTGAGTGACTGATGGGTGAGTCTTCTTCTGTTTTGAAACAGAATAGTTCACAGATTCTCTAGTGCTTTGTATGGTGCACTATATGCAAGAAATCTCAATGCACATTAACTGTCCCAACACATTTCCTTCAAGAATAAGTGTGCCAGAGTTCAACAGAATCGGCGCACTGAGAGAGAGGACTTGTTCAATGTAGACAGGTAGACAGACAGACCAACATGACTATTGCAGTAGGTGCCTTTTTCAGTAAATGTGAATGCACCTGAAAAGTGCAGAAGTGGGAGGATTTATGATCTGATTGGTGAATGCCTGTCTGCTTGTCTGACTTAAAGTTCACAGCTGCAGTGAAGGTGGACTTTAGAACTGTGGTGGGCAGTGTGCGATGTTGGTGAGTGGGTGGACGAATGTGCAGAAGGATCGTTGTCATTCTACAGTAAGAAATGGCCTTTTAACATTTACTTTACTGAGTTTTATAGGGTATTTGACCCTAGAGTATACGGCGAGTGTACAGTCGTGATACAGGTGGTTCCCAGATTACGGACACCCGACCTACAACATACAAACAGGGCCGCAGCTGCGACGCATGCGCCTCAGTAACTGCCGCTCCGCCATCTTCGGCCCGGGGACGCTACAAGTGGTGGCTGGATGGAGGCTGGAGGGGGTCGATTTCGCTGCTCACGCAGTGTAGTGTCCATCGGGCGGCTCCCAGCAGCAAGCGGTTTCACTGCCCGCCCACCACACACGGCTTTCCCATTCGTTCTAGGTGGGCTGCTGGTAATGCTGCAAGTGGTGACCCTGTTGTGGCTGAACGGAGGCCATTGATGGTGAACGGGGAGGCAGGGGGTAGCATTGTAGTGTGCCTTGGATGGCTGCGTGTTGAATGGGGGTGGTGGTGCGGCAGGACACTGCAGGCAGCATACTGTAGTGGAGGTGACTGTGATGTGGGCTGGTGATAAACCGCCCCTCGCTGCCCCCATTCATTCTCAATAGCAAGCCTGTTTGTACTGTTACGCACATGCTAGGAAGTTGTCTCTTGTCAGTACAGGGTGGTCCAGATCTAATTCTGCAGATCCAGATCGTCTGGATGACTTTGATTTATGCGGGGATGATTTTCTATGTAATAAACTGAATAAGTTATAGCATAATGAAAATTGCATAATTAGATCTGGACCACCCTATACATCAGACATGTTGACGACTGGTGCCTTCCTGCTGTGACAGCTGTATAGTGCTATACAGAAGAGCTCATCTTAACCTTTTGTCTTCACCCTTCAACAATGTCTCTGAAACACAAATCTGATGCAAGTGCTGGTGATACAGTAAAGAAGAGAAAAACCATCAACATTGAAAATAAAGTGGAAATAATAAAAAAGGTCAGAAAGAGGTGAAACTCCATCATTCATTGGCAGAGCACTTGGTTACAGTCGGTCAACAATAACATTTATTAAAATAATGTACCTGTTCCGACTTACATACAAATTCAACTTAAGTACATACCTACAGTCCCTATCTCGTACGTAACATGGGGACTGCCTGTATATAGATTGTCCATATTATAAAAAAAAATACTTACAGCTTAACAGATGCAATAGTTTTACACATTAGCATCTCGTAGAAGCTCAAGATTCACTCTTAGTGGGAACGGTTGCCGTTATTAATTTTTTTTTATTGATTTTATTGTAATCATTCATACAAATAGATCAATTTGTACAAAAAATAGGATTGAAAAACAGGTTTCTATTCTCGCCTTACAGATGGACGTGAATTGTAGTTTGCAAGAAAAGCTGCAAGTTCTTCCCTTAACATCATTTGTCTCCATAAAAATCTTCCCGTACATGCAGCACGATTAACATCCAAACACTGCACTGCACACTTGACAAATCATTAAGAGGGTAGAGCGTTATTCTGCCCTACACGACTCCAAAATAAAACCAAAAAATAAGGAAAATCATTTTGACGTGCATGCTGTTAATCCGAGTTTGGATCTTGTTTTGGCTTTACGCAAAGTTGCATGGCGATGACAAAAGCGGCCTGGAATGTTAAACCACAGTGTGAGTGCAGGCCAGCGGGGAAGTAGGGAGTGGGGACAATCGTACTTGGGCACATTACAGAACAAATAGTGTCTAGTGTGAGTCCAACGGAGGTGGCAACGGGATGAGTAAGCGCTAGTGACAGAACAAGATGGCTGGGAGACACCTGAGGAAACCAATTCGATTGGCGTCTTGTCGAACTGATTTTAAAGTAGGAGCAGGGGAGACAAGAGGGGGCCACTGATTCAAGAAACCAAAAAGGGTCGATTCTGATTTTAACCGGAAGTTAAATGTGGTGTGATCCGTTCATTTCAAATTGATTGTCACCTGCGGTGTACAAAGTAAAATGAACTGCACGCTTAACTTAAGTGCATCACACCGGGCCGAATCTCACTTCGTAAATGAGGTCTAATATAACAGGTAGAGGATTTGAGAGATGTCACAGGGTGAGCGTGGAATATCTGAAGGCGGCTACCTTAGGACCACAACATCTGAGAATGTAATAAAGTCAGAGAAACGTAAAGTGGGATTGATGAAGTATTCTCAGACTTGATAGCGCTGCAATCACTAAAGGGCTCTCACACATATAATTGCAGGAGCCGCTTGACTGAAGTTTGAAAGGATGACAGTCGGGAGCAAGAATTAAACGTACAAGCTCTAAAAAGGATGGAGTGAACTCAGACCAAAAAAAAAACATTCAGTCGTAATGTTTGATAACCTTTGTGTAAGTTGGATGGACTTTTACATCTCATGGCGAGTCACAGCAAGTACCGGTACGATGACATTTTGAGTACTGTGGAGAATTGGCTTAAACTTCTTACTTCAGATGCTCTTTCACTGCTGGATGAATTTCATTTGATACAATAAGAGAGAGTAGAAAAAGCAGGAGCGGGACTGGACAACTATGTGAATGAACAATGGCAAAAACAATAAGGGCACATTATAATTAAACTTTATCTATCTATCTATCTATCTATCTATCTATCTATCTATCTATCTATCTATCTATCTATCTATCTATCTATCTATCTATCTATCTATCTATCTATCTATCTATCTATCTATCTATCTATCTATCTATCTATTATACAGTGCCTTTCACATCTATCTATCTATCTATCTATCTATCTATCTATCTATCTATCTATCTATCTATCTATCTATCTATCTATCTATCTATCTATCTATCTATCTATCTATCTATCTATCTATTATATAGTGCCTTTCACATCTATCTATCTATCTATCTATCTATCTATCTATCTATCTATCTATCTATCTATCTATCTATCTATCTATCTATCTATCTATCTATCTATCTATATATCTATCTATTATATAGTGCCTTTCATATCTATCTGTCTATTGTGACAGATAGGGGGCACTATCGCTCCCTTGAACCCTTGGATCAGACGCCAGACACCAGATAAAAGTCCAATAATTGACTTTATTCCAATAATAAAGTGCACAAAGCACCCTCCACTCCACTATACTCATAAATATACATCAATCCATCCATCCATTTTCCAACCCGCTGAATCCGAACACAGGGTCACGGGGGTCTGCTGGAGCCAATCCCAGCCAACACAGGGCACAAGGCAGGAACCAATCCCGGGCAGGGTGCCAACCCACCGCAGCATAAATATACACAATAACAATAATCAATAAACAATCCTCCACTCCCAGACACATTGCCACCCTTCCTCCCGACTCAGCTCCTCCATCTGGGATCTCCCACCGTCCCTTATAGTCCTTGACCTGGAAGTGCTTCTGATCCCTCAGTCCATGTGATTATCCAGCACTTCCGGGTCAGGTGAAAACTCTCCTTCTTCATCCCGGAAATACATCATTTCCTCTGTTGCTGTGACTAAGACGTACTTCCGGGTTATAGGGGAAATACAAGTCCTTGAGCATCCCTGTAGTGTCCTCTGGCGGCCCCCACGGTATCCAGCAGGGTTGTGAATAGAAACTCCATTGTCCATGATTCCCTGCTGGCATTCGGGGCACCTCCATGCTGCAGGGAGGGATCCATCTGGTGGCCTGGGGGTATTGAATGGCCGGCCATATCCCACACTATCTATCTATCTATCTATCTATCTATCTATCTATCTATCTATCTATCTATCTATCTATCTATCTATCTATCTATCTATCTATCTATCTATCTATCTATCTATCTATCTATCTATCTATCTATCTATCTATCTATCTATCTATCTATCTATTGCAGCAGGATGCAGGAATGATAGCCTTGCTACATAAGAAAATTTGGGTTGCCAACCGAATCGTCCCATTTATTATCTACAAAGAGAAAAGGCAAAAAACAAAGAAAAACCCCTTTCTGCCATGCATCCCGTTATGTGGGGTATTTCAAAGTTAAACAACAGTATTTTCTGCTGGTTAGTCAAGGTCACAGTGCTAGTGGAGCTCCATCAGGCAGGTCACTTGAGCTGGTAATGACGTCTCCTTCTGGGATGCCCAGTATTTTATGGCGGCTCAACCTGAAGGGTTGGGGTCAGTTGCCCTCACTAGCCAGCTTCACATTACCGTTTAGAAAGAAGGAGACGACAGTGTTAACGATACAGTAATCCCTCCTCGATCGCGGGGGTTGCGTTCCAGAACCTCCCGCGAAAGGTGAAAATCCGCGAAGTAGAAACCATATGTTTATGTGGTTATTTTTATATTGTCATGCTTGGGTCACAGATTTGAACAGAAACACAGGAGGTTGTAGAGAGGCAGGAGCTTTATTCAAACACTGCTATCAAACATTTGTCTCTTTTTCAAAAGTTTAAACTGTGCTCCATTACAAGACAGAGATGACAGTTCCGTCTCAAAATTAAAAGAATGCAAACATATCTTCCTCTTCAAAGGAGTGCGCGTCAGGAGCAGATAATGTCAGAGAGAGAGAGAAAAGCAAACAATCAAAAATCAGTAGGGCTGTTTGGCTTTTAAGTATGCGAAGCACCGCTGGACAAAGCAGCTGCAAGGAAGGGAGCAACGTGATGGTAGTCTTTCAGAATTTTTAGAGGAGCGTCCGTATCCTCTAGGCCAGTGTGCAAACAGCCTGTCCGTCAGGAGCAGAGAATGTCAGAGAGAGAGAGAGACAGAGAAAAACAAACAATCAAAAGTCAATATGTGCCCTTCGAGCTTTTAAGTATGCGAAGCACCGTGCGGGAAGCATGTCACTTGACAAAGCAGCTGCACGGAAGGGAGCAACGTGAAGGTAATCTTTCAGCATTTTTAGACGAGCGTCGGTATCGTCTAGTGGTGCGAACAGCCCCCCTGCTCACACCCCGTCTGTCAGGAGCAGAGAATGTCAGAGCAAGTGAGAGAGAGAGAGAAAAGCAAACAATCAAAAATCAATACGTGCTGTTTGATCTTTTAAGTATGTGAAGCACCGTGTAGGAAGCATATCACTTGACAAAGCAGCCACAAGTAAGCCCAGCAAGGAAGAGAGCAATGTGAAGGTAATCTTTCAGCGTTTTTTGAGGAGCGGCCGTATCCTATAGGGGTGCGAACAGCCCCCGTGCTCACAATATATTTGAGGAGTTTTATTTAATACGTAATACAAGCTCTGGTTGGGTAGCTTCTCAGCCATCTGCCAATAGCATCCCTTGTATGAAATCAACTGAGCAAAGCAACTGAGGAAGCGTGTACCAGAAATTAAAAGACCCATTGTCCGCAGAAATCCGCGAACCAGCAAAAAATCTGCGGTATATATTTAAATATGCTTACATATAAAATCCGCGATAGAGTGAAGCCGTGAAAGTCGAAGCGCGATATAGCGAGGGATTACTGTACTGCTGTCCCTCATCCCAGCGGGTTATTTCATGCCTCGATTGAGCCTGTCTCTATATTTGTCTATCTATCTGTCTACAGGTAAAATTCCTTTAGCGCAAACTCCTTTTTAACAAAATTCTTAATTTTGTTTTTTTTTTTGGTTCCTGTTTAAAAAATTTAATTACAGCAAATCCCATTTTACCTGCAAAACTCATTGCAGCAAAGTCATTTCTCATGAACAAAGCAACAAGACAGACATTCTTCATCTGGTCTTGGCCCAAGAATCGCGATTCAGGAGCTCCACTGAACAGCCAGTCGGACTGCATGTCTAATGTCACTTGGTTTACTCAACAGTCGTCATACTTCTGTAACAGAGCAGAGCTTGACAAGGTTACTGCTGCAGATAGAAGACATTATGGGTAGATCTGGGGGAAAGGTAACTACCAATCAAATCTGACTTCCACTCTACTTGCGCAGGTCTGGAGGGCTTCAGCTAGACTCGATGGCTTAATTTCAGGTTCATCAAGACGTGGATTAGCCTCATTCAGCCCTGTCAACAGATGGAGGGGATTCTCGTTTGGCTCACTCTTAAAGAGCTGAGGGCTGAGCATCCCCTGTGTCTCTGTGTTTGAGAAATTTCCAGAGATTTTAACCGAGTGAACACCTTGTGGAAAGCATACCCCCAGACACAGACAGACAGACGCCAGAATGTCCAAACACACTTCTTTTATTTTCTTTCAGCACCACAATGCCTTCCTTTCTTCTTCTCTTTCTCTTTCTCTTTTCTTCTTCTCTTCTCACCTTCGACCTCCTCTCTCTCTCTTCTTCTTCTTCTTCTTCTTTCTCTTCTCTTCTTCTCTTTCATCTTCGACATCCTCTTGCCCTCCTCACAATCTTCGTCTTCTTCCTCCCAACTCTGGCTCTCTTAGTGGAGGGAGGCGGCCCCTTTTATTATGACCCGGATGAGCCCCAGGTGCTCCCCCTGACATCCCTTCCTGGTGTGGCGGAAGTGTCAGGAGAGCACCTGGAAGCACACCGGGTACCCTTGGGATTACTTCCGGCAGCACTTCCTAAAGTGTCGGAAGTGCTGCCATCCAGGACTCCCTAACTGTCCAGACGCCCCCTGGCGGTGGCCACGTCTTCTCACAGTGATGAGTGTCCTGGCTCCATTCCTGTGGCCCCCAGTTAGGCCCGGGCAGCTGCCCTCTCGTGGCCGAGGAGAAGTATCATCCAACTCGGGGACTGTCCAGGCGTCCCGGCCGGGCAGTGTCCCCGCTCATCCGTGACAACCTGCACACAACAATCTTTACAAATATTGTATTTGAATGTGTCTTTGAATTCTGTGCTTGCCAAATTTTGCATCCACTGATTATAACATTCAATTGTGACAATTATTTCCTCAAAGTTTTTATATAAAAAATCCATCCGTCCATCCATTTTCCAACCCGCTGAATCCGAACACAGGGTCACGGGGGTCCGCTGGAGCCAATCCCAGCCAACACAGGGCACAAGGCAGGGAACCAATCCTGGGCAGGGTGCCAACCCACCGCAGGACACACACAAACACACCCACACACCATGCACACACTAGGGCCAATTTAGAATCGCCAATCCACCTAACCTGCATGTCTTTGGACTGTGGGAGGAAACCGGAGCGCCCGGAGGAAACCCACGCAGACACGGGGAGAACATGCAAACTCCACACAGGGAGGACCCGGGAAGCGAACCCAGGTCCCCAGATCTCCCAACTGCGAGGCAGCAGCACTACCCACTGCGCCACCGTGCCGCCCATATAAAAAATCCAGGGTAAAAAAAAAATGGATGACTTACAAAAGAACAAACAGTAGGAATTTACATTACAGAAAAAGTTGAAAATTTGTGCTGCCATTGATGCTGGCAAGATTAAAATGAAATTGCCATTGAGTTCAGCTATTGTTAGAATTCCATAACAACAAAAACCCTGTTAAAATTTGACCTGTATAAGCAAAACAGCTGAGTTTCCTTTCAAAAGCAACATGTTTAGTCATATTTATAGTGAAACTTACAAAATACAGTTATTTGGATGGGGAGTCTTTAAAGTTTTTTTTTGGGCGGGGGGTAAATAAAAATAAATATTGCTCCCTAAGGATTTGGCAGCACTACATAATACAACACAATTTATTTTCTGTATAGCCCAAAATCACACAAGAAGTGCCACATTGGACTTATGTACATGGGATTTCTCAGTTTTTTTATTTTTAATAAATTTGCAAAAAACCTCAAGTAAACTTTCTCGTTGTCATTATGGGGTGTTGTGTGTAGAATTCTGAGGAAAAAAATGAATTTAATCCATTTTGGAATAAGGCTGTATCATAACAAAATGTGGAAAAAGTGATGCGCTGTGAATACTTTCCGGATGCACTGTAATTCTTCTACAGTATAAGTTTTAATAGTCCCTAAAGTTCTACTGTCTACCACACTTCTTGGTCACTTATTCCAGGTGCCTGTGGTTTCTGTGTGAAGAAAAACTGCTTGATGTTTGTATGAAATTTGCCCTTAACAAGTTTCCAACGGTGCATGGGAGTTTGCCCAACCAGTCTACATGTGTTTTGTGGATTTAGAAAAGGCATTCGACCGTGTCCCTCGGGGAATCCTGTGGGGGGTACTCCGAGAGTATGGGGTACCGGCCCCCCTGATAAGAGCTGTTCAGTCCCTGTACGATCGTTGCCAGAGCCTGGTCCGCATTGCCGGCAGTAAGTCGAACCCGTTTCCAGTGAGAGTTGGACTCCGCCAGGGCTGCCAATTGTCACCGATTCTGTTCATAACTTTTATGGACAGAATTTCTAGGCGCAGCCGGGGTGTTGAGGGGGTCCGGTTTGGTGGGCTCAGGATTGGGTCACTGCTTTTTGCAGATGATGTTGTCCTGTTTGCTTCATCAGGCCGTGATCTTCAGCTCTCTCTGGATCGGTTCGCAGCCGAGTGTGAAGCGGCTGGGATGAGAATCAGCACCTCCAAATCCGAGACCATGGTCCTCAGCCGGAAAAGGGTGGAGTGCCCTCTCAGGGTTGGGAGCGAGGTCCTGCCCCAAGTGGAGGAGTTCAAGTATCTCGGGGTCTTGTTCACGAGTGAGGGAAGAATGGAGCGTGAGATCGACAGGCGGATCGGTGCGGCATCCGCAGTAATGCGGGCTCTGCATCGGTCTGTCGTGGTGAAAAAGGAGCTGAGCCGTAAGGCGAAGCTCTCAATTTACCAGTCGATCTATGTTCCTACCCTCACCTATGGTCATGAGCTATGGGTAGTGACCGAAAGAACGAGATCACGAATACAAGCGGCTGAAATGAGTTTCCTCCGCAGGGTGTCTGGGCTTTCCCTTAAAGATAGGGTGAGAAGCTCAGTCATCCGGGAGGGGCTCAGAGTAGAACCGCTGCTCCTCCGCATCGAGAGGAGTCAGATGAGGTGGCTCGGACATCTCATCAGGATGCCTCCTGGACGCCTCCCTGGTGAGGTGTTCCGGGCACGTCCAACCGGGAGGAGGCCCCGGGGAAGACCCAGGACATGCTGGAGGGACTATGTCTCTCGACTGGCCTGGGAACGCCTTGGGATTCTCCCGGAAGAGCTAGAAGAAGTTGCTGGGGAGAGGGAAGTCTGGGCATCTCTGCTCAAGCTGCTGCCCCCGCGACCCGACCTCGGATAAGCGGGAGACAATGGATGGATGGATGGATGGATGGATGGATGGAAGTTTCCAACGGTGTCCTTGTGTTCTTGATGAACTCATTTTAAAATAATAATCTTGATCCACTGAACTAATTCCCTTCATAATTTTAAACACTTCAATCATATCTCCTCTTAATGTTCTTTGTCTTAAACTGTAAAGGCTCAGCTCTTTTAATCTTTTCTCATAACTCAACCCTTGTAGCCCTGAATCAGCCTCGTCGCTCTTCTCTTGACCTTCTCTAGTGCTGTTATGTCCTTTTTGTAGCCTGCAGACCCAAACTGCACCCAGTACTCCAGATGAGGCCTCACCAGTGTGTTATAAAGCTTGAGCAGAACCTCCTGTGACTTGTACTCCACACATCAAGGCGCTATATAACCTGACATTCTGTTAGCCTTCTTAATGGCCTCTGAACACTGTCGGGAAGTCAATAGCTTAGAGTCCACTACGACTCCTAAATCCTTCTCATATGGTGGACTCTCAATTTTCCGACCGCCCATTGTGAATTCAAACCTCACATTTTTACTTACTATGTATAACTTTTTACATTTACTCACATTAAATTTCATCTTCCACAAATCTGCCCAAGCCTGTCTGCTGTCCAAGTCGTTCTGTAATGATTAAATGGATTCAGAATTATCTGCCAGTCCACTTATCTTGATATCATCTGCCAAGTTAACCAGCTTGTTACTTATATTCCTATCTAAATCATTTATATCTATTAAAAATAGCAGCAGCCCCAGCACTGGTCCCTGCTAGTCACCACTCTTAGATCTGCCAATTCTGATGATGTTCCTCACACCATCACCCTCTGCTTCCTGTGTCTGAGCCAGTTCTGCACTCACCTAAAAACATCACTCTGAACTGCCATTCCTTTTAGTTTGATGCCCATCCTCTCATGTTGCACCTCATCAAATTCTTTCTTTTCAAAGTCCAGATAAATAATCTCATCTGCTCCACTCTGGTCGTATCCTTTTGTTGACTCCTCATAGAATTCCAGCATGTTAGTAAAACACGACCTCCATCTTCTGACCCCATGCTGACTGCTCAGTTAAACTCCTGTCCTTGCCAGGTGTTGCTCAATCTTATCCTTAATAATTCCTTCCATTAATTTTGCTGTGATGCACATTAAGCCTACTGGCCTATAGTTGCTTGGATTTGCCTGGTCACCCATTTTATATAACGGGATAATATTTACCTTTTACCTGGAATTTCCTAAAATCACTTGTCAAGGGTTTATATATTGTAAGTGTCCGGGAGGCCAGAAAGACATCTCAGCCAGGATCGAGGAGGATTTCTTGTCCAGATGGGAAGCTATAACTGAAGGATGGCCATTACCCCCCCCCCCCCGAAATTCATTAAAATACCCATCCTGTTTGGGATACCAGAAGGTAGGATGGACTGGTGTGAGCTGTTGGTCTGGAGAAGTTCATCTCCCAGACTAACAGGTGGCAGTGTTCGTCACGAGTAATGAACAGTTTGGAGATCCATGGGGCTTGCAAGGGAATTGGAGCGGGGAATACAGAAGCACAACCCTGTAGGGGTCCTTGGGTGCCTTGAGCATGGGAGAGGCGCTATATAAATAAAATGTATTATTATTATTATTATTATTATTATTAAAATGTATTGGGTGACGATAGAGGGAGTTGCCGGGGGAAGACCACCCTGGTTTACATAAGACCCACAAGTGCTTCCATAGAAGAGACATCCCCACCCACAATTACAGCAGCGCAAGTGAGCAGAGAGCTGAGGAAACTTCGTGCCAGCAAAGCAGCAGGTCCAGATGGAGTATCGCCACGACTGCTGAAGGTCTGTGCATCAGAGCTGGGGGGTCCTCTACAGCGCATCTTTAACCTGAGCCTGGAACAGGGGAAAGTCCCGAGGCTTTGGAAAACATCTTGCATCAACCCAGTCCCAAAGGTATCACGTCCTGGTGAGCTGAATGACTTCCGGCCTGTCGCTCTAACATCACACGTGATGAAGACCATGGAGCGGCTGCTGCTTCACCACCTGAGGCCACAGGTCCAACACGCCCTCGACACTCTGCAGTTCGCATACCAGGAGAAGGTGGGAGCGGAAGATGCCATCATCTATATGCTACATCGATCCCTCTCCCACTTGGACAGAGGCAGTGGCGCTGTAAGAATTATGTTTCTGGACTTCTCTAGCGCCTTCAACACCATCCAACCTCTGCTCCTTAGGGACAAGCTGACAGAGATGGGAGTAGATTCATACCTGGTGTCATGGATCGTGGACTATCTTACAGACAGACCTCAGTATGTGCGTCTCGAGAACTGCAGGTCTGACATTGTGGTCAGCAACACAGGAGCGCCGCAGGGGACTGTACTTTCTCCGGTCCTGTTCAGCCTATAAACATCGGACTTCCAATATAACTCGGAGTCCTGCCACGTGCAAAAGTTCACTGACGACACTGCTATCGTGGGCTGCATCAGGAGTGGGCAGGAGGAGGAGTATAGAAACCTCATCAAGGACTTTGTTAAATGGTGCGACTTAAACCACCTACAACTGAACACCAGCAAAACCAAGGAACTGGTGGTGGATTTTAGGAGACCCAGGCTCCTCATGGACCCCGTGATCATCAGAGGTGACTGTGTGCAGAGGGTGCAGACCTATAAATACCCGGGAGTGCAGCTGGACGATAAATTGGACTGGACTGCCAATACTGATTCTCTGTGCAAGAAAGGACAGAGCCGCCTGTACTTCATTAGAAGACTGGCATCCTTCAACATCTGCAGTAAGATGCTGTAGATGTTCTATCAGATGGTTGTGGCGAGCACCCTCTTCTACGCAGTGGTGTGCTGGGGAGGCAGCATTAAGAAGAAGGATGTCTCACGCCTGGACAAACTGGTAAGGAAGGCAGGCTCTATTGTTGGCATAGAGCTGGACGGTTTGACATCCATAGCAGAGCAACGGGCACTCAGCAGGCTCCTATCAATTATGGAGAATCCACTACATCCATTAAACAGTGTCATCTCCAGACAGAGGAGCAGCTTCAGCGACAGACTGCTGTCACTGTCCTGCTCCACTGACAGACTGAGAAGATCATTCCTCCCCCAAACTATGCGACTCTTCAATTCCACCAGAGGGGGTAAACGTTGAACATTATTCAAGTTATTGTCTGTTTTTTACCTGCATATTTATTACTCTTTAATTTAATATTTTTTGCTGCTGGAGTATGTGAATTTCCCCCTGGGATTAATACAGTATCTATCTATCTATCTATCTATCTATCTATCTATCTATCTATCTATCTATCTATCTATCTATCTATCTATCTATCTATCTATCTATCTATCTATCTATCTATCTATCTATCTATCTATCTATCTATCTATCTACAACATGCCATTGGAAATAATCCCAGGTCCAGCTTAAAAGGAGCCCGCCGCCATATTTCATGGAGTCCGAGTCGGGAGGCAGCGGGCAAAACTCACTGGAGTAGAGAAGGAGAGAGAAAAGAGAGAAGGGGAACATCTAAGTCTATACATTGGCTACAGTAATTGTTATTTTTGAGCTGTGTGGAGTGAAAATCCTTTATTTGAACCTGGCGTTATGTTGGATCTTGTGTGTCTGGGCTTTGGGAGCTAGTTGGTGCTCCCTACTGCTCACTATATGTACTCAATGACTTCCGTAAGAACTTGAAAGTAAATATGATCCAGTCCTGGTGATTTGTTGGTTTGAATTCACCCTCAAT
Organism: Erpetoichthys calabaricus; assembly: GCF_900747795.2. Taxonomy (NCBI): domain Eukaryota; kingdom Metazoa; phylum Chordata; class Cladistia; order Polypteriformes; family Polypteridae; genus Erpetoichthys; species Erpetoichthys calabaricus. Next base: position 8,550,475 of record NC_041394.2, read on the forward strand.
GTTGCTGATACGCCTGTTTAAACTTTGTGGTCACTGATCAAAATAAACACATCGCTCTCTTTCTGCCTGATGGGAATTGTAGTCCCTATGTTGGCACTGCCACAATGTTGCAGATAGACATACATATGTGTGGAGATGTGGAATATACAGGGTGAGTCAAAATTATGTTAACGCTAATGGATTATTTTTCTTCTGAAGATAGATATACAACATGGGTGACAAATTAACACTAGAGCAAAGAAGAGTGGTTGCAAGGTTGCAATTCATTATATGGTGAAGGAGTGCGTGTATAGTGGGAAAGTTCATGATATCAATGACCAGAGGGACAGAATACGGACTGTGGTATCATCTATTCCCCGCTTTAAATGGTACTGTTGCTCGTTGGTTTTTGTATGTTGAACATGATGGCGAACAGCTTGAGACATTCCTGTAAATCATCTTGCACATATGACGTATGTTTTGTGAATAAATTGTTTCCGCCATTCAAATGTTAACATAATTTTGACTCATCCTGTATATATGAGGCAATTCAAAATGAAAGAGCAGATTTCAAAAATGCATTTCAAAACAAACTTTTTAAGACAGAAACACATTCCGCACATCACTGGATAGAGGAAAGTTCAACGTTTGGTCCTTGAGGTTGCATGCACTCAAAATGAACACCATGTGTAGAGCGACAAACATCAAAACGGTAGACCCACGAGTCAACTGGTCCCTAGTTACTGAATTCATAGCTTCATCAATTCGATGTCACAAATCTGGAAGATTAGCGGGCACAGGTGGAACAAACACTCTTTCATTAATGTACCCCCATAGATAAAAATCACAGGGGGTGAGGTCTGGAGACCTGGGAGGGCATAGACGATGAGCAAGATCTTGTTGTCCACCTCTTCCAATCCGTGGTCCTGGAATGGTGTCGTTCAGGTCACACCGGACCTCCAAGTGGAAAAGAGGCGGGACACCATCTTGCATGAAAATGAAGTCATTCGAATCTTCTTGACGTTGAGGAAACAACCAGTTTTGTAAGCATGTTCAGGTATGAAAATCCAGTCTCACTTTGCCCCACAAAACAGAAAGGTCCATAAGCGTTGCTTGCTGAAATTGTACAAAACATACTTACCTTCGGTGAGTCTCTTTCACGTTCGACGACTATGCAAGGATTTTCATAGCTCCAAATTCTAACATTGTGGCGATTAACCTTACCAGAGAGATGGAAAGTACTTCCATATCCTAAAGAATTGCAGTGCAAAATTCAAACCTTTTTTCATGGTTGTCGGGATGCAATGCCTTCAATAATTGTAACTTGTAAGGCTTCATATGCAGACGCTGTCTAAGAATACGGCATACCATATCCTAGGGCTCTGTTTGATCACACCTCGGATATACTCGACATTTTCATCTGACGTGCCTGGACGACCAGTGCATTTACGTTTGCATATACAACCTTCGTCTACAAATTTTTTATGCCACTCGCAAATTTGTTTATGACAAGGCAGCTGTTTGTTGAACCGTCGGCGGATATTCACGTTGCAGTTGAACAATGGACTCACAATTCACAAATTGCAGCACGCAAAATGATTTCTCTCATGGTGTTGTCGCCATTTTACTATAAACGAGAAATAGCGCTCGGTGGCATTTCACTGGTACTTTTAGGCGGGCTTTTAAACTTTGAACTTTCCTCTATCCAGTGACGTGCGAAATGTGTTTCTGTTTAATACAGTTTGTTTCAAATAAATTTTTGAAATCTGCTCTTTCATTCTGAATAGCCTGGTATATAAACCTTCCTACCTGAATCAATTTTGCCAATTTGGCTAAAAAGTGCATAGTTTAGTGCAGAGATGTCAAACTCCAGGCCTGGTGGTCTGCAGTGGCTGCAGGTTTTCATTCTAACCCTTTTCGTAATAAGTGACCAGTTTTCACTGCTAATTAACTCCTTTTCCATCCATCCATCCATTTTCCATCCCGCTATATCCTAACACAGGGTCACAGGGGTCTGCTGGAGTCAATCCCAGCCAACACAGAGTGCAAGGCAGGAACAAATCCCTGTGCAGGGCACCAACCCACCGCAGTAACTGCTTTTCCCTTCATCTTGATAGATAGATAGATAGATAGATAGATAGATAGATAGATAGATAGATAGATAGATAGATAGATAGATAGATAGATAGATAGATAGATAGATAGATAGATAGATAGATAGATAGATATATAAAGATAGATATATAGATAGATAGATAGATAGATAGATAGATAGATAGATAGATAGATAGATAGATAGATAGATAGATAGATGTGAAAGGCACTATATAACAAATAGATAGATAGATAGATATGAAAGGCACTATATAATAGATAGATAGATAGATAGATAGATAGATAGATAGATAGATAGATAGATAGATAGATAGATAGATAGATAGATAGATAGATAGATAGATAGATAGATAGATAGATAGATAGATAGATAGATAGATAGATACTTTATTAATCCCAAGGGGAAATTCACAATAGCCCTGTTTTTAAGGATTCAGTCCCCTGAATTGATTCTTTTCTTCATTAAATGACAGCCAAACGGAAATGAGACGTGAAACGAGCCAACAGATGGCCAATTAAACTGGGATTTCAAACTCCAACCAATTTCATTCCAAACAGTTTCTTAATGAGATGCTGATTCTTGCTGTTAATTAAACCCGCCATTTAATTCCTTGGCTTGTCGCTGCTTTCATTCTGCCACAGCAGACATTTCCAAAAGTGCTGATTTTCTGTTTAACTGAGACCTTCACCTTTCTTTATTTTCAGCTATTGCGTGATGGGCACAGGTTAGCTGGTCATGTGGCGGCTCGTTTTGGGTCTCATTATTGTCTGGCTGCTAACTAAGGAAAAAGAAACAACTAAAGGGGTCTGAGCCACGTCAATTACAACTAAGGCAAAATAAGTTAATTAGCAGCAAAAACTGGTCACCAATTAAGGGGATGGTTAGAATGAAAACCTGCAGCCACTGTGGCCCTCCAGGACCTAAGTTCGACACCCCTGGTTTAGTGTTTCTTTTAGTGAAGTGAAATTCTAAGGCTCCCTGCAGACTTCCTTTCAATGGAATTGGTGGCACACCAACTGGTGGGCTATCATGTTAAGTTCAAGTCTTGACTGTAAGATGTTCAAAATGTTGAGAAAGGTTGACAGTTGTCTTATGTAGGACTTTAGATAGAACTTTACTTTGTCCCAGTGGGAACGTTGGCCTATTACCGAAGCTCTTTCAATAAATATATATATATATATATATATATAATAAATATATATATATATATATTGTCACACACGTGCGCTTGGGAGACAGCTTGAAGGTAATTCCACACCATGCCAGGGGGTGGCGGGGTGCAATAATCCTGTGTCTGTTATCTCTGCAGATCAAATACGAAAAAATCCTGCCTGAGTCAGATGATGTCACTTCCGGTTCCGGGCACGAAGACAGCACTTCCAGTTCCGGCCCATTTGAGGTCATTTCCACCGGCCTGCCTTAAAACCCTGACAACTTCATTCTATAATCAGTTCTGTTTTGGACTCAAAACAGAACTGATTATAGATTATACGCACAACTCTGCATATATTTGCCCTTTTTGCAGCCAGGGATTAAGTACTGCATACGGGTGACAGCCCGTGAAACGAGCCAACAGATGACCAGCTAAACTGGGATTTCAAACTCCAACCAATTTCATTCCAGCCAGTTTCTTAATGAGATGCTGATTCTTGCTGTTAATTAAACCCAACATTTAATTCCGTGGCTTGTCGCTGCTTTCAGTCTGCCACAGCAGACATTTCCAAAAGTGTTGATTTTCTCTTTGACTGAGAACTTCATCTTTCTTTACTTTCAGCTAATGTGTGATGGGCACAGGTTAGCTGGTCATGTGGCGGCTCGTTTTGGGTCTCATTATTGTCTGGCTGCTAATTAAGGAAGAAGAAACAACTAAAGGGGTCTGAGCCATGTCAATTAAAACTAAGGCAAAAGAATTTAATTAGCAGCAAAAACTGGTCACTAATTAAGGGGATGGTTAGAATGAAAACCTGCAGCCACTGTGGCCCTCCAGGACCGGAGTTCGACACCCCTGGTTTAGTGTTTCTTTTAGTGAAGTGAAATCCTAAGGCTCCCTGCAGACTCCCTTTCAGTGGAATTGGTGGCACACCAACTGGTGGGCCTGATCTCGGGTGACACCCCCACACACTTCGAAAGTTTCTGTGGTCTATGGATGGCATCACTTTTAAGTAAAGCATCATCTTTGAACGTCTTGCATCTTCTTTCTGCTTTCACCCCAGGGGGCCACAATTTTACTTTTTCTCTAAGGCTTTTAGGATTATGGTTAAAAAAATAATTTAGTCCTAAAGGAAGTCTATTTAGTTCATATTTCCCAGTTTTGTAGCTGCCTCACAGCCTGCTGCCATACCCCCTTTGGTGTGCAGACTGGTAAAATTAATCACTCCAGATTACATCGCGTCAGTTTGGCCTGATCTTGCCCCAAACCGCCCAAGGCTTTCTACTTCTCCAAAGGATCATTCATTGTATAAGGTCATGTTATTTCATGCATCATTGATTTCTACAGGAAAGAAAAAGAAAAAGAAATCTTTTCTTTCTGATGGTCTCTGTGTCAAATTCCTGATCAGATCACCTGAGTGGTTATTAATCTCTGACATAATGAGAATTCAAAGAAAATCTTTCTGCTGAAATGCAATTACAAGTGGGATTACAAAGCCCCCTTTTTTCCTTTGAGCTGGAATCTGCAGTTTTATTTATTTAATAAAAGACAGGGAAATACCTAAACTGCTTTAATATCAGATAAAAATAGTTTAATCCTTAGCAATGTAGAGATGGAGGCAGTGCAGCGACATGCAGCTAAATCAAATGTACAAATACTAGGAGCTGACAGTTAGGACACAGCTGGCTGTCACATACTAGAACGGCTGTTGTCCTTGTATCCTCAATTCCAATTTCTCTTTAATTTTAATTGTCATTTTGTTTGCTGCCTAACACATCTCTATTGTTAATAATTTTGCCTGGCAGTCTAGCAGAGAAAAGCCCTTGAAATACGTCATTCCCTTTTTACAGATTCACAATGTTAGCATTTGATACGGGTTTATAAACTCATATATGGGATTATTCTAAACTGCTACTATGACAGACCCTAATGCTGTAACCAACCAAATATTTATGGGGCCTGCTCCTTTGATATACAGTATACACATAGGGTGAGCTTGACCTATCACAGGGAAACATCAGTAAAAGCTAAACAATAATCACATAATCCCCATGAACATGAATACACTTCTCTGCCACTCAATTCGAACATCTTGTCTTTCCAGTGCAATCATACCTCTCTAGCCAACTTGATGTCTGAAGATGTCCCAAAATTGAAGCGAGCCCTGCTGATCACAGAGCAGGTAGTAGTCACACGAAACAGAGTGTGACAAAGAGTCAGCCATTGCAGCCCATACAGTATGAATGAGGATATTGTTGTTATGTTTTCTATCATGTTTTTACTTCCATGTAAAGGGAAAATGGGTGATGGGGTCACTATCATGTTAAGTTTAGGTCTGACTGTAAGATGTTCCAAATGTTGAGAAAGGTTGGCAGTTGTCTTATGTAGGACTTTAGATAGAACTTTACTTTGTCCCAATGGGAACTTTGACCTATTACTGAAGCTCTTTCAATAAATATACAGTACTGTGCAAAAGTTTTAGGCAGGTGTGAAAAAATGCTGTAAACAAAGAATGCTTTCACAAATGGACGTGTTAATCATTTATTTTCATCAATCAACAAAATGCAGTGAATGAACAAAAGAGAAATCTAAATCAAATCAATATTTGGTGTGACCACCCTTTGCCTTCAAAACAGCATCAATTCTTCTAGGTGCACTTGCACACAGTTTTTGAAGGAACTCAGCTGGTAGGTTGTTCCAAACATCTTGGAGAACTAACCCCAGATCTTCTGTGGATGTCGGCTTCCTCACATCCTTCTGTCTGTTCATGTAATCCAAGACACACTCGATGATGTTGAGATCACTTCATACCAGGACTTCTTGCTCTTCTTTACACTGAAGGTAGTTCTTAATGACTTTGGCTGTATGTTTGGGGTCGTTGTCCTGCTTCAGAATACATTTGGGGCCAATCATACGCCTCCCTGATGGTATTGCATGATGGATAAGTATCTGCCTGTATTTCTCAGCATTGAGAACACCATTAATCCTGACCAAGTCTCCAACTCCATTTGCAGAAATGCAGCCCCAAACGTTCAAGGAACCTCCACCATGCTTCACTGTTGCCTGCAGACACTCATTATTGTACCGCTCTCCAGCCCTTTGACGAACAAACTGCCTTCTACTATAGACAGATATTTTAAATTTTGACTCATCAGTCCAGAGCACCTGCTGCCATTTTTCTGCACCCCAGTTCCTATGTTTTCATGCATACTTGAGTCGCTTGGCCTTGTTTCCACGTCGGAGGTATGGCATTTTGGCTGCAACTCTTCCATGGAGACCACTTCTGGCCAAACTTCTCCGGACAGTAGATGGGTGTACCTGGGTCCCACTGGTTTCTGCCAGTTCTGAGCTGATGGCACTGCTGGACATCTTCCAATGTCGAAGGGTAATAAGCTTGATGTGTCTTTCATCTGCTGCACTAAGTTTCCTTGGCCGACCACTGCGTCTACGATCCTCAACGTTGCCCGTTTCTTTGTGCTTCTTCAAAAGAGCTTGAACAGCACATCTTGAAACCCCAGTCTGCTTTGAAATCTTTGTCTGGGAGAGACCTTACTGATGCAGTAGAACTACCTTGTGTCTTGTTGCTGTGCTCAATCTTGCCATGACATGAAACTGTCTTCCACAACCTCACCTTGGTAGCAGAGTTTGGTTGTTCCTCACCCAGTTTGAAGCCTCCTACACAGCTGTTTCTGTTTCACTTAATGACTGTGTTTCAACCTACGTGTGACATTGATGATCATTAGCACCTGTTTGGTACAATTGGTTGATCAGACACCTGAGTAGAATCCTACAAAATCCCTGACTTTGTGCAAGTGGACCGATAAGAATTGATGCTGGTTTGAAGGCAAAAGGTAGGAACACCAAATATTGATTTGATTTAGATTTTTTTTTTTGTTCGCTCACTTTGCATTTTGTAAATTGATAACAATAAACAATCATTATTTATATTTCTGAAAGCATTCTTTGTTTACAGCATTTTTTCACACCTGTCTAAAGCTTTTGGACAGTACTGTATATACTGAATAAACTTGCGCTTAGGTTCTCCCGCAAATAAGTCAGGACTTGATTTTACCATATAATTTAATAAAGTCGGTCATATAAGTCAAATGCAGAAAACTCACACTATTAGTCCAAGATATTACGATATGCTAACGCCCACCTGAGAGAGAAACCACGGAGCACACGGCCTTTTTTTTCTATGTGGGTACGGCAATGTGCTGTATCAGCGTGTGCTCCTAACCTCTCACTCTATAGTTTTATTTGTTTTTTTGTTTTTTCCCTGAATTTACTGTCTTAATCTGTCTTTCTTTATTTACCTGGTTTGTACAATGCTATATACTGTATACCCTGCCGTTTTATCTTAAACTCTATAAAGTGCCTTGAGCATGGGAAAGGCACTATATAAATAAAATTTATTATTATTATTATTATTATTATTATTGTTATTGTGCCTACGTGACCACATGGTAATACCTGCACTATTCCGAAGTGACGTTTGCACTGATTTGTGTTTTTTGTCTCTCACACCCTCATACACCTTTATTGTAAGAGCATCCCTTATCTACGATGGAGCGTTCGATCAGAAGAAAATATGAAACATCATTGAAGTAGCGATAGAAATTGGTAACAGCGCTGCTGCAACAAAATTCAATGCATCTGAGAAACTGGTGCGAGATTGGAGGAGGCAAGAAAATGTAAAAAAATAAAAAATAAATGTCACATTTTTAAACGGCCGCTCAAGTCTGGGTTTGATTTTATGATCGATTTTTGGGCATATAACTTGCGGTCTGATTTTATGATTGATTTTTCGGGTTTCAGGATCTGACTTATATGTAAGTATATACGGAAATAAATGTATATCTGTATATTGTCACACACATGCGCTTGGGAGTCAGCTTGAAGGACCAAATAAAAGTAATTCCACACCAGGCCAGAGGGTGGCACTAATCCTGTATCTGTTATCTCTGGAGATCAACTACGAGAAAACCTGCCAGAGTCTGATGATGTCACTTCCAGATCCGGCCATGAAGATGTCACTTCTGGTTCTGGCCCCTATGATGTCACTTCTGCCGGCCTGCCTTAATACCATGACAACTTCATTCTATAATCAGTTCTGTTTTGGACTCAAACCTCTTCACAACTCTGCATATGCATCCATTATCTAACCCGCTATATCACGGGGGTGTGCTGGAGCCAACCTCAGCCAACACAGGGTGCAAGACAGGAAATAAACCCTGCCCCAAACCACAGGGCACACACACACACACACACCAAGCACACACTAGAATTTAGGATCGCAAATGCAAATAACCTTTTACATGTCTGTGGACTGCAGGAGGAAACTGGAGTACATGGAGGAAACCCACGCAGACAGAACATGCAAACTCCACCCAGGGAGGACCTGGGAAGCAAACCCGGGTCTCCTAACTGCGAGGCAGCAGCACTAGCACTGCACCACCGTGCCGCCCTGCAACTCTGCATATATATATCCTTTTTGCAGCCAGGGATTAAGTATACGATTGGCTGTCCCTGCCCAAGGCTGTTCATTTTCACTATATGTATATATATATATATATATATATATATATATATATATATATATATATATATATATATATACAGTCATATGAAAAACTTTGGGAACCCCTCTTAATTCTTTGGATTTTTGTTTCTCATTGGCTGAGCTTTCAAAGTAGCAACTTTCTTTTAATATACGACATGCCTTATGGACACAGTAGTATTTCAGCAGTGACATTACGTTTATTGGATTAACAGAAAATATGCAATATGCATCATAACAAAATTAGACAGGTGCATAAATGTGGGCACCCCAACAGAGATATGACATCAATACTTAGTTGAGCCTCCTTTTGCCAATCTAACAGCCTCTAGACGCTGTCCTCCTATAGCCTGTGATGAGTGTCTGGATTCTGGATGGAGGTATTTCTGACCATTCTTCATACAAAATCTCTCCAGTTCTGTTCAATTTGATGGCTTCCCAGCATGGACAGTCTGCTTCAAATCATCCCCTAGATTTTCGATGATATTCCAGTCAGGGGACTGTGACGGCCATTCCAGAACATTGTACTTCTCCCTCTGCATGAATGCCTTTGTAGATTTCCAACTGTGTTTTGGGTCATTGTCTTGTTGGAATATCCAACCCCTGTGTAACTTCAACTTTGTGACTGATGCTTGAACATTATCCTGAAGAATGTGTTGATATTGGGTTGAATTCATCCGACCCTCGACTTTAACAAGGTCCCCAGTCCCTGAACTAGCCACACAGCCCCACAGCATGATGGAAAACATCACCAAATTTGACAGTAGGTAGCAGGTGTTTTTCTTCTTCCGCTATTGCAAAGTGCTTTTTGTTCTGACCAAAGAACTTAATTTTTGTCTCATCAGTCCAAAGCACTTTGTTCCAAAATGAATCTGGCTTGTCTAAATGAGCATTGGCATACAACAAGCGACTCTGTTTGTAACGTGAGTGCAGAAAGGTCTTCTTTCTCATCACCTTGCAATACAGTTGTTCTTTGTGCAAATTGCGCTGAATTGTAGAACGATGTACATAAACACCATCTGCAGCAAGATGTTCTTGCAGGTCTTTGGAGGTGATCTTGGGTTGTCTGTAACCATTCTCACAATCCTGCGCATATGGAGGTGCATGAAAGACATAGGATGACCAGAAGAGCATATGAGGATGGTCCAGGTTACGTATGAGGGAGTGAGGACTGAGGTAAGAAGTAGTGTGGCCATAATAGACAAAAATTCCAGTAAGAATATGTCTGCACCAGGGATCTTCTTGAAGTCTTCATCTCTCTGACCTGGTTTTCGATGTCTTCAGTCATGGGACAAAAGACCATTCCCCCTGGTGCAGGCTTTTTGCTAAAGGGCTTTGGAAGATAGAGGGTTGAAGATAAATAGGAAGAAGAAACAGAATACAAGGGGGTACCCAAAAATAACTGGAATCTGTACATGGCGTGCAATCTCGACTTAGTTGTGAATTTCGCCGCTAGTTGTAGCATACTTCTGTGTCAGTCTGCCGAGTGGCGTTGCTCTGTATTGTTCGTACGCCATTCCGTGTCGGTTTTACTTGGTGCTTATTGAATGTATTCTGAGATTTTTGTGGTGGGTGATCATAAAGAACAGCGAGTCTGCGTAAAATTTTGTTTTCTTGTAGGGAAAAAAGATGCTGACACTATAATGATGCTTGGAAATCCTTTTAAAGAAGAACTTTTAAGTAAAACTAAGAGTGGTTTTCACATTTCAAATGATGGGAAATGTTACTTGAAGACCAACCAAGATCTGGCGAACCTTCCACATTTAGGAATTACGAAAATCTTGAAAAAGTTTGCACTGCAATTTACGAAAATTGTCGTCTGACTATTGAAGAGATTTCTTAATTGACTTGTGTGTCTTGGAGTTTTTGTCACCTTCCCTACTCACCTGATCTTTGCTCCATGTGACTTTTTCTTGCTCCCGCATACGAAAAAAAGAACTCAAAGGAAAGCGTTTCTGTACCATGGAGGAAGTCAAAGAAAAATCCCTTGCAGGCCTAGGACAACGTTCCTCTTCAGCAATTCCAAAAATGTTTCCACCAGTGGGAAAACCGCTGGGTCAAGTGCATTCATTCACATGGAGAGGACTTTGGAGGAAACTAAAGTTTCTGGAAGCAAAAATTATTAAAACAATTTTTTTTTCTCAATTCCAGTTATTTTTGGGTACCCCTTCGTATATGAGGTTTAATGATGATCAGGATTCAGAAGTTAGCCTGCATGGAGAGCTATTGAAAAGACCAGAGAAGTATAAATGCTACATCAATGGATCCCCAAAGTAGAGGTTTAGGTGCAGAGTTAACCCATGGCTATCTGAAGGAAAAGGTTCTGACTGGGGAGGAGATGCAGGACAGAGCTGTCTTAGAGAAGGCTGATCAAGGACATCGGCCTCACGTTGAAGTGGAAAAAGAAGAAAAAGATAAAGAAGAAACAAAGGCAATCCTCACTTAACGACCTACCAGTTCAGTCACTTCACAGACTTATGACCAACTCTCTGACCGGTCGGTATTGTACGTTGTACGAAAACTTTGGTTGTCAAATCGGCAGCGCGGCGTCTCAACATAAAGCATCTCATCTCACATCACCCTGTCTCAGTCTCAGTCTCTTTCCCACAGTCGGTCAGTATTTGCCTAGACGCAAGTGTGATTTTTACGCGTCCTTACATTCTAATTTTGTTTTCTTGTTTTGTCCAGTGCGACAAACGTGCGCTTAGGAGGCAGTCAACAGGCCAAGAGGTGAGTGAATGGTTAACAGATGAGGGGTGGTATGACGGTATTGATGCCTCTCTTTCTGACCTTACAGAAATAAAGAAGACAAATAATGAATTACCAGAGATTCTTAACATTACAGACAACGATCCATCGTTTACTTCACCATCCATAACACTTCTGGCTACTGTTTTCAATGTCTCTTTCGATTCTGCCATGATGCCGTCACTTTCCAGAAATCACTGATGACGGCACTTCCGGTCCCACATTGATGATGTCACTTCCGGCTAGCACTGATGACGTCACTTCTGGTCCTGCAGTGACGACGTCATTTCCAGCTATTACTGATGATGTCACTTCCGGCCCCGCATTGATGACGTCACTTCTGGTTCTCACGGATGACGTCACTTCCTGCTTTCATCATTTCCTGTAGCCATTTTGAAGCAAGAACTGTGGTCGAATGTCTAATAAAAGCTCATTTATCATCTTGACCGCGCAAATCATTACAAAGGGCCAATCCCCAAACCTTTATATTTGTTTTTGTGGATTAATTTCATCACACCAGTCAGTGTGCCCAGCACATGATAATAATAATAATAATAATAATTCATTACATTTATATCTGCCCCACTGAATCGGCTGCACTTTTCTGTCACAAGAGGGTGTGAAATAATCGGCCTCGACATACACAAAAAGGTTTGGGGCAGCCACCCATACGGTGAATGTTTTAAAAAAGAAACGTTTATTGCAGTAAAAGATTTACAACTACTAGTCACCCTCAAAATACTCTCCACCACTTCGAATGCACTTATTCCGACGCTCCTGCCACTTGGAAGTTTTCTTTCAAGAGTGTCTTTAGTTGGGCTGTTGTGACTGCCTGGATGTCCTCAATGGATTAAATTCGTTTGCCTTTCATGGTCATTTTCAATTTTGGGAACAACCAGAAGTCGCACGGTGCCAGATCCGGTGAATAAAGTGGATACGAACACAGCGTAATGTTTTTATTCGACAGAGATGATCGTACTAGAAGGGATGTGTGACAAAGGAGCATTGCCATGATGAAGAATGAAACTGTTTCAACATTTTCCTGGGTTATTGATGTTGAAGGACATCCTGATCCTTTCTAGTTTCAATTGTCGGTGCAGTGTCACCATAAACCGATTTTAACATCTGATGGGTTACCTGAGCTTTTTGCAATTTGAAACAAAATTTCATGTTAATGCGTTGCTCGATACCCATTATTAAAGACAAACTTGAAAAACACACTTGAACTGCACAGTGGCTTACAAACGAATGACAGTATCAAACAAGTTGAACCTTGTCACAAACTTGGCTCTAGGATGGACATCTCAGAACTTGCATTGAGTTGTTTTGTGTTGCTCTTGGATGGTGCTCTGCATTAACATTTACCGTTGATCACACCTCGTATTATCCCTGGCTGCAAAAAGGGTATGAAAAGTCACACTTGAAGTGAATTGTTTGGAGTCCAAGACTGAACTGCACTGAGAAGGAAGTGGTCTGTTATTTAAGGCAGGAAACTGGAAGTGATGTCACTGAGGGCCGAAACCAGAAGTGACATCAATCTTGGCCCCAGAACCGGAAGTGATGCCAGTCTTGGGGCCGGAACCGGAATTAATGTCTTTGAGGTTAAATCAGGCAGAATTTCCTGTATTTGGTCTTTTGGTATCACGGATCTCGACTTTGCTGACAATGCTGTAATCTTCATGGAGTCAATGGAGGCTCTGATCGGGGTGCTCGAGAGACTGAGCGAGGAGTCTGAGTGCCTGGGCTTGTGAGTGTCCTGATAAAAACCAACATCCAGGCCTTTAATGACCTCATGGGCACAGCTATCAGCAGTATGTCTGTCTGTGGGGAGAGTGTCGACCTCGTCTAGAGGCTTACTTACTTCGGCAGTGACATTCAGGTCTCTGGTGACTCTTCCTATGAAGTCACCAGACGGATTGGGAAAGCATGGCAGGTTATGAGGTCGCTGAAAAGGGGCGTGTGGCGCTCCCGATATATCTGCAAAACGGCACTACGTCCATGAGGCGCGTTTTCCTGAGGGCGATCTGACTTGTAAGATCCTCATTATTGGGGAGCCGAGGGGCTGGACCAGGCCAAGGGGTTGCCCACATAACACCTGGCTGCAGCAGATACAGGGTCATTTCTGGAGGTTGGGACTGGACCATGTGTCTGCCTGGGGGGTTGCCAATCGGGATACCGAGTTGATTCAGTCATGTAGTGGGTGCGGCAACGCACTGTGCCAGTGCATGCTCCCCAACTTCACTTGACTTGACTTGGTCTGCAGAGACAACAGAGAAAAGGTTTAGTGTACCCGGCCACCCCATGGCTGGGCGTGGAATTACCTTCACTTGGCCCATTCAGCTTCCACCTTATGCACACGTGTGTGACAAGGGGCAGAGGTCCTCCTGCAGAAACAATGAGGCTGTGATTATGAAAAAGAGAAAAGGGGTGAGAAGAAAATCTCCATGCAAGTAGTCTGTCATGACACGTCTCAGTTCAGCCTGTAGCAGAAAAATGTTCAGTGTGCACGGGGGGCTCCAGATGAGCAGTGCCACGCCGCTTCTTCTTCTGCTGCCGCTGCACCCTTGTCTTTTCTATTCACTTGAAAATAATGGTGGGCACATAGTATGGGCTCTGCTCGCGGCTTCTTGCTTATCGACAAATTTGCTTAACAACCTGATTGTAGGATCGGAACTCAGTCATTAAGTGAGGAGTGTCCATATTATAATGTTCTTGACTGTATATTATTGAACTGTATATATTTACAATCAGTTGTATTTTATTGTCAGTTCTTCTGTTGAGTAATTTCCTGAAGTGTAACTTACATGGAAGTGCAATTATGGCCCATTCCATACTGATTTTCCTTAGTATGTATTGGATATGCCTACTATATTCAACTTCCATTTAGTTAGAGAAGGTAAGAATGGTGTTAATAAATCCAAAGTAATAAATTTGCTCGGCCAAACAACCCACAAGCCTTTAGGAATCTGACTATGAAGCTATAAACTGAAGGTTGTTTTCCAACATATTAGTGTCATAAAAACAAGGCTCCTTGAACACCAGGAATCTTTTGCTGTTGAACAAAATGAGCCGGCAATTCATGACAAATTTCAGTAGGCTTTTGTGGAAAATATACTCTCTTATTTGTCTTGTGTCTTTACAAGTCAGCAGTGACATTTAACTGGCATTTTATTCTAAGCTAACAACACTGGTATCTGATAGCTGCGAATTAATGAAACACAAAGAAATCCTTTACTCTTCCCCTCCCCTCATAAAAATCTACTTTGTCTCCATTTTATTAGCTTATTTATTTGGACGGAGAGGATACTGGTCATTGTTGGCCCTTTGTGCACTGAAAATAAGCTCGTTTCCATGTTTATCATTCAATCACGTATTAATAAAAATAATAATACATTTTATTTATATAGCGCCTTTCCCATGCTCAATGCACTTCACAGAGTTTAAGAAAGAACGGCAGGGTATACAGTATATAGCATTGTACTAAACCAGATAAATAAATAAAGAAGATTAAGACAGTAATTCAGAGAAAAGCCTATCACACCACATAATTGAGTGGTCTTGCACACACAGGTTACATGAGCAACTTGACATGGAGGTAAACTGAGAGAAGGGTAATAAAGTCAAGTAGAGCTAAAAGCCTTCCTGAACAGATGAGTTTTGAGTTGTTTTTTAGAAGAATTCATGGAGTCAGCTGACCTGATTAATTTTGGTAGGTCATTCCAGAGTCTGGGCGCTATACAGCTGAAGGCCCTGCTGTCACCCATCGAGTGTAGATTAGTGTGGGGCATAACAAGATCACCAGAATCAGAGGACCTTAGTGGGCGGGCAGGCACATAGTGATGGAGAAGGTCACTGATGTAGTTTGGCGCGAGGTCGTTTAAGGCTTTGTAGGTTATTAGTAGGATTTTATATTCGATTCTGTAGGACACAGGGAGCCAGTGCAGACGGAGCAGGATGGGTGTGATGTGCTCGCTGCTGCTGGTTCGTGTACGGACTCTTGCAGCTGAGTTTTGAATAAGCTGGAGCTGTGATATAAGATTAGAAGGGGCACCTGCCAGTAGGGAATTACAATAATCGATGCGGGATGTGATAAAAGCACGGACAAGTTTCTCAGCGTTAGAAAAGAGGAAGGAGCGAACACGGGATACGTTACGGAGGTGAAAGTAAGAAAGTTTCTTAATGTGATTTATGTGGGCAGAATAAGAGAGGGAGGAATCAAAAATGACACCAAGATTCTTTGCAGTAGAGGCAGGTCTTACAAGAACATTACAGAATATACAAAATCCAACCTCTGTCTGTCTGTCTCTCTGCTCGCTTTTCATGAGAGAACTACTTAATGGATTTAGATCTGGTTTTTTTTTCTATAATTTACTTGAACATTCCGGTTGATTTTGCGACTTCTCTCATCGCGCCAAGTATCAAAGTTCGCTTGCGGTGCCGATTTATTTACACAAATCCGAGAGAAACGCTGTGGGCCGAGGGGAGGGGGGGGGGGCAGGGCCCTCCTCACTCACGCGCCAACCTCGGGGAGAATCTTACATCCTCTTAGCTGGCGAACGATAGAACTACTTAACGGATTCAGATTGGGTTTTTATCTATAATTTGTTTGAACATTCCGGTTGATTTTGCAACTTCCCTCATCGTGCTAAGTATCAGAGTTCGCTTTTGGTGCCGATTTATTTACACAAATCCGAGAGACACGCTGTGGGCCGAGGGGAGGGGGCTGACTTTGTGACTTCTCTCATTGTGCTTAAGAATCATAGTTCGCTTGCAGGAGCGATATATCCGTGCTAATCCTCCTCCGAGGGGAGAGGGAAGCATGACGTCAGGAGTGGGATGCCGGGCAGGGCCCTCCTCACCGTCCTATTTTACCATCTACGCGGACAAAGCCACGGGGCACGGCTAGTTACAGAATAAGACAATAACCTAGATTTAACTTCTCACTACAATTTATGAACTACAAAATATGTGATTATGATTGAGTTTCTTATACTGGGTCATCTGGCTTCCACCGCAAGGCCCAGAAGAAGAGGACATTACAGGACGAGGGAAGACATCCTGAAATTAATGGAAAAACCTCTCAGTCTTAACTTTCTCAGCTTGTTATTGTACCAGGGTAGGGATAAGGACATCACAAGGTGTTACACTTAACACTTTGATGTAACATAATGAGGCCTGCTGTTCCATTAAAAAATTAATCGCAATTACTCATATAATTCGTAAATATCAGACATAGAACACAAGTAAAGTTTTGGGGTATCCCTGCACAATTTGAAAGTTTAAGTAGAGTCAACTCGCAATTAGTTGCAGAGATGTCTTTACAGGCACGAGTCCAAACAGAACCGAAGTACGAAACTGGTTTGCTGGTTTATGAAGGAAAATGGAAGGAAGGGGCGGGTCCAGAAAGACGGACACCAGAGATGACATCAGCGATGGAAGGGCTGTCAATCATCTGGTCTGTACAAGGAGAAAGAGAGAAAGGATCAGAAAACAGTGCCAACCCCTGGCTCGGCGGGTAATTACATTTACTAGAGTCTATGCTGTCTCCCATTTGCATGACACTGCATATTAATCGCAATTTATCATATTTCCTTTAGGCAAATTAATATTTTTCTATAAACCAGAAATAATTTAATTTATAATTCAATTTATAATTAAAAAAAATTCAATAATCACTTGCCTATGCAAATTAAATTATTCCAGTTAGTTTATTGAAAAGTTTTATGTAACAGAAACAACACCCAACAACCACCAAACCCACCACTCCCACCCTCCGGGAGTTGCTATAATATTTAGGAAAACCAATACGTATGGTTTGGACAACCGTGTTGCAACACAACACACCAAAACCACTAACAATGACACAAACAATGAAATATTGAAAAACAGAAACTGTAGCTGTTGGTGCATAAGGCAGGATCAAGCACGGGTAAAACGCATGCTGAAAGAAAACTCTCAGTTCAAAAGCTCATTTTAAAAGATTTACTGAAAAATCAAAGCAAATAATCCACATGTGAAAAAAGAAAAAAGGTTGTTACATGCGTAGAATAAAAAGCAAAAAAAGAAAAAGTGTTTCTTCTATAAACTTCTGTTTTTTTGTCAAACCTGTTATTCTATACTTAAAGATGCTTTATTTCATATTCAGTACGTTTTAATGTACGGCATTGCACATTTAACAGAGCCTGTTAACTTTTATACTATTGATCACGTAAGGCATGGTTTAGATAGATAGATAGATAGATAGATAGATAGATAGATAGATAGATAGATAGATAGATAGATAGATAGATAGATAGATAGATAGATAGATAGATAGATAGATGTGAAAGGCACTATATGATAGATAGATAGATAGATAGATAGATAGATAGATAGATAGATAGATAGATAGATAGATAGATAGATAGATAGATAGATAGATAGATAGATAGATAGATAGATAGATAGATACTTTATTAATCCCAAGGGGAAATTCACATACTCCAGTAGCAGCATATTAATAAAAACAATATTAAATTAAAGAGTGATAACAATGCAGGTATACAGACAGACAATAACTTTGTATAATGTTAACGTTTACCCCCCCGGGTGGAATTGAAGAGTCACATAGTGTGGGGGAGGAACGATCTCCTCAGTCTGTCAGTGGAGCAGGACAGTGACAGCAGTCTGTCGCTGAAGCTGCTCCTCTGTCTGGAGATGATCCTGTTCAGTGGATGTAGTGGATTCTCCATGATTGACAGGAGTCTGCTGAGTGCCCGTCGCTCTGCCACAGATGTTAAACTGTCCAGCTCCATGCCTACAATAGAGCCTGCCTTCCTCACCAGTTTGTCCAGGCGTGAGGCGTCCTTCTTCTTTATGCTGCCTCCCCAGCACACCACCACGTAGAAGAGGGCGCTCACCACAAACATGTGATAGAACATCTGCAGCATCTTACTGCAGATGTTGAAGAACGCCAGCCTTCTAAGGAAGTATAGTCGACTCTGTCCTTTCTTTCACAGAGCATCAGTATTGGCAGTCCAGTCTAATTTATCATCCAGCTGCACTCCCAGGTATTTATAGGTCTGCACCCTCTGCACACAGTCACCTCTGATGATCATGGGGTCCATGAGGGGCCTGGGACTCCTAAAATCCACCACCAGCTCCTTGGTTTTGCTGGTGTTCAGGTGTAGGTGGTTTGAGTCACACTATTTAACAAAGACCCTGATTAGGTTCCTATACTCCTCTTCCTGCCCACTCCTAATGCAGCCCATGATAGCAGTGTCATCAGTGAACTTTTGCATGTGGCAGGACTCCGAGTTGTATTGGAAGTCCGATGTATATAGGCTGAACAGGATCGGAGAAAGTACAGTCCCCTGCGGCACTCCTGTGCTGCTGACCACAATGTCAGACGTGCAGTTCCCGAGACGCACAGAGGTCTGAGGTCTGTCTGTAAGATAGTCCATGATCCATGCCACCAGGTATGAATCTACTCCCATCTCTGTCAGCTTGTCCCTAAGGAGCAGAGGTTGGATTGTGTTGAAGGCGCTAGAGAAGTCTAGAAACATAATTCTTACTGCACCACTGCCTGTGTCCAAGTGGGAAAGGGATCGGTGTAGCATATAGATGATGGCATCCTCCGATCCCACCTTCTCCAGTTATGCGAACTAAAAATGGGTCGAGGGCATTGTGGACCTGTGGCCTCAGGTGGTGAAACAGCAGCCGCTCCATGGTCTTCATCACATGTGACGTCAGAGCGACAGGCTAAACTGTGTGCCCTCTATGCCTTACACACGGCAAGGCAGGTCATTAATTGAGACTATTCTATAGTCAGAGGGGCAAGAAGTAGTTAGAATACACCAATTTAATTCAATTTGTGGGGATTATATGAACCTCCCTTAGACTATGCATTAATATTTAGGCAAGCATTTAGTATAACTTAAATAACTAGAAAATGGCCCTTACAGAAACATCAAATCCTCGTTCAGTTTTTGTGCGGAATCGGCCCTGCTAGAGCTCAGATTGTGTTTCACTGTGTGATCCACATGAGTCGACTCCACAGCCAGCACTTGGAGTAGAGATGTCATTAATTAGACTGACAATGTGTGTAGATTAGGCTTTTAAATAGCATACATAGAAAAAAAATCTTCTAAATGTGTATCTGGTAGGGTTATTTATTTAGATGTTTGTAATAGAATGTATTATTTATGAATTATAAAATAAGCCTAACTATCTTAACCTTCAGCCCAGAAGAATAGAAATATTAGCCTGCTCAATTTGCACTGATTATTGCCTATTTTTATTGGTTTCAGTTTAATATATGCCAATGTAGGTTATAATGTAGGGTACAGTAGGGAACATACAAGTAATTAAACACCAAACAACATATCATGTCTGCACTGGAGGAAGTCTTAGTGTGTTATAAATAATCGAGTGATTCCACTCTGTGTTATCTGCTCTTTAGCTGCTCGGACAGCGGTAGCACCTGCACCGTGCTGTTTCAGGTCAGATATCCTTCAATGGGTGACTGACAAATTCTCCATGGCATACATATTTGTAGTCAGGGACAGGGCTGACCCACTGACATTCTCTCTCACACTCTGACCAATACCTCAACAGCCCCTTAACGTTTCACGGGTGGACGTGCATTAGTGGACATCGTTGCATGTAGCATCATCTCCTGGATGTTTTTTTTACCATCAATATATGAATGAAGCATAATGATAAGGATGATGCAGATGTGCAATCTCACTCCGCGCAGTGCTTGTCCATTTGCAACATTAGCACAACACCAAAATGAAAGTCGCTCACTCTGCTTGTATAACTGTTTTGGTTTGAATGGTTCTCATGTTATTCTCTGCCGTTCGAAAAGTCAGTGTACAGTATATAGAAAATGATGTTTAAGAAAATAGGGGTCAACGGGTTGCATCCCTTATTGTTTCAACACAGATCGCAGCATTTTACGTTCCAATGCGGGACAATCCTGTACTATAAGTGACAAGTGGCAACTGTGCTTGTGTGTGTGGATCAAGACTATTATCATGAAATAACACGGGAAATGATCAAGCGCTGTTAAAACACTTGGGATTCATTTGGCTATGCTTCATTAAGTGTAAAGCGCAGTCACACTGACCAGAATAAATTAATGCATTTAGGGGGTGTATTAAAATTTTAATCACAGAAATTTTTAAAGAGTTAATCACACATATTAATGGCGATTAAGCAGCAGCTCGTACTGTAATAAATAGTGAGGAGTGAATGTCACTGAATTTGCTTTGCCTTGAGTTTGGCGAAAACATAAAAATGTTTGGGAATTTCTGCAAACTCGGAGAAATACATTGGAGTCAATGGGGAAGGAGAAAGAGAATTAGTTTTAAGAAGATTATAAGATTATAATTATGTCTAAAGACTAGTGAAGCACCTGCCACGTATACCGGACCAATTATTATGGGCAAAAACTGTAACCTGACCTTACTATTGCACCACTGTGACTTCCTTAAATGAAGTTCTTTATCGCTCTGTACATCTCCTGAACTCCTATCACTAATAATTCTTTTATAATAATTCTTTGCATTTATATAGCGCTTTTCTCACTACTCAAAGCGCTCAGCAATTGCAGGTTAAGGGCCTTGCTTAAGGGCCCAACAGAGCAGAGTCCATATTGGCATTTACGGGATTCGAACCGGCAACCTTCCGATTGCCAGTGCAG
Source organism: Erpetoichthys calabaricus (assembly GCF_900747795.2). Classification (NCBI taxonomy): domain Eukaryota; kingdom Metazoa; phylum Chordata; class Cladistia; order Polypteriformes; family Polypteridae; genus Erpetoichthys; species Erpetoichthys calabaricus. The sequence continues at coordinate 8,571,713 of NC_041394.2, forward strand.
ATCCCTAGCCTCAGAGCCACCACTACAACTACAACTAACTAACACCCACAGAGCCTGTGAGCCAATGGATCAGTGTTATAGACTTGGGGAGCCTGTCCCTGTCACTACCTGATCTGTGCTACACAGCATGTCTCTTATGATTTGTTCACTTTGAAGATTTTTTGCTCTTAAAATAATTTTTTTTAATAAAATTAAAGTGGGAATATGCCTTGCTGTTCCTCTACAACTTTTTTGTGTTGTTTCCTTGCATTATAATGTTTCCTGAGTATAATGATTCATTAATTCATGGTGCCTGTGATATTATTTTGTTTAACAACAGGACGGCACCATGCTATGATTCCCCTTTCCGGTATGCTGCTGCCGGTTGCCACGTAAATTTGTTTTGGAGGTTACTGTGCATTGCATCATCAGAGTGATCCTTTCAATATGGCGCACAAATTTATACTGTATCCATGATTTGGATAACAACACTGTCATAATTTCTTTTCAAATTTCTGCCTTCCGACCTTATTGTTTTCTCTCTGACTTTTATTTCTGGTTAGCAAATAGGATTTGGTGCAAAAGGGTTTTGTCATTAAGGTTTTTGACTACATTTCACCTCCTGGTCTGCTTCTCAACCTTGGGTAGAACAGCAAACAGTATACCATGCTTAATCCAGCGAAGAAACAAAATACAATTAATCTACACTATTTGGAACAGTGAAGTGTTTTCATAATATTCTCATTATAGTCAGCCAATATACCCTTCAAATTAAAATATTGCAAGTCTTTAAAAAAAACATTTGTTTAAGCACATACAAGGTGCAAATGCATCTGGAGTGCCAATTGAGTAATGACATCAAACACGTGTGTATTGGCCATACATTTTTCAGGCATGCGCACCATGCAGTGTGAGCTGGAGTACGCTTAGGGTAGGCATGTGTCAAAGTCAAATTCACCAAGCCAGTGCAAGGAGGAAAGAAGACCTTTTATTGACACAAATGTGGAGTCACTCAGTACATGGAAAGAGATGACGACTTATAGATGGCAGTAACACTAGTTAAATCCATCCATCCATCCATTATCCAACCCGCTATATCCTAACTATAGCATCATGGGGGTCTGCTGGAGCCAATCCCAGCCAACACAGGGCACATGGCAGGAAACAAACCCTGGGCAGGGCACCAGCCCACCACAGCACTTCTTCAATATATTTGACAATTACAGAAGTGTGTGATTAGTTTAATTTCTCATGTCCTTGCTAGTTACTGATTAACAGGACCTTCGGAGTCAGAATTCTGCTACATTAGGTTTATACTTCACACGACACAAAGCGTGTGCCTGAGTATGCTTCTGCTACACAAGCGTTGTAGTGTTTTATACTTGTCGTGTACTTTACATACTTTCCACCAGGTGGCAGTGCGAGACATCATCACGGTGAGAAAACATTCAACTTCGCGGTGTTGTGAATTGCCCGAAACATCCATTAAATTCCCAGGACACCTTGCTGCAATATCTCTGATAAGGATGGATGTTTAAAAATTAAATCCATCAATCCAGGGATGGGCCCATTCCAGCAAGCATCGGGCGTGAGGCAGAAACAATCTCTGGATGGGGCATCAGCTCATTGCAAGGTGAACACAAGCACACACATACACTTGCGTCATTTTAGCATCACTAAATCCCCAAAACTGCACGTCTCTGGGAAGGAAACCGGAGCACACTGTGGAAACCCAGCAGGAAAACATGCAAACTCCAGGCAGGAACACCAGGGATGTGACTCCCTACTGCGAGGCAGCAACGCTACTGCTCTGCCATCATGTTGCCCCCACATGTGTAATTATTAACAGTATTACTCTGTAAAATGTAATATACATAGTTTAATGCATTTCTTCATGAAAGTAATGTTAAGAATAAATCAAAGGATTCTAAATGTGCAGAGAGCTGGAATATCATAAATTTTATGTGTTCTGTGTGGTGATTTCTGCCTGCCGCCGCTGTCAATTCAGGAGGAAGCCCCAGAAGTGCATAGCGATTAACAACTGGGTCAGTTTTAATGGGTTTATGATGGTCTACATTAATGACAAAATAAACTACGAGATTAAAGTGGGCATAAGCCAAAATTTCCACTTTAATCACAACATACACCTTTTCACTGTGTCCTTAATTTTTTTCTCTGTGGCTCTCAAATATGCCGCCGTACATTCTGATGATGTTGTGAAGGTGCAAAAAAAAAAAAAAAACAAAAAGACGGCACAGAAGATGGTATGTGAGACTTTTAAAATGTATCGTGTCATTACAATGGGGAATATGCAACGCTTGAATATAAAAGCACCACAAATGCATTTGTGTGTCGGCATTTTGCTTCACCACATCAAACCATCCATCAAACATGGAAGTGCGCACATCAATCCTGTAGAATCCTCAAAGCGACTTTCTGTGATATGTTGATAGTAACTAGAGACTCTGACGTCACGTTCCGACTTGATCACACTGTGCCCCCCCGACTTTTTGCTGATACTGCAATTCGCACATGCATCGCGTTCATTTCTGAGGACGTGCTCAGAGGACGCATCAATAAATGCTGGGAACACGTGGCAGCCATGATGTGTGCACATTCGTGTTCTGAGCGTGAAGTATAAACCGGCCCTTAGATTTTACTGGTTCCCTTATCATTACTTGTCCTTGTGCTAAAGTGTCAGCGGGACTGGGTCACAGATCAAGAGGCTTTAATTAAAATGCTTTCTAAGAGTGCTAATGGCAAAAACATTTAACAAGGACATAGGTCATTCGATATAATCAATATTGAATCAAATAATGAAGATCATACTGTATCAGTAAAAATCAACTCTCATGAAGGTTTGAAAGTTCTGCACATGTGCTATGCCAAATGAGCAGGTACCGCAGATGGGGTAGTAATAACCTTTATCCAACATGGCTGCCACACTTCTGTAATGTCACACCGGCCTTGCAAAGCATTATGGACTGCTGGAAAAAAAAAAAGAAAAAGAAAAACATTTGTCTGAGCGAGCCACATAACAGATTTTCTAGGGAAAATTCGGAAAACAAGGTCACTGGTAAAGCCAGCAAATTCACTGAGAAAAATATCATATGACAGATTTCTCTTTTTGACACTAGTAGTGATCTGTAACATTAACTTTTATTGATTGAGTTTTAAATGCAAAGTACATGGCGTATTCATAAAATACAGAGGTGGGTAGTAACGAGTTACATTTACTCCGTTACATTTACTTGAGTAACTTTTTAAAAATATTTTACTTCTAAGAGTAGTTTTACTGCACCATACTTTTTACTTTTACTTGAGTACATTTGTGAAGAAGAAACGCTACTCTTACTCCGCTACATTGGGCAACACTTGAATTGTTACTTTTTTTCCATTAGATACGCTATATTTTTGCCAGAGAGAAGCAACCAGTGGATCTACTGCAAGACTGTTTCACCAATCAGACGTAGCAACAATAATCACAAGACTCTGTTTCACAAATCAGACGTAGCCAACAATAATCACAAGACTATGTTTCACAAATCAGATGTAGCCATGCATTCACATGACCACACACAAACTGTGGCGGCATAGTGGCACAAACTCCTCACAGACAGCGGACAGTGAAAGAAAGAATACAAGTGGAACCTTGGTTTGCGAGCATAATTTGTACCGGAAACGTGCTCGCAATCCAAAGCACTCGTATGTCAAAGCAAATTTCCCCATAAGAAATAATGGAAACTCAGATGATTCATTCCACAACCCGAAACTGTTCATATAAAAATGATTAATGCAAAATATAAAGTAAAAATACATAAAACAAATTAACCTGCACTTTACCTTTGAAAAAAATCATGGCTGGTGTGAGTGAGTTTCTAAACTCTTGTGGGATTTCACCTAACAGGACGACATGCAGAAGAGCGTCCTGAAGCAACCGCAGGCACCTAGCGCTGTAGCAGTTCACAGTAAAAGCGAATCCAAAAAGATTGCGGTCATGCTATAAGCACCTGCCGTTGACTGGTGATACAAGGAACATTATAAATGCGCAGGGCACAATATTACATGGCCACTAACCTGGGCATGACCCTGTCTGACTGCTGTGTCTGTGTATAGCAGAGTGGCAGATCCCGCTACAATAAATAACTGCGCTGTTCCTGTTTCAAGCTGAATAAAGCTGGTGTTGCTAAAGTACTGAGACTTACCTTTGTGTTTCGCGGTGCAAGACAGGGACTCACACATCATAGCACACACATGGTCACAATGCTGTAGTAAACAGTATCCGCTCGTACGGATGTTGACTATATGAGTGAGGCATGCCGACTGACGATTGCCCACAATCCCGCAGCAAGAGAGAGAAGAACCGTCAGTTCAGTTGTGATCACGTGATGCTCGGCAGACAAAGCGTATGCGTACTACTCGTTTTGCAAGACCTCACTCGTTTATCAAGTCAAAATTTATTAAAAACTTGAGTAGTCTTTTCACCAAGTACTTTTTTACTCTTACTTGAGTAATTTTTTGGAAGACTACCTTTTACTTCTACTTGAGTAATATTATTTTGAAGCAACGCTACTCTTACTTGAATACAATTTTTGGCTACTCTACCCACTTCTGATAAAATATAGTCTAAGTAATCAAAAGCCAGACCTACGTAAATAATGGAAAAGTGCAGTAGAAAATTTTAACTTGCCAAAATGTGGCTGAGGTATGGAGTAATAACAAGAAGAAATAAAGATAAAGAGTATAATTATATAAAGAGTATAATTGGCAGGTGAATAAATCACAAAAACAAATAAAGTTTTAGTGTTTGCAGATATGAGACAAACTTCGACTGGCAACAGAGCAGGTTTTCAGTCGGGAAAACAGGAAGAGAAAGACGGGTTCAGTTGGTTGGGAACAGGAAGTGACATCATTAGGGATGTGACCATAGACATAGAATTACTAGACGCCTCATGACCGGCAACATCGTATGTCAACGTCGCCGCCAGGCTAAAATAGCAAAGCTATACATTTATGTGCTCAAGTGAGCCTCCAAACAATGTTTTGGCTAAACGAATTTAGTCACTAACTATGTAGATTGTTGTTAGCTGTTAACATTTCTCAAACTTTGAAGGTTTCCCAAAGAAATCCACCTCAGGAAGCAGTGGGAGGTAGCCCTTAGACGGGATTTTGAGAAAGCTGTCCTGTGATGTGTGCCATGCTAGTTTGGTAACAGATGCCGTACGGGCATCAGATGATCAAAGGTACCACTTGCTAACATTAAAAAAACAAAGGAAGTTTGATGATTCCTTCTGAGGGTCCAGTCAAGGTGGTCAAAGTAGCTGAGCGTGTTATCCGACAGTTGACAATAGGGAAAGCTGTCGGTGTGTCATTGATCAATCAGTTTGTTTGGGCTGAGATTGGTTCAGATGATGTGTTTTTTTCTCAAGGAGTACATTGAGGAAACACAATTTGAAATTACATATGTTTTGTGGACTTGGAAAAGGCTTTTGACCATGTCCCTCGGGGAATCCTGTGGGGGGTGCTTCGGGAGTATGGGGTACCGGCCCCCTTGATAAGAGCTGTTCGGTCCCTGTACGATCGGTGTCAGAGCTTGGTCCGCAGTGCCGGCAGTAAGTCGAACCCGTTTCCAGTGAGAGTTGGACTCCGCCAGGGCTGCCCTTTGTCACCGATTCTGTTCATAACTTTTATGGACAGAATTTCTAGGCGCAGCCAGGGTGTTGAGGGGGTCCGGTTTGGTGGACTCAGGATTGGGTCACTGTCTTTTTGCAGATGATGTTGTCCTGTTTGCTTCATCAGGCCGTGATCTTCAACTCTCTCTGGATCAGTTCGCAGCTGAGTGTGAAGCGGCTGGGATGGGAATCAGCACCTCCAAATCCGAGACCATGGTCCTCAGCCAGAAAAGGGTGGAGTGCCCTCTCAGGGATGGGAGCGAGATCCTGTCTCAAGTGGAGGAGTTCAAGCATCTCGGGGTCTTGTTCACAAGTGAGGGAAGAATGGAGCGTGAGATCGACAGGCGGATCGGTGCGGCATCCGCAGTAATGCAGGCATTGCATCGGTCTGTCGTGGTGAAAAAGGAGCTGAGCCATAAGGCAAACCCCTCAATTTACCAGTCGATCTATGTTCCTACCCTCACCTATGGTCATGAGGTATGGGTAGTGACCGAAAGAACGAGATCGCGAATATAAGCGGCTGGAATGAGTTTCCTCCGCAGGGTGTCTGGGCTCTCCCTTAAAGATAGGGTGAGAAGCTCAGTCATCCGGGAGGGGCTCAAAGTAGAGCCGCTTCTCCTCCGCATTGAGAGGAGTCAGATGAGGTGACTCGGGCATCTGATCAGAATGCCTCCAGGATGCCTCCCTGGTGAGGTGTTCCGGGCACGTCTAACTGGGAGGAGGCCCCGGGGAAGACCCAGGACACGCTGGAGGGACTATGTCTACCGGCTGGCCTGGGAACGTCTCGGGATTCTCCCAGAAGAGCTAGAAGAAGTGGCCGGGGAGAGGGAAGTCTGGGCATCTCTGCTCAAGCTGCTGCCCCTTCAACCCGACCTCGGATAAGCAGAAGAGGATGGATAGATGGATGAATTTGAAATTAACAACCATCATTTTATGCTCATGTCTTTAGTTGTGTCTGTCTTCCCCAGTATTGTCAGACTGAATACTCTCAAATTACAGAGTGGCAACACAAGGAAAAAGCTATGTAAGACAGTTCTGTTTCATGGATTTTAGATCCTATCCTGTATATATTTAAGTAACTACATTGTGTGTGTGCGTGTGTGTGTGTAAGAGAGAGAGAGACTGAGAGAGGAATGAGTGAAATGTTTTCAGAAATTATTAAGCCAATTTGTATATAATAAAATTGTTTATTTTTTGTCATTGAGGGTATGATTTCACTGTTAAAAGAAAGACAAACAAAGATAACTGGCAGTAACAGTGCAAAATTCACAATTGGTATGCCAGTTTGAAAAGGTTAGTTTTGAAGGTAGTTTTAAAATGTGTTATAGAATTGAGCTGACGTATATGAGAGGGAAGAGAATTCCAAAGTTGAGGAGCACTATGAGAGACGCTCGAGCTCCCATAGCACAGAGTTTGACGTGTGGTACAGAAAGTAGAGCTGCAGATGAGGATCTGAGTGAGCGAGAGGAGTGCAAGTCTGTTGGAGATCAGTGAGGTTGTGGAGAGCTTTAAATGTTAAGAGCGGTATTTAGTATTGTATTCGGTATTTAACAGGGACCCAGTGAAGTTGAGAGAGCATAGGGGTAATATGTTCAGTGGACTTAGAACAGCAGGTTATTATCCTGGCAGCAGAATTTTGAAGAAGTTGTGTGGAATGCCAGATAGAATAGCATTACAGTAATCTATACGTGAGGTGACTCGGGCATTAACCAATACTTCAGTACTGTGTTGCATAAGAACAGGACAAAGTCTAGAAATGTGAGATGAAAGAAGGCAGTCCAAGAAATTTTACTTATATGGGAGGAATTATTTAATAATTATAATAATTATTATTATTTAATAATTGTCATTATTAGTGTATAAATGGAAATAAATAATTGCATTTAACCGATTCGCCAAAATCTGTTGTATGTAAACGATACTGTTTTAAACGTTATTGTTTGTTCATCAGAAACCCGGTTCCCACGTTTACCTGTATTAGTTTAAATGGCACTTTTGCCACTCGCAATATGGCATACGCGCTGACGTATCGTGTCAACTGGGCAACACAGTGAATGCGGCGTCTATCTATATATGTCTATAGATGTGACAGTCAATCACTGCTTCTGCAGAGGGAGGAAAAGAAAAGGCATTCGGCAACAGCACCAACCTCTGGTTGGGAGGAAAATTACATTTATATGAACTCTGAAGTTGTCTCCCAAGTGCACATGTGTAACCTGAGAACACACATTAATCTATAACAGGTCAAAGGATACTGAAGCAGGAGGGATTTGGGAGTCAGAAAAATACCGTAATTTGGGAAATTTGAAAGAATGTATAAATCTTAAGCTAAGCTAGCTGAAGTATTGCTCGGGTATCTGTTTAATAAAAAAACTAAGGTCTATGTGGCAAGTCAGAGCATTCTAATTGGTCAGTTTGGCTTTGTAGACGCTACAAAAGAGGAAGTGTGAGAGTGAGACGCATGACAATGTATGAAGGCGTAGGGCACACGCTAAGGGCCCGTTTATACATCATGCTCAGGACGCAGAAATGCATGCATTATGGCTGACACGCGTTCCCAGCATTCATTTGATGCGTCCTCCGGGCAGATCCTCAGAAATTAACGCGACGCATGCGCGAGTTGCAGTACCAACAAAAAGTCGGGGGGCGTAGTGTGATAAAAGTCGGAATGTGACGTCAGAGTCTCTGTTTACTATCTACATGTAACAGAAAGCCTCTATGCGGATCCTACGGGATCGATGTGCACACTTCGATGTTTGATGAATGGTTCGATGTGCTGAAGCAAAATGCCGACACACAGATGTATTTGTGGTGCTTTTATATTCAAGCGTCGCATATTCCCGATCGTAAAGACACGATACATTTTAAAAGTCTCACATACCATCTTTTGTGCTGTCTTCTTTTTCTGGGGCTTCCTCCTGACCTGACAGCAGCGGCAAACAGCAATAGATCACCACACAGAACACATTAAATGTATGAAATTCCAACTCTCTGCACATTTAGAATCCTTAGATTTATGTTGATATCACTTTCATGATGAAATGCATTAAAGTATGTATGTTACATTTTACAGATAAATCATTAATTTTGTTTAAATAATGAATACTGTTAACAATTACACACAATGGGGATGACGCAGTGGTGGAGGGGTAGCACTGCTGTCTCACAGGGAGTCACATCACTGGTATTCCCTGCCTGCAGCTGCAATGTTTTCCTGCTCAGTTTCCACAGTGTGCTCCAGGTTCCTTCCAAAGATATGCAGATTTGGTAACATTAAAATCACACCAGTGTATGTGAGTGTTTGTGTTCACCTTGTAACGAGCTGATGCCCCGTCTAGGGATTGTTTCAGCCTCGTGCCCAATGCTTGCTAGAATGGACACATCCCTGGACTGATGGATTTAATCATTAAACATCCTTTTCAGAGATATTGTGGAAAGGTGTCATCAGAAATTAATGGGTTCTCCAGGCAATTCACAACACAGAGAAGCCAAACCTGTTCTCACCGTGATGATATCTCACACTGCCACCTGGTGGATTCCTCCTGATTTACGTAAAGTACGCGTGCAAGTATAAACAGTAAAACGCTTGCCTAGCAGGAGCGTAAGCTGGAGCGTGCGTCGCGTGAAGTATAAACCTGACGTAAGAATCGCCTTCAAAGACGGGAAGTAAACGGACAAAATATGAGAAAGTGAGAAAATAGGGACAAAGTTGGAGAAGCAGACTTTGTGGGAATGCATTCAAGAGAAGATGGAGTGCTAGTTGAGAGTCGCTAACACATGAAAATGCAGAGGAAAGACGCAGAAGGTACACAGAGGTACAGGTAGGTCAAGAGATAGCAAATGTTTTTGAATGTGTTTGCTGTCTTTGACAGGTACTGTGGCTAGTATTTGTATAATGGGTGAAAGTAGGAAAGCAAATATTTGTGTATTTTGAATGTTGACCCATTTCTCATTGTTGGCTGCCCTGTCCATCATTTCCATTAACTCTCTAGCAATTTATCTGCTCCCAGGAGTCAAGATTTTGTTCTTTTCTTAACTGATTATATTCCATATTTGCAGTAACTTCTTGCTGCGTTAGAATCATGAAACCTCCTGCTTAGCTCGGGCAGCATCTTAAAGATGCTAAGATTTGCATTGGGTGTGACGAGGATGGACAGGATTAGAAATGAGGACATTAGAGGGTCAGCTCAGGTTGGACGGTTGGGAGACAAAGTCATAGAGGCGAGATTGCCTCTTTAGCTCTGCCACCTTCAGCTCTGTCTCCTGCTTTCTGGTCAGTGCCACCGTCTCCTGCCCATATAACATAGCTGGTCTCACTACTGTCCTGTAGACCTTCCCTTTCACTCTTGCTGATACCCGTCTGTCATAAATCACTCCTGACACTCTTCTCCACCCACTCCACCCTGCCTGCACTCTCTTTTTCACTTCTCTTCCACAATCCCCGTTACTCTGTACTGTTGATCCCAAATATTTAAACTCATCCACCTTCGCCAACTCTACTCCTTGCATCCTCACAATTCTACTGTTCTCCCTCTCATTTACACACATGTATTCTATTTTGTTCCTACTGACCTTCATTCCTCTCCTCTCCATTGCATATCTCCACCTCTCCAGGGTCTCCTCGACCTGCTCCCTACTCTCACTACAGATCACAATGTCATCAGTAAATATCATAGTCCATGGGGACTCCTGTCTAATTTCATCTGTCAACCTGTCCATCAGCATTGCAAATTAGAAACAGCTCAGATCCGATCCCTGATGTAAGCCCATCTCCAACTCGAATGCATCCATCACTCCTACTGCAAACCTCACCGCTGTCACACTCCCCTCGTACATATCCTGTATCACTCTTACGTACTTCTCTGCCACTCCCGACTTCTCATACAATACCACAGCTCCTCTCGAGGCACCCTGTCATATGCTTTCTCCAGGTCCACAAAGACTCAATGCAACTCCTTCTAGCCTTCTCTATACTTCTCCATTAACACCCACAGAGCAAACATCTCATCTGTGGTGCTCTTTCTTGGCATGTAACCATACTGCTGCTCACTAATCATCACCTCCCTTCTTGACCTAACTTTGATTTCTACTAAATAACAAACTTTACTGAAAACATGTTTTCACATTGTCATTATGGGACATTGAGTGCAGATTGATGTGTAAAAAAACTGTATACTGTCATACAAATGCTTTATATTTGGAAAACTGAACAGATGTCTGTGTGAATGTGATAGTGACAATGTGTCTCATGACTGGTGTGAAAAAGAAGACACAGGCAGGAGGACCGCATTGGGTTGGGTCTGCTAGCAACTGATGGGAGAGAGCTAAAGTGAAATCTGTTATTTACAGTCATGCAAAAGAAGAACTGGGCCGAGAGCTCCATCATAAGAAACATTAAGACACTCTACACAAGCTAAGTGTAGAAATGGCTAAAATGTATAAACACGGGATGGAAGAACCTGGGAGATTTTATGAATCTCAAATAAAAAGCATTAACCAAATGAATTACCAAAGCATATGAAAAAACTTGTAATCCCACCTTAAATTCCTTTGCACCTCTCCTTGAGCGTCTTTTGTCTTGTAAATGTGTCGATCAACACACGCAGCAAGCAGCATGCTATCTCATCCCCCACACCGCCGCAGAAAGGGCAAAAAGTTCTCCCAGCTCAAGTCTTGTTTATCTGAGAGTGAGACACCTGGAGCTGTGTAGGGTAAATAATACATCGTTATTTGGAACACATGCATTTCATGTGTGTTCCGTGTCTACAGCAATCTCTGTACTGTAAGTGTAGGATGACAGGAAATGTGAGAAATGTTGAACACATACCTAAAAAACAAACTTTTTTCAAATTTTAGTAATAACGACAAAATGTAGACGTGAAGTGTATAATGAGTGAAGACTGAAGTCCAAATATCAAATAAGCTGTTTCACAAAAGGTACAAATATAACAAAATAAGTGTGCTTTTATTCAAGACTATAAACAAAGAAAAAGAAATCAGGTTAGGGTACTGCTTCGGTAGTGCAGCGGTAACAACTGCTGACTCATAATCAAGAGGTCACGGTTTGAGCCTTTGCTGCGTCACAAAATAAACGTTTTGAGTAGTGAGCTGCTCTTATTATTACTATTATACAATAAACACATACATTTGATTTGAGTCTGTAACAGCCGGTGTAAATGTATGGTACTTGTAAAAGGTTAGCGTTTTTTATTTTTTATATTTATTCAGTTTTATTCTCTCAGTCATGTTCACGCTCAGATCTAGATGAGAACAGGCCAGCCAGCCCAACAAAGCCCACCAGTCCTTACCACTTAATTCCCTCACAATACAATCAAATTAAGTTTTGAAAGTCCATAAAGTCCTACTGTCTACCACACCACTTGGTCACTTATTCCATCTGTCTGTGGTTGTTTGTGTGAAAGAAAATTTCCTAATGTGTCCCCGTGTTCTCATTTTAAAATCTCTGTCTCGATCCACTGCTTCATAATATTAAACATTTCAGTCAGGTCTCCTCTTAATCTTCTTTAGTTTAAACTGTAAAGGCTCAGCTCTTTTAATTTTCCCTCATAACTCATCCCTTGTAGCCCTGGAATCAGCCTAGTCGCTCTTCTCTGGACTTTTTCTAGAGCTGCTATGTCCTTTTTGTGGCCAGGAGACCAAAACAAAAAGGACATGGCAGCAAAATGACAGCATAACTGACCCATGTATGTGATTTATAGGTAAAAGGATAAAAAATTTTATGAATTTATGAGGCCGAACTGGAGATATGTAATATACAGAAAAATCATGGTGTACTACTCCCGAGGTGGGAGAAATAAGATTGTAGATGTTCATTTGTAATATTGATCAGCTTACAGAGTTCACAAGTGTTATGTTCTTTTCTGTCAGAGAGATTTTATTAGCGAATGGCTGACAGTTTAAAAAGATCTCTCTCTCTATAGGAAAAGATTTCATGATAATAATAATATTTTTTTACATTTATAGTGCTTTTCTTACTGCTCAAAGCACTTTACATAGAGAGCAGGGAGAAATTCCACCACCACCAATGTGTAGCATCCACCTGGATAATGCGACGGCAGCCATTTTTGCACCAGTGTGTCTACCACACATTAGCAGGATTGAGAGATACTGTAGTTAGCCAGTCTATAACGCTAGGGGTTGCTGTTGCCCCTTCAACTCCAACAGACAGATGTTCCGGAAACAAAAGTAAAAGCAATAAGAAGATTTTTAATTGCTTTTCTTCTTATTAACAGTGCCCAGAGCACCACAGCCACAATATTATAGACAATAAACACAATAATTCCAATTTTTTCTCTCTGTCTCTCTTTATTTTCTCCTCCACACTTCCCAGCAAGCTTTATCCACCTCCACTCAACTCTGGCTGGGTTCACAGCAGTCCTTTAAATAGTCTTTGATCCGGAAGTGCTTCCGTTCTTCCTCACACATGATTTGCTAGAACTTCCAGGTCAGACGGAAAATTCATGTTTTTAATCAGCCCGGAAGTATTTCGGGGCTTCTGTTATCATAATCCATTAGTATTTCCGGACTAGGTGAGAATTTTTTCTCCCACCATCTTCCCACAGCATCCCCAGACGGCACCCACGGTACCCAGCAGGGCTGTGCTGCTGAACTCCAAGTCCCATAGTGCCCTGCTGCAGTCCAGAGAAGCAGTGTCCTAAAAATACTGCTTTCCCCCCACCTTCCATCTCAGGGGTGTCCCGGTCGGGTTGAGCTGCCAGCCGTCTCTTACACCAGTTAGAAACAGTGGATGATTAGGGGGCCAAAAAGACTAGGCCATGGTGGGCAATTTAGCCAGTACATTAGGATACACCATACTGTTTGCGAAGGATGCCCACAGATTTTTTTATGATCACAGAGAGTCAGGATCTCAGTATTACGTCTCATCTGAAGAATGGCGCGATTGTCACATCACAGTGTCCTTGTCACTGCAATAGAGAATTAGGATCCACATCCAGACCACAGGGTTGGTGCCTCTTGATGGCCTACTCTAACACCTCTTCCAGCAGCAAGCCAAGCTTTTTCCTGGTTGGTCTCCCATCCAAATATTGGCTGGGCCTGAACATGCTTAGCTTCAGGTGGATGACATGGTTTGGACAGAAAGTGTAGTCATTGACATAAGCAATTTCACTTTCTCAGAAAGATCTTGTACTGATTCTGTCACATGCACCAAGAAGCATTCATTTCGTATTTCGTATAATCTACTTTTATTTCAGTTCTTTCTTTTAGCATATTATGTTTGACTAGTCATTTAGCCCGTTACAATAATGGGCGCTAGAACAGTAGTGCATAAACATTAGTAGGAACAGTCTATATTAAATGGCATGGGACTTTGACCTCAATCTTTTTGTTGGTCGTATTTTTCTTTCTTTCAGCCTTTCTTTTGTTGATGTTTACTTGCTGAGCTGACCGTTCTTCGTGGGCTGCCGCCGTGTATTGTGTGTCTTTAATTTTCTGTGACAGCAATACTGTCTTGTACGTCCGCTGGCTTGTATGTCCATAACATACCTTTAATTTTGTCTGGCGGTAATACAGGCGTGCGCATCAGTAATATGCCTTTAATCTCCTCTGACAGTAATACTGGCTTGTATGTGGCTGTAATATGCGTCACTGTATTGTGTACCTTTAATTTCCTCCCGCAGTAATACTGGTTTGTATTTCTGTAAAACACCTCTAACTTTCTCTGGCAGTAATATCGCACATCGCACCGTGCCACGCGCATGCGCACTTCACCAGAAGACACACACACTCACGGACACCTGGACGCACAAAGGGATTTTATTAAAGAGAATAACCCAGCTTCCATTTTTGGAGTCGGTTCCAAGCATAAATATAATGTGGAGGGTTGGCGCTAGGAACGTTATCCAGCCATGAAAATCACTCCAAAGCCTCTACTGGAAAAGTGTAGTCGAAAAAAAAAAAAAATGGCAGTCTAATATAAAAATAATATATATATATATATATATATATATATATATATATATATATATATATATATATATATATATATATATAAATACTTTTTAAAAACCACACTTATATTAAGTTAAAAAGTGTACTAAAAAGTAAAAAATAAATCTCTCATACATTACTCGTAAAATAAAAGGTGGGCGCTTTTGCTAAGATTTTATGAAGTGTTTTTTGAATGTTGATTGATGAAAAGCATCCACCTTTTATTTTATGAGTGATGTATGAGAGACTTATTTTTTACTTTTTAGTACACTTTTTAACTTAATATAATTGTGGTTTTTGAAAAGTATTTTATATATATATACTGTCAAATAATGCAAACAACGAATGTAATTACTCCGGAGCTACAGGCTGTCAAATAAACGAACCACACGCTGTGGCGCAGCATAAAGGGGCTTCGTCTCTGACGCTGACGTTCAAGGTTCGATTCCCCAAGAGGGGAGCAGTAGAGTGTGTACACCTGATGATCTCAAATGAGGGTGGAACACGTATCGCATACTCTTTGCATTATTTGACAGTAAACTATGCAACATTCCATGATCGGCTTCTCACAACTGAAAGAGGGCATCGTGGCGCATGTTTGCCGAATGGCAGACCAACCACAAGCATTACCTGGTAGGTAACCACCCATACAATCAGATTGTGACACAGACTACGAATGCAATGAATGTAATTACCCCGATCTACATACTGTCAAATAAACGAACCACACGCCGTGGTGCAATGTTAGGGGCTTCGCCTCTAGTGCTGACGTCCGAGGTTCGATTCCCGTAAGGGAGTGCAGTGAGTGTGTACGCCTGATGAGCCCAGAATTAGGGCGAAACATGTGTTGCGTACTCTTTGCATTATTTGACAGTAAACTATTTCAACCATATATATATATATATATATATATATATATATATATATATATATATATATATATATATATATATATATATATTATTTTCAACTTTTTAGTTTTTGGTTTGTTTTAGTATAATTTTGTAATCAATATTTTAACACTTCATTTAATATTTCTATCCGTTAATAGCACCATCTATTGGTGAAATCTTGAACTATTCTTCATATGAAAATTTCATTTCTTAATTAACATGGATTAATTGATCAATTAGTGAAACTGATTATTGATCCATGTATTGTCATCGGAAGTGAATAAGTGTGCAAAATTTCAAGTCATTTGGACAATAGGAAGTGGGTTAAATATTGATTACAAGATTTGTACCAGACAACAAACAGGTGAAGTTAAAATAAGCGTGGTAATAAAATAAGGAATAGTTTCAGAAGACGCTGAAGAAGAAGTTTATGCTTTGATGCTTGTTTGCAACCGTAGGCACTGTACACTTATCTAGTATGTGGGTATTCTACTAATTTTACTTTGGGTATGTTGTTTTCTTTTTCATTTTTTTCAGAGAGCACAAACATTTTGGTAATAAGATTTGTACTTATCTGTGTTTATAAGTATTTATCTGTTCTTGTCCATTCATGGCCCCACACTTTCGATTTCCTATTGGGTATTTCCTGTGGTGTGATCTGCAGTAGGAGTGACAGATGCATTCACAGTGGAGGTGAGATTACATCAGGGATC
Organism: Erpetoichthys calabaricus; assembly: GCF_900747795.2. Classification (NCBI taxonomy): domain Eukaryota; kingdom Metazoa; phylum Chordata; class Cladistia; order Polypteriformes; family Polypteridae; genus Erpetoichthys; species Erpetoichthys calabaricus. Next base: position 8,587,940 of record NC_041394.2, read on the forward strand.
GTCTCTGAGCCCTTTCTTATTTGCAATGGTGATGGACAGGTTGACAGACAAGATTAGACAGGAGTCACCATGGACTATGATGTTTGCTGATGACATTGTGATCTGTAACGATCGTAGGGAGCAGGTTTAGGAGACCCTAGAGAGATGAAGATATGTTCTAGAGAGGAAAGGAATGAAGGTCAGTAGGACCACCAAGACAGAATACATGTGTATGAATGAGAGGGAGGTCAGTGGAATGGTGAGTAGAGTTGGCGAAGGTGGATGAGTTTAAATACTTGGGATCAACAGTACAGAGTAATGGGGATTGTGGAAGAGAAGTGAAAAAGAGAGTGCAGGCAGGGTGGAGTGGGTGGAGAAGAATGACAGGAGTGATTTGTGACAGACGGGTATCAGCAAGAGTGAAAGGGAAGGTCTACAGGATGGTAATGAGACCAGCTATGTTATATGTTATATATATATGTGGCACTTAGTGCCACGGCCCACCTGCCAAGTTATTTTGCCTGCCTAAGTTAAAATCATCCCTGATGGAGGGAAAGAGGGGTCCTTTCATCAGATGGCTGGCCCAGAACTGTTTCAGCCATAGAATGGCCAAATGGGGGAGGCAGCTTGATGGATGAGGTCTCCAGGACTCTAAACAAATCCAAATCTTATTATGTGATATCAACTACTGTTAAATTCTGCTCCGTACTTCTAAAATTTTTACTTTTTTTTTTACTTCTAAAAAATGTTTTATTTTATACTGTATTGAGGATTTGTTCTGTTCTGTGTATTGTATTGTATTGTATTGACCCCCTTCTTTTGACACCCACTGCACACCCAACCTACCTGGAAAAGGGTCTCTCTTTGAACTGCCTTTCCCAAAGTTTCTTCCATTTTTCCCTACAAGGTTTTTTTTGGGAGTTTTTCTTTGTCTTCTTAGAGAGTCAAGGCTGGGGGGCTGTCAAGAGGCAGGGCCTGTTAAATCATACAAAAATAAACTGTATTGTATTGTATTGTATATGGGTTGGAGATGGTGGCACAGGAGACAGAGCTGGAGGTGGCAGAGTTAAAGATGATAAGATTTGCACTGGGTGTGACAAGGATGAACAGGATTAGAAATGAGGACATTAGAGGGTCAGCTCAGGTTGGATGGTTTGGAGACAAAGTCAGAGAGGCGAGATTGCGTTGGTTTGGACATGTGCAGAGGAGAGATGATGGGTATATTGGGAGTAGGATGCTAAGGATGGAGCTGCCAGGCAAGAGGAAAAGAGGAAGGCCTAAGAGAAGGTTTATGGATGTGGTGAGAGAGGACATGCAGGTGATGGGTGTGACAGAACAAGATGACGAGGACAGGAAGATATGGAAGAAGATGATCTGCTGTAGCAACCCCTAACGGGAGCAGCCAAAAGAAGAAGAAGAAGAAGATTTCCTGTAGGTGGAACTGTAGGCTTTACAGACCCAGAGTGAGTCAGCATATATTTAATGAATAGGAGTGGAGATCAAACATACTGTAGTCAAACCAAGCCGAGGTCATATCCAGAAATCAAACCCATCTGAAGGACTACATCAAAATCGCACAATTAAAAATTAAAGACCACATAACCGAAGAAATGAATCTAAATATCAGGAGGATGGAGAAAGGCTTTTTTTTTTTTTTTTTTTTGCATTTTCTTAAAATCAAATCACATTCCATACAAGCAAGTCAAGTTTAACAAAACTAGATTTGAAATAAACCAAACCCCATCCATGAGAAAGAGAGCTAGGCCAACAGAGTAAAACTTTAAACTTGTAAAATAAAAAGTAATAAATGAATAAAAATAAATCGAATAAGAAAGAGGGGAGAGAATCTGCATCCTCATTTTAAATGCTTATGCTAAGATGTTATTGATTAGATCCTGCCAGGTTTTGAAAAAGTTTTGTGCAGATCCTCTAAGTGAGTATTTAATTTTTTCCAATTTCAGATAATATATAACATCAGTTACCCACTGACTTAACAGAGGTGAGTTAGGATTCTTCCAGTTGAGCAACATAAGTCTATGTGCTAATAATGAAGTAAAGGCAATTAAAGTTTGTTTGTCCTTCTCCACTTTAAGACCATCTGTGAGCCCACCAAACACAGCTGTTAGTGGATTAGGAGGGATTGTGACACCAAGGCTGTCAGAAAGGCATTTAAAGATTTTGGTCCAGAATGTTGTTAATTTGGTGCAGGCCCAAAACATGTGGGCCAGTGAGGCTGGAGCTCGATTGCAACTTTCACAGGATGGATCTTACCCTGAAAATGTTTTGGACAATTTAGATAGATAGATAGATAGATAGATAGATAGATAGATAGATAGATAGATAGATAGATAGATAGATAGATAGATAGATAGATAGATAGATAGATAGATAGATAGATAGATAGATAGATAGATAGATAGATAGATACTTTATTAATCCCAAGAGGAAATTCACATACTCCAGCAGCAGCATACTGATAAAGAAAATATTAAATTAAAGAGTGATAACAATGCAGGTAAAACAGACAGTAACTTTGTATAATGTTAATGTTTACCTGCGGGTGGAATTAAAGAGTCACATAGTGTGGGAGAGGAACGATCTTCTCAGTCTGTCAGTGGAGCAGGACGGTGACAGCAGTCTGTCGCTGAAGCTGCTCCTCTGTCTGGAGATGATCCTGTTCAGTGGATGCAGTGGATTCTCCATGATTGACAGGAGTCTGCTCAGCGCCCGTTGCTCTGCCACGGATGTCAAACTGTCCAGCTCCGTGCCTACAATAGAGCCTGCCTTCCTCACCAGTTTGTCCAGGTGTGAGGCGTCCCTCTTCTTTATGGTGCCTCCCCAGCACACCACCGCGTAGAAGAGGGCGCTCGACACAACCGTCTGATAGAACATCTGCAGCATCTTATTGCAGATGTTGAAGGACGCCAGCCTTCTAAGGAAGTATAGTCGGCTCTGTCCTCTCTTGCACAGAACATCAGTATTGGCAGTCCAGTCCTATTTATTATCTAGCTGCACTCCCAGGTATTTATAGGTCTGCACCCTCTGCACACAGTCACCTCTGATGATCACGTGGTCCAGGAGGGACCTGGGCCTCCTAAAATCCACCACCAGCTCCTTGGTTTTGCTGGTGTTCAGTTGTAGGTGGTTTGAGTCGCACCATTTAACAAAGTCCTTGATTAGGTTCCTATACTCCTCCTCCTGCCCACTCCTGATGCAGCCCAGTGTCGTCAGCGAACTTTTGCACTTGGCAGGACTGCGAGTTGTATTGGAAGTCTGATGTATATAAAGGACCGGAGAAAGTACAGTCCCCTGCGGCGCTCCTGTGCTGCTGACCACAATGTCAGACCTGCAGTTCCCAAGACGCACATACTGAGGTCTGTCTTTAGACTTCTTAATTTAGAACAAGATGAATGCACTCGATAAAAGATTTTAAGTTGGGTGACAGAATGCTTTGCACATATAGAGCTCAAGTGTCTTTTGCACATGGCTGCCTTCCACTCCTTTTCTGAAATATTGAGTTTTATTTTAATGCATGCTTGGTGGAAATCCATCTGATTGGGTCATGACATCACGCATGGGTGAAGCAGATTAGAAAAGCTGTTAAAGTTAAACTTTTTTGAATATTTGTCCCTGTGATTTGTAAACAGGAAACTGTGAATGTTTTAATACGTGTGGCATATCAAGATCTCCTTTGGTGTCTAATGTTATCCCCTGAAGATGGACTACATTACCATTCTTGTCGCCTGTTAAAATTTTACATGTCAGAATTGTTCGACCAATTTTGAATACAACTAATCTTGTCCTATTACATAAATTATGCAATAACATTACGATACGTCCTTCTTTCAACAGTAAATCGGCCGGTGGAAAACCAGACGGTGTTAACGGTTGTAGATATTCTTCATGATATTGTAAGTTGATGTTTTCATCTTCCGCACAATCACCACTAACTGTTTCAGCATATTCTATTGATACGCATTTAACCAATTTTCCGTGTAACTGATCAACAGTTCTCACGTTAATTTATTTGACTTCATCGTTTCTCGGTGCTAGGATTGCCCGTGTACTCATTTCTTCTGTTGATAACCTTTCGGGATGAAATTCTTAAATAAGATTTGAACATAATATGTCTTCTTTAATTGGGAACTTAAAGTGAGGAAAATGTAAAAATTTATAAGAGCTGAAAGCACAGGAAGTGTGTCTGACAAAAGCATTCACACCAATGAGTGGTGAAAGGACTGCGGGCGTGAGCCGTGAACTGGAAATGGTTGAGAGGAGGGTGGGACTTAGCAATTCTCTTGGAAATAGTCTTGTCTCAAGATTTTCTTTTATAATAGAGATATATTATTTGTGTTTGTGTATAGTTGATCATTTTTCATTATTAATGGATGGATGAGAAAAGAAGTCGAGAAAACAAGCAAGGAAGTCAAACTCATAAGAAGCACAAAAGCAAAGATATTTTTTTTTAAAGAGGTTGCATCTACAGATTGGAAAACAAACGGAGTCCCCGGCAAACCTTTTATCTCATCGCACTGATTACCTGCAGGTCATGACCCTTGAAGCCAAACCCCCCGAAATATGGGATGCGGAGTTAATGAGGGCTCTCAAATTGGTGGTGAAAAGAAGGACATGAAAATAGCAATCAAGATGTTAGAATTTACAAAATAAAAATCACACAGATCTAAGTAGGCTGCAGCGACCCCCTTGTCAATCGTGGTTCATTCGAATACGTTTGGTGCTTTTGGTAAGTTATTGTGCTTTATTGTGTTTTTGTGCATTTCCTGGGCTCTTTTCTGTTTTTTGACATTCCTTCTGGATTACTTCAAGAGACTGAGCGAGGAGTCTGAGTGTCTGAGCTTTGCAAGTGTCCTGATAAAAACCAAGAGCCAGGCCTTTATTGACCTCAAGGGCACAGCCATCAGCAGCGTGTCTATCTGCAGAGAGAGTGTCGACCTCGTCAAGAGGTTTACTTACCTAGAAAGTGACATTCATGTTTCTGGTGGCTCTTCCTACGAAGTCAGTAGATGGATTGGGGGAGCATGGGGGTCATGAGGTTGCTGAAAAGGGGTGTGTGGTGCTCCCGATATCTATGCAAAAGGATGAAGGTCCAAGTCTTTAGAGTCCTGGTGCTTCCTGTCTTGCTATATGTTTGTGAGACATGGACGCTATCCAGTGACTTGAGACAAAGACTGGACTCCTTTGGTACTGTGTCTCTCCAGAAAATCCTTGGGTACTGCTGGTTTGACTTTTGTTGCTTATGGAGTCCTGAATGAGGGACATTACCTGCATTGTGAGGGAGCGTCAGTTAAGGGCACTATGGCCATGTGGCGTGTTTCCCCAAGGGTGATCCGGCTTGTAAGATCCTCATTGTTGGGGACCCGAGTGGCTGGACCAGGCCAAGGGGTCACCCACATAACACCTGGCTGCGGCAGATAGAGCGTCATTTTCGGAGGGTGGGACTGGACCGCGTGTCTGCCTGGGGGGTTGCCAACCGGATCCCGAGTTGTTTCGTTGTGTAGTGTGTGCGGCAACGCACTGTACCAGTGCATGCTCCCCAACTTGACTTGACTTGACTTCTGGATATGTATTCTTTGTACTATTTTAGGAAACTCCTGCTGTACTATCTTCTTAAGAAGAGTATCTTTGATATAACTATTTTTTATTTATAAAGAATTTTCATTTGCTCTAGAAAATGGAGGTTGATGGATTGTTCCACTTTGTTAGGATTTTTGTCAGCAGTCGTCGAGACTTTATGCTAAGGTACTCCCACGGTCATGGCACAGAACAGATGTTACATCATTTAAAAAGAAGTTTTTTTGGATACAATGTTGGAACAAAATGAGGGTGAAAAATGTATTTATTTTGCTTAGTTTGGTTTGTAACAGATTGCTCGAGCACTAGGCTATTGCAAACTCTTTTCTTTACAAATAAAGTTTAGGCACTGCTTGATGTGAGTGGCTCTCCTATATGTCATGATGTCAACAGTCACATGCATCACGAAGTTAGCAAACACGCAGCATCCAAGCAATGAGACAGCAAAACTACCATCGCCCATGAAATCCAGGAATACAAAATACTAATGGCTGTTGAAAAAAATAGCAATGTGATAACAAAGATATTCACAAGCAAAAAATTTAGTACTCACAAAAAAAAAAGCAAAACACAAGAAACAGATGACACATTCCTGACAACAGGCCCGGATGGCGAATGATTTAATGCAGGGATGAATAGCCAAGCGATTTAAACTGCACTGATTGATTAAATGGGATGTTGTTTCCTATATTAGCAGGCATTAATCGTAATGTAGTGTGGCACAAATCATCACTTTGTGGACATTTGGATTAGGGGAGGGCTACTTAATCAGTGAGCCCAGGGCAAAAGTCAGTGACAGCATTTGAAATGACAGCCACAACTAAACTGTCAAGCATTCTGTAATGAGCTTATAAAAGCAGGAGCAACCAAACCAGATGAGATAGATAGATAGATAGATAGATAGATAGATAGATAGATAGATAGATAGATAGATAGATAGATAGATAGATAGATAGATAGATAGATAGATAGATAGATAGATAGATAGATAGATATGAAAGGCACTATAATAATAGATAGATAGATAGATAGATAGATAGATAGATAGATAGATAGATAGATAGATAGATAGATAGATAGATAGATAGATAGATAGATAGATAGATAGATAGATAGATAGATAGATAGATAGATATGAAAGGCACTATATAATAGATAGATAGATAGATAGATAGATAGATAGATAGATAGATAGATAGATAGATAGATAGATAGATAGATAGATAGATAGATAGATAGATAGATAGATAGTGTCACGGATGACTGGGATCATTACTTGGCCGGGATGCCTGGAGGGACCGGAAAGGGACAATAACAGCTTCCGGGGCGCAAGGGGGCAGCCGCCCTGGATTAAAAGAGGACCACGGGAAAGGGACAAAGAGGCTTTGACCCATTGGGAACCATGGCCACCGCCAGGGGGCGCTTTAAGCCTCAGGAGACCCGGATATGGTTACTTCCGCCACACTCGGCAAGATGGTGTAGGGATCGGACAGGGACGCCCGGAGTGTTTCCGGTTCAAAGGGCAGCACTTCCGCCACACCAGGAAGTGCTGCCGGATGGACGTCATCAGCCACCTGAAGCACATCCAGGCAGGGATAAAAGGTGCCGCCTTCTTACAGTCACGGAGCCAGAGTTGGGAGTGGGAGTAGGACGAAGCTCCTAGGAGGAGAGTAGAGGCGGCAAAGGACTGAGAGAAAGAGTGATTTTTGGGGTGATTACTACTTTGTGGATTGTGTGTTGTGTTGGAACTGTGTTTATTAATGGAAAATAAACGTGTGTGTTTTATAAAGATGTGGTCTCCGACTGGTGGTGTCCGGGAAAGTCTCACAATAGATAGATAGATAGATAGATAGATAGATAGATAGATAGATAGATAGATAGATAGATAGATAGATAGATAGATAGATAGATAGATAGATGTGAAAGGCAGTATATGCAGTCATATTATTATATGAAAAAGTTTGTTAACCCCTCTCAGCCTGCATAATAATTGACTCTCCTTTCAACAAAAAAGACAACAGTGGCATGTCTTTCATTTCCTAGGAACATCGGAGTACTGCGGTGTTTTCTGAACAAAGATTTTTAGTGAAGCAGTATTTAGTTGTATGAAATTAAATCAAATGTGTGCACAAATGAGGGTCCCCTTGTCATTTTGCTGATTTGAATGCCTGTCACTGCTCAATGCCGATTACTTGTAACACCAAATTGGTTGGATGAGCTCGTTAAGCCTTGAACTTCATAGACCGGTGTGTCCAATCATGAGATATAAAGGTATTTAAGGAGGTCAATTACAAGTTGTGCTTCCTTCCCTTTGACTCTCCTCTGAAGAGTGACAGTATGGGATCCTCAAAGCAACTCTCCAAAGATCTGAAGACAAAGATTGTTCAGTCTCCTGGTTTAGGGGAAGGCTACAAAAAGCCATCTCAGAGGTTTAAACTGTCAGTTTCAACTGTAAGGAATGGAATCAGGAAATGGAAGGCCACAGGCACAGTTGCTGTTAAACCCAGCAGGTCTGGCAGGCCAAGAAAAATACAGGAGTGGCATATGAGCAGGATTGTGAGAATGGTGACAGACAACAACAGATCACCTCCAAAGACCTGCAAGAACATCTCGCTGCAGATGGTGTATCTGTACATCGTTCTACAATTCAGCACAATTTGCACAAAGAACATCTGTATGGCAGGGTGATGAGAGAGAAGCCCTTTCTGCACTCGCGCCACAAACAGAGTCACTTGTTGTATGCCAATGCTCATTTAGACAAGACAGATTCATTTTGGAACAAAGTGCATTGGACTGAGGAGACAAAAATTGAGTTATTTGGTCAGAACAAAAAGCACTTTGCATGGCGGAAGAAGAACACCGCATTCCAAGAAAAACACCTGCTACCTACTGTCAAATTTGGTGGAGGTTCCATCATGCTGATAGATAGATGATTGAAAGGCAGTATATATAGATAGAGAAAAATGAAAGGTGCTATATAATAGATAGATGTGTCTTTGTCTCTAACAATATGGAGGGCACTTTAGATAGTGTGGAAGTTAAAATCTTTTATTATTACTACTGCATAATAAATGTAAACCTTTACTGTTTCTTTTTTAATTTAATCTTCTAGAACTGTGAAAAATAGGTAAAACTATTTCTTGTTTCTTGCTGCCTGAATAAAATATTCATTGCTTAAAAGTAATGGAAAGAGGACGTGTGGACTCAGCATTCGCTTTCTTGTTTTTGTCAGTAGTCACGTATTTAGCTGTGTCATTATACTATAAAACATCCTAAAGCTCACAGCAGAGAATTTATTTCTATTAGAGAACTGAGCCACTTTATCAGATTAACAGTTGATTCAGATTGCTTTATTTTTCTCCCACTTTATTGGGTTGTAGATTTAATTTTAAAGGGATAAATTTGCCATTTTTTGCCAGCCAATCTACACTCCATAACCCCTAATTAAAAAGGGAGAATATGGCTTGGAAAATGTATTATTTGGCAGCAATTACATCTCTGAGTTTTAAGTCTAAGGTTGGCACATCTGGATTTGGTCAGTTTCTCACATTCTTTCTGGCACATCTTCTTAAGCCCCGTTGGATGGTAATGTGACATCCTGTGCACTGGCACCTCTGCACACACTTGGGTTCTGGGCATCTGTAACATAACCGAATGGATCAGTGGTGTATTTTGGAGTCACGGAACCAAAACTGTTGAAAAGAAAACAAATCTTTATTACAGTGCCAGTAAGAAAACAAAACCTCTAGTGGCTTGCACTTCAAAATAATTGCAGTCCTCTGCAATGACACTAATTGAATATATACAACAAGAAACAAATCTGAGTGAAGGTGAATTTGTACAGTATTCACATGGCTCTAAAATAAAAGTGATGGGGAAAAAAAGAAAGATATAACAGAAACACACACTTAGACAACTTCTCTTCTTCCTCCTTCTCCCAGGACAAAAATCAAGAGGACAGAAAAAACAGACATCAAAATCAAAGTGAACAAAATGGCACATGCACAAAACACAAGACAAGTGATGGAAAAAATAATTAAGTAACTCTATATAAAGGATTACTCTAAAGAATCACTCACTCAGCTACCTTCTCTCTCCAACTGCAGATAATCCTGTTAGGTTCTTCTCAGTTTAATCTGCCGAGTCAAACTACCTGGCCAATCATTAACTCTGTCCCGACAGCAACTTGCCACTGTCTATAGCAGGGCTCTCCAACACGTTGCTCGCGAGCTAAAGTAGCTCGCAAAAGAGTTAATGAATCCTAAATCAATTTGATAGCATTGATTTGTCAAATTAGGGGTGGGCGAACTTTCCAAAAAATCATATCATGATCCTTTTAACACAAAGTCAAGATCCACAATCTGAATTGCAATCTATCTTTTCAATGTAGCAGACACTTAAGAGAATATCGGGACTGAAACTCATCAAGACCTACTGTAAGTAACACTTTATTTTAAATATCAAACAAAGTTGAATTCAATTGTTCTGTAATTCGCTAGCCAAGCGGAGTTAAGGAACATGCCCCGAAGCTGGCGAGTGAGTGAGGAAGGCCCCTCCCCTCGGCTTGCTGCTTCTCTGTCGGATTCGCACAAATAAATTGGTACCACAAGCAAACTGTGATACATAGTGAAATGAGAGAAGTCGCAAAATCAACCGGAATGTTCAAGCAAATTCTAGAAAAAAACCCGATCTAAATCTGTTAAGTAGTTCTCTCGTGAAAAGCGGACAGACATACAGACATTAGATTTTATCTCTTATATATATTTCTCTTCTGGTTCGTCCTGCTTCCACTTCAAAACCGGTCCTGCCCACACGCAGCCGACCCAGCATTTCTCGATTCCTATTCGTCGTCGTCCATGTCATGCACTATACTGGCCTGCTGAGCGTAATACATCCAACAAGTACTCGAGGTGCTGCCACAACGGTAAAATAGATTTGCCAACTTTGCAGGAGCCACCTGTGTCTTTAGAACAGCTTCTCACACAGTAAACATTACAAAATAAAGCAAACTCTGCATTCAGCGAAAATGTACTTCTCCAGCTAGATTCCATGCTCAGAACTATCAACCCCTTCGCTAAATCATACAAACACATGCATGAAATTACTCAGTCCAATCTAACAGCATTTGTACGAATGGTTTTCAAGGAAAACCCTGGGCAGGATTTACGACGATACATTGCCCCGACATTGCAGCGATTTTCGTTGGAGAAGATGGCGAAACGCCTGCCAAAAGGGACATTTGCATCTATCCCATACGCAACTCCTGTAAACAGATTTCCACACTCAATATGAATTGCGATCCTATGATTTACCCACTTTTATTCCCTTACGGAGACATTGGCTAGCACAAAGATTTACAACATGTTCCCCATAAAAGAACCGCCAAGCGAATAAGGCTTACTCAATGCCAATTTTACACGTACAGATTACACTCCAGTGGCAAACTATTCCAACAGTATGTCGTAGATGCATACGTTAAAACAGACTATCTCAGATTACATCAACAAGATCTGCGCATGCAACGATACAAAGTTTGAATACAAACGCACTGCAAGCAAACCCTGAAAATAACAACGTATGTGTAGGCAAAATGATCATATTACCATCCACATTTCCAGGAAGTCCAAGATACATGCAACAAAACTATCAGGATGCCATGGCCATAGTACGTAAATTCGTAAAGCCTGATTTATTTATCACTTTCACATGTAATCCTACTTGGCTGGAAATTCTACATGCACACTGCGTCTTTCTACTTGATTTCTTAATTCCTTTCTCACCGTTTTCCGTTCCTATTCTTACACCGTCGTATGCTACTAGTATATTATATATTAGTAAACCTTCAAAATAATGTGCAGTTAAAGTCTCAACAGCATTTCTGGAGTTTAGTAGAGACAGATAACTATAAGAATCTTCACCAAGCGGCTCTGCAAATGTCTGCTTTGTTTGGGTCTCCATTCCTCTGTGAGTCTGCCATGAATGTCATGAAGTCAAAGTTCAGAACAAGACTGACAGACAAACATTTAAATGACTCCATAAGAGTGAACCTCAGTGGCTCCACTCCACCATACTCCTCAGTGCTAGTCATCTGACTAACTAGAAACACATCACACATGCAACTGGACCTGTGAATAAAGTGAATACAGTGACAGCATGAAGTTATGGGAAAGGGTAGTGGAAGCTCAGTTAAGAAGTGAGGTGATGATTAGTTAGCAGCAGGATGGTTTCATGCCAAGAAAGAGCACCACAGATGCAATGTTTGCTCTGAGGATGTTGATGGAGAAGTTTAGAGAAGGCTAGAAGGAGTTGCATTGCGTCTTTGTAGACCTGGAGAAAGCATATGACAGGGTGCCTCGAGAGGAGTTGTGGTATTGTATAAGGAAGTCGGAAGTGGCAGAGAAGTACATAAGAGTTGTACAGGATATGTACGAGGGGAGTGTGACTGTGGTGAGGTCTGCGGTAGGAGTGGCAGATGCATTCAAGGTGGAGGTGGGATTACATCAGGGACTAAATGCAAAATCTACTAAGTATTGTTAAGCACAATTTAACCACTAAAGTGCAAAACAAACCTTCACTCTTATCAGAAAAAATGTTTTCTAATTAAAATATTTATACATTTATACATTAAGGTTGACAACAGAACAACCAGATCTAAATAATATATATATATATATATATATATATATATATATATATATATATATATATATATATATATATATATATATATATATATATAAATAAATATATATATAAATACAATAAATAAACAGTTAGGTCCATAAATATTTGCACAGAGACAACTTTTTTCTAATTTTGGTTCTGTACTTTACCACAATGAATTTTAAATGAAGCAACTGAGATGCAGTTGAAGTGCAGACTTTCAGCTTTAATTCAGTGGGGTGAACAAAACGATTGCATAAAAATGTCAAACAACTAAAGCATTTTTTGAACACAATCCCTTCATTTCAGGGGCTCAAAAGTAATTGGACAATTGACTCAAAGGCTATTTCATGGGCAGGTGTGTGCAAGTCCGTCCTTATGTCCTTATCAATTAAGCAGATAAAAGGCCTGGAGTTGATTTGAGGTGTGCTGCTTGCATGTGGAAGAGTTTGCTGTGAACAGACAACATGCGGTCAAAGGAGTTCTCCATGCAGGTGACAGAAGCCATCCTTAAGCTGCGAAAACTGAAAAAACCCATCCGAGAAATTGCTCCAGTATTACGAGTGGCAAAATCTACAGTTTGGTACATCCTGAGAAAGAAAGCAAGCACTGGTGAACTCAGCAACGCAAAAAGACCTGGACGTCCACGGAAGACAACAGTGGTGGATGATCGCAGAATCATTTCCATGGTGAAGAGAAACCCCTTCACAACAGCCAACCAAGTGAACAACACTCTTCAGGAGGTAAGCGTATCGATATCCAAGTCTACCATAAAGAGAAGACTGCATGAAAATAAATACAGAGGGTGCACTGCAAGGTGCAAGCCACTCATAAGCCTCAAGAATAGAAAGGCTAGATTGGACTTTGCTAAAGAACATCTAAAAAAGCCAACACAGTTCTGGAAAAACATTCGTTGGACAGATGAAACCAAGATCAACCTCTACCAGAATGATGGCAAGAAAAAAGTATAGAGAAGGCATGGAACAGCTCATTATCCAAAGCATAGCACATCATCTGTAAAACACGGTGGAAGCAGTGTGATGGCTTGGGCTTGCATGGCTGCCAGTGGCACTGGGACACTAGTGTTTATTGATGATGTGACACAGGACAGAAGCAGCTGAATGAATTCTGAGGTGTTCAGAGACATACACCATCCATCCATCTATCCATCCATCCATCCACCCATTCTCTTCCGCTTATCCGAGGTCGGGTCGCGGGGGCAGTAGCTTGAGCAGAGATGCCCAGACTTCCTTCTCCCCGGCCACTTCTTCTAGCACTTCCGGGGGAATCCCAAGGTGTTCCCAGGCCAGCCGAGAGACATAGTCCCGCCAGCGTGTCCTGGGTCTTCCCCTGGGCCTCCTCCCAGTTGGACGTGCCCGGAACACCTCACCAGGGAGGCATCCAGGAGGCATCCTGATCAGATGCCCGAGCCACCTCATCTGACTCCTTTCGATGCGGAGCAGCGGCTCTACTCTGAGCCCCTCCCGGATGACTGAGTTTCTCACCCTATGTTTAAGGGAAAGCCCAGACACCCTACGGAGGAAACTCATTTCAGCCGCTTGTATTCGCGATCTTGTTCTTTCGGTCACTACCCATAGCTCATGACCATAGGTGAGGGAAGGAACATAGATCAACTGGTAAATTGAGAGCTTCGCCTTGTGGCTCAGCTCCTTTTTCACCATGACAGACCAATGCAGAGCCCGCATTACTGCGGATGCCGCACCGATCCGCCTGTCAATCTCACGCTCCATTCTTCCCTCACTCGTGAACAAGATCCCGAGATACTTGAACTCCTTCACTTGGGACAGGATCTCGCTACCAACCCTGAGATGGCACTCCACCCTTTTCCGGCTGAGGACCATACTGTCTGCTCAAATCCAGCTAAATGCAGTCAAATTGATTGGGCGGCATTTCATGATACAGATGGACAATGACCCAAAACATACAGCCAAAGCAACCCAGGAGTTTATTAAAGCAAAGAAGTAGAAAATTCTTGAATGGCCAAGTCAATCACCTGATCTTAACCCAATTGAGCAGGCATTTCACTTGTTGAAGACTAAACTTCAGACAGAAAGGCCCACAAACAAACAGCAACTGAAAGCCGCTGCAGTAAAGGCCTGGCAGAGCATTAAAAAGGAGGAAACCCAACATCTGGTGATGTCCAGGAGTTCAAGACTTCAGGCTGTCATTACCAGCAAAGGGTTTTCAACCAAGTATTAGAAATGAACATTTTATTTCCAGTTATTTCATTTGTCCAATTACTTTTGAGCCCCTGAAATGAAGGGATTGTGTTCAAAAAATGCTTTAGTTGCCTCACATTTTTATATAATCGTTTTGTTCACCCCACTGAATTAAAGCTGAAAGTCTGCACTTCAACTGCATCTGAGTTGTTTCATTTCAAATTCATTGTGGTAATGTGCAGAACCAAAATTAGAAAAAAGTTGCCTCTGTCCAAATATTTAGGGACCTAACTGTATGTTATATGGGTTGGAGACGGTGGCACTGACCAGAAAGCAGGAGACAGAGCTGGAGGTGGCAGAGTTAAAGATGCTAAGATTTGCATTGGGTGTGACGAGGATGGATAGGATTAGAAATGAGGACATTAGAGGGTCAGCTCAGGGTGGACAGTTGGGAGACAAAGTCAGAGAGGTGAGATTGCGTTGGTTTGGACATGTGCAGAGGAGAGATGCTGGGTATATTGGGAGTAAGGTGCTAAGGATGGAGCTGCCAGGCAAGAGGAGAAGAGGAAGGCCTAAGCGAAGGTTTATGGATGTTGTGAGAGGGGCCATGACGGTGATGGGTGTAACAGAAGAAGATGCAGAGGACAGAAAGATGATGATCCGCTGTGGCAACCCCTAACGGGAGCAGCCAAAAGAAGAAGAAGAAGTGACATAGAACAAAATGACAAATGAATAAGTCATATGGTTTACGGAAATTTTGCCTCTCACATTTCACCCCCAGCACATTTTGCCTCCATGATATTTTCCCCCCACCCCAGTAACTTATAACACCCACACCCAGGCGTTTTGAGTGTTGAAAGTTTCTAGAAAAAAGAAAGTGAATAATCATTCTCAGTGTTCAAAACTGACTTTCCAATTTTAAACATTTTTGTAGCAAAATGATACAAACGTTAGCAATAGTTTTATTTGGCAGAAATTGCATAGACCACTGGAATAACTGCATTGAATTTGACCACATGAATTGTATAAAGCTGCTGGATAAGCATGGGGACTGTGGTTCCCTCAAAAAACCACTCCTGGCTACTCGCCAGTAAATGAAGATTGTTAGGAGTGGGAAAAATAAGCATGCGACCTGGGAGCAGTTCATCTTGAGAATCGTACATCAAAAATTGCTGTTCACTGCCATCAACAATAATTTCTTGATAATTTTGTGGAATTACTAAGTCTTGAACACTGCTTGGCAGAGCAGGAGCACCATTGTGGTTTTGAACATAACGAATGGTTCGTCTCATTGAGTCTTTTCTAGGAAGCAATGCCGTGACATTGGCAATTTGTTGCAACAATTTGTTGTGGTCGTTCGTTTGTGGCTGTTGTGTGTTTGATCAACCAATCGCAATGCTTCCGGTCTTGCAGCTTGAGCTGCATGATTATGCTTACCACTTTTACAACTGGGCCTTCCAAACACGTCCTTTCCAGATGGAACGTTTTTCCATGTTGTTCATCGACTGTTTTCTTTGAAAACACGTAAATGTGGTTATCATCATCTATTGTGGCAGACGATCAGGGATCTTGCCCCACCAGGATGCCTGGACGGTCCTGAAGCCGTGGAGGACAGCACTACCGCCACACCAGGAGGTGCTGCAGGGAAGATCATTGGGAGCATCTGGAGCACATCTGGGTGTGTTATAAAAGGGGCTGCCTCACTCCATTCGGGAAGCTGGAGTCGGGTGGAAGAGGACGGAGCTTGAGAGAAAGGAGTGGAGGAGGCTGAAGGAAAAAAATACTGAGTACTGTGTGTGAGTTAGTGGAACTGAATTGTGCACTGTAAATATTGTAAATAAACCGTGTGTGTTGTGGACACATCTTTTACACTATCAATTTTCTTTTACCTTTAATTGACGAAATTCTTTCTGCCATAGTGAAATTTGATTGAAAGTTGATTTTAGGTTTAGTCACGATGCAAAAATAATGCTTTCAGTGAGAAAATAATACACGATGCGGTGAGTGGTGATGCAAAAGTTTTGATATTGCGCTGTCTGTGAGGTGTTGATGGTTCTTCAACACAGCCACGCACCACCGATAATCTGGTGGCGAAAACCGTAAACACACGTCTTGAAACAGACGTAGTACTGGAAAAAAAAAATGTGCAAAATCTAGTACAATCGTACAACACTATATCACATAACACGGATTAAATTTTAAGTACAATACTCACCTTTTGTGGTGGCAATCACGCATACTATTCTCAGTGGAACACATTGATCTGTGAGTCGTATAAGAACACTACCTGAGTGAACTTGTTTTATTTTCAATTATCTGAAATACCCAGCGTTGCCCAGGAGGAAAATTAAGTGTTTTTTTTTTTTTTTTTAATCGTTTGAGAAAAATATAATTGAAAAACCCCACAACTTTAAAAATAAAAATAAACAAGAGTCAATTCTTGAAACCCGAATAAATTGATCATAAAATCAGACCCCAACTTACGCCCGTTCAAAAATGCGACACTTAAATTTTTTTTGACATCTTGCCTTCTCCAATCTTGCTCAACCTCAGTTTCTCAGATACATTGAATTTTGTTGCAGCAGCACAGTTACCAATTTCTTTCTCCACTTCAAAGACGTTTCATTTAAAACCAGTTTCATATTTTCTTCTGATCGAACGCTCCATCATAGATAAGGGATGCTCTTACGATAAAGTTAAATGAGGGTGTGAGATACAAAAAACACAAATCAGTGCAAACGTCGCTTCAGAATAGTTTGGGTATTACTGTGTGGTCACGTAGGCACAATAGAGGGAAAGAGAGAGAGGTAGGAGCACACACTGATACAGCGCACTGCCGCACCTACATAATAAGAAAAGGCCATGTGCTCTGTGGTTACTCTCTCAGGTGGGCGGCTGTTAGCATATCATAATCCCTTGGACCAACCTGCCACCCCCTATAGCCTCGATTTAGCCAGAAGTCACCTTATATTTTGGGGCATCTTGTTCGTGCGTACGAGGAAGCCAGCACACACACACTCTCATACGTGCACGCGCCTCCAACTCCAGGCATCTTCCCAAAGTTGCTTTCATTTGTCTTCCTCTTCCCTGCGGAGTTTTTTTTAATCATAAGGCTACTCTACACCTTGGTTTACATGCCTCCATTTTCAGCCTGTTACCCTGCTGCGACTCCTGTGGCCACACGGATGTCCTTCCCCAGTATGGCATGAAGTAAGGTCGGGTTGTTGGCATACCGGCGCTTGTGTATTAACATGAATGACAGGCCTTCTCACGCACGTTAAAGCTGCCAACAACATTTCCACCCGTGGTGTGCCTTGATACCATCACAACCACCACAGCCATATGTTCCCAAAGTCTGCTCACCTTCCTTGCAGGTACAGTCATATGAAAAAGTTTGTGAACCCCTGTTATGACTGCATTCATACTTCTCTCGATTCTGACCAGTCTCCCCTTTCCTGCCTCTAGAAAGCACCCCCATAACATGATGCTATCACCACCATATTTCATCTTAGAGATGGTAGGCAGGTGAGGAGCAGTGCCTCGTCTTTGCACACACATAGTGCTTGGAGTTCAGTTTTTGTCTCATCAGATCAGAGAATCTTTTCCCTCATGCTTTTAGAATCCAGGTGGGCCATCATATGCACTTTACTCAACAGTGGGTTCTGTCTCGCCACTGTAACATAAGTCAAACAGAATGTGGCCAGGTGAACAGACCAAGGGATGCCAGAAGAAATTCTGAGGCACCAGCCGGCCTACCTCATCATAGACAGATGTGCCCCCAGCAACAAAATAAAGGTAGCTTCAAAATGTATATATATTCTACACAGTAGTGCCAACAGGAGTTCTGCCCGCAATGATTGAGTCAGGTAAAATGAGATGCCACCATCCAGGGACAGCTTGTTTTAGTGGTACCCGGGCTGGAAGTGGTGGAACTATCTCAAGGATTTGAGGACAAGGCAAGACATCTTGGAGGGACAGAAGAAAAAGAAGAAAGAGGATAATGCCAGAGCCCCCAACCAACCCAAACCCCCCCTAACCCCCCAACCCCTCCCCCACATCCTGGATTGGTATCACTTTCTTTATTTGGAGCCAGAAAAGTGGACCCTAGGCAGACAGGTATAACTTGGGACCAAACTCATAAAAACAAAAGTCAAATCAAATGTGCTTTTCTTTGAAGCAGAGCCACAGTAGAAGTCATAATCTGTGGGCAAATATGCAGATTTGCGAAACATAAATTAAAGGAAATCACATTTCTGGCCAAAGGGAATGGGCAAGTTATTTAAGCAGAAGGCAGATGCTAATGTTACTCACAAAGAAGTTTTGGTTCTTAAGAAATAAACTCATCAATTCACAACAATTTATAGCTCCAAAGGTAACTGCAAAATTACGGTGAAAGATATTCCAGCAAAAATTGCTACCTAGCACTTAGTGACAGGACAACCACGGCGCTTCACACACTGACTGCTAAATACAAGTTCATTTGTAGTAGGTGATCTACAGACGAAAAGCAAGTATGAGTTATCTTGTAAACTGTTTTTGGGGCTGTAGTGCCAAATACAAGTGTATTCGTATGTAACACGAGTAAATAGATGACAGTGTGTTTCTATATTAAGAATGAAAAGTCAAAGACCAAAATAACTCACTTTCTGATAACCTTATCTTATTAGCCAAATTTCGGATAACATAACTTACTTATGTAGAACCACAACCATCTCCATCCATCCATCCATCCATTATACAACCCGCTATATCCTAACTACAGGGTCACGGGGGTCTGCTGGAGCCAATCACAACCATCTCAAGGTCTGTCAACGATGAGCGTCTCACCTATGAAGTTCAAATGGGAACAACTTATTAGATAGATAGATAGATAGATAGATAGATAGATAGATAGATAGATAGATAGATAGATAGATAGATAGATAGATAGATAGATAGATAGATAGATAGATAGATAGATAGATAGATAGATAGATAGATAGATAGTGTGACAAATAGGGGGCTCTCGCTCCCATGAACCCTCGGACACCACGTCAGACACCAGATAAAAGTCCAAATATAATATTTATTTGAACAATAACATGCACAAAGCACCCTCCTATCCACAATACTCATATAAATCAATAACAATAACCAATAATCAATCCTCCACTCTCCCAGATGCGTTGCCACCCTTCCACCCAGCTCAGCTCAACTGTGGGATCTCTCACAGTCCTTTATATAGTCCATGACCCGGAAGTGCTCCTGAACCCCTGTCCATGTGACTTCTTAGCACTTCCGGGTCAGATCCAAAAGTCTTCTTTTCATCCCGGAAGTACGTCGGTCTTTTTGTTCATGTGATTATGATGTGCTTCCGGGTTGTATGCGAAAGTCTCGCTGCTCCTCCCTGCAGCACCTTCTAGGGGCCCCTGTGGTATCCAGCAGGGTTGTGGATGAAAACTCCAATGTCCATAATTTCCTGCTGGCATTTGGGGCACCTCCATGATGCAGGGAGGGCTCCATCTGGTGGCCTGGGGGTATTGGCCGGGATGAAAGGCCGGCCATATCCACAATAGATAGATAGATAGATAGATAGATAGATAGATAGATAGATAGATAGATAGATAGATAGATAGATAGATAGATAGATAGATAGATAGATAGATAGATAGATAGATAGATAGATAGATAGATACTTTATTAATCCCAAGGGGAAATTCACACACTCCAGTAGCAGCATACTGATAAAAACAATATTAAATTAAAGAGTGATAACAATGCAGGTATACAGACAGACAATAACTTTGTATAATTTTAACGTTTACCCCCCCGGGTGGAATTGAAGAGTCACATAGTGTGGGGGAGGAACGATCTCCTCAGTCTGTCAGTGGAGCAGGATGGTGACAGCAGTCTGTCGCTGAAGCTGCTCCTCTGTCTGGAGATGATCCTGTTTAGTGGATGCAGTGGATTCTCCCTGATTGACAGGAGCCTGCTCAGCGCCCGTCGCTCTACCACGGATGTCAAACTGTCCAGCTCCGTGCCTACAATAGACTCATTTTATAATTTTATAATATAAGACCCAGCCGAGAAAAATCAGTGATGCGTCACAGAATAGAATGTCTCACTTTACGTTCATTAGTTTTATCTTAAATGGCCAATTTTCGATAACATAATTTACACATGTAGAACCACAACCATCTCGATATCTCTCAACAATCAGCATCTCATCTAACAAAGGTCAAATGGGAACTGCGGCATGCAATTGCAACAAAATGTGCACAATCTGACTTGTTAGACTCAGTTGAGTTATCGCCCAGAAGGTGTGCACGAAAAAGTTTCTTTACAGTGCACCAGCTGTGAGGTAACTCAAAGAGATTCTTTATTAAAAAAATGTATTTAATTATTGCATTATGATAATACCCTAATTTTACAATGACATCATGAGATGGTTTTATGCCAGGAAGAAGCACCACAGATGTGATGTTTGCTCTGAGGGTGTTGATGGAGAAGTATAGAGAAGGCCAGAAGGAGTTGCATTGCGTCTTTGTGGATCTGGAGAATGCAAATGACAGGGTACCTCAAGAGGAGCTGTGGTATTGTATGAAGAAGTAGGGAGTGGCAGAGAAGTATGGTACCTTGGTCACCTCTGCTGTTTTGTTCAAGGACATGCATGTGGCAGATTCACTGGCAGGCTGCTTGTGCTGATCGACACATTTACAACACGCTGATGAGGAGGTGCGAGGGAATTTAAGGTGGCCCGGGATTACAATTTTTTTCGTAGGCTTCAGGAATTCTAGTGTTAAATACCACAATAACTCAGAGATTGGCGAATTTGGTTATCATGGAAAACCAGAGGAGGCCAAAGTCGTTAGTTTAATGTTTAGGAGCGAGAAATTGTTTGTAGTATAGAAGTGTTCAGTATGCATGAAGCAACGAGTACCATGAGCTTCAGCATTTGGAAACAAGCCGAACATGGATGGAAAAACAAAAGAAGGTGAAAGAAGCAGAGCCAAGCTGCAATATTACCATAAACCCCAGAGAAGCTCTAGCCGCTCGCCATTCATCACAGCATGTATACAGAAAATGCAGAAAGGCCACAAGAGAGACAACGTCGCATCTGAGCAAGGCGATCATCCAGAATGCTGGAGAAAGGAACAGCTTGATTATTTCTCTACTGGCTTATAGTAGTAAATGGAGATGCAGCATAATTAAGTTGTCGAATTCACTTGGCCCGTCTATGAGTGGAGGACTTAAGCTGTCAAAAGACTGGAGCGAGCGAAGTGGCCAAGACAGGGCTAGTCAGCAAAGTTCACTCAGAAAGTAAAATAAAAATATTCACAAGGAAACAAAAGTATGCATCGAAAAGCTTGAACAAGTTCTTCAAGGGGAAAAAAAAATAAAATGCCAGTTGATCTGATTTCACTAACGCACATTTTCCCTGTTCATGCCATAAGACAAAGTCAGTGTCATCCTGCAAGTATCTGGAAGGGCAGAAAATGGCATTTAAATTACGCGGCCCTGCTGTTTGTACCATTTTCAGAGTTATGGCTGCCTGCTTTGAAACTGGTACGGTACATTATGATCTGCAAGCTGATCACGCCATGCTACCACGTGAGAAAGATAATTTTATAACACAAAGGTAAATCAAAAGGTAGAGGGAATTTGACAATTACGAGATAATAGCAATGGATAGAAACCAACACAATAAAGACGTGGACATATTTTTTAGTACACTTTGTGAAGGCAGGGGTAGCCAATGAGCCCCAAACCCCAAGCACGAACATACAGGACAGGAGAGTCACGGTTTCGAATAAAGGGGACACAATATCTCAGTATACACAAGCAAAAAATCCACAAGTCGTCTCTCCTTCCTCTCTCTCTCTCAGCACCACACCACTCTCCTCCAGTTGAGTGTTGCTCATCTTCCTCCCAGCTCTGACTCACCTGGACATGGCAGTGCAGCCTCTTTTATTGAAGACCCAGGAGTACTTCTGGTGCCAGGGCTGTTGCCCATTGGAAGCACACGGAAGACCAACATAACAGGGAATACATCTCCCTGCAGCGCCCTCTTGTGGCACCCACCGACCGCAACAGAACTACAATTCCCAGCATTCCTGGCTTGTTTCTGGATGGACGCCACTGCCATCTAGCGATCTGAGGGAAATTAAACATCCCCTAGAGACAGTCCTCCTCTGACCTCCTCTTCTATCTCGGCCAGGGATGGTGCTACACATATTTCTGGTTGGGACGCCAATCCATTTATCTGTAAGGAACCACCTTCTCTATTGGTTGGGATGTCCGTCCATCCATTTGGGATGCTTTTTCCGGGTGAGACATCCTTCCTTCTCTCAGCCGGGATGCCTTTCTGTCCATTTGGGGCCTCCCATCCAGGTAATGCCTATCCATCCCATGTGCCACCTACATCTTACAGCTCATTGTCCCCTGTAAACCTGACAAGAGAAGACAAGTATTTCCTATTCTACAAAGATGTTTGAAAATGGCCTGGACACATTTGTTGGGACCCCTAGAAAAGATCAGAATTGGATTTGAGCGATTTATCAAACTAGCTGTTTAATTGAAGTCTTGTTCCACACGTCACCAATCTGTCGTTCAGCCAATTTAAATGAAGAAAAGTTGTCACTCTGCTGTTTGATGTCATCACATGTCCCACACTGAACATGGAGAAGAGAATGCAAAGGAGAGAGCCATCTGAGGAAAATGGAGGCCAAACAGTCCAATGTTGGCTTCATCAGATGAGAGAATCTTGTTTCTCATAGTCAGAGAGCCCTTTAAGTAATTTTTTACAAATCCCAAACGGGCTTTCATGTGTTGTCTGGCCATTTTCCATACATATCCCATATTCAGAAGAGTGTCACAGTGACTGATGGTGGTCCTTCTGGAAGTTTCTCCTGTCTCCCCACAGGTACACAAAGGGGTCTATCAAGTTTTTGGTTACCTCTCTTACCACACACCTTCTCCGATGATTGCTCAGTTTGACCAGCTTTAGGAAGAGTTGAGGTTGTTCTAAACTTGTTCAAGAATAACGAAGGCCATTGTGATCTTGGGAACATTCAATGCTGCAGGACATTTTTGAGGCCTTCTGTAAATCTAAGCACCTTGAGCATGTGAAAGGCATTTGTCATACACGTGTGATTGGGAGGCAGCTAAAGGTCCTGAATAATACACTGCCTGGCCAAAAAAAAAGGTCACACACTCTAATATTTCGTTGGACCACCTTTAGCTTTGATTACAGCACGCATTCGCCGTGGCATTGTTTCGATAAGCTTCTGCAATGTCACGAGATTTAGTTCCATCCAGTGTTGCATTAATTTTTCACCAAGATCACAGTTTACAGTAGGCGCTAGGCATGATGGGTGCATCACTTCATCTGCCTCTCTTCTTACCCTGATGCGCCCATCACTCTGGAACAGGGTAAATCTGGACTCATCAGACCACATGACCTTCTTCCATTGCTCCAGAGTCCAATCTTTATGCTCCCTAGCAAATTGAAGCCTTTATTTCCAGTTTGCCTCACTGATTAGTGGTTTTCTTACGGCTACACAGCTGTTCAGTCCCAATCCTTTGAGTTCCCTTCGCATTGTGTGTGTGGAAATGCTCTTACTTTCACTATTAAACATAGACCTGAGTTCTACTGTTGTTTTGCTTCGACTTGATTTCACCAAACGTTTAAGTGATCGCCAATCAAGATCATACAGGATTTTTTTTCGGCCACATTTCTTCCTCGAAGACGATGGGTCCCCACTATCCTTCCAGTTTTTAATAATGGGTTGGACAGTTCTTAACCCAATTTTAGTAGTTTCTGCAATCTCCTTAGATGTTTTCTCTGCTTGATGCATGCCAATGATTTGACCCTTCTCAAACAGACTAAGATCTTTTCCACGACCATGAGATGTATCTTTCGACATGGTTGTTTAAGAAATGAGAAGCAACTCATTGCACCAGTTGGGGTTAAATAACTTGTTGCCAGCTGAAAGATAATCGCCCATGCAGTAATTATCCAATAGGAGGCTCGTACTTGTTTGCTTAGTTAAATCCAGGTGGCGACTTTTTTTTTGGCCAGGCAGTGTAGTAGTACCACGCCGGACCAGGGGGTGGCGAGCTGCACTGACTCTCTCTGTAAATCCTCTGCAGACCATCCACGGGAAATCCTGCTAGGCACCGTCACCTTTGATGACATCACTTCTGGCATCCGCCAATATTGATGAACTCACTTCCTGTCCTGAACACAACACTTCCAGTACTGGTGCTATTGAGGACGTCATTTCCGGTTCTGAAGACGTCACTTCCTGTCCTGGCCTTTAACACTAGAATTACTAGAGCCTACGAAAAAACTTAATGAAAAAAAATACACGCGAAACAAGCGGTCAGTGATTACAAGTGCAAGATGTTATGCGAATGAATATGAATAATATGAATAATGTTGCATCCGTGATACAATGCTTTCCGAAATGTACTATACAGGTCATTAAATGAATAATTCCAAGTATCATATATACCTATGACTCTTTTTTTTTTTTTGACATCATAGACCATAAGGTGCATACTAATTCAGGGTGAGCAGGAACACTCAATAAAACTGAATAAAAAAAAATCAAGTGACAGTGAGATACGAAAAAGGAAGATTCACCAGCGTTTGTGTGTCCGCTTTTATCTCTCTAGATGAGAGAATGTCCAGTTCCATTGTCTCTAAGCATCACTCACATCTCCAGTTATTCCCAGTTTCAAATGAAAACTAACAGCGTCAGATCCCTGGGTGTGGGGGTGGTAGTATGTATTTTGATCGTGACTGAGAGAATAAAACTGTTACAGACGCAAACCAAATGTATGTGTTTATTATATAATATTAACAATAAGACCAGCTCACTACTGAAAACAGCAAATATTGGAGGCTGTCGGGATCAATCCGGAGACTCTTGATTACAAGTCAGCAAATCTTACCGCTACGCTACAGAAGCTGTTGCCTTACCTTGAACCTTTTGTGAAAGTGTGTATTTGATCTTTGGACTTCAGGCTTCACACATTATATACATTATGCCAACATTTTCTCATTTACTAGTAAAATATAAAAAAATGTTTCTGTTTTAACAATGTGTTTACACAGATTACTGTAGAAACGGAACACACATAAAATGCATGTGTTCTAAACAGAGGTGGGTAGAGTAGCCATAAATTGTACTCAAGTAAGAGTAGCGTTACTTCAAAATAATATTACACATGTAGAAGTAAAAAGTAGTCATCCAAAAAATTACTCAAGTAATAGTAAAAAAGTACTTGGTGAAAAGACTACTCAAGTAGTGAGTAACTGTTTGATCATAATAAATGATTTATTTTTTAGAAATGTTGTAATAAGGCAGACAAAAATACAAAATAATGTGCAAAATCTGCCTGTTTGCAAATAAAATAAAAAATGAGTAAAAATAAATAACATCCTTACAAAATAAAGATGCAAAAATAACACAAAGTTCCAAATCTCAGTTTTTCACAACAAAGCTTTTGAAGCCAATACCTACAGTAGGTAACATGCATGTTTGAACAGTGCAAACTACTTACAGTGACAAGACAACCTGTACCATGACAGTAGGATACTGAATATTCACTTGTCCTCCAAATAGCACAGCTGATAGAAAATAACATTAGAACAAGGCAGCTTGTGCACGTACAAGAAGTCTCACTTTACCTTGACTGGCCAGTCAATATAGCGGGATAGTTAACACAGTTGACACAGTCACTTTATAATAGATGTAGGATACTCTTTTTAAAAAAAAATAAACAATTGAGACTGCAATTAACATGAACAAGTGTCCTTATAACTGTTCTTATTTTTAAGTTCTGTAAGACATACACTGTCATACAGATCACTGAATAATGCACAGACAGAGAAGTTACTGGATAGATAAACTGGGAAGGCACTGTATAATAGAAGATATAAAACTGTCAGGAGAAAAAGAAACAGCTGGATAGATAGATAGATAGATAGATAGATAGATAGATAGATAGATAGATAGATAGATAGATAGATAGATAGATAGATAGATAGATAGATAGATAGATAGATAGATAGATAGATAGATAGATAGATAGAGCGCTGATCGCACCCTCAGAGGAAATAGACGCCCCTGGCAAAACCCCTGAAACAGCTGACAGTACCTTCACATTGCTCCTTACCCTTCTTACTTGCGCTATAATGCGTGATAAACGTCTTGCGCGGTACTCCGCTTACTTAAAACCCTTGTACAGCGCCTGTCAGTTTTGGAATTGATTGTTTTGCTTCTCTCTCTCTGACATTCTCTGCTCCTGGCGAAACTGTCATAAAGTACGTTTAAACTTTTGAAAAGAGACAAATGTTTGCTTGCAGTGCTTTGAATAAAGTTCCTTTTTTTCTACAACCTCCTGTGTCTCTGTGCAAATCTGTGACCCAAGCGTGACAATAGATAGATGTGAAAGGCACTATATGGCAGGTGCAGCAGAAAGGCAAGCAGTCAGTGAGAGTACATTCACATGTGAAAGGCACTAGATAAACGGATAGATAGGGAAGGCACTTATATAATAGGCAAACAGAGAAGGCACTAGACAGTTGCATAACAGTATTAGCTATATAGTAGTTTTGTTTTATATATAATGTATATGTATTTTACAACTCGAAAAATTATGTCAAAAAGAAATACATTAAATGATATATTAATCAACATATGCTGCACGCAGGCAAGCAGGCAGTGAGAGTGGAGATAGATGTGAAAGATGCTAGATAGATTGTATACAACAGGCAAAAATAGCGACCACTTGATAACAGTATTAGCTGTAATCAATTAAAGCATTAATTAATCAACAGAAATAACCGCGATCGACATTTTAAACATTTAAAAAAAAAAAAGAAAAACGCCCCAGCAAGTCTATGAAGGCAGACACTGCAGGCAAGCAGGCAGACAGAACGGTGAAAAGCGCAGAACAGCTCCCTCCAAAACGGAAGTGGTAGAAAATAGATTGCATCGGTAGTGGTTTACTACTACCATAGAGAATGAATGGGAAACGGTTTAGGGAGTTTTAGCTAAAGAATACGCGGTGGCCGCCTTGCACTGTGCATGTTTGGAATACAGCGTATATAATGGAAAAAAAAAGTAACGATTCGAGTGTTGCCCAATGTAGCGTTTCTTCTTCACAAATATACTCAAGTAAAAGTAAAAAGTATGGTGCAGTAAAACTACTCGTAGAAGTACAATTTTTTCAAAAAGTTACTCAAGTAAATGTAACGGAGTAAACGTAACTCATTACTACCCACCTCTGGTTCTAAATAAACAATCTATTATTTCCACTCTAAAACACCAGCACTTCACTCCCAGATAATCGGTCAAGTCATGTGCTGGGAGAACTTTGTGCACATTTTGCGGCGGTGAGGGATGGAATAGCAGGCTGCTTTCTGCTTGTCTTAATCTGCACATTTACAGGACAAAAGACACTGAGGGAGAGGTGCGAACGAATTTAAGTTGGGCCGGATCTACGAGTTTTTTTCGTGGCTCTGGTAATTCTAGTGTTAAAAATGCTGTTTTCTCACTCTATAATCAGTTCTGCTCTGGACCCAAACCTGAATACAACTCATTAAAAAAACAACCCTTTTGCAGCCTGGGCACAATATATGGGTGGCTGCAACAAACCTTTTTGATGTCTTCGTGTTTTTCTTGTGACACACTATATAAATAAAATGTATAATAATAATAATAATACAATAAAAATACATAATATTATACATAATAATAATTATCATTATCATTAAGAAGTATTATTATTGTATTGACACACTCCTGTTTCAAAAGCCTGCAGTAGTTCCTACAACCTCTTGATTTTGGTCTTATCGACATGGTCAGCTGTCAGACCTCCTATAGACAGCTGTCTGTGGCTTTCCTGATTCATCCAATCAATTAAATTCACCACAGATGGACTCCAAACAAGGTGTAGAGACATCTCAATGACGATCAGCAGAATGCCATAGCAAAAGGTCTGTTTTTCTGTTGTTTTTTTTTTCCTGGTTTCGCCATTCTCGCCAGTTTCTGTCATTCTGAGTACTCGATGTTCGAAAATTTAATTTTAGCACAAGAAACACTAGCGTGGCAAATTGCTTGCGTACTGAAGTGACTTTAGCTGCAGGTGGAAGTCCTATTTTACTTTATGGTGCCAAGCAGAGTTGCGTTGCCAAAGCACTGTGAAGAAGCTGTCTGTTGTTACAGTCCTGCCTTCGTCCAGAAACGACTCCATAAGCTTTATGACCACAGATTTGGAAAGTTTTTGCCTTTGGATTGTAACTCAAAACACAGTTCTCAACAAAACGTTACCAGATGTCACAGATTGCAGCAAATCTGTAATTTTTCAGTCATTCTGCACGGGTGTCTTTGTTGTCAAAGCGTAAATGCCGCATGATAGTCTGATAACAGCCACGGGACATCGTATCTTTGATTGCTGCAACAGCAAACAGTTCTGAGCAGGCGTCAGCCACGGCGCTGCTCTTGTGAAAAGACTGGAGATAAACGCCATCAACTGAAAAAGAGAGAGGCAAGTTCGTTGTAGCACGTGAACGTCACTGAGAGAATACGGAGTGGTGGCTCTGGGGCTAGGGATCTGCACTGGCAATCGGAAGGTTGCCGGTTCGAATCCCGTAAATGCCAAAAAAGGGACTCTGCTCTGTTGGGCCCTTCAGCAAGGCCCTTAACCTGCAATTGCTGAGCGCTTTGAGTAGTGAAAAAAGCGCTATATAAATGCAAATAATTAATTATTATTAATACAACTGAATAATAAAAAAACAAGCGCTAACTTTTACAAGTAGCCAAAATTTACACCGGGTGTTATAGACTCAAATCAAATGTGTGTTTTTATTATATTGTAGACTAGGGAGCCTCATCCCTGCTCTCTTTGCTCGCCAACCCCTTCCCCCCTGCCAGTGCTATGCGCCGTTGTGAAAAGTGGGGTTGAACGCACCCCAAGGAGATGCGGCCGCTCCACCGAAACCCCCTCTTAAACAGTGATACAATGGGAAACAAATAACAGTTGTTTTATTTATCTCATCTTTGCTCAATCAGGTGCTGGCTTGCTGCTGCTGCTGCTGTGCTGCGTGATCGGCATCTCACACGGCACTTCAAACATTTAAAAGCCTGAACAGCACCTGTCCTTTTGTCTCACTGCCTTGTCTTTCTTCTCCCCCAGACATCCTCAAACCCTATGCGTTTTTTTTTTTCGTTGTTCCGTTATTTCACTGAGTAATATTTTCCATTTCTTTGCGCTAATGTGATCTTTACTCTCATTTTTTTTGAGACTTTTCGAATTTTCCTACTTCCATTATCTCTAACCAGCTCTGCATGTGTATCACGGGACTTGCTTCCAAAGGTTGTAAATAGGGTGTGACTTGTCCATCTCGCGGGACGTGAAAGTGTCTCTCTGTCTACCTTCCAAAGATGATGTCACGTTGCAGTTAAAAAGTCTCGTATCATCGCAAGATTTTTTTTTTATAATAGAGAGAAATAATAATAATAGCAGCTCACTACTCAAAATGCACAGTCCCGGGACTGTTGGGTTATAAGGCAGCAGTTCCTACCTCTACACCATCTAAGAATACATGTATAAACTCCCTGTCGATTGACATTTGAGCTTGGGTTTGTAACTTATTTGCAACATCATATAAATTGAATGATATTTTTTTTTTCATTTCATTATATTCTTGAATAAATGCACACGTGTTTATTTAATTTTATGACTAAAGTCTTCACACATTATATATTTCACGTCATTATTAGTGTAACATGGAAAATGTTTCTTCTCTAGGTATGTGTTCAGCATTTCTTGCATCGCATTTCCTTCATGCTACACATACCCAGATCTTGGTGGACACGGACTACAAATGAAATGCATGTATTCCAAATAACAATATACAGTAATCCCTTTCTATATCGCGCTTCAACTTTCACTCTATCATGGATTTTATATGTAAGCATATTTAAATATATATTGCAGATTTTTCACTGGCTCATGGGTTTCAGTGGACAATGGGTCTTTTAATTTCCTTAGTTAGTTTGCCCAGTTGATTTTATACAAGGGACGCTATTGGCAGATGGCTGAGAAGCTCCCCAATCAGAGCTCGTATTACGTATTAAATAAAACTCTTCAAATATATTGTGAGCACGGGGGCTGTTCGCACCCCTAGAAGATATGGATGCGCGTCTAAAAAATGCTGAAAGACTACCTTCACATTGCTCCCTTCCTTGCTGGGCTTACTTGTGGTTGCTTTGTTGTGCGATATGCTTCCTGCACGGTGCTTCACATACTTAAAAGCCCAAACAGCACCTATTGATTTTTGATTGTTTGCTTTTCTCTCTCTCTCTTTTGCTCTGACATTCTCTGCTCCTGATGGAGGGGGTGTGAGCAGGGGGGCTGTTCGCACCCCTAGAGGATACGGATGCTCGTCTAAAAATCTAAAAAATGCTGAAAGACTACCATCACATTGCTCCCTTCCTTGCTAGGCTTCCTTGCAGCTGCTTTGTCAAGCGACATGCTTCCCGCACGGTACTTCGTATACTTAAAAGTTTGAACAGCACCAATCGGTTTTTGATTGTTTGCTTTTCTCTCTCTCTCTGACATTCTCTGCTCCTGACGCGCACTCCTTTGAAGAGGAAGATATGTTTGCATTCTTTTAATTGTGAGACGGAACTGTCATCTCTGTCTTTTCATGGAGCACAGTTTAAACTTTTGAAAAAGAGACAAATGTTTGTTTGCAGTGTTTGAATAAAGTTCCTGTCTCTATACAACCTCCTGTGTTTCTGTGCAAATCTGTGACCCAAGCATGACAATATAAAAATAACCATATAAACATATGGTTTCTACTTCGCGGATTTTCACCTTTCGCAGGGGGTTCTGGAATGCAACCCCCGCGATCGAGGAGGGATCACTGTACTGTATTGTTTACCCTCTACAACTCCAGGCACATCACACGCAGATAAGTAGCCTTGGCTTGAGCTGGGAGAACTGAGCTCCGTCAAGGCGGGGATGGGATAGCAGGCTGCTTGTGCTGATCAGCACATTTACAAAACAAAAGACACTGATGGAGAGGTGTGAAGGGATTTAAGGTGGGCTGGGATTACAAGTTTTTTCATAGGCTTCAGGAATTCAAGTGTTAAAGGACTCTTGACACTGCTCCTCACCTGCCTAATACCACCATTACCACCAACACATTGACTGCTGGATTATTTATTACCAGGATGCAGCAGTATAGGTCTATGCAAAACCAAGGAGCTGGTGGTAGATTTTAGGAGGCCCAGACTCCTCATGGACCCCGTGATCATCAAAGGTGACTGTGTGCAGATGGTGCAGACCTATAAATATCTGGGAGTGCAGCTGGATGATAAATTAGACTGGACTGCCAATACTAATGGTCTGTGTAAGAAAGGACAGAGCCGGCTATACTTCCTTAGAAGACTGGCGCCCTTCAACATCTGCAATAAGATGCTGCAAATGTTCTATCAGACGGTTGTGGCGAGTGCCCTCTTCTACGCGGTGGTGTACTGGGGAGGCAGTATTAAGAAGAAGGATGCCTCACGCCTGGAGAAACTGGTGAGGAAGGCAGGCTCTATTGTTGGCATGGAGCTGGACAGTTTGACATCTGTGGCAGAGTGACGGGCGCTGAGCAGGCTCCTGTCAATCATGGAGAATCCACTGCATCCACTGAACAGGATCATCTCCAGACAGAGAAGCAGCTTCAGCGACAGACTGCTGTCACCGTCCTGCTCTACTGACAGACTGAGGAGATCGTTCCTCCCCTAAACTATGTGACTCTTCAATTCCAATTTATCCAAAATTTCCAAAAGTTCTGCAGCTTGTAGTTGGCTTCACAGGGTGACTCGAGCACCAGTCTGATGCATGATCCAATAATTCCACAGACAAAATGTCTTCTTATTAACAGGTTGTGTAAAATTTGAAAGCGGAACTGTTCACACAAAAATAGAGAAAAAAAATAACATAGCAAAGAAAAGAAAAGTTCCTGTTTAAGAAAAGGTCGTCCTTCTTCTTCTTCTTCTTCTTCTTCTTCTTCTTCTTCTTCTTCTTCTTCTTCTTCTTCTTCTTCTCCTATTAGGGTTTGCCACAGTGAATCATCTTCTTCCATATCTTTGTCCTCTGCATCTTGTTCTGTCACACCCATCACCTGCATGTCCCCTCTCACCACATCCATAAACCTTCTCTTAGGTCTTCCTCTCTTCCCCTTCCCTGGCAGCTCTATCCTTAGCACCGTTCTCTCATTATACCCAGCATCTCTCCTCTTCACATGTCCAAACCAACGCAATCTCGCCACTCGGACTTTGTCTCCCAACCGTCCAACTTGAGCTGACCCTCTAATGTCCTCATTTCTAATCTTGTCTATCCGCATCACACCCAAAGCAAATCTTAGCATCTTTAACATTATATAAAGTTATTGTCTGTTTTTTACCTGCATTATTATCAATCTTTAATTTAATATTGTTTATTGTATCAGTATGTTGCTGCTGGAGAATGTGAATTTCCCATTGAGATTAATAAAGTATCTATCTATCTATCTATCTATCTATCTATCTATCTATCTATCTATCTATCTATCTATCTATCTATCTATCTATCTATCTATCTATCTATCTATCTATCTATCTATCTATCTATCTATCTATCTATCTATCTATATGATAAATAACGAACTCTATCAGAACTCATTAATAATGTGAAGAACTGCTTTAGAAAGCAACAGTTTTATTATCAGTGGTAAAAATTTAAAGAAACTGTGAATGACTTTATTTTGACTAACAACAAGACTAAAAGTCTCAATTTGAATGAGAGCCCTTGAAGCACTGCCCTTCACAGAGTGCAGGCTCAGAAGAACGCATGTAGTAAATATAAAGCAGTGTCAGAGCCTACAGGTTCCACATCCTCCACTTGATTGTCACAATCTCAATCACTGTCATTATCGTCAAAATATTCATATTGCAACAAATGTAGTTTTTCCAAAACATCAGTAGGTTTATACCTTTTACAGGATGACATAACCACAGACTGTCTATCTATAGCACTATTTTCCGCAAGCTGTTGCCGGCCACAAAAAATATTCTATGACCATTGTGGCGGGACGCCCCTGATGCATATGTTCCAGGGGAGCAACTCAATACCTCCCCCGGGACGCTTGGTGGCAGTCTCCCCAACCAAGGGTGATTCCCCAACCTCCCACAGGGCTCCATGGAAGATGGAGTCCTCCACAGCCTGGTTGGGAGCTGGGGTGGCCACTAGGGGGTGCTGTCTGGATTCAACAGCCCAGCTGGATGAGTCTTCAGCCCCACACGGGAGTGTAATTTAGACCAGGGGGTCAAGCACCTGGAACACTTCTGGGTGGGCTATAAAAGGGGCCAGCCACCACCACTCCAGAGCCAGAATTGGGAGGAGGTGGTGCCAAGGTGGAGAGTTGTTTGTCTTGTTTAAGTGCTTTGGGACTGTGTATTGCTTGTGGGGTTCACGTGGAAGACGTGCCCCACAGGTGAAGAAAAATAAAAAGCCTGTTGGATTTTACACGTGCCTCTGCGTCAGTCTGTGCCAGGTCAGATGCTATATAGCGCCGTTTACACCATCCACTAGATGGCAGCACTCTGGTAGATAACTGAGAGATGGCAGCAAGTGGGCTGCATCTATAGTGCCAGTACACTGACCCATAAGTTATTGTGACTTGACACGTACCTCACGTTCAAAGTGTTAAGAATGGTGGCAGCAGCATCATGCTATGGGGTGGGGGGGTGGCTTCTGAATGGCAGGATACAGGGAGACTGGTCACAATTGAGGGGAGGATGGAAGGCAGCAAGAAAAAGAGAAATCCTTGAAGTAACCCTGCTGCAAAGTTCACACAACCTCAGACAGCATGACAATGACCCAAAGCCAAGACAACGTTGGTGCGGGTTTGGAACAAATCTGTGACTGTCATTGAGTGGCCCGGCCAAAGCCCAGACTTAAAACCCTTTAAACATCTTTGGAGAGACCTGAAGATAGAAACTTACAGACACTTCCCATCCAATCTAATGGAGCTGGAGAGGATATGCCAGGAACAGTGAGATAAACTGCCCAAATCCAGGTGTGCAAAGCTTGTAAAGTCTTAGGAAGATGACTCAAAGCTGGAATTGTTGCCAAAGAGAATTCAATTTAAGGATCTGAATGCTTGCATGAACAAAAGATTTCAGGTTTTTTTTTTTTTTTTTTTAATAAATTTGTTTCTGAAAACCTTTTCACTTTGTCACTATGGCTTATTGAGTGTAGATTAATGGGCCAAAACGCTAAATTGATCCATTCAAAAATCAAATCTAGAACACAACAAAATGTGCAGAATGTGAAAGGATCCTCTTTATTTCAGCTTTTGCTACATTCTGTTAAATCCAGACACTTGCCATCCAATCTACTGGAGCTGGAGAGGATCTGCCAGGA
This sequence comes from Erpetoichthys calabaricus, assembly GCF_900747795.2. Taxonomy (NCBI): domain Eukaryota; kingdom Metazoa; phylum Chordata; class Cladistia; order Polypteriformes; family Polypteridae; genus Erpetoichthys; species Erpetoichthys calabaricus. The sequence goes on from NC_041394.2 coordinate 8,622,811, forward strand.
AGAGTGAGATAAACTGCCCAAATCCAGGTGTACAAAGCTTGTAGAGACTTAAGAAGGAGACTCAAAGCTGGAATTGTTGCCAAAGGGAATTCAATTTAAGGGCTTGCATGCTTGTATGAACAAAAGATTTCAGTTTTTTTTTAAAAAATTTTATTTTTAATAAATTTGGAAAAATTGTGTTTTCATTTTGTCATTATGGGTTATTGAGTGTAGACCAAAATGCTAAATTCATCCATTTAAAAATCAAATCTAGAGCACAATAAAACATGCAGAATGTGAAAGGGGTCTTAATTCTTTCAGCTTCTGCTACCTTCTGTTTTGCCATCCAATCTAATGGAGCTGGAGAGGATCTGTCAAGAAGAGTGAGATGAACTCCCCAAATCCAGGGGTTCAAAGTTTGTAGAGATTTAGGAAGAAGACTCAAAGCTGGAATTGTTGCCAAAGGGAATTAAGTTTAAGGGTCTGAATGCTTGTATGAACAAAATAGTTATGGGTTATTGAGTGTAGATAGATAGATAGATAGATAGATAGATAGATAGATAGATAGATAGATAGATAGATAGATAGATAGATAGATAGATAGATAGATAGATAGATAGATAGATATGAAAGGCACTATATAATAGATAGATAGATAGATAGATAGATAGATAGATAGATAGATAGATAGATAGATAGATAGATAGATAGATAGATATGAAAGGCACTATATAATAGATAGATAGATAGATAGATAGATAGATAGATAGATAGATAGATAGATAGATAGATAGATAGATAGATAGATAGATAGATAGATAGATATGAAAGGCACTATATAATAGATAGATAGATAGATAGATAGATAGATAGATAGATAGATAGATAGATAGATAGATAGATAGATAGATAGATAGATAGATAGATAGATAGATAGATACTTTATTAATCCCAATGGGAAATTAGACCAAAATGGTAAATTGATCCATTTAAAAATCAAATCTAGAGCACAATGAAATGTGTACAATGTGAAGGGGTCTTAATTCTTTCAGCTTCTGCTACATTCCCTTTATTAATTTATTTGAATTGTTCATCTAAAGCTGCTTTCTGTTGTGTTTTTGCTAATATTCAATAAAGTGGTTAAACTTGCTTTGTGCACTTGTCAGTGTTAATAACCCTCATACAGATTTGACACCAAGTAAAAAGTCACACTCAATAAGCAAATAAATAAATAAATAAATAAATAAATGTGCTCCCACTTTATTCCAAATGATGGGATTAGCATTTGGATTCATTCATTCATTCACTTATTTTTTTCCCCAGAACCCTGGCAAACAATGTCCTCCCCATAAACTCATTACTTCCTTTTTACACATGGTTCACATTAAATAATTGCTTTCGTTTATCACTTAATTGCTCATCTTAATTTGAAGGCTTGTTGCAGACCAGAAGATCTAAAAAAGGCACTCGGCAAATGGAAATCAAAGTCTGCACAATGAAACGCTTCACATGATATATTTATATATATATATATATATATATATATATATATATATATATATATATATATATATATATATATATATATATATATATATATATTGTAAGCTTGTTTGCATGTTAAGCTGCTGGCGGATCTTAAATGGAGTTGCTATAGTGACTCGTTTTATTTTGTGATGTGTTCAGTCAACTGTTGAGCACCGCTAACTCTGCAAAGCAAAGCTTATGGTCCCACACAATGAATTATGAACGAAATGAAAGTATAGCAATAAAAAACACAATTAAATTAAAACATTTATGATTGCGCACAGAAAACGTCTTTTTTTTTTTTTTAGAAAATGTAAGCCACTGTACGCTGAATAATAAAGCAAATGGCAAAGATTTCCTTTAATCTCTCGACTCTTAAAAGGAAGACTCCTAAATTCTTCAGCTATCTGATTTGAAAAATTAATCAAATGCCCACAAACCAAGAATAATTTAGTTAAACTTATGATGCAAGATTACTGAAATGTAGACGAGCACACCGTCTGAGAGAAGGTCAATTTAGTGACTCATTAAATGGCTTACAATTTAGATGTTCAGCCATGCATCAGCATGATCCTCTGGGTATCAAATGATTTAACCTGAGGACTGCCGTTAAAATACGTGAAAGTACGTCTCTGACGTCAACGTAAAAATGAAACAAATTAAATTAATTAAATGAAACAAAACTGACAATACAAATGAATTGAAAAAAAAATCAATTGGAGTCACCTTCTGCGGTGAGCTGGCGTCCTGCCTGTGGATTTATTTCCTGCCTTGTGCCCTGTGTTGGCTGGGATTGGCTCCAGCAGACCCCCATGGCCCTGTGTTAGGATATAGCGGGTTGCATAATGGATGGATGGATGGAGTCACCTTGTTATTGGTGCACGGAGCAGAAAAGTCTTTGAGCACTCGGCTGGGCCTAACAAGGTAGATCTTGTTGCAATCGAATATCGCAGTTTCCATTGGAACTTCATAGTAATGAGATGCTGATCTCTGAGAGCTACTGAGAGGGCCATGCTTCTATATTTTTTAAATTGTCTTGGTGAAAAATAAATGTTATCCAAAATATGGCTGATACAAAAAAAATAACTGAAACTGATTTCCCACTCTTATTTGAGATATGAAATATCTGGTTAATAAAAGGATAAAATGTTCATCAGAAAAGTGACATTAGCCTGAGGGACCTCACTCCATATGAACAGTTTCGTTTTAACAGCATTATAGACCCCCCTTGGCAAAGCAGTGCACTGGTGTCCCTACCTACACAACCACTCACAAGAATAAAAATGTAAATGGATGATAAAATTAAACATATATTTATTGTATTGGTGCTTCCAATAAAATCAATAAAATGCGGCTGCAAGAATTATTACAAGAACAAGAAAATGCGAATACATAACTCCAGTTCTTAAATCCTTACACTGGCTCCTGGTTAAGTTTAGGGCTGATTTCAAAATCCTTCTTTTAACATATAAAGCATTAAATGGCCGAGATCCGGCTTACTGTACTTGTCTGAACTTATCATGACTTACAAACCAGAGCACACATTAAGATCTCAAGATGCCGGTCTGCTTAGGATTCCAAGGATTAATAAAATAACAGTGGGAGGACGAGCTTTTAGTTACAGGGCCCCTAAACTGTGGAATGGTCTGCTTGCTACTATAAGAGATGCCCCTTTGGTCTCAGCTTTCAAATCCCGGCTGAAGACTCACTACTTCAGTTTAGCACACCCTGACTAGAGCTGCTGATTAACTGTGCAGACTGCATCTCTGTTGTTAGTCATTAGCACTATAACATAAGTAACATAAAAATTATAATTTGTTACTAACTCTCACCTATTCTGTTTCTTTTCTCGGTACTCAAATGTGGCACTGGGTGCAACCTGCCAACTTGTTTTGCCTGCCTAAGGTCAAGTCATCCCTGACGGAGGATCGCAGGAATCGTCGGGTAGAGGCATCCTTTCATCGGATTGGCTGGCCCAGCACCGGCTCAGTTGTGGAATGGCCAATTAGGGGAGGCAGCTTGATGGTTGAGGTCTCCAGGACTCTGAACAAATCCAAATCTTATGATGTGATATCATCTACTGTTGAATTCTGCTCCATACTTGTAATATTTTTATTTTTATACTGTATTGAGGATTTGTTCTGTTTTCTGTATTGTATTGTATTGACCCCCTTCTTTTTGACACCCACTGCACGCCTAACCTTCCTGGAAAGGGGTCTCTCTTTGAATTGCCTTTCCCGAGGTTTTTTCCATTTTTCCCTACTAGGTTTTTTTTGGGAGTTTTTTCTTTGTCTTCTTAGAGAGTCAAGGCTGGGGGGCTGTCAAGAGGCAGGGCCTGCTAAAGCCCATTGCGGCACTTCTTGTGTGATTTTGGGGTAAACAAAAATAAATTGTATTGTATTTGGGGGCCAGAACCGGAAGTGATGCCTTCGGGGACGGAAGTGACATCGTCGAGGGTGCCAGGACCGGAAGTGATGTCATCGGGACCAGAAGTGACATCATCGAGGATGCCAGGACCGGAAATTATGCCTTCAGAACCGGAAGTGACATCGTCAAAGAGTACCAGGACTGGAAGTGATGTCATCGGGACCAGAAGTGACATCATCGAGGGTGCCGGAACCTGGTGGGATTTCCCAGGCATGGTCTGCAAGTAACTGAGAAAGACAATCTGCACACTCCGCCACCCCCTGGTTGGTGGTGGTATTACCATTACTCAGGTCCTTTAGTTGCCTCTTAATCGCATGTGTGTGACAACAGTAAAAAAACAAGCTGCACGGTAAAGATTAATTAACAAAACGCTTGAACAACATTAACATGAGCCTTGAAATACACCAAAAATTCAACATATAAATGATACCCAATTGGTAACCCATATAGACAGAGACAGAGATGGCACAGTATGAAATGACTATGAATTACGTATTACGCTGGTCAACAAGCATTTTGCTTGCTCTTTCACCTTTTTCTTTAACAGGTTTCACTTGCTAACTCCAAATCTGAAAACCGTTTTCATGCAGCTGGACGTCCCGTATTTTAGTTATGATGTTCCAAGTCTTGGACAAAAAGGATGACTGGACAGTAAATGTGGATAACCATTTTAATAAATACCGGTAATTCTACTCGGGATGCCATTGAGATAGAAGAATTTGCCACATGTTACTAAGAGCTGTGAGTTGTTTACCTTTGTCATTATTAATTTTATTTAAAAATTATTCATTTTTAATTAGCAGAAAAAATATTTGTTACTGATTACCAGGTCTTATATGACTCTGAAGCATAATGACACAACTCCGACATGACGGTGCAGTAGGCGGTCGGTTTTACTATTAAACATTTGTTGGTCAGATTCACCATTACTTTGAACATTTTGTCAAGGCGATGGACAGAAACAGCAATGCATTTAAGAAATACAGTAAGTTTGGTCTCAAGAAAAGTGAAGACAGAATTAAGGAAGGTGTTTTGGTTGTCCCTGAAATCCGTGAGTTGATGCTTGACGAGGAGTGCAAAAGGAAACTGAAGCCAACTGAATCAGCAGCATGCGGGTTGTCCAGAATTTTCTTGACAGTCACAGAGCAGAGAATAATGCTGGGCTTGTGGAGAACCTGCAGAAAGCGTATCAGCTTATGGGAGCCCAAATGTCAATGAAGATACATTTTTTACATTCTCATCTTGAAATTTCATCAAGATATAAAGGTGATGAAAAACTGATATCAGGGAAAATTCACTCCGAGCATGATGGGTGACTACTGTTGGTTCTTGCAAAGAGAGACGGATGTGCAGTACAAGCGCAAAAGCGAGTGCCTCCAACATTTCTGGGCACGCTGACCTCACTTTTATATTGAGGTAAATTGACATAAATATGCTTTACTGTGTCTTTGGCATCGTCTTCTGGTTTGTTTTCAGAATAAACACATTGTAACAGTTGAGGTTGTTATCGACCTCTCGAACCCTCAGGTACCACGCCAAACACCAGGTAAAAGTCCAAGACTTTTTATTTTTATGATAATAATGTGCACTAAGCACCCTCCACTCCACACTATACATACAACAATCAATAATCCAACACAATAACTACTCCTCCTCTCCCAGACACTTCACCACCCTTCTTCCCAGCTCAGCTCAATGTCTGGGCTTTCCCAGAGTCCTTTTATACCCCCTGACCCGGAGGTGATTCCTGTCCAACAATTCCCCAGTCCTCATTCCTTCCGGGTCAGAGTAAAAGTCCTTTTCTTCAACCCAGAAGCACGTCGTTCCTTCTGGTCATGTGATCATGACGCACTTCCGGGTTATAGGGCATGTAAGAGTCTGACAGCCTCCCTACAGCGACTCCCGATGGTCCCCAAGGTATCCAGCAGGGCTGTGTATACAAACTACAAGGTCCATAAGGCCCTGCTGGAATTCGGGGAACCTCCATTCTGTTGGGAGGGCTCCACCTGGCGGCCTGGAGATGTGGGCTGGAATATTTAGCCGGCCATCCATCACAACATCAAAACAATTTTGGTGGGACAGAGTCATAGGTTTCCTCCGGGTGCTCCAGTTTCCTCCCACAGTCCAAAGACATGCAGGTCCTAAATTGTCCCTAGTGTGTGTTTGGTGTGTGCTTGGTGTGTGTGTGTGTGTGTGTGCGTGTGCCCTGTGGTGGGTTGGCGCCCTGCCCGGGATTTGTTCCTTTCTTGAGCCCTGTGATAACTGGGATTGGCTCCAGCAGACCCCCTTGACCCTGTGTTAAGATATAGCAGGTTGGAAAATGACTGACTGACTGACTAACAAAACAGAATTAACAACATTAGTTAGAATTGGTTGAAAGAATTAGAAAAGAAACAAAAGGAAAACAAAAAAAAATGAAATGAATTTAAGTCAACAGTAATGGAGTGTTAGCTCAGGGTGAAAACAGCACAGCTCTTCGTTTTAAAGTTTGTGGTGCCCGGCGGGCATCCATGCCCGGCCGGGATGCCTAGGAGGAGTGGAGGAGGGCTTGTGCCTCCTCCAGGACACGAGGGGGCGTTCTCCCTGGTGGCTTTGGGGACCACGGGTACGGAGCTTGGAAGCTCAGCCCTGTGGGGGCCCGTGGTCACCGCCAGGGGGCGCCCCAATGCCTTGGGAGTGTTGGCCCTCAGTACTTCCGCCACACCAGGAAGTGCTGGGGGGAAGAAACCTGAGAGCACCCGGTGGACTTCCGGCAACACCTTGGGAGCTTCCGCCACACAGGGGTGTGGCCACAGAGGCCCTAATGATGCACCTGGAGCCCATCCGGGGCACATAAAAGGGGCCGCCTCCCTCCAGTCAGAGCGAGAGTCGGGAGGAAGAAGACAAAGCATATTGGAGAGGAGTGGAGGCGGACCAGGAAGAGAAAGACATTGTGTTGTGGCCAGGACTTTAAAAGGGTGATTGGTGCTTTGGCACTGGGTTTGTGCACTTGGACTTGTAAATATTATGTATAATAAACGTGTGTTGGGTGACATGAACGTGTCTGCCTGTCTGTGTCCGAGCCAGTCACCACAAGTTAAACAGTCGGAGAGAAACATGAGCAGCTAGTCAGACAGGACCTCCATAATGTTTGGGTCAAAGACACATTTTTTGTTGATTTCCTCCACAAATCAAACACTTCAGACATTGTGATTAAAGTACACATTGTAGACTTTCATTTAAGGGGGTTTGTAGACGTTTTGGTCCCACAGCACTTTTTCTACCTTGTCCCCCCATTTCAGGACACCATAATGTTTGGGGACAGTAATGGCAGGTTTATTAAAGCCATTGTCATATTTAATTCTATGCCACATATCCCAGTATGCAATGACTGCTTGACATCTGCCATTGAAAGACAAGGTGCTGAGGGTCTTATCTGGTGATGCTCTGCCAAGCCTCTCATGCAGCCATCTTCAGCTCCTGCTTGTTGTTCCCCCCTCAGTTTTCACTTCAGCATATGGATGGCCTGCTCAATTGGATTTTAATTGGGTGACTGGTTTGGACATTCAAGAATTTTCCATGTTTTATCCATCCATCCATCCTCTTCCGCTTATCCGAGGTCGGGTCGCAGGGGCAGCAGCTTGAGCAGAGATGCCCAGACTTCCCTCTCCCCGGCCACTTCTTCTAGCCCTTCCGGGGGAATCCCAAGGCGTTCCCAGGCCAACCGAGAGACATAGTCCCTCCAGCGTGTCCTGGGTCTTCCCCGGGGCCTCCTCCCAGTTAGACGTGCCCGGAACACCTCACCAGGGAGGCGTCCAGAAGGCATCCTGATCAGATGCCCGAGCCACCTCATCTGATTCCTCTCGATGTGGAGGAGCAGCGGCTCTACTCTGAGCCCCTCCCGGATGACTGAGCTTCTCACCCTATCTTTAAGGGAAAGCCCAGACACCCTGCGGAGGAAACTCATTTCAGCCGCTTGTATTCGCGATCTCGTTCTTTCGGTCACTACCCATAGCTCATGACCATAGGTGAGGGTAGGAACATAGAACGGCTGGTAAATTGAGAGCTTTGCCTTACGGCTCAGCTCCTTTTTCACCACGACAGACTGATGAGAGCCTTCATCACTGTGGACACCGCATCGATCCGCCTGTCGATCTCACGCTCCATTCTTCCCTCACTCGTGAACAAGACCCCGAGATACTTGAACTCCTCCACTTGGGGCAGGATCTCGCTACCAACCCTGAGAGGGCACTCCACACTTTTCCGGCTGAGGACCATGGTCTCGGATTTGGAGGTGCTGATTCCCATCCCAGCCGTTCACACTCGGCTGCGAACCGATCCAGAGAGAGCTGAAGATCACGGCCTGATGAAGCAAACAGGACAACATCATCTGCAAAAAGCAGTGACCCAATCCTGAGTCCACCAAACCGGACCCCCTCAACGCCCTGGCTGCGCCTAGAAATTCTGTCATTAAAAATTATGAACAGAATCGGTGACAATTGGCAGCCCTGGTGGAGTCCAACTCTCACTGGAAACGGGTTTGACTTACTGCCGGCAATGCGGACCAAGCTCTGGCACCGATCTTTGATAAACTCCTGTGTTGTCTCAACAGTGTGTTTGGCTCATTATCTTGTTGTAGGACGAAGTGCCGTCCACTGAGTATGGAGGTGTTTATGTCGTGGCGAAAAATTGTCACCACAAGGCTTTTTACCTGAAATGAAGGCTGTTAGGAGACTCAGGATAGGCAAACAGAATCTATAGTTTTATTGCAATAAAACAATAAAAATAATAACACGGACTCAACCCAATATGGCCAAATTGAGCTGAGCCCTGAACATTTCCGGACTCCAAACTTATATAGTAATTTCTTATCATTCCGACCTCGCTCATATTAGCTCATTTGCTCTTTTCTCTGACTCCCTTCTGCACCTGCCCAGCCGATACCTCGAGTTCTCATGGGAACCATTATTATCTCCTGACTTTCACTGCAGCTGGCCCCCCGGTATTTTTTACTGTCTATTGTTCATTTTTACTTTCTGTTTTGCTCATTTCTATTGGCCTTGGCTGGGCAGAAGTTCCTTCTTCCATATTTGGGCTTTTTTCTTATCACTTCCCCTTCCTTGGCTGGCATGCTAGTTTATACTTGGTGGCTCAACGCTAAGCTTTAATTAAAAAGAAATATGGCATGTGCTTTTATTTAATCATTTGCTTGGTAGGCCTGACTTGCAGTAATATCTACACTAAGGTTAATGCTTATATATTCATCTATATTTATTTATACTAGTACATGAATATGCTAATTTTGTTTTTTATGCATTACATCATCCTGACCTTGTTAGTAGCAATGCCTTTTTCTGTTTCTGCTGATTCACTATTCCAGCTGGCTTCTCACATGCCTACCAGAACCATTTTTCTATATTATGTCATTGGTATCTTTCCTCAGCTTCCTAAAACATCAAACACAGGTGTCCATATTCTCCCTTCTTCTGTCCTTGGGTAGTTTCTGTACATCATTCTCTTCCTGTTCTATCCTTCCTTTCCCAATACTTGCAATTTTCCTTCAAACTTTAACTAGAAAATGCAATAAATCTAAGATCTTCATTGTAACTATTTGCTTGATATATCTTATTAGTTTGTCATGTCTAAATTATGCTAAATCTAATGCTTTAGAAGCTGTTAATTACTTTTATGTCTAGTTATGCTAATATGCTAGTTATGCTAATATATAAATTTTTCTTCTTCCATATTTACTGGAACTTGAGCAGATCAGATGTTTCTATACACTTCAGAATTCATTGATAGGCTGCTGTCAGCAGTTTCATCATCAATGAAGAGAAGTGTGCCAGGAGCTGTGGCAGCCATACATGCCAAAGCCATAGCAACCCAGGCACCATGTTTAACAGATGAGGTGGTCTGCTTTGGGCAGTTCCTTGTCGTCTACACACTTTGCTCTCACCGTTACTCTGATGAGGTTCATCTTTGTCTCGTCTGTCCACAAGACCTTTTCCCAGAATTCTGCAGGCTCTTTCAAGTCCTTTTTCACAAACTGTAATCTGCCATCCTGTTTTTGTGGTTTGCATCTTGCCGTGTGTCCTCTGTTTCTGATCTGCTGATGGTTGTCTTTGACACACACACATCAGCCCCCTGAAGACTGTTTCTGATCTGTCAGACAGGCGTTGGGGGCTTTTTCTTTACCAAAGTGAGGATTCTTCTGTCACCAGTAGTGGAGGTCTTCCTTGGCCTACCAGTCCCTTTGTGATTCCTGAGCTCACCAGTCTGTTCTTTCTTCTTCATGATATTCCAGACAGTTGACTTCAGTCTTTGTCAGGTTTTACCGAAGTCTCCAATGTTTTTCTTCTTGTTTTTCAGACTCATAATGACTTCCTTGACTCTCATTGTCACAGCTCTTGTCCTCATGTTGAACAATGGCAGCTACAGACACCACAGGCTACAAGCAGGCTGAGGTCTCTTATGAAGCAATGAAACCCACCTGAGGAATCACAAACATCTGTGGCTCCAATTGTCTCAAACTTTATGGTGCCCTGAAATCGGCTGGGGGGGGGGGCGGTTTGGTAAGGGGTGGTTGGCACATAGACAAAGTGTTGTATGTCTGCAAATCCCCTTAAATGAAAGTCTGTTAGACGATGTGGGTCCAACTCCAGGCTCTCTCTTCCTCTCGACCCCCAACACAATCGGTACTTATGACCTGAATGAGCTGACAGATGAGGACAAATCACACATGGTACAAGGGGATGGTGTGTAAAGTGTTCCATGCTTTTATTAAAACAAAAATCAAAACCGAACCAAAAACAGTGTCCACAGTGCAGTGCTCCAAAACATCCATAAATAAATAATCCAGAAAAACAAGTGGATAGTGGGGGATAAAAACACAATAAATAAATCCTTTCAAGGCAGAGGTTAAAAATGCAGATCCCAGCCCACCTCCTTCACCATAACTCACGCAGCTGTCGGAGACTCAGCAGCCACAAACTTCATCTCCCGAACCCCCTGGCTTGGCTCCCTTGGCACTCCTCCCATCATCCTTCACACACATGCTGTCGTACCTCAGATCCCTGTGGAAGTCATCTGCCATGCCTGCCTCATTCCACGCTGTTATTCTGTGGGACGAACAAGCCCCTAGAGCGCCACAACTTACGCTCCGACGTATTAGTGCTGCCGTGCCCCTGTGGGTTGCCGGATCGTTCTCACTGAGACCGCTCTTCAGATGCTTTTTAACCTCAGTTCCTTTTCATCTCCATTCCCCAAACTCGCACTTCTCATTTTATACGTGGGGACGTGGCCGAGGTGTGGTGATTAGCAGCTCATCATTATCAATTACAGACACGGACGATTCTTCACCTGTGCACTTAAGCAAGGAAATACCCGCACGGCATCGCGCCCACGAATCACTCCAGCCACACTGCCTCACCCCACTCCTTAAGCTGCGAGAGCACCTTACCACAGTCTGCAATGCGCACTTTAATCACGAGGTCTGAGTTGTTTGATTTGTAATTTTAAACTGTAGAGCAGAGGAGCAAGTCAAGGAAAAAAACGAGTCTTTGTCCTAAACATGGAGGTCAGTGTAGTTTAGTGATACAGTAAACCCTCGTTTATCACGGTTAATCCGTTCCAGACTCTACCGCGATTAATGAATTTCCGCGAAGTAGGATTCTTTATTTATTAATCAAATATTTTCGCAGTTAGAGTATAGAAAACCTGTTTACTGCCTTCTAAATACGTTTTTTAACATTATTAGAGCCTTCTAGACATGAAATAACACCCTTTGGTCAAAAGTTTAAACTGTGCTCCATGACAAGACAGAGATGACAGTTCTGTCTCACAATTAAAAGAATGCAAACATATCTTCCTCTTCAAAGGAGTGCGCGTCAGGAGCAGAGAATGTCAGAGAGAGAGAGAAAAGCAAACAAACAAAAATCAATAGGGCTGTTTGGCTTTTAAGTATGCGAAGCACCGCCAGACAAAGCAGCTGCAAGAAAGGGAGCAATGTGAAGGTAGTCTTTCAGCATTTTTTAGAGGAGCGTCTGTATCCTCTAGGCCAGTGTGCGAACAGCCCCTCTGCTCACACCCCCTCCGTCAGAAGTAGAGAATGTCAGAGAGAGTGAGAGAGACAGAGAAAAACAAACAATCAAAAATCAATACGTGCCGTTTCGAGCTTTTAAGTATGCGAAGCACTGTGCGGAGAAGCATGTCGCTTGACAAAGCAGCTGCAAGGAAGGGAGCAACGTGAAAATAATCTTTCAGCATTTTTAGATGAGCGTCTGTATCGTCTAGGGGTGCAAACAGCCCCCCTGCTCACACCCCCTCTGTCAGGAGCTTCTCAGCCATCTGCCACTAGCGTCCCTTGTATGAAATCAACTGGGCAAACCAACTGAGGAAGCATGTACCATAAATTAAAAGACATATTGTTCGCAGAAATCCGCGAACCAGCAAAAAATCCGTGATATATATTTAGATATGCTTACATATAAAATCCGCGATTGAGTGAAGCCGCGAAAGTTGAAGCGCAATATAGCGAGGGATTACTGTATACGTTTGAATATAAACTGCTCAAAAAAAGAAAGGAACCCTTTTTAATGAGAGTACAGCATCAAGTCAATGACACTTGTGGGCTACTGATCTGCTCAGTGAAGTAGCAGAGGGGCTTGTTAATCAGTTTCAGCTGCTTTGGTGCACTAGAGGGGCAACACTGAGATGACCCCCAAAACAGGAATGAATGGGTTAACAGGTGGAGGGAGGCCACTGACATTTTTCCCTCCTCATCTGTTTCTTCACTCGTTTTGCATTTGTCTATGGTCAGTGTCACTACTGGTAGCATGAGGCCATACCTGGACCCTACAGAGCTGGCACAGGTAATCCAACTTCTCCAGGATGGCCGGCACATCAATATGGTTTGCACAATCTCAAGGGCATGGAGGAGATTCAAGGAGACAGACAGGCAATTCCTCTAGGAGAGCTGGTCAGGGTCCCTCATAGAAGGTCCTTAACACATCAGCAGGACCCACCGGTATCTGCTCCTTTGGGTGAGGAGGAACAGAATGAGCACTGCCAGAGCCTACAAAATGACCTCCAATAGGCAGACAGGCCACTGGTGTGAATATCTCTGACCAAACAATCAGAAGCAGACTTCATGAAGGTGGCCTAAGGGCCCGACGTCCTCTAGTGGGCAACATGGAGCTCGATTGGCATTTTCCATAGAATACCAGAATTGGCAGGTTCACCACGGGCACCCTGAGCTTTTCACCAATGATAGCAGGTTCACCATGAGCACATGTGACAGACGTGAAAGGGTCTGGAGAAACCATGGAGAACATTATCCTGCCTGTAGCATCATTCAGCGTGACCGGTTTGGTGGTGGGTCAGTGATGGTCTGGGAAGGCATATCCATGGAGGGGCACACAGACCTCTACAGGCTAGACAACGGCACCTTGACTGCCATGAGGTATTGGGGTGAAATCCTTGGTCCCATTGTCAGACCCTATGCTGGTGCAGTCGCTCCTGGGTTCCTCCTGGTGCACAACAATGCCCGGCCTCATGTGGCGAGAGTATGCAGGCAGTTCCTGGAGGATGAAGGAATTGATCCCATTGACTGGCCCCCCATGCTCACTCGCCTGACCTCAATCCAATAGAACGCCTCTGGGTGGGACATTATGTTTGGATCCATCTGACACCTCAGACCATCCAGGAGCTCAGTGATGTCCTGGTCCAGATCCCCTAGGTCACCATCTGTCGTCTCATTAGGACATTGTCAGGCATTATACAAACTACTGAGTACGATTTTAGTTGCTACAATGAAATTTTGGCCAAATGGACTCGCCTGCCTGCCTGTCTCATCATTTTGTTCCCTTTCATTTTCGGGGTGTCTTTGAGTTCAGCTGTCTGTCAGTTGATCATTTTCATTTCCATCACACGATGTGCTGTCCTTTCATTTTTTACACATTACCAGTCCATAACAGTAGAGATAGCCAGCAGGATTTTTTTTTTCCCAGTGAGATCTGATGTGTTTTCAAAGTGGTCCTTTCATTTTTTTGAGCAGTTTACATGCAGTGAATGAGGTCAGATACGGAAACCTTAAGACATGTAAACTAGACACGAAGGACAAGAGGTTTTGCCTTTCTACATTTTCTTGTGTGAAAACAGAACTGAATGCCAGCCCAGTCCTGACACTGGGCTTCTACTTTCAAAGACGGAAGGGGCCAATCATTATTTTTCTCTCAGTATAAAGCAGGTATGCTACATAAAATATCGAAAAGGAAGCAAGCATGGAGTCCCCGGAGGTAGAATTAAGCGACGGTTACATAAATAATCTCTCCGTCTCGTGTCTCCTGGTATCAGAAAGCACATTTATTATCGTACAGCCCAGCCAGCGAATCTCAGCTATGGCTTTATCAGCTGATATTTTGACAACACTTTCAATTAATTTCCTTGAAAAGCTTTCTTCTTTTTTTTTCTGAACTAAATTAAGTAGATGTAAAGTAAATCAAAATCAAAGAGATGAAAAGGAACACAGGATATGGATCGTCTGTAATGTGCACTGGAAAAATAATGTTGTCAATTTTTCTCTTTAAACAAATGTAATGTTTCAGTTTATCAATGGCTCCTGTGTGTTAGACATTCTGATGTGTGGCATTTCAGGAAACACTGCTTGACTTTAGGGCGTTTATAAAATCCAAGTCGTTCTCCATATCTATCTAATTTCTTTGATAGAAATCTTATAAAAGTTTACCAGTGCAATGTGTCTCTTTGTCATTTTCACTTCTTAAGTTATAACTTAACTAGGAAACACTCGGACCACCAGTCCACGAAGAAAGGTGGTCCACTCACTTCTTATGAAACACAGCAGTTCAGGTCTCTCTCTCTCCCGAGGGTGCTGCCACCTTCTTCATGGCCTAACGGTGTGTATGACTGGGTGTTGCGCTCCGAGTGTGTGACTTGTGCCATGTGATGCCCCTCACTGTGTGCCCACCTCGCTGCTCTTTTCATGGCAGTTTGTCACTTGCCATTTGCTGTGAGGAGGACCCGAGGTCTACTTATTGGCAGAGGTCACCTGCACTTACCCTTCTTTGGTTGTACTGTATATGACTTAGCTTTGGGCTTGGAGTGAATGACTTGCATTTGATTAAAAGAGGCCTCGTTTTAGAACTTTAGGGGCTTCATATCAGAAAGCATAAGGAGAAGAAAAAAACGCTTACTGTACCTCAGCGAGCTTCTTTAAATTCAAAGGATAATTCTTGAAAGCAGAGACTTCTTTAGGTGCTTGCAGGCCCAGGAGATACACCATTATATATGAATTACCTTTGTGTTTTACAAGTTTGAACATCCATCCATCTATTATCCAACCTGCTATATCCTAACTACAGGGTCACGGGGGTCTGCTGGAGCCAATCCCAGCCAACACAGGGCGCAAGGCAGGAAACAAATCTCGGGCAGGGTGTCAGCTCACCGCAGGGCACATGCACAGTGTTTAAATATATAAAAATATAGCGGGGAAAATGCACGTTCAGCTTCTGTGTTTTAAGAGTGAGACCGTGGGAGATGCACTGCGGCGTTTTTATTTCTGAATAATGTGTAGCATTCTATTGGCTGTGTCTGAGCAACCCTAAACTATAAGATAGGTCTCTTTTATGAACTGATAATAGTTTGGTCTGTGTAACGAATAAATGGAAAATGCAATGAAGTAAAAAGTACACTATTTGACCTAAAAATGTACTGGTGTAAAAGTAGCCCTGGATAAAATGTACTCAAGTAAAATACAAACAGCTGAAAAATGTAATTAAGTAAAGTAAACGAGTAAATAATTCTTTACAATCATATCACAATATTCTCACTATTCTAAGTGTTTCACAAAGAGAGTGGGGGCCACTTCAACCACCACCAATAGCCAATTAGAGACAGGGGATAATTAGGGGGGCAGGATGACAAGGCCAGGACATCGGGATACAACCTACTCTTGATGAAGGATCCCCAGAGATAGATAGATAGATAGATAGATAGATAGATAGATAGATAGATAGATAGATAGATAGATAGATAGATAGATAGATAGATAGATAGATAGATAGATAGATAGATAGATAGATAGATAGATAGATAGATAGATAGATAGATAGATGTGAAAGGCACTATATTTGTCAGTGTGCAAAATTTGCATTATGTGGGAATAAACCCTGATTGCGGCTCTGTGCAGAAAGAAGCCTCATTATGTAATATTGCACTATTTAACTCGAGGTCTCTTAATGGCAAAGCATTGGTGTTGTCAGAACTCATCACTGACACCAAACTTGATATTCTGTGTCTAACGGAGACTTGGCAAAAACCAAACGAATTTGCGTGTCTCACAGAGGCGACTCCAATTGGTTTCACTTTCCACTCAGAGCCTCGCAGCTCAAGACAAGGCAGCGGGCTGGCAGTAATTATCAGAGAAGACTTAAACATTAAAAGAATCCCAATTGACTGTCCATTGTCTTTTGAGTGCCTGGCTCTTAAACTAATAACGGAATCAGCTCCTGTCTCACTCATTGTTCTTTATTGTCCCCCAAAATACAATGTATCCTTCTTATCCGATCTGATTGAACTTTTGACCCACCTAAGCTCTTACTCTCAGAGAATTATCCTTCTTGGTGATTTCAACATCCATATTGACACCCCCACATCTAAACTGAGAAATGAATTCCTGTCCTTACTGGACTGTTTTGACTTGACACAACATGTTGATTTGGGACTCTCTGACCATAAAGCAAGTATTTTTCACTGTCTCATTACCTCTCCCACCTCTTACCTGTAAACGACAAATTTCTTACAGAAACCTTAAAAATATCTGTCCCTCTATCCTTTCTGGATCCATTTCTGATCTTTTATTGTCTTCAGCTATTCCGTCAACACTAGACAGTCTTGTTGACAACTATAACTCAGCCCTTCACTCAGCATTAGATAAAACAGCTCCTTTAAAACATAAGGAGGTTTCCTTTAAGCGTTCAGCTCCTTGGTATAATTCAGAATTGCGATCTATGAAAGCAGCTGGCCGACGCCTTGAGAGAATGTCACGTAAGACTGGCCTCACCGTGCACATCCAGGCTTTCTCTGACCACCAAAGAGCTTACAGAGAAGCACTAACTTCTGCCAAGAACACCCATTATGGCAGAATAATAGAAAGTGGCCACGATAACCCAAGGGTTTTGTTCTCTGTAGTTAATAAACTACTCGAACCCGCATCTGGTCCAACTACCTCTTCTACTGAAGTCTGTGAGGAATTCCTCCACTTTTTCCATAACAAAATTAAAGATCTAAATAATTCAACTAACATAAATACATCATCTGTTTATATCTCCCCCTGTTTTCTCACTCCATCCAGTTCCTTCTCTAAGTTCTCACCAGTCACATCTGTGTTTGTTAATAACCTGCTTTGTAAGATGAGGCCGACTACTTGTGTACTGGACCCCATCCCCACCACACTACTTAAATCCTGCCTTCATGCCATAATCCCGACTGTTACAACAATAATAAACTCATCCCTTGACACTGATTTTGTGCCGCTCACTTTTAAAATTGCTTCTGTAACCCCAATGTTAAAAAAGTCTGGTCTTGATGCTGACAATCTTAACAATTTCCGGCCTATTTCCCACTTACCTTTCCTGTCAAAAGCTCTTGAGCGTGTTGTAGCTTCCCAACTCACCAATTAGCTAACCTCTAATAATTTGATGGAACCCTTTCAGTCTGGTTTCAGGGCGCGGCACAGCTGTGAAACTGCTCTACTTCGGGTAACCAATGATTTGCTTATGGCAGCAGACTCTGGACAAACCAGCATATTAATTCTGTTAGACCTCAGTGCAGCATTTGACACTCAGGTCAGACATGACATCCTACTGTCCAGAATGGAGAACATGCTGGGTATCTCTGGCACTGCCTTCCAGTGGTTCAAGTCCTATCTGACTGATAAGCAAGAGTTTGTTAGTCTTGGCAAGAGCAGATCCAGCTCAGCGCCAGTCACACAAGGAGTCCCTCAGGGCTCTGTCCTCGGCCCTCTTCTCTTCTGTATTTACAGTATATGCTTCCCCTTGGCCATATTATCCGTAGCTATGGACTGGGTTATCATTTTTATGCAGATGACACTCAACTCTACTTCAATGTTAAAAGTGGAACTTCATCAGAGCTTTCTCAGCTCACAACCTGCCTTAGTGAAATTAAAACCTGGATGGAGCAGAACTCTTTAAAATTAAATTGCAACAAAACTGAACTCCTTCAAATTGGGACTAAAATGCAACTTAATAAAATGAGCTCCTTCCCAGTCCATCTTGGCAGTGATCTCATCAGACCTGCCTCTACTGCACGAAATCTTGGTGTCATTTTTGATTCCTCCCTTTCTTATTTCGCCCACATAAATCACATTAAGAAACTTTCTTACTTTCACCGCCGTAACATATCCCGTGTTCGCTCCTTCCTCTTTTCTAACGCTGAGAAACTTGTCCATGCTTTTGTCACATCCCGCACCGATTATTGTAATTCCCTACTGGCAGGTGCCCCTTCTAATCTTATATCACAGCTCCAGCTTATTCAAAACTCAGCTGCAAGAGTCCTTACATGGACCAGCAGCAGCGAGTACATCACACCCATCCTGCTCCGTCTCCACTGGCTCCCTGTGTCCTACAGAATCGAATATAAAATCCTACTAATAACCTACAAAGCCTTAAATAACCTCGTGCCAAACTACATCAGTGACCTTCTCCATCACTATGTGCCTGCCCGCTCACTAAGGTCCTCTGATTCTGGTAATCTTGTTGTGCCCCTCACTAATCTACACTCTATGGGTGACAGCAGGGCCTTCAGCTGTATAGCGCCCAGACTCTGGAATGACCTACCAAAATTAATCAGGTCAGCTGACTCCATGAATTCTTTTAAAAAACAACTCAAAACTCATCTGTTCAGGAAGGCTTTTAGCTCTACTTGACTTTATTACCCTTCTCTCAGTTTACTTCTCTGTCAAGATGCTCATGTAACCTGTATGTGTGTGCGAGACCATCAATTATGTTGTCTGTTTTTTTTTCAGAATTTACTGTCTTAATCTTCTTTATTTATTTATCTGGTTTGTACAATGCTATATACTGTATATTCTGCCGTTCTTTATTATATTCTGTAAGTGCCTTGAGCATGGGAAAGGCGCTATATAAATAAAATGTATTATTATTATTATTATTATTATATAATAGATAGATAGATAGATAGATAGATAGATAGATAGATAGATAGATAGATAGATAGATAGATAGATAGATAGATAGATAGATAGATAGATAGATAGATAGATAGATGTGAAAGGCACTATATAATATATAGATAGATAGATCCATTTTTTGTGTGAATCGTTTGCTTTGTATTTTTCTAAAGTCTTTAAACCAAAGGCACTTGGACTGTGGAGTTTTTTTTGTACAAGTCATACTTTGGCTGGAGTGCCTTTCTAGTAACTGTATTTGAACTACTTTGAATTATTTGGTTCCTAACCTCCTCTTCCTCCTCCTCCTCCACAAACGCAGTTACCAAATGGTTAACATGGAGCTGCCAGTCACACTAAACGTTGGTATTTGAGCTGCAGGATTTTCCTAAGGAGATGGAATGAAATCCTAGGCCAATATCGAAACTGCTTGGAATCAAACCATGGCAACACCAAGCAGAACACGTTTTAAGATGAAAATGCCGGGGTAATTACTAACAAAATGAGGACATCAAATGTCATTTCCTCTGCACGAGATCAGCTTTTCATTGTCACTGCTGGAGCTGGCTTTAGATACATTTGAACCCCCTTGCTGTGAACCTGAAGTAGCGTATCGTATTAAAGCAGCTGGTCATTAAAGACAGTAACGTGGAAGCACGCACGCCTTTATTTTTGCATGCACAGCCTTCCGCATTTCGTGAGAGATCCATGGCTTGGAGTGATTAAACTACAAATCAAGGCCTTGTAACCAGGAGATCAGAAGATGTGACTAGAAAACAGACAGAGCCTGCCTGTCAGGCAGAGGAAGAAGCGGGCAGGAACAAAACGAAGAAAACTGTCTCCCACATTTAAATGCCAAAGAGAGCGCCAATGGTCGTCTTAGCAAAGTTTATCTAAAGAAACCGGCCTAGCAGAAAGAATAGAAGAAGGAAACAGGAAAGTGTTGAAAAGAAAGAGAAGCCAAAATTGGCTGAAAAAAGAAGCAATTAAAAACTATAATGGCGTAGATTAGCTGTTAGCGTCTTACACAAACAGAAAAGATTAGGGAAACAACACTGAAAAAGTATAAGGGCACTTCAAAGAAAAAGAAAAAAAGACTTTATTACAACATTTTAATGCCTCCATGGCAGAATGTGTAATTTCTCTGTTCTTCAAAGAGACAATTATCAAAGAAAATAAGTGTTTTTTTTTTGTTTTTTTTATAAAATATTATTTATTTCCAGAATAATCCATTACACAGATTAATATAAGCAAAAGAAAAAAAAATAATTTGGAATAGTCCACAGAATATCGCATATAAATTTCACTTTAGTGATACTACGGAAAATCACTCAGTGGAAGATGCTGCAATACAGTACAACCAATTGAACTGTACAATCATATAAAATCAAGTACCTTAACTTATATAATATGTATCGCTCTTCTTCATCTTCCTCTTCTTCTTATCCCACTTCTATGCGGGGTTGATGTGTTTGATCAACCTTCTCCACACAGCTGAAAACCTTCATCTCCTCTCCAGTCAGACCCTTTTCCTTCAAATCTTCTTTGACTTTATCCATCCACCTCCGCTTTGGCCTCCATCACTTTCTCTTCCCCTGGACTTCCACTCCCATCATTCTTTTGCCTACATCTTCATTGTCTCTCCTCATCACATATCCACACCACTTCAACCTCCTTTCCTGTCTCTCCCAGTTTTGTTGTCCCTCTGATTGCCTCATTTCTTATTCTGTCCTTCTTTGTAACTCCACACATTCATCTCCACACTCTCATTACAGCCACATTCAACTTCTACTCCTGCGCTCGTTTTACTGTCCATGTCTCAGCTCCTCACATCGATGGTGGTCTTAAAACTTTCTTAAAAACCTCACCTTTAACCTTTTGCCTGTATTCTTCAATCCCACAACACTCCTGGTACCTTCTTCCAGTCATTTCGTCCACACTGCACTCTGTGGGTTCTCCTTCTCAGGCTATCCCTTGATCCAAGATATTTAAATTTATCCAATCTTTCCAGTGGCGCTCCCTGTGTAGAAAAGAATATTCTTAAAGTTGATGATTTGCATATATTCAGAGAGAATCATAAGCTTATATGAAAATAAGTATTACAAGGGTCAGCAACCTACGGCACGCATGCCAAGTGTGGCACATGGAACGATTTTAAATGCCACTCTGATTGAGTTGAAATATATCAAAAAAAAATATATTAATTACAGCACACCCGTTCGCACCCTCACCTACATTTTGCGTATGCGACTCTCAAGTAAATGGAAACCATGTGTTCAGTGCAGGCTGTGGTACATTAAAACCAACCTCTTGTTATTATATTTTAATTAATATTTTAATCTGCGTATCCACCTACATTTTGCGCATTGAGACTCACATGTGAAGGGAAAGCATGTGTTCAGTGCAGGCCATGGTACGCTAAACAAACCTCGCTATTTTTAAGTAATCTATTGCCCTAAAATGACTCCTACAAGACTAAAACTTGATGTTTGCTCTTTTCAAGACTCCTGGATGAACGAATATGGATTTATACAAACAAAAGGCTTGTGCTGTGTGTGCATTATGCTGTGAAAGTGTCGTGCATCATACGTTAAGTGCCCAAAGACCTTATCAAACTAAAAATCAGTCCACGTTTAAAAACTCTGATGAGAAAAGTGAAGCTATAAAAGATGTTGTCTAACGCCTGAACATTCAGAAGCCTGCGTGAAGCTAAAAGTGATCAATTACACACCTGATATCTATCTGCTCACTCCAGATATCGAGATGATACCCCCTTCTTGGTCAGTCTGGTGTGGTGGTCGAGAGAAGAAGAGTCTATAAACTCAAGAGTAGTTTGGGGTGCTAACACGGCTCTCCCCGTTTAGTAACCGTTCTTAAACAGAAAACAATGCAGGACGATGTGAAAACTATAACAAAACAAGTGCCATGTACCAAGTGGACTCTATTTGTCAGGCTTCTTCCGGTAAATTATTCTCTTGTTAGCCGTTTCTCTCACAAGATAGTGTCCTTGGTCATAGATGCCTCCTTCCAGATGAAGTTCTGGGACTGGATGGGGGGTGTAGTTAATTGTCCTCACTGGGCCATTTCTCCAGACTGTGGAGGAAGAACATGACAAGGCTGTGAGCAGCACCACCCACACTCGGCCCCCGGGTGGTACTACATACTTAGGAAGAGCTTGGATGGTGAGCCTCAGACACACGTTTGTGTGTCATTTATAATGTGCTCCATAAAATCTGCGGTATGTACACAGAGGGACGTTGTTTATGGAAATAAAGGGGCGTGCGCTCAGGACACCAAGGGGGGAACCTACAGGTCATCAAAGTTTAAAACTGACAATCTGCTATGGAGATTGAGGGTGTCATACAACCCCTGCCTAGAGCTCCAAATGGGCTTTGACCGAATCCATCAATGACCTATAAGAAAAGACCTATTTGATAATTGTCTAATGTGGCTCTCTTCTTCTTCCATAATAAGTTAGTTTTGTGATGTGAATGCAAATATTTTTAGAACATGAGTTACATAAACCAAAGTATTCAAAAATCTGTTTCTCCAAAACTGAGTAGGGTCGGAAAATTCGACTAAGTGGGTGACACCTGCTTCGGTTCTCCCAGGATGCTGAAAATGTCTATCCCACATTTGCTACCATCTCCCTGCTAATGTGTCTCACACATTTTCTTCTTTCCTAGAAAAGAAGTGGTGAGGCGGCCTTCCGCTGTTATGCACCTAAAATCTGGAATAGCTTACCGAAAGAAATTTGGCAGGCTAATACGGTGGAGTGTGATGATGTGCGTTCAGCTCCAGGCTCCCATCTCCGTTTTGGGAGCTCTTGAACCCGGCACTGTCTGTAATGTCACCGGATGAATTGGACAATGAAGACATCACGAAGCAAGGGGATGGTGCAAAAAGTGCAAACTGTTTTTATTACCACAACAACACCAAAAACAGTGTTTAAATAAATATGTACAGTGCATAAAGTTCAATAAATAAATAATCCACTAAAACCAGTGAAAAAGTGGAGGTTAAAATCCAATACAGTGATCCCCCACCTATCGCGGAAGTTACGTTCCAGACCCATCAGCGATAGGTGAAAATCCACGATATAGAAAGACCATATAAATAAATAAACATTTTTTTAATAGTTTAAGCCTTAAAATACCCCTCCCACACGCTTTAAACACATTTAAACTTATTAAAACACACTTTGTAAACACATATGATATGTGGATGTCGGGCTAAGGATATGAGTAACATCTCTCTATTATAAAACATTTTAACGTCACGCAAGACAAGGCAGTGAGACAGGAAAACAGCTGCTGTACAGACTTTTAAATGACTGACACGCAGAGCGACAAGCAGAACAAGCATCTTGGCAGAAGCAGCACAAAGTCCACTTCTCCTTAGCGTGTATTCAGCTCCCCCCCCCCCCACAACGCGAAGTGGCAGGAGTGTAGCGCGCCTCTGTGGAGCTTTGTATGAGAGAAGCGATCGAGACCAGATCATCTCGGACAGACACTTTGACGACACGCCCTGCTTACAAACAATTTAAAACAACTTCACTGACATCTAACCTAGCAGTTGTTGGAATGGTTTTGGCAGACAAACTTCAGGAGCTCCCAGCTCTTAAAACAACGACAAGCAGAACACGCAGCTTGCCAGCAGCAGCTGCAGAAACCCAGCAGATGATCTGAACACCTCTCCTTAGCGTGTCTTCAGCCCTCACACCTTTTCCTTCCTCCTCCTCCTCCTTCAGATTGCACAGAGCGACAAGCAGAACAAGCATCTTGGTAGAAGCAGCACAAAGCCAGTAGCTGATCTGTCCACTTCTGCTTAGCATCCATTCAGATCCCCCCCTTCACAAAGCGAGCGGCAGAGACGCAAAGTGGCAAAAGGACAGCTGCTGTACCGGCTTTTAAGTGACTGACGCAAAGCGCGACAAGCACAACACACAGCTGGCCAGTAGCAGCAGCAAGACACCAGCTGAACCGATCGCATTTCTTTAGCGTGCGTTCAGACCCCCCCCCCCCCCCTTCACAACGTGAGCAGCGTTATAAGTGAAAATGAAAATAATGCATATGTAACAATTCCCATGAAAATAACAATCTCTTTAAAATGTTTATCCGGTAAACCAAACCCGGGGATGGGAGAGAGAAGCGAGCAGGGGGCAGAGCCCCCTAGTAATAACAATAATATTAATAAATCCGCGATGTAGCGGGGGCGCGATAGCTGAACTGCAATGTAGCGGGGGATCACTGTAAATAAATCCTTTTAAAATGAGGTTAAAATAACGGCTGGAAGCAGTACTTTAAAAACAAAACCCCGGTGTCTTCTTTCTACTGGCGGCTCCCCTGATTCTCCCATCCGGGCTCTGCACCAGGGGAGTCACCATACCTGCAGCTGACCTTCTTCAGGTCCAAATGCCTTTCAATCCCTGGCTCCGTCAGACCAAGACTTAGGTTCCCCAACAGCCAGGGCGCTCACGCTGGGGTTCACCTACTGTGGCCTTATGCAGCATGTCAACCACCTTCCGGGTCACTCCAGCTCCTTGATCGCTCAGCTGGAGCGACTACTTCCTTCAGCTCCACCGAGTGTCGGCCAAACAGCCTTTCCAGGGGGCTCTCCTTACAACTGCCTGCAAAACACCAGTGAGTCTAACACTCTCACTGTCTCGCACCGGCTCTTTTCTTCGCCAGCCATGCCCGTCTTCTTCCTCCTCCAAACCTCTGTTCACTTTTTCTTTCCTCCTGTCCTGCACTCGCGCTCCTACTATATATAATGGAGATGTGGCTAAGGTGTGGCAATTAGCAGCTCCCGGCATCAGTTACGGATACGGATGATTCCTCACCTGTGCACTTAAGCAAGGAAACACCGGCACCGCATAGCGTCCAAGAACCACTCCAGCCACACTGCCATGTCCCCTCTACAAACTGTGAGTGCGGCAATTAATTATTTAAAAACTGGCCTTTTTTTTCTGAGCCGTGGACCCCCTATACCACATGGAGCATTTTAAAAACTACTAAAAACTCATTCTTTTAATGTGGCTTTCTCATAGCTTCATTGTAGTTATATTGTGCATATACATTTAATTATGATTTTTTTTTTGTGGCTCTGTAATCCGTACTAACCCCTACTTTCTCTGCTTTTCTTTTTCCGGTTTACAATTAAATTTACAATTTATAATTTCGTTTTGTTATCAGTCCGAATGCGTTCTTGATCTGCGCAGAAAACATCCCCACCTATCACTTGTATACTACACTGGCTCTGTTTTTCGCAGCGTAATTAGATTAAACTATTAATTAGAACACGGCTTATCAGTGCATCTATATTATATTCTTGTCTAGTTGATGCTTATGCATATATAAATAATTATATGTAAAAATTATTGCTGTTTCTCTATATATGAATAAATCTATACAAAATTATCT
Organism: Erpetoichthys calabaricus; assembly: GCF_900747795.2. Taxonomy (NCBI): domain Eukaryota; kingdom Metazoa; phylum Chordata; class Cladistia; order Polypteriformes; family Polypteridae; genus Erpetoichthys; species Erpetoichthys calabaricus. The sequence continues at coordinate 8,648,368 of NC_041394.2, forward strand.
TAATTTTTCTCTATACGTCACTTTATTTGGATGATAAATTAGACTGGACTGCCAATACTGATGCGCTGTGCAAGAAAGGACAGAGCCGACTATACTTCCTTAGAAGGCTGGCGTCCTTCAACATCTGCAATAAGATGCTGCAGATGTTCTATCAGACAGTTGTGGCGAGTGCCCTCTTCTACGCGGTGGTGTGCTGGGGAGGCAGCATTAAGAGGAAAGACGCCTCACGCCTGGACAGGAAGGCAGGCTCTATTGTTGGCATGGAGCTGGACAGTTTGACACCCGTGGCAGAGCGACGGGCGCTCAGCAGGCTCTTATCAATTATGGAGAATCCACTGCATCCACTAAACTGTGTCATCTCCAGACAGAAGAGCAGCTTCAGCGACAGACTGCTGTCACTGTCCTGCTCCACTGACAGACTGAGGAGATCGTTCCTCCCCCAAACTATGCGACTCTTCAATTCCACCGGGGGGGGGGGGGGGGGGGTAAACGTTAACATTTAACATTATACAAAGTTATTGTCTGTTTTTCACCTGCATTATTATCATTCTTTAATTTAATATTATTTATTGTATCATTATGCTGCTGCTGGAGAATGTGAATTTCCCATTGGGATTAATAAAGTATCTATCTATCTATCTATCTATCTATCTATCTATCTATCTATCTATCTATCTATCTATCTATCTATCTATCTATCTATCTATCTATCTATCTATCTATCTATCTATCTATCTATCTATCTATCTTTAATTTTCTCTTTAAATAAATTAACATATTCAGATATGTTGAAGGACAGCAAATTGAAGCACCGCCGTGCCCCGAGTGGCACAAACTCGAGCTACGCCACTGCAGGTGTCCAAATGACCATCATCATCTGATTCTTCTGTGTGAAGCCTGAAAACCATGAGGACTGATTGAGATCATTTATGTTAGGGGGGCTGGGTGGTCTCGTGGCCTTGGAACCCCTGCAGATTTTGTTTTTTGTTTCTCCTGCTATCTGAAGTTTTTTTGTTTGTTTGTTTTTTCTGTCCTCTCTGGCCATTGGACCTGACTTTATTCTATGTTAATTATCCATCCATCCATCCATTATCCAACCCGCTATATCCTAATTACAGGGTCACGGGGGTCTGCTGGAGCCAATCCCAGCCAACACAGGGCGCAAGGCAGGAAACAAACCCCGGGCAGGTTGCCAGCCCACCGCAGTCTATGTTAATTAGTATGGCTTAATTTTTATATTTTGTCTTTTTTCTTTCTTCACCTTGTAAAGCACTTTGAGTCAATTGTATGGGCACGTGCTATAGAAATAAATGTTGTTGTTAAAACACTGCTAACATGGCTTTCTCATAACTTCATTTTAGTTTAGTCCTGATACTCTGTATATGCATTGAATTATCATCATTGCTGGTGGCTCCATAATCCGTACTAACCCCTACTTTCTCTGCTGTTCTTTTTCCAGTTTTCTGTGGTGGCGATCTGCGCCAACACCACCTCGTGATGGTGGACTACCCATAAAAGACATCAATCGATTGCACCGAGTGCAGAATGCAGCTGCTAGAATCTCAACTAGGAAAAGAAAATCCGAGCACATCACACCAGTTCTGATGTCACTACACTGGTTACCTGTGTCATTTAGAATTGACTTTAAAATACTGACTGATAGTTTACAAAGCCGTCAATGATCTCACTCAGTCCTATAACTCAGAATGGTTGTCACCTTACACTCCACCTCACAGGTGGCGCAGTGGTAGTGCTGCTGCTTTGCAGTAAGGAGACTGTGGAAGATTGTGGGTTCTCTTCCCGATTCTTCCCTGTGAGGATAGTGCTTTGAGTACCTGAGAAAAGCGCTATATAAATGTAATGAATTATTATTTTTAAATCGTAACCTCAGATCTTCAAATGAGGCAAAGAATTATTATTATTATTAAATGAGGGTCTGCTTAGAATTCCAAGAGCTAAACTTAAAAGAAGTGGTGAGGTGGCCTTCTGCTGTTAGGCATCTAGAATCTGGAATAGCTGACCGATAGAAATTCACCAGGCTACTACGGTGGAACACTTTAAAAAACTGATTAAAACACATTACTTTAACATGGCTTTCTCACAGCTTTATGTTAGTTTAATCCCGATACTATGTATATGCATTGATATTATTCATGGTGGCTCCATAATCCGTACTAACCCCTATTTTCTCTGCTGTTGTTTTTGTGGTTTTCTGTGGTGGTGATCTGCGCCCCCGTGACGTCCCTACATTGATGGATTGAAGGCCAGAAGTCCACATGATCATCATCATCAAGTTCTTCCAGGTGAACCCTGAATACAATGAGGACTGATTGTGAAGCCATTGATGTGGCCTAGAGGGGGCTGGGTGGTCTCGTGGCCTTGGAACCCCTGCAGATTTTATTTTTTTTCTCTCCAGCCGTCTGGAGTTTTTTTTTGTTTTTTCTGTCCTCCCTGACCATCGGACCTTACTTTTATTCTGTATTAATTAGTGTTCCCTAATTCTATTTTCTTATTTATTTTGTCTTTTTTCTCTTTCTTCATTATGTAAAGCACTTTGAGTGACATTATTTGTATAAAAATCTGCTATAGAAATAAATGCTGTTGTTGTTGTTGTTTCCTCAGATTCTTCATAAGAAACATTCCCTAAATGTGCCTTTGCCGTTTCGGTCCTACCTCTTGGTGGCCAGTCCTCACCTCCCAATATCTACAATCTTAACAATCACACTTACATACGTCCACAAATGAAGAGCCTTACACGGCAGAGTCCGACACTGTGCTATTCTTACTATTTCCTGAGACTATTCTAGTATTTCACAATAATGTAATAAAGTGCCTAATGACATGCATCGTACTGCTCTGACAATGAAAGGAATAACAGTAGCACATGAAAGAAAAGCTGATTTGTAAGGAGTCCATGCAGAAAATAAAACTCTCTTTGGCTATCGTGTGGTGTAATGGTGCATATTAGACAGTTTATAGATAAAGAAAAAAAATGTGCCATTCAGCCAGTATTAGAGAAGAAAACTCTGAATAACACCATATATCTTAGTGCCGAAAAATGTTTCTTGAATATTTGATGGAGCCAAGTTAATACTGCAGTAATATGCCATTAGATCAGTTTGTCAGTTCATTTTACAAGTAAATATTTAATCAGTTTCTATAAAAAAAAATGTACAATGAAAAAGTGCATATTAAAACAATATCAGACACCACTGAACACGCTAGTTGCAAATTTGTTTTTTGAAAAGTGTGCATTGCTAATACAGTATATGTATACATGTGTGTGTGTCAAAGCTGGCAGCACTCTGAGGATGATGAGCTTTGATTTTTCCAGCATGTTCAATACCATCCAGCCATCCCTTTTTTTCCCTTTGATTATATTCTTGAATAAAAGTGCTCATGTTTATTTGATATTTGGACTAAAGTCTTCACACCTTATACACTTCTCGTCATCTATACATATAAAAGGCAAAGCCCTCACTGACTCATCACTAATTGTCCCACTTTCCATATAGGTGAGAAGCTGAAATTTTGCCTGCTCATTCCTTGCAGTGTACTTACAAAAGTTCGGTCTGTTTCATGTCCTATTGCAACACCCAAGGGGGGCGAAACGGGTATAACTGTATACAGTCATATGAAAATAGTTGGGACCCCCTCTCAGCCTGCATAATAATTGACTCTCCTTTCAACTAAAAAGATATCAGTGGTACGTCTTTCATTTCCTAGGAACATCTGAGTGCTGCGGCTTTTTCCGAACAAAGATTTTTAGTGACGCAGTATTTAGTTGTATGAAATTAAATCAAATGTGAAAAACTGGCTGTGTACAAATGTGTGTCCCCTTGTCATTGTGCTGATTTGAATGCCTGTCACTGCTCAATGCCGATTGGTTGGTTGATGAGCTCGTTAAGCCTTGAACTTCATAGACAGGTGTGTCCAATCATGAGATATAAAGGTATTTAAGGTGGTCAATTACAAGTTGTGCTTCCTTCCCTTTGACTCTCCTCTGAAGAGTGACAGCATGGGATCCTCAAAGCAACTCTCCAAAGATCTGAAAACAAAGATTGTTCAGTCTCCTGGTTTAGGGGAAGGCTACAAAAAGCCATCTCAGAGGTTTAAACTGTCAGTTTCAACTGTAAGGAATGGAATCAGGAAATGGAAGGCCACAGGCACAGTTGCTGTTAAACCCAGCAGGTCTGGCAGGCCAAGACAAATACAGGAGCGGCATATGAACAGGATTGTGAGAATGGTGACAGACAACCCACAGATCACCTCCAAAGACCTGCAAGAACATCTTGCTGCAGATGGTGTATCCGTACATCGTTCTACAATTCAATTTGCACAAAGAACATCTGTATGGCAGGGTGATGAGAGAGAAGCCCTTTCTGCACTCACGCCACAAACAGAGTCGCTTGTTGTATGCCAATGCTCATTTAGACAAGCCAGGTTAATTTTGGAACAAAGTGCATTGGACTGATGAGACAAAAATGGAATTATTTGGTCAGAACAAAAAGCGATTTGCATGGCGGAAGAAGAACACCACATTCCAAGATAAACACCTGCTACCTACTGTGAAATTTGGTGGAGTTTCCATCATGCTGTGGGGCTGTGTGGCTAGTTCAGGGACTGGGGCCCTTGTTAAAGTTGAGGGTCGGATGAATTCAACCCAATATCAACACATTCTTCAGGATAATGTTCAAGCATCAGTCACAAAGTTGAAGTTATGCAGGGGTTGGATATTCCAACAAGACAATGACCCAAAACACAGTTGGAAATCTACAAAGGCATTCATGCAGAGGGAGAAGTACAATGTTCTGGAATGGCCGTCACAGTCCCCTGACTTGAATATCAGCGAAAATCTATGGGATGATTTGAAACAGGCTGTCCATTCTGGGCAGCCATCAAATTGAACTGAACTGGAGAGATTTTGTATGAAGAATGGTCAGAAATACCTCCATCCAGAATCCAGACACTCATCACAGGCTATAGGAGGACAGCGTCTCGAGGCTGTTAGATTAGTAAAAGGAGGCTCAACTAAGTATTGGTGTCATATCTCTGTTGTGGTGCCCACATTTATGCACCTGTCTAATTTTGTTATGATGCATATTGCATATTTTCTGTTAATCCAATAAACTTAATGTCACTGCTGAAATACTGCTGTGCCCATAAGGCATGTCAGATATTAAAAGGAAGATGCTGTTTTAAAGGTTCAGCCAATGATTAACAAAAATCCAAAGAATTAAGAGGGGTTCTCAAACTTTTTCATATGACTGTATATATAGATAGGGGAAACACCTCCTCACTATTTCAGCAACTTCCAATATACGTAGGAAGCCCAAACTTCCCATGCTCATCCTTTACACTGTACTTACAAATATTAAGTATGTTTCATTTCGCACCGTGCCCTGTGACGAAGTTTTAAAAATAATGTTATCTTTTTGGCATTTCTGACCATTATGCCGTAAGGAACTTTCGGAACTGACCTCTCCTTTTGGCAGTTTCATTACTTATTTCTGATAACAGAGGATTTATTTCACAAGGGCCACCCCTGGTTCCCCTTCCTTTTTCAGTACGGCCGCTGTCCACGTACCTACCCCATGGTTGGCTCCCTGCCTATATACATTAACGACATCCCGCACTCATGTGCCTCCTCACTCGCTTCCTTACTTTCCTCAGCTGTTCATCCGGCTCACTTCTCCCTTCTTCTTTAGTCCACTGCTTCAAGCCTGTTATTGTTGGCCTTGCTTCACGTCTTCCTGCTGGTGACTCCTGCCTTTTCATTTAGTTTCTTCACACTCTTAATCGTCTGGGCATGCCTCCGCATACTCTACTTTTGAAGGTCGGCGCACCAATTACTTTACTACAAACTTACAACCACCAAAACTTTTTAGCAGCACCAGGTTTCAGATCAGATCTCTGCACAAGAACCTCATTGAGGCAACTGTCCTCACTGGAAGTGGCTCGAGGGAGACTGGATTTATTCTTGTCATCCCTCTCATACCCTCTGACCTCCTATTCCAATTCAAACATCTCCAATTTCCAGTAAGGGTCTGCTTCACTATGACAATAAATAAGTCACAGGGCCCGACTCTAAAAAAAGTCGCCATTGACTTAACACAAGATGGCTTCTCACGTGGCCAACTGTACATTGCATGCTCAAGAGTAAGCTCAGCAGACTGGCAGCTTGGTCATTTTACAGCCTGAGGGCAGAACTGCAAATATCATTCACAAAGAGATTCTCACATCCTAAAAATGTGCATTTCTCATACACAACATTTACAATCATATATTAAGCTCTTTACAATCATCAAATTCACTCTCAATGCTAAAATAAGCCTACGACAATTACCTTGACAATCATGTTACGTTATTTTTAAAATGTTTCCTTTTCGTTTTCATAACTTCTTTAACACACTACTTCTCCTCTGCGAAGTTATATTAGTATAACATGGAAAAAGTTCCTGCTTTAGGTATGTGTTCAGCATTTCTTGCATTTCTCTCATTTCCTTTCATCCTACATTTAATAAGATCTTTGTAGACACGGAACACACCTGAAATGCAGGTATTCCAAATACAGTGGAACCTCGGTTTGCGAGTAACTTGGTTTACGAGTGTTTTGCAAGACGAGCAAAAATTTTTAATAAATTTTGACTTGATAAACGAGCGAGGTCTTGCAGTACGAGTAGTATGTATACTCTTTGTCTGCTGAACATCATGTGATCACAACTGAGCTGATGGTTCTTCTCTCTCTTGCTGCGGGATTGTGGGCAATCGTCTCCTATTCTCCGTCTAAGTCGGCGTGCCTCACTCATAGTAAACATCCGTACGAGCGTATACTGTTTACTACAGCATTAGCATTGTGACTGTGTATGCACGCGCTTGTGTGTGTATGAGTGTGTGCTCGCTCACTTGTGCGTGCGCGTGTGTGTGTGTGCTCGCTCGTGCGCGTGTGTGTATGTGTGTGCACGCGCGCGCTCGTGTGTATGTGTGCGCTCACTCGCGCGTGCGCGTGTGTGCTGTGATGTGCGACTCCCCGTCTTGCACACTAAAACACAAAGCTGAGTCTCAGTATTTTAGCAACACCAGCTTTATTCAGCTTGAAACAGACAAAGCAGTCAGGCAGGGCCCTGCGCATTTATAATGTTGCTTGTTCCTTGTATCACCCATCAACGGCAGGCGCTTATAGCATGTCCGCGATCTTTTTGGATTCGCTTTTACGGAGAACTGCTACAGCACTGGGAGACTGCGATTGCTTTGGGACGCTCTTCCGCGTGTCGTCCCGTTGGGTGGAATCCCACAAGAGTTTAGAAACTCACTCACACCAGCCATGATTCTTTTCAAAGGTAAAGTGCAGGTTAATTTGTTTTATGTATTTTTACTTTATATTTTGTATTAATCATTTTTATATGAATAGTTTTGGGTTGTGGAACAAATCATGTGAGTTTCCATTATTTCTTATGGGGAAATTCACTTTGATATATGAGTGCTTTGGACTACGAGCACGTTTCCAGAACGAATTATGCTCGCAAACCGAGGTTCCACTGTAATGATATACTGTATTATTTACCCTGTACAACTCCAGGCACCTCACATGCAGATAAGGAGCCTTGAGCTAGGAGAACTTTTTGCCCGAGATGAGCTCCGTCGGTGGGGGTTGTGGGACAGCAGGCTGCTTGTGCTGATCAACACATTTACAACACAAAAGATGCTGACGGAGAGGTGTGAAGGGATTTAACGTGGGCCAGGATTAATGTTAAGGGGTTGACCACAGTTTGTGAGACTCAAGGAAGTGCATGAGCAACACTGGATCACCACAAGGAACAGGCCTGTTCCCTTTCTCTCTTCACTCTGTACACCCTCAACTACAAATATAACAGCAGGTCAGGTCACTTGCAGACATTCTTAGATGATGTTGCACTTATGGGGTGTAATGATAAGCTGGATGAGACAGAGGAGAGGAGTCAGGGGGAGAACTTTGTTTCTTGGTATAGAAAGAATTGTCTATAGCTTAACATTAGCAAAATCAAATTATTTACTTTCACCCCACCAAAGAGCCTCTATGTCTGGTCACAATTAAAGGAGTGGATGCAGAGGTGGTCCACTCCTACAAGTACTTGGGAGTCCACATCAAGGACAGGCAGAACTGCTCTCATAACACAAATGAACTTTACAAGATTGGGCACAGTTGACTTTTCTTATCTTAAGAAGACTGTGTTCCTTTATGCGTGTATTGACATTCTTTACATGTTCTTCAACTCTCTGATGGCCAGTGTGGTGTGCTGGGCTGGTAACATTGCTTCAAGGGTAGTTATGGGACTCACTGTGGACCCCCTTGGATGTATGAGTGGAGGAGAGAATTCAAACAAAACTGAATGCCATTATGGATAATGCTGCACGTCCTCACTCTGTGACACACCAACACTGAGGACTTTCAAACAACAAATTATTAAGGAGAAGTCTGTCAAGAACCTTGACTGCAGGTCCTTTATGGTAACAGCAACACACCTTCATAATGCCTGACTGGGACTGGGACTGGGACTGCAAAGCCAGAAGTTTTCTTTCTTTTTAATTTTCTTACTTTTTAGTCATTCTGGTGTGTGTGTTCAGACCAAAGTTTGAGTGTGGGGTATTTATTTATTTACTAGCTGAAGTATCCAGTGTTGCCAAGGTATATTTGTATAATGAGTTAAGGTAAGACAGAAAATATTTCTGCATGTTTTACATGTGTACATCTATCTATCTATCTGTTGTGAAATATAGGGGCGCTCTCGTCCCTTTGAACCCTTAGACGACACATCAGACAGCAGGTAAAAGTCCAAATAATTATTATTTATTATAATAATAGTGTGCACCAAGCACCACCACTCCACTATACTCAATAACAAAATACAATAAACAAATCACAATCCGCCACTCCCAGACACTTAGTTACCCTGCCTCCCAACTCAGCTCATTTGTCTGGGATTTCCCATAGTCCATGACCCGGAAGTGCTTCTGAGTCCATGTGACTTCCTAGCACTTCCGGGTCAGATCAAAAACTCTTCTTTTTCATCCCGGAAGTATGTCATTTCTTCTGTCCATGTGACGGGGATGTACTTCCGGAGTGTAGGGAAAATAGTCCTTAATCCTCCCTGCAGCGTCCTCTGGCGACTCCCATGGTATCCAGCAGGGCTGTGAATAAACACTCTATTGTCCAATATAGTACATTATCTCTATGTATGTATCTATCTAGCTATTGGTTTTATAGTGCCTTTCACATCTATCTATTGTGATAAAATATCAGGCTGCAGACTGAAAAAGGTTTCTGGATGGTCACTCCCTATACTTAAAAATCAGCAGAGTAAAGAAAACACGTTTTACAAAGCGGAGTTCATAATTGAACTGGCTAACAAACTGAGACTGCTCTGTAAATATGGTGGGTAAGAGGAAGAGGTGGCAGGAAAAAGAATTCTGGGTATTGGAAATGATGTTATCATAGTTGGCTGGAAGTGATGTCAGCAGAGGGTGGTTCTCGATTGGGCTGGAGGGGAATAAGAGGAGAGACGATTAGGTGAGACCGCCAATCCGAACTCTGGATGACAGAAACCACTATTTGGGCCTGTAAACTGTTCCCCATGAGCTATCACTATCTATCTATCTATCTATCTATCTATCTATCTATCTATCTATCTATCTATCTATCTATCTATCTATCTATCTATCTATCTATCTATCTATCTATCTATCTATCTATCTATCTATCATATATTGCCTTTTATCTATCTATCTATCTATCTATCTATCTATCTATCTATCTATCTATCTATCTATCATATAGTGCCTTTTATCTATCTATCTATCTATCTATCTATCTATCTATCTATCTATCTATCTATCTATCTATCTATCTATCTATCTATCTATCTATCTATCTATCTATCTATCTATCTATCTATCTATCTATCTATCTATCTATCTATCTATCTATCTATCTTCTCAAAACTAGCACTGAATTCATTGCATATCACAGAGTTTTCCAGAGTTCCCAAACATTTCCTCATTTTTCGCCGATCTCGAGGCAAAGCAAGTTCAACAAGGTTAGTTCATCATTAATACAGTATGTATACATTAATAGATAACAGAGAGAGACTGCGAAATGGAAGTTCTCAAAAGTTAACAGAAAGCATAGCGTGCTAAAGAAAGTTATGACTTTAATAAAACAGACACGCTTAGAAAGTCAGAGAAGTAATATGTGTTTTTCTCATTTTAGCGGTTTAATTTCCTGTTCTGTAAGAAATAAGATTGTTCATTTCACTGCTCATTAGTTGATGTGCGTTGTAACAGGTTAGTAATAACAATGTGCTTGTTCGTCTGAAGGATCTTGTTAAACGAAGGAGCCCTTTGAACCGGACTATGCACAGGTTCAGCTGAACTCCAGCTTGGCTGCTCCTTGCATTCTTTTGGGGTAATTGAGCTCAGAGCTGCAGATGATTTCCAGAAAGAACTGTAATTACTGCTCGGCAAATTATTATTCACCTGCAAGCGAACTCAGAAGGCTAATTGTAATTGACCCCTTGGGTAAAAGTCTCTGATAAATAATAATAGTAAATTATTACGATTTATTCTATAGAGTGTTCCCTGCTGATGAATGTTTTCAATCTGTTTAAATTTCATTCCTTTTCTGATTTATTTTTGTTTTGGACACACAAATGAAGATTTCTATTAGGCTTTTGACCTGTCTGTGCTGAAGTGCTCTGAGCTTTGCTCATTTAGACATCATCAAAAATTGAATTATTATGAACACCTGTATACCTGCTTATCCACACAGTTACCTAATCAGCAGCACAATACATAAAACTATAGAGTGTCACACATGGGAGGCAGCTACAGTTAGGTCCATAAATATTTGGACAGAGACAACTTTTTTCTAATTTTGGTTCTGTACATTACCACAATAAATTTTTAAATGAAACAACTCCGATGCAGTTGAAGTGCAGACTTTCAGCTTTAATTCAGTGGGGTGAACAAAACGATTGCATAAAAATGTGAGGCAACTAAAGCATTTTTTGAACACAATCCCTTCATTTCAGGGGCTCAAAAGTAATTGGAGAAATAAAATAACTGGAAATCAAATGTTCATTTCTAATACTTGGTTGAAAACCCTTTGCTGGCAATGACAGCCTGAAGTCTTGAACTCCTGGACATCACCAGATGTTGGGTTTCCTCCTTTTTAATGCTCTGCCAGGCCTTTACTGCAGCGACTTTCAGTTGCTGTTTGTTTGTGGGCCTTTCTGTCTGAAGTTTAGTCTTCAACAAGTGAAATGCCTGCTCAGTTGGGTTAAGATCAGGTGACTGACTTGGCCATTCAAGAATTTTCCACTTCTTTGCTTTAATAAACTCCTGGGTTGCTTTGGCTGTATGTTTTGGGTCATTGTCCATCTGTATCATGAATCAATTTGACTGCTGTATTTAGCTGGATTTGAGCAGATAGTATGTCTCTGAACACCTCAGAATTCATTCGGCTGCTTCTGTCCTGTGTCACATCATCAATAAACACTAGTGTCCCAGTGCCACTGGCAGCCATGCACGCCCAAGCCATCACACTGCCTCCCTCCACTGTGTTTTACAGATGATGTGGTATGCTTTGGATAATGAGCTGTTCCACGCCTTCTCCATCCTTTTTTCTTGCCACCATTCTGGTAGAGGTTGATCTTGGTTTCATCTGTCCAAAAAATGTTTTTCCAGAACTGTGCTGGCTTTTTTAGATGTTCTTTAGCAAAGTCCAATCTAGCCTTTCTATTCTTGAGGCTTATGAGTGGCTTGCACCTTGCAGTGCACCCTCTGTATTTACTTTCATGCAGTCTTCTCTTTATGGTAGACTTGGATATCGATACGCCGACCCCCTGGAGAGTGTTGTTCACTTGGTTGGCTGTTGTGAAGGGGTTTCTCTTCACCATGGAAATGATTCTGTGATCATCCACCACTGTTGTCTTCCGTGGACGTCCATGTCTTTTTGCATTGCTGAGTTCACCAGTGCTTGCTTTCCTTCTCAGGATGTACCAAACTGTAGATTTTGCCACTCGTAATATTGTAGCAATTTCTCAGATGGGTTTTTTCTGTTTTCACAACTTAAGGATGGCTTCTTTCACCTGCATGGAGAGCTCCTTTGACCGCATGTTGTATTGTTCACAGCAAAATCTTCCACATGCAAGCGCCACACCTCAAATCAACTCCAGACCTTTTATCTGCTTAATTGATAAGGACATAACGACGGACTTGACCACACCTGCCCATGAAATAGCCTTTGAGTCAATTGTCCAATTACTTTTGAGCCCCTGAAATGAAGGGATTGTGTTCAAAAAATGCTTTAGTTGCCTCACATTTTTATGTAATCGTTTTGTTCACCCCACTGAATTAAAGCTGAAAGTCTGCACTTCAACTGCATCTGAGTTGTTTCATTTAAAATTCATTGTGGTAACGTACAGAACCAAAATGAGAAAAAAGTTGTCTCTGTCCAAATATTTATGGACCTAACTGTAAAGGGCTCAAAAAAGGACAATTCCTCACCAGGCCCGGGGGTGGCAGAGTGCACTGATCCTTTCTCTTTTTCCTCTGTAGACCGACCACAGGAAATTCTGCAGGCGGCTCGATGATGTCACTTCCAGTTCTGGGCCCAATTGACATCACTTCTGGTTCCGGACCTGATGACATCACTTCCAGTTCCTGTGCCTGGATGGCATCATTTCCCCTTCCTGGCTTTAAAAAACACCATGTTTTGTATGTCTCGCCAGTTCTATTTTGGACTGATGTCTGCTAAGATCTTTTTTGAACAAACCTTTGCTTTTTGGACAGCCTAGTTTCAAGAATATTGGTGGCTGCCCCAAACCTTTTTGCTGTGTTGTTTGACGCATTTCACAAGAGATGCAGGCCAGGAGCTTCAGTTATTATTCACATCAAGCACCAGAATGGGGAAAAATATGTGAGCTGAGTGATTTCACCCATGGCATGATTATTGGTACCAGCAACTGCTGATCTCCTGGGATTTTCACACTCAAAGTCTCTAGAATTTACTTTTTTTAAACAATTTTATTAAAATCAAATAACATTCCATACAAGCAAGTCAAGTTTAACAAAACCAGGTTTGAAAAAAATTGGACCCCCCACCCATATATATTTTACTAATAAAAACCATCCAGTGAGTGTCAGTTCTGTGGATGGATGAGATGATTTGGAGGAGAATGGCCAGACTAGTTTGAGCTGACAGAAACGTTACAGTAACTCTACGGTGATTCGATGTACGACTTCGTTGAGCAAAATAACATGTGAGAACACTCAACATGTCGAACTTTGAGGTTGATGGGCTACAACAGTAGAAGGCCATGTCGAGTTCCACTTCTGTCAGACAACACTACAGTCAATATGGGCTCACCAAAACTGGAGAGTTGAAGACTGGAAAAGCAGAACCTGCTGTGATGATTCTCGATTTCTATTGAGGCACACAGATGGTGGGTACCAACAGCATGAATCCATGCACCCAACCTGCCTCGTGTCAATAGTCTTGACTGGTGGTGTAATGGTGTAGAATGTTTTCTTGGCACACTCTGTGCCAGCTAATGCCAATCAATCATCTCTTGAATGCCACAGCCTATTTTTTCACATTGTTGCTGACCATGTGCTTGTCTTCGTGGCCACAATTTACCCATCTTCTAATGGTTACCTGAAGCACCATCCTCACAAAGCAAAGTTCAGGAACATGATCAGGAGTTTAATGGTTTTCAGTGGTCTTCCCAGTCATTCGATCTGAACTCAAAAGAACACCACTGGGATGTTGTAGAACGTGAGATTCATAGCATTACAGTACAGTGCAGCTGACAAATCTGTATAGCTTGTGTGATGTAACGAGAATCTAAAAGGAATGTTCCTAAAATCCTGTGGACTCCAAGCCAGGCTGATGTGAAACCAAAAGGAGGCCCTGCCCAGTGTTACTCTAGTGCTCCCAAGACTTTGTTCAGTGAGTGTATATTTTCTTCATGTCATTCTTCAAACTTGCTTACTCCTTTGGTCACACGTTTCACTTGCGTCTCAATAGTCAACATTCCTCCAAACAATCAGCTGGGGGTTACCCACCCTGATTTGTAGTTAAAATTCCAAAAAGATGAAAGAGTCATCCCTTGCTTCTCATGTTTTTTTTTGGTCTTTTATTATCTACATTTTGGATATTCATTTTATCTTTCGTTCTTGTTTCTGTCATGTCCTTCTGATGTGGCTTTTTCTCATTCTTCTCCTGAAACTTTCTCCGGTATTTAATTTTTGTGACCGTTCTTATCTGTCTTTCTGTGTTCCTTGGATGCCATATTTGATACAGCCAATCGACCTCTGACCCATTCCTCTATTTGCTTTTCAAAAAAGTAAAATCATTCATTCCAGTTCCAGAGGAAAAAATGATGAACGGTTTGATGAAGGATATGATGGCCCAGTAAAAGGTAAAGATGTGAGCGCTTTATGATGTACAGTGCATTCAGACAGTATATAGTACCTTCACTTTCTGCTCTTTATTTGTAATAATAATAACAATAATAATAATGATAATAATAGAATGGAGGAAAATATATGAGCTGAGTGATTTTACCCGTGGCATGATTATTGGTGCCAGCAACTGCTGATCTCCTGGGGTATTCACACTCAACAGTCTCTAGAATTTACTAACAAAAAGCATCCAGTGAGTGTCAGTTCTGTGGATGGATGAGACGGTTCGGAGGAGAATGGCCAGACTAGTTTGAGCTGACAGAAAGGTTACAGTAACTCTACGGTGATTCTCTGTACAACTTCGGTGAGCAGAATAGCATGTGGGAATGCTCAACATGTCGAACTTTGAGGCTGATGGGCTACAACAGTAGAAGGCCATGTCGAGTTCCACTTCTGTCAGACAACACTACAGTCAATATGGGCTCACCAAAACTGGAGAATTGAAGACTGGAAAAGCAGAACCTGCTCTGATGAATCTCGATTTCTATTGAGGCACACAGATGGTGGGTGCCAACAGCATGAACCCATGCACCCAACCTGCCTTGTGTCAATAGTCTTGACTGGTGGTGTAATGGTGTGGAATGTTTTCTTGGCACACTATGTGCCAGCTAATGCCAATTAATCATCTCTTGATTGCCACAGCCTATTTTTTCACATTGTTCCTGACCACGATTTACCCATCTTCCAATGATTCCCGAAGCACCACCTCACAAAGCAAAGATCATGAATATGACCAGGAGTTTAATGGTTTTCAGTAGTCTTCCCAGTCATTGCATCTGAACTCAAAAGAACACCACTGGGATGTGGAAGAACGTGAGATTCACAGCATCACAGTACAGTGCAGCTGACAAATCTGTAGAACTTATGTGATGCAACGAGAATTTAAGAGGAATGTTCCTAAAATCTTGTGGACTCCAAGCCAGGCTGATGTAAACCCAAAAGGAGGCCCTGCCCAGTGTTACTCTAGTGCTCCCAAGACTTTGTTCAGTGAGTATATATTTTCTTCATGTCATTCTTCAAACTCGCTTACTCCTTTGGTCACACGTTTCACTTGCGTCTCAATAGTCGACATTCATCCAACAATCAGCTGGGGGTTACCCACCCTGATTTGTAGTTAAAATTCCAAAAAGATAAACTTTGATGAAAGAGTCATCCCTTGCTTCTCATATGTTTTTTTTTGGTCTTTTATTATCTACATTTTGGATATTCATTTTATCTTTCGTTCTTGTTTCTGTCATGTTCTTCTGACGTGGCTTTTTCTCATTCTTCTCCTGAAACTTTCTCCGGCTATTTAATTTTTGTGACCATTCTTATCTGTCTTTCTGTGTTCCTTGGACGCCATATTTGTTACAGCCAGTCGACCTCTGACCCATTCCTCTATTTGCTTTTCAAAAAAGTAAAATCATTCATTCCAGTTCCAGAGGAAAAAACGATGAATGGTTTGATGAAGGATGTGACGGCCCAGTAAAAGGTAACGATGTGAGCGCTTTATGATGTACAGTGCTTTCAGACAGTATAGAGTACCTTCACTTTCTGCTCTTTATTTGTATTAATAATAATAATCATAATAATAATAATCATAATAATAATAATCATAATAAACACATTTAACATGTTTTATTTGTATTGCACCTATGCTGTGTTCCAGTTTTATATAAACTGCTCAAAAAAATTAAAGGAACACTTTGAAAACACATCAGATCTCAATGGGAAAACAAATCCTGCTGGCTATCTCTACTGCTATGGACTGGTGATGTGTTAGGAATGAAAGGACGGCACATCGTGTGATGGAAATGAAAATGATCAACCTACAGAGGGCTGAATTCAAAGACACTCCGAAAGTCAAACTGAAAAAATGATGCGGCAGGCAGGCGAGTTCATTTGGCCGAAATTTCATTGCAGCAACTCCAAATCATAGTCAGTAGTTTGTATGCCCCACATGTTTGACAACGTCCTAATGAGACGACGGATGGTGTCCTGGGGGATCTCCTCACAGATCTGGACCAGGACATCACTGAGCTCCTGGACAGTCTGAGGCGTCAGATGGACCAAACATAATGTCCCACCCAGAGGTGTTCTATTGGATTGAGGTCAGGCGAGTGAGCGTGGGGGCCAGTCAATGGTATCAATTCCTTCATCCTCCAGGAACTGCCTGCATACTCTCGCCACATGAGGCCGGGCATCGTCGTGCACCAGGAGGAACCCAGGAGCCACTGCACCAGGATAGGGTCTGACAACGGGTCCAAGGATTTCATCCCGATACCTAATGGCAGTCAAGGTGCTGTTGTCTGGCCTGTAGAGGTCTGTGCGTCCCTCCATGGATATGCCTCTCCAGACCATCACTAACCCACTACCAAACCAGTCATGCTAAATGATGTTACAGGCAGCATAACGGTCTCCACGGCTTCTCCAGACCCTTTCACATCTGTCACATGTGCTCAGGGTGAATTTGCTCCCATCTGTAAAAGGCACAGGGCACCAGTGGTGGACCTGCCAATTATGGGATTCTATGGCAAATGCCAATCTAGCTCCACAGTGCCAAGTGAGCAGTGAGCAAAGGGCCCACTAGAGGACGTCGGGCCCTCAGGCCACCCTCATTGAGTCTGTTTCTGATTGTTTGGTCAGAGACATTCACACCAGTGGCCTGCCTGCTGGAGGTCATTTTGTATACTCTGACAGTGTTCATCCTCTTCCTCTTTGCCCAAAGGAGCAGATAGCAGTGGGTCCTGCTGATGGGTTAAGGACCTTCTACGAGGGGCCCTGTCTAGCTCTCCTGGAGTAACTGCCTGTCTGTCTCCTGGAATCTCCTCCATGTCCTTGAGACTGTGCTGGGAGACACAGCAAACCTTCTGGCAATGACACGTTTTGATGTGCCATCCTGGAGAAGTTGGACTACCTGTGCCAGCTCTATAGGGTCCAGGTATGGCCTCATGCTACCAGTAGTGACACTGACCGTAGACAAATGCAAAATGGGTGATAAAACAGATGAGGAGGGAAAAATGTCAGTGGCCTCCCTCCACCTGTTAAACCATTCATTCCTGTTTAGGGGGTCCTCTCATTGTTGCCCCTCTAGTGCACCAAAGCAGCTGAAACTGACTAACAAGCTCCTCTGCTACTTCACTGAGCAGATCAATAGCCCGGAAGGTTCATTGACTTGATGCTATACTCTCATTACAATTTTAATTTTTTTGAGCAGTATATTTAGTTTTAAATGGCTAAATTTGCCATTTTTGCCCATCAATCTGCACTCAAAAGCCCATAATGGCAAAGTGACAACTGATTTTCAGAAAGGTTTGAAAATTTATTAAAAATCAAACAATGATTTTGTTTCTCATTTATAAATATTTAAACCCTTAATTCAGTACTTATTCATGAAGTAGCTGCTCTTTTCAGAGTCATTTACAATGCCTTCTGCTCTGCTCCTCTTTACTGGTCTGTGTTGAGATTGTAACTGTCTGGGTTGGCTCCACACTCCCTAGTGGCTTTTGAACCGGGGATGAGACAGGCAAATGAGGACACACACAGTCAGCGAGAGGTTTTGTTTTATTAGTTGTTAGCTGTGTCACAAAAGTAGACCACAGTCATAAAACGGTTTGGGGCAGCCACCAGTATATTGTGCCTTGGCTGCAAATGGGTTTTTCAAATGGATTGAGATGATCACAGGTTTAAGTCCACAACAGAACTGAATACAATAGGAAAAGATGGCGGCTTTAAAGCCGGGGACCGGAAGTGATGGCATCGGGAACCGGAAGTGACATCATCACTGGCACCAGGACGAGAACCAGAAAATGACGTCCTCTGGACTGGAAGTGACATCATCACTGGTGCCAGAAGTGACGTCATCCATGGTGCTGGGACCGGAAGCGACGTCATCATAGGCGTCGAAAAATGAAGGTGATGTCATCACTGGCTCAGGGACCTGGTGAGATTTCCCATGGATGGTCTACAGACAATTAAGATCAGATGTGAAAAGACAGATTTGGGACAGACTTGTGTTAGTGTGCAAAACCCGAAAAACTGAAGATGGAAGAAGAATATTACTCACCTGTGAAGTGATATGCCATGAAACATGATCTAGAAATCCATTATAAAGTAACTGTCTCCTGGAGATCACTATCATCAGATTGGACAGTGATGAGCAGATAGATAGATAGATAGATAGATAGATAGATAGATAGATAGATAGATAGATAGATAGATAGATAGATAGATAGATAGATAGATAGATAGATAGATAGATAGATAGATAGATAGATAGATAGATAGATAGATGTGTAAGGCACTTTATAATAATAGATAGATAGATAGATAGATAGATAGATAGATAGATAGATAGATAGATAGATAGATAGATAGATAGATAGATAGATAGATAGATAGATAGATAGATAGATAGATAGATAGATAGATAGATATGTAAGGCACTATATAATAGATATGTAAGGCACTTTATAATAATAGATAGATAGATAGATAGATAGATAGATAGATAGATAGATAGATAGATAGATAGATAGATAGATAGATAGATAGATAGATAGATAGATAGATAGATAGATAGATAGATAGATAGATAGATAGATAGATAGATAGATATACCCAGGCAATGCTTGGTACTTCAACTAGTAAATAAATACATATTCACACACAGAAAACACAATTACTAAAAAGCAAGAAAATTTAAAAGAAAGAAAACTTGTGACTTGGTGGTCCCAGTCCCAGTAAGGTGCTATACAAGCATATTTCTTTTGGTATAAAGGAGCCCCCGTCGTTTTTCTTGACGCACTTCTGCTGAATAATTTGTTGGCTAAAAGTTCTCAGTGTTGGTGTGTCAGAGAGAGGCTGTGCAGCATTGTTCATTTGTTTGATTCTCTCATCCTCCACTACCTCCAAGGGGTCCAGCTTGCCATTTTAATAAGCGTGTTGATTCGGTGGGACTCTCCTGAAGTGATTTTAGTAGCCCAGCACACCACAGCATAGAAAATCACACTGGCCATTACAGAGTTGTAGAAGATAACGGGTTATGAGAGATCATGCTGGTACATTTTTTCTGCTGCTTCTATCCTGAGGATAAAGACAAAAAGGGAAAGGGAACTGTGGGGCACTTCCAGGCAGCTGGTGCAGAGGCATTGAGAAGGATGGAGACATCAGCTTTGTGAAGGTTTGGTCCATTTTCTAATAAATCACATTTTCTAACTTGGTTCCCCCTCGTATAATCTTAGAACGTGCAGTTACAGAGCATTTAAAGGACCCTCTTGCCTCTAATCACCTGTTTGAGGAGTTTCAGTCTGGTTTTAGAGCCAATCACAGTATGGAGACAGCACTCGTCAGGGTGACTAATGATCTCCAATTTGTGGTCTTTTAACACTAATGATCTTTTTATATCTTACTGCTGCTCTTGATATGGTACATCATGACATTGTTTTGTTTAGACTTTATAGTTAAATCTTGTTGGAGGTGCTCTTGCGTCGCATCATAAGGACCAACAGCTGTGGCTGTGACTGTAGGTTTAGGTCTTACCCATCTTATTTGTTTCAGGGTGCCCCTCAGGGACCAGTTCTTGGCCCTCTGCTCTTTATCATTTATATGCTTTCTTCTTGGTGCCATTATTAGATGGCACGGTCTATGGTTTTTTTGTTATGCTGACGATACACCGATTTATTTACACACAGGGCTTACGCAAACATGGCCTCCTCTTGCATTGGCTGCCCCTTTGGTTGACATCAAACACTGGTTTTCAGAAAACTTTCTCAGACTAAATTGTGATAAAACTGAGGCTTAGTGCCAGCAGAATAAAAGGTTTTGTCTCGTCCTGAAACCACTCGTGCACCGCTTTCTTCACGTCATCATCTGTCTAGAATTTAAAACCATTCAGATGTTTTTTAGCAGTCCAAAAA
This sequence comes from Erpetoichthys calabaricus, assembly GCF_900747795.2. Lineage (NCBI taxonomy): Eukaryota > Metazoa > Chordata > Cladistia > Polypteriformes > Polypteridae > Erpetoichthys > Erpetoichthys calabaricus. Next base: position 8,668,767 of record NC_041394.2, read on the forward strand.
GGTGGAAATCACACTGTACCCAATCTTGGCAAATAAGGAGGTCGTGGCAATACCTCGAAGTTGAGTTTATCCAGAGAAGCCTTAGTGTTCTTAGCAGTGTGTGTGTCATTGTCTTGCAGCAAAAGGACTCCTTAAGACAGCAGTCCCCACCGCTTGGATCGAATAGCAGGCTTCACATTGGTCTCCAGCAAGTCACAGTAACCTCTACTAGTGACTGTGGTACCCCCTCAGCATGCAGTGCTCGACAAAAACTTGGGTACACGAGTGGTGGTGAGGACAAGACAAAACCTTTTATTCTGCTGGAATCCGGGCAGGTGGTGCAAGTACATTGAGAAGGATGGAGACAGCATTGAAAAATGACATGATCAGTTTTTTTAAGGTGCATTCCATTTTCTAATAAATCCCATTTTCTACCTTTAGCTTGACTCCCCCTCATATAAATAATATTATTAAAATGTGAAGGATGTCACCACCCATATTAAAGGAACACAGTCTCCTAATAAAAGAGCCTGCTCTCCCCTTTCTTATGTAGTTCCTCTGTGTTATGAGACCAGTCCAAGCTGTAGGAAAATCACACAGAGTTATAAAAGATGTGAAGGATGTCACTACCCACATTAAAGGAAAGCAGTCACCTGCAGGAAAAAAAAGCCTGCTCGGCCCTTTCATCTCTAGTTCCACTGTGTTAGAAGACCAGTCGAACTTGTCATTAGTGTAGGAAATCGCACTGGACATCACAGAGTTGTAGAAGATGTGAAGGATGTCACTACTCACATTAATTATATTAAAAGAGCCTGCTCTGTCCTTTCTTCTCTGTGTCACAAGGCAAGTCCAACCTGTCATGAATGTGGACCCTCCAAGTACCTGTAGGTGTGGACCACCTCTACATGCACTCCTTAAATAGTGACCAGACACAGAGGCTCTTTGGTGTGGTAATTGTCAATGACCACTTCCTTGGTTTTGCTGATGTTCAGTTGCAGACAATTCTCTTTGGACCAAGACACAAAGTTCTCTCCCTGACTCCTCTCCTGTGTCTCATCCAACCTTGTCGATACACCCCATAAGTGCAGAGTCATCTGAGAAATTCTGCAAGTGACCTGACCTGCTGTTATTTTTATTGTCTGAGATGTACAGTGTGAAGCAGACAGGCCTGGTCCTTGTGGTGCTCCAGTGTTGCTCGCGCTATTCTTGAGTCTCACAAACTGCCTGACATGGATGAGACCAGTTCTGCCTGTCCTAGTTGTGGACCCCCAAGTACTTGTAGGAGTGGACCACCTCTACAACTACTCCCTGAATAGTGACCGGACACAGATTCTCTTTGGTGTGATTGATAAAATCAAATAACCAGTTTTTGATTTTGCTGATGGTAAGCTATACTGTAGACATTTCCTTCTATTCCAGAGGTGGGCAAAGTTGTTCCTGGAGGGCCACAGTGGCTGCAGGTTTTTGCTCCAACCCAGTTGCTTAATAAGAACCACTTATTGCTCAAGTAACACTTCTGCTTCACTTTAGTTGTCTCACTCATTAAGATTTTGAACCCTAATTGCTTATTTTAGTCTTAAACAGCTGTTTTCTTGGTTTTTAATGACTCCTTATTAGCAATAAGATGCAAGTGACAAAAGAAACCAGGGGGGTATTTTCCGTACGTCGCTTAAATCATCCGAGATCAGGTTCCTCATCTTGGATGAGTTAATGCCGGTGAAACTCATCCGGGATAAGTTGGTTTTTCAAACGCAGCCGTGTAGTAGATTAGTCGAGCTGGATCTAATCATCCGAGATGAATGCGCGTGCCCGCGCTGAGTGAAAAGCCCATATATATTGAGTCTAGAAAACATGATCAGCAAGTCTTTGATAGGCTGTAACAAAATGACGAAAGAACGGGTGCATTTTTTTTTCACAAAAGCGGAGCAAGACCTTTTATTCGAAGGACATGAAGAATTTCAAGATTTAATATGCATAAGGGGTAACACTGCAAAAGCAGCCCAAACCAGAAAAGACGGCTGGCAAAAAGTGGCCGACAAATTAAACGCGTGTGCATTGTACTTACTGAAAGCAGCGTTTCATTTCCTATGTGTCAGATTAATTATTATTTAATATGTCATATTTCCAGATCAAACGTAAGCACAAGGAGAACATGGGAACAGGTTAAAGTGAAGTACAAGAATATACTTCAAACTGGTAAATATTGGTATATAACTGTTTAAAGAATTGTTGACATAAATAATCATATACAAATAAAAAACATTAATTTTAAAGCTAATAAGAAGGCAGACAAGCAAAAAACAGGTGGAGGTCCACGCGGTCCAGACCTAACCCCTGCAGAAGAGTTGCCTCTCCAGCAAAATGCCCATCGCCCTGTTTCTGAGGGCATTCCATGGGGAAGCTCCTCCTCAGAACCAGTGGCAGGATGCAGTGGTCACTTCATTTCAGGTAAAGGATGGTCATTGCATATATTTGTCCTCCATGTGTGCCATAGGTATGTTCCATATAGCCGTCTTTTTTTGTTGGGTCAGTTGCAGGGAATGTCATATCCCTAGAACCTGTGTCTGACCAACGAGATATTGACGAAGGTCAAATATTTGATGAAGACACTGTGTCTGACTATTCATCAGGAGGAGAGGTACATTTTCCAAATCAAACTCCACTCTGATCAGTCGCATGTGCCCCGATCACATTTGGAAATCCTGGTAATGAGAATGTTAGGCTGATTGTGAGATTCTTTATGGAACTGTGGGTGTTTTTGCCTGTGTATTACCAACCTGCAATGGCATGAAACGCCTCTTTTATTGTCTGCACACGCAGGTGTCCAGGAAACACTATGAAAACCCGAAGGAAATATTTCAGAGCCAAACAGACTTTACGAATTGCCTGGCAAACTGCACTTTTAGTTAGATTTTCCGCATCGCCTACAGTATATAAAAAAGTGCCACTTGCAAAAAACCTCAAAGCAATGCATACTGTCTGTGTGGTTGTGAGAGCCCAACTTTGCCGAGTTTGACTTCGAATATAAGGTGCTAATAAATCTTTGAGGTACAATATTCCCCCTCAGATAAAGCGGTATCTTTTGAAAAGAATTTCCTCTGGGAGCAATAAAGGATCTTGCCGATTGGTCGCTCATTCATGAATGGTGAAGCCATGACTGAATGAATTCCATGAATGGACACTGATTGAGTGTGTGAGCTGATTCTTGTTTACATCGAACAAACCTACTCTGAGCAGGTCTGAGGATTTGGATGTGCTGCTATGACAACACATCCAGCAAGAATTTAAAAAAAACCCAACATATCCAGGATCAGGCCAAATCGTCAACATTACATCTGGCTAAACGAGTAGATAGATAGATAGATAGATAGATAGATAGATAGATAGATAGATAGATAGATAGATAGATAGATAGATAGATAGATAGATAGATAGATAGATAGATAGATAGATAGATAGATAGATAGATAGATAGATAGATAGATAGATAGATAGATAGATAGATAGATAGATACTTTATTAATCCCAAGGGGAAATTCACATTCTCCAGCAGCACCTTACTGATATAAAAAAACAATATTAAATTAAAGAGTGATAACAATGCAGGTAAAAACAGACAATAACTTTGAATAATGTTAACGTTTACCCCCCCGGGTGGAATTGAACAGTCGCGTAGTGTGCTGGAGGAACGATCTCCTCAGTCTGTCAGTGGAGCAGGACGGTGACAGCAGTCTGTCGCTGAAGCTGCTCCTCTGTCTGGAGATGATCCTGTTCAGTGGATGCAGTGGATTCTCCATAATTGACAGGAGTCTGCTCAGCGCCCGTCGCTCTGCCACGGATGTCAAACTGTCCAGCTCTGTGCCTACAATAGAGCCTGCCTTCTTCACCAGTTTGTCCAGGCGTGAGGCGTCCTTCTTCTTTATGCTGCCTCCCCAGCACACCACCGTGTAGAAGAGAGCGCTCGCCACAACCGTCTGATAGAACATCTGCAGCATCTTATTGCAGATGTTGAAGGACGCCAGCCTTCTAAGGAAGTATAACCGGCTCTGTCCTTTCTTACACAGAGCATCAGTACTGGCAGTCCAGTCTAATTAATCATCCAGCTGCACTCCCAGGTATTTATAGGTCTGCACCATCTGCACACAGTCACCTCTGATGATCACGGGGTCCATGAGGGGTCTGAGCCTCCTAAAATCCACCACCAGCTCCTTGGTTTTGCTGGTGTTCAGGTGTAGGTGGTTTGAGTCTCACCATTTAACAAAGTCCTTGATGAGGTTCCTATACTCCTCCTCCTGCCCACTCCTGATGCAGCCCACGATAGCAGTGTCATCAGCGAACTTTTGCACGTGGCAGGACTCCGAGTTGTATTGGAAGTCCAATGTATATAGGCTGAACAGGACCGGAGAAAGTACAGTCCCCTGTGGCGCTCCTGTGTTGCTGACCACAATGTCAGATGTGCAGTTCCCAAGACGCACATACCGAGGTCTGTCTCTAAGATAGTCCACGATCCATGCCACCAGGTATGAATGAGTAATCCACATACTGTATGAAAAATACCCCCCAGCAGTTCTCCATCTGGCTTGTTTCCATTTACACCCATGTCTATTTATCATGTACTATTGGGTTTAATTAAATACTTTGAAAGGATAGTGAAGAGAAAAAAGTGAAGGAGTGAGAATTACTCCTCCGTTTTAGACTTCAAATCATTTGGATAATATTCTTAGAAAGGAAAAAAAAATCTAGGATATGAGAATGGCATGACATGGCAGAGTTAATGCACAAACAAGCCATAAAATTGAATTATTGGCAAGGATTGTTTTCTAATTAGGCAACCGGGTTGGAGCAAAAACCTGCGGCCACTGTGGTCCTCCAGGAATGACTTTGCCCATCCCTGTTCTGTTCCAAGAAACAACGTTCCCCCCCCGACTCCTCTGTCTCATTCCCCCATTATCAATACACCCCATAAGCGCAGAGTCATCTGAGACATGGATTGGGAGCGTCATGACCTGCTGTTATATTTCTAGTCAGAGGTGTACAGAGTAAAGTAGACAGGCCTGGCCCTTGTTGTGCTCCAGCGTTGCTCACACAGTCCTTGAGCCTCACAAATGGCGGTCTGCCTGCAGTCACCCATGACACCACAGGCTCATCCACCTGCATATCCCTGAGCTGACCCTTCCTAGAGATGGCTGGATGGTATTGTAGGCACTGCAGAAATCAAAACACCTAATCCTCACAGTGCTGCCAGCTTTGCCCAGCCTTGTGGAGCAGATGGGTAATGCCAAGCACGACAGTTCACGACAATGACAGCTCCATCCAATTTCAATATGCCTGTGCCAGCACCAGCATAAACAGAACATGAGCCAACCTTGCATAAGATGTAAGCCATCAACAACTAATTTTCAATTCGATATTCCACAGTATTGTTGAGAAAATATCCATTATTACACAAAAGAACGGCATGTTTCTGATTTCTTTTTTTTCCTCAAAACTTTATTATTCTCACAAAACTTTGATTTGCAATTTTTGATCTTTTTGATCAAAGCTATGAAAAAAACCCTATTTTGATCAAAATGAATTATGATTAAATGCTTCCTTTTGCTGCTGGATATCGTTGGTTTATTGCTAATGTACCCTTTCATCTATTTTATCATCATTAGCGCCACATGAAACCCTTCAGTTCCTGAGCTACCTTTGGTGTTTTTTTTTTATTTCTCGTCCCCTTGATCATAAATGTTGATATTATTAGAGTTCCAGTTCTAACATTTTTTTGCTTGTAGGCATCTAATAGCAAAAAAAAAAAAACCCATTAATCTTTCCAAAGTGTTTCTTGTTGAATATATTGTGTGACCAAATGACAAACTGGGAACCTGGAGCTGCAGCCTGAATCTGCAATGACCTTAATTTTTAACTTCAGATGAAATTTTTCTACTTGGAGGACAACACATCTGTTGTTCATAAATCATCGCTCATCTCCTACAAAAGGCATATTTATTTTCATTTTTTTTTTCCACTCAGAAAATACTAAATTTCACTTTATATGTCTGCTGCATGTTTAGTAGTCTCCTAGTCTAATGGCAGCGAGTTTCTAATGCTATTCACTGATACTCTAATTTTATTAAAATCTATCCACAAAACAGAATGGATTGCTATTGTGTCATAAATCTAAATATTCTAACTTGTTACCGTGACAATGCGCATTCTATCAGGGTTCAGCATAAATAATAATGAAACATGATTAACATCTGGACATGAAACATGGTTGCCATCCATTCAGAAGCTCAATAAAATAAGCCAAGGTAATTTTACCGCATTAACAAAGCCAAAATCAGATACAGACTCTTGTTTCATGTACAACTTGGTCAGCGGTAACTTGTTTAATGACAGTAGATTTAATCCTAGCCTTAAAGACTGAAGAACAGTCATAGACTACTAAGCACTGTTGTAAGTCGCTCTGGATAAGAGCGTCTGCTAAATGTTGTAAATGTAAATGTAAATGTTTCTTGTGAAGCTGAAAGTGTAGGCACTGTGGTGGGATGGTTAAGGCTTTGGACCTCAAACCCTGAGGCTGTGGATTCAAATACCACCACTGAGACTGTATGATGCTGAGCAAGTCACTGCACCATATCATATCTCAGATGTCAGGGGTCGCCAAGTCCAGTTCTGGAGGACCACTGTAGCTGCAGGTTTTCATTCTAACCCTTTTCTTAATCAGTGACCTGCTTTTGCTGCTAATTAACTTCTTTTGAACTCATTTTAATTGACTTGCTCTTGAAGACTCGGACTCCTTAATTGTTTCTTTTTCCTTAATTAGCAAGCAAACAATAATGAGATACAAAATGAGGCAAAACAACTGGTGACCATCGTACAATATCTGAAAATAAAGAACGATGAAGGTCTCAGGAATGTCGATCTGTTCAGATCCACAAAACATTTTAACGAGGGTCTAAAAAAAGAAAATCAACAATTTCGGAAATGTTTGCTCATCACGAGAAGAGCAACAGACCACAAAATTAAAGAACAAGTTTAATTAACGACAAGAATCGGCACCTCATTAAGCAGCTGGTTGGAGTGAAATTTGTTGGAGTTTGACGTCCTCACATAGTTGGTCTTCTGGTGGCGCACTCACTTTTTTTTAATGAGTGCCCTGTTTGTGCTGCTAATTAACTTCTTATGGATTCATTTTAATTTACTTGCTTTTTAAAGATTTGCTCCGCTGACTTTCTTCATTGTTTCTCTGAATTGCTTCATTTCTTTCCTTAAATGGCACCCAAACAGAAATGAAATGTGAAGTGAGTCAGCCAACTGAAGACCAGCTAAGTGAAGACGTCAAACTCCAATCAATTTCACTCCAACCAGCTGCTTAATGAGGTGCCGATTCTTGTCATTAATTAAACCCATTCTTTAATTCTGTGGCTTGTTGCTGCTCTCGTGGTGCATTAGCACAGGGGTTCTCAACATCGGCCCTGGGGGCCCACTGTGGTTTCAGGTTTTTGTTCCAACCAGATTCATAATCAGTGACAACACCTGATAACACTGATCTCAATTAATTAGCTGGTATTTTTTTTCTCCTCTTATTCTACATTAAGAAAGCACCGCAGCATGTTTTACATTTATAAGACATTTAGGAGTATTTTTGCTTTTGCTATAGATTTAAATGCTTAACAACCTTTTGTTGATTTCATTGTATTTTGCCCTTTCTCTGTGCAGTTTGCTCCCTTCATTGTATCTTAATAATGACAACCAGCAGAGCAGCAGACAGCCAGGCAAACAGAACTGAATCATGAAAGGCTGCAACTACTTCAGCGTTAGACCCACTAACTAGAAAATAATGAATTAATTAAACAATTAGAACACCCGGCAAAAAATTGAATCAAAATCAATTTGAAAAAATACATTTTTCCCATATAACTGCTTGGTACATTTTATATATATTTGCAGTTGGAGATCCATGAAGGGAGAAAAAACGAATCACGTATCATAAAATAGTTTTATTCCTGAGCTTTCAACTACTATCAGGGGTCTTCATCAGAGGATAATGCTTAGACTTACAAGAATCAAAGGCAATATATAGCAACACATTCAGTGGGGGGGGTGGGTGGAGGTTACTAAGTCACAGTATCACAGACCTTCTCTTCCATATATATATATATATATATATATACAGTAATCCCTCCTCCATCGCGGGGGTTGCGTTCCAGAGCCACCCGCGAAATAAGAAAATCCGCAAAGTAGAAACCATATGTTTATATGTTTATATGGTTATTTTTATATTGTCATGCTTGGGTCACAGATTTGCGCAGAAACACAGGAGGTTGTAGAGAGACAGGAACGTTATTCAAACACTGCAAACAAACATTTGTCTCTTTTTCAAAAGTTTAAACTGTGCTCCATGACAAGACAGAGATGACAGTTCCATCTCACAATTAAAAGAATGCAAACATATCTTCCTCTTCAAAGGAGTGCGCATCAGGAGCAGAGACTGTCACAGAGATAGAGAGAAAAGAAAACAATTCAATAGGGCTGTTTGGCTTTTAAGTATGCGAAGCACCGCAGCACAAAGCTGTTGAAGGCGGCAGCTCACACCCCCTCCGTCAGGAGCAGAGAAAGAGAGAGAGAGAGAGAGAAAGACAGAGTTTGTTTTTCAATCAAAAATCAATACGTGCCCTTCGAGCTTTTAAGTATGCGAAGCACCGTGCAGCATGTCGTTTCAGCACAAAAGATAGCAACGTGAAGATAATCTTTCAGCATTTTTAGACCAGAGTCCGTATCGTCTAGGTGTGCGAACAGCCCTCCTGCTCAATCCCCCTACGTCAGGATCAGAGAAGAGAGAGAGAGAAAAGTAAGTTGGGTAGCTTCTCAGCCATCTGCCAATAGCATCCCTTGTATGAAATCAACTGGGCAAACCAACTGAGGAAGCATGTACCAGAAATTAAAAGACCCATTGTCCTCAGAAACCCGCGAACCAGTAAAAAATCCACGATATATATTTAAATATGCTTACATATAAAATCCGCGATGGAGTGAAGCCACGAAAGGCGAAGCGCGATATAGCGAGGGATTACTGTATATATATATATATATATATTTACCAAACTTAGTTTTCTAATTTCTATATTTGTCCCACAACACAGAATCTGGCAAATAACAATTCACTTAATTAGCCCAGGAGTCCAATTAAAAACTGAAGCTGGTTGGAACAAAAACCTGCAGCCACAGTGGGCCCTCAGGACCAACATTGAGAACCCCTGCATTAGCAGACATTTCTGAAATTGTTGATTTTCTCTTTTGTGTTAAAACGTTTTGTGGACCTGGGCAGATCGACATTCCTAAGACCGTCATCTTTCTTTATTTTCAGATATTGCATGATGGACACCAGTTGTTTTGGCTCATTTTGTATCTCATTATTGTTTGGTTGCTAATTAAGGAAAATGAAACAATTAAGGGGTCTGAGTCTTTAAGATCAAGTCAAATAAAATTAGTTCAAAAGAAGTTAATTAGCAGCAATAACAGGACACTAATTAAGAAAAGGGTGAGAATGAAAACCTGCAGCCATGGTGGTCCTCCAGGACCGGACTTCGCTACCCCTGCCAAAAGTCACTTTCGATAAAGGTGTCAGCCAAGTAAATAAATGTAAATGACCAATTTTACATATTTAATTCTCTTAAAGAAGCACAAAAAGAGCTAAAATGAATGATCTCAACATCTTTTAAAACACGAACATGAGTCTTATTGTGTCCTGGTACTGCAAAGAAGATTCTGCTTGCAACTTGGTCTATGTGTAATGCAACATTTGCCATAACTACACATTCAATTTCCTTTTGGGCCACTTTTTACTTTCTCAAGGATTCGATGCCGAGATTTTGATGAATCTCTACGTTTTAGACTTCCCTGACTTTCTCGTATACAAAGTATAAGGAGAGCATTGTAATCGTCCAAAGATTCAATGCCAAGATTTTGATAAATCTCAACGTTTTAGACTTACCTGACTTTCTCGTATACAAAGTATAAGCAGAGCATTGCGATCGTCCAAAGATTCGATGCCGAGATTTTGATGAATCTCTACGTTTTAGACTTTCCTGACTTTCTCGTATACAAAGTATAGGGAAAGTATTGTAATCGTCCAAAAATTCCATTTCGAGATTTTGATTCTTGAAGTTTTAGACCTCTCTGGTTCTGAAAATATCATTTTTGGAATTATGTCTGTGTGTGTGTGTACGATAATTTGAGTACGCTTTCACTTAGGTCAATTAAATTTTGCATACAAGTATTAGGTACAAGATGTAGATTTCTTTCAACTTTTGAGCTATTTCCGCTAACTGGAAGTGGTACTCTGCCTGAAACGTTTCCCCAAAAATATTAAAAATTTGACAATTTCACATCATATGATGTAGTGAGAAGTCAAACAAAATAACACCTTTTATTGGCTAACTAAAAAGATTACAATATACAGTATTGCCCCCGGAATCCGAATACCCCAGAACTCGAACAACTTGGAATCCGAACAAAAAATTTGAGCAAATTTTACCCCGGAACCCGAACACCCAGCACGTTGTTTGTGTGTGTTTGTGTGTACGTTTCCCCAGCGCACGGCCCACCCATACGCTTTGTCATTCAGTTCGTTGTCGAAGCTGTAGTGAAAGCATCTTGTGTGATTTTTGCTGCTAATTTTATGTTTTTGTGCCTCTTTGTGTTATTTTTTTATATAATAACAACTTAGTGTATTCACCATTTGTCCTTAAAAGTGTAATGAGGAAAATAAGAATAAGAGGAAAGCTGTTAGAGCTACAATTGAAGTTAAGAAAAATCTTATCGCTAAGCATGAAAGCGGTACACGTGTGGCTGATCTCGCTACTGTATTCGGGATGCCTAAATCGACTTAGCAATGGGCATGAAAAGGCAAAGAATGCAGATACCAGAACCACCAGAAATGCTGTAGCAGGGCTGCATAATAATAGTATGTTCTATGTTTGTGCGTCAGTAAATGTTGTCCCCGTAAGTGTAGAGGGGAACGATGATGGAGAGAGACCACAGTCCCGAGACGGAAATCACCTGTTGGATCCACCAGTTACATCTGGAACATTGTGCATTTAAACAAAAGATGCGAAGGCAAGGGAGAGAGAGGAGATAATTCGAGAGAAGAAAGGAGACAATTTACCCGATCACTTACAAAATCATCACTGCCGTTTATTGCATCATACCACTGCTTGCTTTTTTAACCACCATTTCAACATCACGACAGCCAGAGCCGAGAAACCCCAGGGTTTGGATTCATACCAGCCATTGCCAGGACTTTTCACAGTGAGGTCATTTTGTTTTCGGGAAGGATCACAATACACTACAGCCAGTATCAGTACCGCTGGACTTAATTTTGGACTCATTTTTCACCACATTTATACAATACAATTTATTTTTGTATAGCCCAAAATCACACAGGAAGTGCCGCAATGGGCTTTAACAGGCCCTGCCTCTTGACAGCCCCCCAGCCTTGACTCTCTAAGAAGACAAGGGAAAAACTCAAAAGAAAAATGGAAGAAACCTCGGGAAAGGCAGTTCAAAGAGAGACCCCTTTCCAGGTAGGTTGGGCGTGCAGTGGGTGTCAAAAGAAGGAGGTCAATACAATACAATGCAGTATACAGAACAGAACAATTTCTCAATATAGTAAGAAATAAAAAATATAAATTTTAGAAGTACAGAGCAGAATTTAACAATAGATGATATATCCCATAATAATATTTGGATTTGTGTAGAGTCCTGGAGACCTCATCCTTCAAGCTGCCTCCCCCATTTGGCCATTCCACGGCTGAAACAGTGCTGGGCCAGCCATCTGATGAAAGGACCCCTCTTTCCCACGATCCTCCATCTGGGATGACTTTTGCTTAGGCAGGCAAAACAACTTGGCAGGTGGGCCGTGGCACCAAGTGCCACATTTGAGTACCGAGTGGGGAATCGAACTCAGGTCTGTGAGGCAGAGAAAAGCTGCTGCGCTCGGAGACATCAAATCTTAGCGCGCTACACCACGGAAACCATTGTATCATTCTTGAACCTCTTGTGAAAGTGTTTATTTGATGTTTGGACATCAGGCTTCACACATTCAATAGTTTATGCCTACATTTTGTAACATTTACACAGATTACTGTAGAAATGGAACACACGTGAAATGCGTGTGTTCCAAATAACGATCTATTATTTCCACTTTAAAACCCCACTTCACTCCCAGATAATCAATCAAGGCATGAGCTGGGAGTAGTTCGTCCACGTTCTAAGTCAGTGGGGGTGATGGAATAGCCGGCTGCTGGCAGCTTGTCTTTATCAGCACATTTAGATGACAAAAGACGCTGGCGGAGAGGTGTGAACGGATTTAAGGTGGGCCGGATCTATGAGTTTTTTCGTAGGTTCTGGTAATTCTAGTGTTAAAACCTTCACGACACCTGGTGTGTCCATTCTAAAATCGATGTCTCCTCTGCTTACCCCAAACAGGATCTTGCAGATGGAGGAGACGTCCTGCCCACAGCCAGAGTCACCTTTTTCTCACAGGCTCAGGTCTCTGTTGTCCCATGGGCTCCCCGCAGGGAGCCGTTCTAAGCCCCACTCCTCCCAGCACTTGTTGCCACTCCTCGGCCTTACATGAGAGTGAGCATCGGGCCACTCTAGCTACTCCAAAAATGCTCAGTTGAGAGTGGCCATCTTCAGCCCCCTTGAGCGTCAGCCCTATGCTCGTCTGAGGGGCTCTCCTCCTGGCCACCTGCCTCTTCTTGGCACACCACTGGTTCCCAATCCTGACGTTTCCACAACTTTTATTTTTTTTATCGATTTCTCCTTTTTAACCTATGACTCTCTATTCTGTTCTTTTTTAATCCCGATCTTTCTTTTCTCTCTGTCTGTTCCTCCAAGTCGTGCAGGCTCCTCCTAAACTGGCCTGATTAGGCTCAGATGTGACCCTTTGCCCACTCTGAGGCGCAATTGCGGCACCTGACTGATCCGCTTGCTATTGCTTGTGAGTGTGCGATCAGCTAAGCACCACAATCAACCCCGGAGTAGTGCCTTAATGTGCCCATCTGCACCCATTCTGAGACTGCATGCTCGCAGGACGTTGATTATTTATTTAAAACCTGTCCTATGCCACGGACCCCTTATTACAAGGAAGTTTACTTAAAAGGGCAGTGCAACAGACTGGTGCCCTGTCCAACGTTTGTTCTTGCCTTACACCAGTGGCTGCAGGTTTTCATTCTAACCCTTTTCCTAATCAGTTACCAGTTTTCACTGCTAATTAACTTCTTTTCCCTTCATTTTAATGGCCCTGTTCTAAAGGATTCAGTCCGCTGAATTTATTCTTTTCTTCATTAAACGGCAGCCAAACAGAAATGAGATGTAAAACCAGCCAACAGATGACCAGCTAAATTGGGATTTCAAACTCCAATCAATTTCACTCCAACCAAACTCTTAATAAGAAGCTCATTCTTGCTGTTAATTAAACCCGTTATTTAATTCCACGGCTTGTTGCTGCTTTCATTCTGCCACAGCAGACATTTCCAAAACTATTGATTTTTCTGTTTTTTCACTATCAAAATGTTTTAGTGACCCGAGAGACCATCACCTTTCTTTATTTTCAGGTATTGTGTGATGGGCACAGGTGAGCTGGTCATGTGGTGACTTGTTTTGTGTCTCATTATTGTTTGGCTGCTGATTAAGGAAAAAAGAGACAACTAAGGAAGATGAGTCAAGTTAATTATAAACTAAGGCAAAATAAGTTAATTGGCAGCAATAGCTGGTCACTAATGATGATGGTTAGAATGAAAACCTGCAGCCACTGCGGCCCTCCAGGACCGGAGTTCGACACCCGTGCCTTCCACCCTATGGTAGCTGGGATAGGCTCTAGTATCCCCTGTGACCCTGGCCTGCATTAAGCGGGTTAGAAAATGACCCAACATGACTTATAAGGCCATTATAACATAATATAACAACTACAATCTCCTTAATCCTATTCTGGGTCTAGACAGACCCCACGCATGTTCACACACTCACACTTAGTTCAGTGTGAGATCACCAGACAATGCAATGTGTGAGATTACTGCCAGAACCATATCTGCAGAATTAATATAATAAAACATACCGTTAACCTTGGATTAACCTTAAAAATGTTTAAAAAAGCTGGGCCAACACATACATGATAAGTAGATAATACACTTAGCAGCCACTTAATCAAGACCATCTGCTCATTATTACAAATCACATGCTCCCAGAAAACAGCTGGTTATGTGCTTGCCATTCATTCTTTACATCATGGAGACACGTTCAAGAGGTTTAGTTACTATTCAACATTAGAAAGGTCAAAAAGTGTGATCTAAAGTAGATTCAAAAAGGATTCTGACCCCTCAATTTTCTTGCACACTTTATAATGTTGTGGATTTAATTTGCTATTTGTGCCCGCATTCAGTCTGCACTTAATAACCCATCATGACCAAGTGAAATCACGTTTTCAGAAAGGTTTACAAATTTATTTTAACACAGTTTCAGAAGTCCTCTGCTGTGATGGGAGAACCTGTCAGAAAGATGACCATCTCAGCAGTATTCCATCAGTCGGGCGTTTTTGGTGGAGTGAAAAGACAAAAGCACATGACAGCCCGCTTGGAGTTTGCAAAACAGCATTTAGAGGACTCTAAGACCATAAAGAAGCAGATTCTCAAGTCTTCTTCTTCTTCTTCTTTCGGCTGCTCCCATTAGGGATTGCCACAGCGGATCATCTTCTTCCATATCTTTCTGTCCTCTACATCTTGTTCTGTTACCCCCATCACCTGCATGTCCTCTCTCACCACATCCATAAATCTTCTCTTAGGCCTTCCTCTTTTCCTCTTCCCTGGCAGCTCTATCGTTAGCATCCTTATCTCAATATACCCAGCATCTCTCCTCTGCACATGTCCAAACCAACACAATCTCGCCTCTCTGGCTTTGTCTCCCAACTGTCCCACCTGAGCTGACCCTCTAATGTCCTCATTTCTAATCCTATCCATCCTCGTCACACCCAATGCAAATATTAGCATTTTTCATTCTGCTACCTCCAGCTCTGTCTCCTGCTTTCTGGTCAGTGCCACCGTCTCCAGCCCATATAACATAGCTGGTCTCACTACCGTCCTGTAGACCTTCCCTTTCACTCTTGCTGATACCCATCTGTCAGAGATTACTCCTGACACTTTTCTCCACCCATTCCACCCTGCATGCACACTTTTTGACCTCTTTTCCACAATCCCCATTACTCTGTACTGTTGATCCCAAGTACAGTGGAACCTCTTTTCACGACCATAATTCGTTCCAAAACTCTGGTCGTAAACCGATTTCGTCGTGAACCGAAGCAATTTCCCCCATAGGATTGTATGTAAATACAATTAATCCGTTCCAGACCATACGAACTGTATGTAAATATATATTTTTTTTTAATTTTTAAGCACAAATATAGTTAATTATACCATAGAATGCACAGCGTAATAGTAAACTAAATGTAAAAACACTGAATAACACTGAGAAAACCCTGAACAACAGAGAAAACTAACACTGCAATAGTTCGCACTATAGTGCTAGGAACTGCTTGCTAAAAACACTTTTTTTTTAATGAGTTTTAAGCACAGGGGAAAAAATGAACATTTGAAAAAGTCCGTAATTTAATAAACCACCAAGAAAAGTAACATTGTAACAATGCAGGCTATGGACCGATCACAGTAAACAACTGAAAACAAAAACAAGCCTTCTCTACCTTATGCGTCCCTCCCTCTCTCGCTCGCTTTCTCTCTCTCTCTCTTTTGTGAGCCTGGAGCGCCTGTGTGTGTGTGTGTTTGTGTGTGTCTCTCTCTAACGCGCTCCTGTGTGTGTGCGCACCTCTCTCTCGCGCTCCTGTGTGTGTGCGCGTCTGTTTCTCTCTCGCGCTGCCTGTGTGTGTGCTGCCTGTGTGTGTGTCTTGCTCACTGCACAGGAAATGCACAGGGAGATACTGAACATGTACAAACCGAAAGGGAACCTGGCTTGTTCGTATACCGAGTGTGTGGTCGTGAACAGAGGCAAAAGTTTGGCGAACTTTTTGGTCGTAAACCGATTTGTACGTGTACCGAGTCATTCGTGAACCAAGGTTCCACTGTATTTAAACTTATCCACCTTCGCCAACTCTACTCCCTGCATCCTCACCATTCCTCTAACCTCCTTCTCATTCACACACATGTATTCTGTCTTGGTGGTCCTACTGACCTTCATTCCTCTCCTCTCTAGAGCATCTAGAGGTCTCCTCAACCTGCTCCCTACTCTCGCTACACATCACAAAGTCATCAGCAAACATCACGGGGACTCCTGTCTAATCTTGTCTGTCAACCTGTCCATCACCATTGCAAATAAGAAAGGGCTCAGAGCCGATCCCTGATGTAATCCCACCTCCGTCACTCTAACCACAGACCTCACCACTGCCACTGTACCCTCATACATATTACGTACTTCTCTGCCACTCCCGACTTCCTCATACAATACCACAACTCCTCTGTAGTCACCCTGTCATATGTTTTCTCCAGGTCCACAAAGATGCAATGCAACACCTTCTGGCCTTCTCTAAACTTCTCCATCAACATCTTCAGAGCAAACATTACATCTGTGGTGCTTTTCTTGGCATGAAACCACACTGCTGTTCGCTAATTATCACCTCACTTCTTATCTGAGCTTCCACTAATCTTTCCTACAACTTCATGCTCTGGCGCATAAATTTTATCCTGCTGTAGTTGCCACAGCTCTGCACATCCCCCTTATTCTTAAATATCGGCACCAGTACACTTCTTCTCCACTCTTGTTGAGACAAACATTGAACTCTGTGGGGAGGACTTCTATGTGTGACGAAGGCCAGGCCCTGCTCATCTCCTGCCATCATTATGGTGAATCATGGTGGTGGCAGCATCATGCTCTGGGGGTACTTGTCAGCAGGGAGGGTCAGTGAGACTGATCAGATCTGATGGAAAGATGAATGCAGCCAAATACAGGGAGATTTTTGAAGCAAATCACGTACTGCAAGAGTTCTTTAAAACTAAAAAAAATGGAGAATTCTTGAACGGTCGAGCCAGTCACCTGATTTCAATCCAACTGAGCAGGCCTTCCATATGCTGAAGAGAATACTTTAGGGGACAAGCCCCCCAACACAAGCAGAAGCTGAAGATGGCTGCATGAGAGGCTTGGCAGAGCATCACTAGAGAAGATCCTCAATTTTGTGTTGATGTCTATGAATGGCAGACTTCAAGCAATCATTGCATGTGAGGGATATGACAGCGGCTGTAACACACTTCCCACTGCTGTGTCCCAAACATTACAATGCCCTGAAAAGGGAGGCAGGGGGTACCGTGTAGAAAAAGTGTTGTGTGGCTGTGACGATGCCGGTCCCCTACAGACTTCCTCTTTCACATGGGAATCTGCTGAACCAACACCGTCGATAGTTAAGACCAAGATGAGCTGACAAATGAGGACAAATCTCATTGATGCCAGGGGATGGTGTAAAATGCTCAGGTGCTTTTATTAAAAAAAAACAATCCAAAACAAAAGTAAAAACAAAAATGTCCATTGTGCAGTGTTAAAAAAAACAAATCCATAAAATCATTGAAAGGTGGAGATAAAATCCATAATAAATACATCCATTAAAATAGAGGTTAAAATGCAGTCTCTCTTCACCCGATTGCAGCCCACCACCTTCTGTCTCCCCGGCGCACCCATCACAGACATTGTCGGCAGAGCCGCTGCAGCATGAACTCCTTTCTGCCGACCCCAGTCTTGGCTGCCGCTACACTGTGCACCTAGACCGCCCGAGGTCGGCACACCTCCCCTCTTTCTTCACACTCACGCAGTCGTTCCTCGGATCCACTGGGAGGTCTTATGTCTTGCTCGCCCCACTTTACTTGCTTAGTCAGTGGGACAAACCATCACCCAAAGCACCTCAGCCTGCACTCCCTCATGGAGCCCCAGGTCGTGCTGCCTTCTCCAAACAGGTGGCCCGATCATCTCCCATGACTGCTTTTTCCGTTCTTTAACCTCCTTCTGTTCTATGTTTACTCTCTTTTATGTTCCTCTCTTCTCCCTCTATGGTGCCCCGTATATATACACCTGTCTCTGTGGGCGCAGCGCCTGAATCCCACGCCGCAGGAAGCCAATGAAGCAATTGAGAACGATCCCACCCGCAGGTGTGACTAGCCCCAATTACCTCATTAACACCCCGTGGCTGTGCTATCGCGCCCACGAAGACTGGCATAGCTTTATGGATTTAAAACCTGGCCATATTTTGTTGTAGCCGTGGACCCACTATACCACAGTGACTGAAATGTCTGCCATTTGCCGTGAGCACAAGGAGAACACGTGAACAGGTTAAAGTGAAGTACAAGAATATACTTCAAACTGGTAAATATTGGTATATACAATGCATCCAGAAAGTATTCACAGTGCATCACTTTTTCCACATTTTGTTATGTTACAGCCTTATTCCAAAATGGATTAAATTCATTTTTTTCCTCAGAATTCTACACACAACACCCCATAATGACAACGTGAAAAAAGGTTACTTGAGGTTTTTTCAAATTTATTAAAAATAATAAAACTGAGAAATCCCATGTACATAAGTATTCACACCCTTTGCTCAATACTTTGTCGATGCACCTTTGTCAGCAATTCCAGCCTCAAGTCTTGTTGAATATGATGCCACAAGCTTGGCACACCTATCCTTGGCCAGTTTCGCCCATTCCTCCTTGCAGCACCTCTCAAGCTCCATCAGGTTGGATGGGAAGCGTTGGTGCACAGCCATTTTAAGATCTCTCCAGTGATGTTCAATTGGATTCAAGTCTGGGCTCTGGCTGGGCCACTCAAGGACATTCACAGAGTTGTCCTGAAGCCACTCCTTTGATATCTTGGCTGTGTGCTTAGGGTCGTTGTCCTGCTGAAAGATGAACCATCGCCCCAGTCTGAGGTCAAGAGCGCTCTGGAGCAGGTTTTCATCCAGGATGTCTCTGTACATTGCTGCAGTCATCTTTCCCTTTATCCTGACTAGTCTCCCAGTTCCTGCCACTGAAAAACATCCTCACAGCATGATGCTGCCACCACCATGCTTCACTGTAGGGATGGTATTGGCCTGGTGATGAGCGGTGCCTGGTTTCCTCCAAACGTGACAACCTGGCATTCACACCAAAGAGTTCAATCTTTGTCTCATCAGACCAGAGAATTTTCTTTCTCATGGTCTGAGAGTCCTTCAGGTGCCTTTTGGCAAACTCCAGGCGGACTGCCATGTACCTTTTACTAAGGAGAGGCTTCTGTCTGGCCACTCTACTATACAGGCCTGATTGGTGGATTGCTGAAGAGATGGTTGTCCTTCTGGAAGGTTCTCCTCTCTCCACAGAGGACCTCGGGAGCTGTGACAGAGTAACCATCGGGTTCTTGGTCACCTCCTTGACTAAGGCCCTTCTCCCCCGATTGCTCAGTTTAGATAGCCGGCCAGCTCTAGGAAGAGTCCTGGTGGTTTTGAACTTCTTCCACTTATGGATGATGAAGGCCACTGTGCTCATTGGGACCTTCAAAGCAGCAGAAATGTTTCTGTAACCTTCCTCAGATTTGGCAATCCTGTCTTGGAGGTCTACAGACAATTCCTTTGACTTCATGCTTGGTTTGTGCTCTGACATGAACTGTCAACTGTGGGACCTTCTATAGACAGGTGTGTGCCTTTCCAAATCGTGTCCAGTCAACTGAATTTACCACAGGTGGACTCCAATGAAGCTGTAGAAACATCTCAAGGATGATCAGGGGAAACAGGATGCACCTGAGCTCAATTTGGAGCTTCATGGCAAAGGCTGTGAATACTTATGTACATGTGCTTTCTCAATTTTTTTATTTTTAATACATTTGCAAAAATCTCAAGTAAACTTTTTTCACATTGTCATTATGGGGTGTTGTGTGTAGAATTCTGAGGAAAAAAATGAATTTAATCCATTTTGGAATAAGGCTGTAACATAACAAAATGTGGAAAAGTGATGCGCTGTGAATACTTTACGGATACACTTTAAATGAAATTCTGAGGTGTGCACTGTAATCACAATATCTGAATTGCTTGATTTGTAATTTTAAACTGTGGAGCGGAGGGGTACATCATGGTGAAATGTGTCTTTGTTCCAAACATTATGGAGGACACTGGATGTGATCTCCTAAACTGGAAAGAGCCCGTTACTTATCTCGGTCAGGATATGCCATCCATTTTTCCTTCCTGCATGGTGCCATTATAAATGAGTATGAGATTCCCATCCATGGCTGTGGGGATGCCAGTCCTGTTGCACTTTCCTTCTGTACCATTCATTACGTTGGCCTCCTGGGTAGGTAAGGCTGGGACATCCATTCCAACAGTCATTTTATACAATGTAGCTTTAACTGGAAAATTGTGTTCTCTTAAATTGATGTTTTAAAATGTTCCAAATGACTATTAGAACTATTAGAATTTAACTTCCAGTAGAAATGTCTCACAAACTTTGGGAGTGCTGACCTAAATGAGCCAAATAAAATACAGTAATGTCTGTTTTGTGTCCATTCATTAAAATGGATGCCTCATGACCTCTGAATGTTGGGAGTTGCTGGGCTGTTTGCATGCTGGCTCTTTAAAACACAGGTTATCATTGACTGGCTATGCCCGCTGCTCTGTTTGTCCTCCTGCTTCAGCACACAGAACTCAGCTTGAATGCCCCGGGCTGATCTACAGCGGCTTTCTGTTGAAATCACAGCAGGTCAACATGAAGCATCCAAGAGGAAGCAAACAGCAGGTGAGGCGTTCAAGAAGCACACAACCGACAAAATCCGTACCTTCTTATCACAACAGACGGTGGCTGACCATCCAATCGCCACACGTTTAGAACGGTGGAAGATGTCCTCCAGTTGAGATGTTTGGTGGAGTTTCTCTTGAGCATTTGCAAGTTTTGCTCATTCCTTCCTTTTTCCATTCTGAATAGTTAACAGCAATTGTTCTTCTTCACTGAGGTTTTCGAATGTCGTCACCATCTAAGAAAGACTGCTGTAGAAAGGAGGACACCGTCACCTGCTGCAGGACGCTAACACATTGTGGCAACACGACCTTTAAAATTTGATTTTACTTCATGTCTGTCCAATCTGGTTTGTTAAAAATTAATAAACAGTTACATAATTAAAACATGTTCATTTATAAATGTTTTTAACAAGGATTGTGAATTTTTATTTTTATGAAGGGATTCACAAAAAAAGGCGGCACAGTGGCGCAGTGGTAGCACTGCTGCCTCACAGTAAGGAGACCTGGGTTTACTTCCCGAGTCCTCCCTGCGTGGAGTTTGCATGTTCTCCCCGTGTCTGCGTGGGTTTTCTCTGGGTGCTCCGGTTTCCTCCCACAGTCCAAAGACATTCAGGTCAGGCGGATTGGCAATTCTAAATTGTCCCTAGTGTGTGCTAGGTGTGTGGGTGTCCTGGCACCCTGCCCGGGATTGGTTCCTGCCTTGCGCCCTGTGTTGGCTGGGAGTGACTCCAGTAGACCCCCGTGACCCTGTATTCGGATTCAGCGAGTTGTAAAATGGATGGATGGATTCATAAAAAACAATCCAAATCAAACAGAATGTCTAATCTGTATTGTGGCATGGATGGCATGCCTGAGCTGGCATCCCTGGTAGGATGGGTCCTAATCTACTATCTGGCAGTGAGTGCCATTAGAAAGAACATTAGAACAATCGAGATGAGAACAGGCCATTCAGTCCAACAAAGCCTCTCAGTCCTGTCCACTTAATTTTTGAAAGTGAGTTTTGAAAGTCCCTAAACTGCCTACCACACTACTTGGTAGCTTATTCCAAGTGTTTATAGTTCTTTGTGTAAAGAAAAACTTCCTAATGTATGTGCAAAATTTACCCTTAACAAGTTTCCAACTGTGTCCCCGTGTACTTGATGAACACATTTTAAAGTCACCGTCCCGATCCACTGGACTAATTTATTCATCATTTTAAACACTTCACTCAGGTCTCCCCTTAATCTTCTTTTGTTTATACTGTAAAGGCTCAGCTCTTTTAATCTTTCCTCGTAACTCATACCCTGTAGCCCTGAATCAGCCTAGTCGCTCTTCTCTGGACCTTCTCTAGTGCTGTTATGTCTTTTTTGTAACCTGGAGACCAAAACTGCACACAGGACTCCAGATGAGGCCTCGCCAGTATGTTATAAAGCTTGAGCAGAACCTCCTGTGACTTGTACTCCACACATCAAGGCGCTATATAACCTGACATTCTGTTAGCCTTCTTAATCGCTTCTGAACACTGGCTGGCAATTGATAGCTTAGAGTCCACTATGACTCCTATCTCCTTCTCATAAGGTGGACTTTGATTTTCAGACCAGTCATTGTGTATTCAAATCTAACATTTTTACTTCCTATGTGTAATTCTTTACATTTACTGGCATTAAATTTCATCTGCCACAAATCTGCCCAAGCCTGTATGCTGTCCAAGTCCTTCTGTAATGATATAACGGATTCAAAATTATCTGCTAATCCACATATCTTGGTATCGTCTGCAAACTTAACCAGCTTGTTACTTATATTCCTATCTAAATCATTTATAAATATTAAAAATAGCAGCAGCCCCAGCACTGAATCCTGCTGGTCACCACTCTTAACATCACCCAATTCTAATGAGGTTCCTCACACCATCACTCTCTGCTTCCTGTGTCTGAGCCAATTCTGCACCCATCATCACACCCTGAACTGCCACTTCTTTTAGTTTGATGCCCGCCCTCTCATGTGGCACCTTATCAAATGCTTTCTGAAAGTCCAGATAAATAATCTCATCTGCTCCACTCTGGTCGTAACCTTTTGTTGCCTCCTCATAGAATTCCAGCATGTTAGTAAAACACAACCTCCCTCTTCTGAACCCATGCTGACTGTTCCTAATAACTCCTGTCCTTGCCAGGTGTTGCTCAATCTTACCTTAATAATTCCTTCCATTAATTTTCCTGTGATGCACGTTAAGCTTACTGGCCTATAGTTGCTTGGATCTGCCCTGTCACCCTTTTTATATAATGGGATGATATTTGCCATTTTCCAGTCCTTCGGAATCTCTCCAGTGCGCAGTGACTTCCTGAAAATATGTGTCAAGAGTTTATATCTGTACTAGCTAACCTCCTTAAGAAATCGAGGATAAATATTATCTGGTCCTGGTGATTTGTTTGATTTTATTTTATTTAATCTGAGCAGCTCTTCTCCTTCTATAATTTCCAAATCCCTTAGTACCTCCTTAGTAGTCCCTGTTACCTCTGGGAGGTTATCCACTTGCTCACTTGTGAACACCTCAGAAAAATGTAAGTTTAGAGCGTCTGCTATTTCACCGCTTGTAACTTTTAATTCCCCTTTACTATTTCTGATGCACTTGACCTCCTCCTTGACTGTTCTTTTACTACTAAAATATTGAAAGAATCTCTTAGGGTCGTCTTTTGCCTTATCTGCTATATTCCTCTCCAACTGTCTTTTTGCCTCCCTGATATCCTTCTTAATGGTTGCTCTCATGTTCTCATATGCTCTACGATTCACTTTGCAGTCATTAGTCTTATATGCCTTATGGAGCAGTTTTTTCCTTTGCAAACTTCTTTTTTAAATCTTTATTAATCCATTTTTTTAAATGTCCTATTAATTCTGTTGCTATATGGTTGCAATACAAGGACACTATCCAGTAACCTGAGATGAAGACTGGACTCCTTTGATACTGTGTCTCTCCAGAAAATCCTTGGGTACCGTTGGTTTGACTTTGTGTCGAAAGAGCAGTTTCTCAAGGAGTCCAGAATGAGGCACATTACCTGCATTGTGAGGGAGCGTCAATTACGGCACTACAGGCATGTGGCGTATTTCCCCAAGGGTGATCTGGCTCGTAAGATCCTCATTGTTAGAGGCCCAAGTGGCTGGACCAAGCCAAGGGGTTGCCCACGTAACATCTGGCTGCTGTGAATCTCATAATCCCATATTTTATTCACAACAGAACAAAGAAAACATATCAAAAGTTACTATTTCATGAAAAGTATGAGCTCAATTTGAATTTGATGGCAGCAACAGGTCTCAAAAATGGTTGGGACGGGCGCAACAAAAGGCTGGAAAAGTAAATGGTACTAAAAAGAAACAGCTGGAGGAGCATTCTGCAACTAATTAGGATAATTGGCAACAGGTTAGTAACATGATTGGGTATAAAAAGAGCATCTTAGGGAGGCAGAGTCTTTCAGAAGTAAAGATGGGCAGAGGTTTAATTTCAGAATGATGTTCTGCAACCTTAAAACTGCAAAGACTCTCCACACTAATGTTTAGATCTGACAGTCTATGTCCCCAAAAAATGAAGTCTGACTGCATTCTCGTGCCATTGCTTGTGTACTGAAATGTCAACATGGCAATGCCAGATCTAAACACTAGCGTGGAGACTCACTCACGTACTGAAGAGTCTATAGCTGCAGGTGGAAGCTGCCGTCACACGTTTAGTGGCATTGCACATTTACTGTTTCAGCGTGCCCACGTTGATCAAACACAGGAAGCTCTGCAGTCTACTTGTGACTTTGCGCTGTACGAAGATACGTAAATAAATAGAGGTAAATAGGTAAATAACATTCAATGTGGCATTTATATAAGTAATACACCATATATAATCGCAGATACGTTTTCCTGCGGATAAGTCGTTGTTATATATTATGTGTCTTTATGTTATGTGTCGTGGATTCTTCATTGTCCTGTGTTTTATGTAGCACCATGGTCCTGGAGGAACGTTGTTTCATTTCACTGTATCCTGTACTAGTGTATATGGATGAAATGACAATAAATACTCTTGACTTGACTTGACTTGCTCTCTCTATCTCTCTCTCTATTGATTTTACAGTATAATTTCTGGTATTTTATAATGTCAGTCGTATAAGTCGAATGCGGAAACTAATGGTGCTGAGTGGGGCGAGCATGGCAGATGACCTCCCTAAGGATCCGAGGTACGACTGCGGGTGTGTGAAGGAAGATGGGAGGAGAGCCAACCTTGGACAGTCTGGCTATGTGGTTTGGAGGCAGCCAA
This sequence comes from Erpetoichthys calabaricus, assembly GCF_900747795.2. Lineage (NCBI taxonomy): Eukaryota > Metazoa > Chordata > Cladistia > Polypteriformes > Polypteridae > Erpetoichthys > Erpetoichthys calabaricus. The sequence goes on from NC_041394.2 coordinate 8,693,810, forward strand.
GATGGGGGTTAAAGGAATGAAGTTCATGGCTGCTGAGTCTCCGCTGGCTATGCGAGTGATGGGTGAGCCCGGAGGAAGATGAAAAAGGAGGTGGGTTGAGATCGGGAGGAGCCAGTGAATGCATTTTAACCTCTGATTTTATTGGATTTATTTTATTGTTTTTATCCCCCACTTTTCAATTGGTTTTTATGGATTATTTATTTACTGTATATACTTGCTGATAACTTCTCCCACGTATAAGTCGGGACTTGATTTTACCGTATAATTTCAGGTATTTTATAATGTTGGTCATATAAGTCGAATGCGGAAAACTCACGCTATTGGTCCAAGAGATTATGATATGCAAATGCCCACTTGAGAAAGTAACCACGGAGCAAACAACCTTTTTTTATTATGTGGTTGCGGCATATCAGCCCCTCAAGGCTGTGTGCTCAGTCCATTACTGTTCACACTACTGACTCATGACTGTGCAGCAATGCACAGCTCTAATCACATCATAAAATTTGCCGATGACACGACTGTGGTGGGTCTCATCAGCAACAACAATGAGTCAGCATACAGAGAGGAGGTGCCGCGGTTAATGGACTGGTGTAAAGCCAATAACCTGTCTCCGAATGTAGACAAAACAAAGGAAATGATTGTTGACTTTAGGAAGACTAAGGGTGACCATCTGCCACTGAACATTGACAGCTCAACTGTGGAGGTTGTCAATAGCACCAAATTCCTGGTTGTCCACCTGGCAGAGAACCTCACCTGGTCCCACAACACCAGCTCTTTAGCCAAGAAAGCCCAGCAGCGGCTCTAGTTCCTGCATAGGCTGAGGAAAGCCCATCTTCCACCAGCTACTCTAACAACATTCTACAGAGGAACCATAGAGAGCATCCTGAGCAACTGCATCACTGTCTGTTTTGGAAATTGTACGTTCAGGGATCACAAAGCCATACAACAGATAGTGAAGACAGCTGAGAAGATCATCGGTGTGTCTCTTCCCTCCATCATGGACATTTACACCACACGCTGCATCCGCAAAGTCACCAGCATTGTGAATGATCCAACACACCCTTCACACTTTTTACACTCCTGCCATTGGGAAAAGGGTACGGAAGCATTCGGGCCCTCACCACCAGAATGTGTAACAGTTTCTTCTCCTAAACAGTCAGACTCCTGAACACTCATGGACCGGACTGATATCTGATATATGTGTTCTGTTCTGCAGTGTTGCACATGTTTGCGCATTTTACTCACATGCACCTTGTTATATATTATGTGTCTTTATGTTATGTGTCGTGGATTCTTCGTTGTCCTGTGTTTTATGTAGCACCATGGTCCTGGAGGAACGTTGTTTCGTTTCACTGTATCCTGTACTACTGTATATGGATGAAATGACAATAAATACTCTTGACTTGACTTGACTTGCTCTCTCTATCTCTCTCTCTATTGTGCCTATGTGACCACACAGTAATACCCACACTATTCCGAAGCGATGTTTCCACTGATTTGTGTTTTTCGTATCTCACACCCTCATACACTTTTATCATAAGAGCATCCTTTATCTACAATGGAGCGTTCGATCAGAAGAAAATATGAAGCTGGTTTTAAATTAAATGTCACTAAAGTAGCAAAACAAATTGGTAACTGCGTTGCTGCAACAAAATTCAAAAACTGATGTGAGATTGGAGGAGGCAAGAAGATGTAAAAAAAGCAATAAAATGTCAAGTGTCGCATTTTTGAACGGGTGTATAAGTTGGGGTCTGATTTTATAGTTGAATTTTCAGGTTTCAAGACTGGACTTCTACGTGAGGATATACGGTATACAGTGATCCCTCGCTATATCGCGCTTCGCCTTTCGCGGCTTCACTCCATCGCGGATTTTATATGTAAGCATATTTAAATATATATCGCAGATTTTTCGCTGCTTCGCGGGTTTCTGCGGACAATGGGTCTTTTAATTTCTGGTACATGCTTCCTCAGTTGGTTTGCCCAGTTGATTTCATACAAGGGACGCTATTGGCAGATGGCTGAGAAGCTACCCAACTTACTTTCTCTCTCTCTCTCTCTCTTGCGCTGACGTAGGGGGGTGTGAGCAGGGGGGCTGTTCGCACACCTAGACGATAGGGACGTTGCACTGTGTGCAGCTGCTTCCTGATGGACATGCTGCACGGTGCTTCGCATACTTAAAAGCTCGAAGGGCACGTATTGATTTTTGCTTGAAAAACAAACTCTCTCTCTCTCTCTCTCTCTCTCTTTGTCTGCTCCTGACGGAGGGGGTGTGAGCTGCCGCCTTCAACAGCTTTGTACCGGCGGTGCTTCGCATACTTAAAAGGCAAACAGCCCTATTGATTTGTTTGCTTTTGTCTCTCTCTATCTCTGTGACATGATCTGCTCCTGACAGGCATTCCTTTGAAGAGGAAGATATGTTTGCATTCTTTTAATTGTGAGACGAAACTGTGATCTCTGTCTTGTCATGGAGCACAGTTTAAACTTTTGAAAAAGAGACAAATGTTTGTTTGCAGTGTTTGAATAACGTTCCTGTCTCTCTACAACCTCCTGTGTTTCTGCGCAAATCTGTGACCCAAGCATGACAATATAAAAATAACCATATAAACATATGGTTTCTACTTCGCGGATTTTCTTATTTCGCGGGGGGGTCTGGAACGCAACCCCCGCGATGGAGGAGGGATTACTGTACATGTTTTTCATATAAAGACTGTAGCTGTGGGTGTGTAAGGCAGGATCAAGCACGGGTAAAACACGTGCCGAAAGAGATCTCTCAGTTCAAAAGTTTGTTTTAAAATATTCAGTGAAAATTCAAAGCAAATAATCCACACAAGAATAAAGAAAAAAGGTGTTACACAGGGCGGCACAGTGGCGCAGTGGGTAAGCACTGCTGCCTCGCAGTTGGGAGACCTGGGGACCTGGGTTCGCTTCCCGGGTCCTCCCTGCGTGGAGTTTGCATGTTGTCTGTATGGGTTTCCTCCGGGCACCTTCCGGTTTCCTCCCAAAGACATGCAGGTTAGGTGGATTGGTGATTCTAAATTGGCCCTAGTGTGTGCTGGGTGTGTTTGTGTGTGTCCTGCGGTGGGTTGACCCCCTGCCTGGGATTGATTCCTGCCCTGTGTTGGCTGGGATTGGCTCCAGCGTGACCCTGTGTTTGGATTCAGCGGGTTGGAAAATGGATGGATGGATGGTTGTTACACACTTACAATAAAAGGCGAGAACAAATGTATCTTCCCTAAACTTAGCTTTTCTTGTCAAACTTTAGTTGTTTCTATACTTAAAGATGCTTTACTTTTTCTTCTGTATGCTTTAAACGTACGGCACTGCACATTCAATAGAGCACATTGTTTTTCATGCTACTCGACACATAAAGCACGGTTTGGAACCATGTGCCCTCCATGCCTTATACCTGGCAAGGCAGGTCACTAACGGAGTATAATGTATAGTCAGAGAGGATAGGAATAACAAGAATAGACCAATTCAATTCAACTTATGGGGCTTGTAGGAACCTCCCATAGACTATGCACTAATATTTAGGCAAACATTTATATAGTATAACAAATAACTGGCACATGGCTCTTACAAAGACCATCACAAAACTTTACCCTTGTCGATCAAACACAGGAAGCTCTGCAGTCTGCTTGTGACTTTACACTATTGTAAGATAACTAATTAAATCAAGGTAAAAAACATTCGATCTGACTTTTATATAAATAACATAAATGTTTCTTATGTAAAGACCATCACAAAACATAATCAAAGCTGGACTTTGCGTGATACCTTGGTGAGCTCTGTCGGCCCTGCTGTTTTGTGTCGGGCAGACTGATTGGCAGGATGACGTCCGACCTGTTGCTGCATCCAAACGGTGCCATCTTTCACCTTTATGTCTGGTGCAGCTGTGTTGTTCTTATATGTGAGTGGATGTTTCTTGTGGTGAGGGCTTCTGTTCTCCTTTTCTGATGTAGAACCCTCATCCTCATCCGAGTTCACCTCTGTTATAGCACGTCTTTATGTGAAAACAGCAGTGTCAGATCAGGGGGATAGTGAACACGACTGAAAAACTGAATTAAAATAAAACACTAACCTTTACAAGTACCATACATTTACACTGGTTGTTACAGGCTCAAATCAAATGTATGTTTTTATTGTACAATAGTAACAATAAGAGCAGCTCACTACTCAAAATTGTAATTCTGGAGGGCACCCGGATTCGATCCCACAAGCTCTTGATTATGAGTCAGCAGTTATTACCACTGCACCACCCAAGATGGACGCTAACCCAAATTCTTTATCTTTGGTTATATTTTTGAATTAAAGTGCACTTGTTTTGTTATACTTGTACTTTTTGTGAAAGTGTTTATTTGATATTTGGACTTCAGTGTTCACACATTATGCACATTTTGTCGTAAGTACTATAACATGAAAACCGTTTCTGTTTTAGCTATGTCAGTCAGTCATTATCCAACCCGCTATATCCTAACACAGGGTCACGGGGGTCTGCTGGAGCCAATCCCAGCCAGCACAGGGAGCAAGGCAGGAACAAATACTATGCAGGGTGCCAGCCCACCGCAGTGTTTTAGCTATGTGTTCAACATTTCTTGCCTCGCAATTCCTTTCATCCTACACTTACACAGATCGTTGTAGACATGGAAAACACATGCAATGCATGTATTCCAAATAACAATGTATTATTTACCCTAAAGAACTCCAGGGAACTCACATGCACATAAAGAGACTTCAGCTGGGAGAATCTCTTTCCCGAGTTGAGCTGAGGCGGTGGGGGAGATGGGATGGCAGGCTGCTTGCTGCTTGTGCTGATCGACACGTTTATAAAATAAAAGACGATGGTGGGCCAGGATTGCGAGTTTTTTCAGAGGCTTCAGGGATTCTAGTGTTAAAGCTACAAGTGTGGCGATTATTTATTTAAAAGCTGCCCATCCGTTTAAAGCCTCGGATCTGGAGTATCACAATGCTCACAAACTCTCCATCTCTATCAGATCTGAGCACAGATGGAATGGAATTACAGACAACAGTACTCTTCTGTAATTTCTGACACCTAGACTTGTTTGGTTTTGTTTTTCAGGTGTTCCATAGATGTTGGGTGCATTTCAGCCGAGGCTTTCATCATTATCACCCATGGCATTTTCAAGCAAGTCTACAACACAATACAGTGTGCAGAAGCTGAAGGCATCTGAGGATTTTTCTTAATCAACTGTTGTCACACACGTGTGCATGGAAGGCAGCTAAAGGCCCTGAATGAGAGTAATTCCACGCCAGACCAGGGAGTGGCGGAGTACACTGACTCTTTATCTCACTTAACTGCAGACCAGTTGCGAGAAATTCTTCCTGGCCCTGAGGATGTTACTTCCAGTTCCAGCCTTAATGACACCACTTCTGGTCCCAGCCCTATTGATCATGTCACTTCCAGTCTCGCCTCTGATGACGCCACTTCTGGTCACTGCCCTATTGATAATGTCACTTATGGCCCCGCCTCTGATGACGCCACTTCCGGTTCTGGGCCCATTGATGATGTCACTTCCAGTCCTGGCCCTGATGACACCACTTCCAATGCCCACCCCATTGGTGGCGTCACTTCCTCTGCTTGTCTTTAACACTAGAATTACCAAAGCCTATGAAAAAAGTTGTTCATTATGTAAATGACGTGTAGAAAATGTGTTGTTTGCTCACTTGGGTTTCCTGATCTAATGTTAGATTTTTGTTTGAAGACCTGAAAACACTTTGTGACAAAAATAGAGGAATTCTGGAAGAGGGAATCGACTTTTTAACGTTGCTGTATCTCAAATAAAAAGTACATGAATAATAAATCCAAATAATTGGATCAGGTGGGAAATCGGTCTTCTTGATTGTGTCTGGTTCAATCCCCCTTTCGCCATGCAGAAATTGGTTGTGTGTATTTCATAGGCAGATTATTTAAATTCTGGCAATAATCAGATATTGCCTTTAGGACATTGACCACTTTACCGGGAGTACCGTGTATGCCTCATCCTTTCAGTGATGTGCCAGCGATTCAAGAAAAAAATAATTTCCAATTAAACTTGTAAATTTCACTTTATAAAAAATAAAAATATGAAATGACGCCATTTCATGTCCAGTGAAATTTGCATCATTGACTCAGGAGGAAAGGTACTTAGTACAGTAAAAATAAAAAACCCTTTATCTGCCTATATTTTTCATCTGATGGCTGTGCAGAGGCTACAATTCCCATCCGGCAGTAGGAGTGTGCTGGGGCTTATGGGAGAAAGTTTTATCTTCCTGTACAAACTTTAAAATAGCACTTGCATAAGTGGGATTTTATTACAGTGCATCATTTTTTACTTATCTAATTTGAATTAAATCTTTTGTCTAGGAGTAGTTAACACTAGAATCCCTGAATGATCCAAATTACCAATTCATTATAATAACTATTCATTCAAAATCTGTACTAACCCCTACTCTCTCTTCTGTTTCCTTTTCCATGATGTTCCAACAATGATGGATGCATTAAAAGCCAGAAGTCTGTATGACCATCACCATCAAGTGACTCCCTAACTACAAAGAGGACTATTTCATTTATGTTAGGTAGAATGCCCAGGGGCACTGGGTGGTCTCGTGGCCTGGAACCCCTACAGATTTTATTTTTTTTTTTCCAGCTGTCTGGAGTTTTTTTTTTTTTTTTTCTGTCCACCCTGGCCATCGGACCTTACTCCTTTCTATGTTAACTAATGTTGTCTTATTTTAATTTTGTATTTTGTCTTTTATTTTTCTTTTCTTCATTATGTAAAACACTTTGAGCTAGTTTTTGTATGAAAATGTGCTATATAAATAAATGTTGTTGTTGTTGAAGTCTATGAAAATATTTGTTATGCCGAGCCACCTTAAATTCCTTTGCACCTCTCTGTCAGCGTCTTTTGTGTTGTAAATGTGTCGATCAGCACAAGCAGCAAGCAGCCTGGTATCCTATCTCCCCACCAATGCAGAAAGGGTAGAAAGTTCTTTCAGCTCAAGTCTGTTTACCTGCATGTGAGTTGATGGGAGTTGTTTAGGGTAAATAATATTTTGTTATTTGGAATATATGCATTTCATGTGTGTTCTGTGTCTACAACAGTCTATGTAAACACATCATTGCAACAGAAACGTTTTTCATGTTTTAGTAAAAATTGAAGAGAGAAAAATTGGAGAGGTGGAGATATGCTCTAGAGAGGAGAGGAATGAAGGAGTAGGAACAAGACAGAATACATGTGTGTAAATGAGAGGGAGGTCAGTGGAATGGTGAGGATGCAAGGAGTAGAGTTGGCAAAGGCAGATGAGTTTAAATACTTGGGATCAACATTACAGAGTAATGGGGATTGTGGAAGAGAAGTGAAAAAGAGAGTGCCGGCAGGGTGGACTGGGTGGAGAAGAGTGTCAGGAGTGATTTGTGACAGACGGATATCAGCAAGAGTGAAAGGGAAGGTCTACAGGATGGTAGTGAGATCAGCTATGTTATATGGGATGGAGACGGTGGCACTGACCAGAAAGCAGGAGACAGAGCTGGAGGTGGCAGAGTTAAAGATGCTAAGATTTGCATTGAGTGTGATGAGGATGGACAGGATTAGAAATGAGGACATTAGAGGGTCAGCTCAGGTGGGACAGTTGGGAGACAAAGTCAGAGAGGCGAGATTGCGTTGGTTTGGACATGTACAGAGGAGAGATGCTGGGTATATTGGGAGGAGGATGGTAAGGATAGAGCTGCCAGGGAAGAGGAAAAGAAAGGCCTAAGAGAAGGTTTATGGATGTGGTGACAGAGGACATGCAGGTGATGGGTGTAACAGAACGAGATGTAAAGGACAAGAAGATATGAGGAAAGATGATCCACTGTGGCAACCCCTAACGGGAGAGGCCAAAAGAAGAAGAAGTAAAAACTGACAAAATGTAGACATGAAGTGTATAATGTGTAAAGCCTGAAGTCCAAATTTCAAATAGGTAAATTTCAAAAGGTACAAGTATAACAAAATAAGTTCAGAAATATAACCGAAGTAAAAGAACGTGTGTTAGGGTGCAACATTGACACACCTCTAATACGACCGCTTTGGTGGTGCAGCGGTAAGAACTGCTGACTCGTAATCAAGACGTCCGCCATCTTGATCATCTCAAATCAGTTCTGGACTCCAATCTGTACACTTCAGTACAATAATTAATTTAAAATTTGCAGGTAGGAAATTATATAAGGGTGGCTGCCCCAAACCTTTTTCTGGCTTTTATTGAGTTTGTGGCACTGTACATCATTTGAACATCAGAAGAAATTTCTGAAAGCTTATCAAAATAAGCAGCTGTGGAAAAGGCGCTATATCAGCGCCGATCTGACACAGACTGACACTGGAGGCATGCGTAAAAATAAATAAACTTTTATTTTTCTTCACCTGGGGGCCCACATCTTCCCCGTGTCCCTCAGGTACAACACTAAGCACACACGAACACAAATCTCCATCCATCCATCCATTTTCCAACCCACTGAATCCGAACACAGGGGTCTGCTGGAGCCAATCCCAGCCAACACAGGGCACAAGGCAGGAACCAATCCTGGGCAGGGTGCCAACCCACCGCAGGACACACACAAACACACCCACACTAGGGCCAATTTAGATTCGCCAATCCACCTAACCTGCATGTCTTTGGACTGTGGGAGGAAACCAGAGAGCCCGGGGGAAACCCACGCAGACACGGGGAGAACATGCAAACTCCACACAGGGAGGACCCGGGAAGCGAACCCAGGTCCCCAGGTCTCCCAACTGCGAGGCAGCAGTGCTACCCACTGAGCCACCGTGCCGCCCAACACAAATCTCTCTTCTTCTAAATCCTTCACTCCTCTCTGGCAGCTTTGTCTCCCTCCAACCGACTCTGACTCCCTGAGTGGTGGTTGCTGAAAGCTTTTATAGTCCCCCGAAAGAAGCACCCAGATGGGCTCAGGAACACCTGCAGCGCCCCCAGGTGGCCACCCTGGGTCCCCACAGGACTGTGGAGAACTCCATCTCCCATGGAGCCCTGTGGGAATCTGAGGCACCACTGCCACCCAGGGGGACTGCCATTTAGCGACCCGGGGGAGGTATTGTGCAGTCCATGTCTGTTCCCCCGGATTATATACAGAAGGGGCATCCGACACACAACATGGTTATGGTGGGTAGAGCCGCACTTTCCCAGACACATGTAAAGCAGCAAACATGTTGTCTTTGGAGCGCACAAGTAAATGGAGCACGTAAGTTGTGGCACAGCAGTGTTACCCAGTGTGTCACCACCGAGATATAAAATGTTAATTATCCTTTTCATCCATAAGTCATATATTTTTTTTTTAAGACGCTATGTGCTTTTAGGAATTATTCTTGAATCCACAGCTGTTCCTTCCCTACCTTAGCATTAAATATTTATGTGTGACTGACCTAGATTACAGCAGAGTCACAAAAGTTCCCTTTGTTCCCACTGCATTGTTGAAACCAGTCAGGACTCATAAGCCACAATGTGGATGAGAAAATTTGACTTAAGGCAACTTATGGAAACCACAACATCAGAGCATGCACATCAGCTTTTGAGTCAAACAAAATGTGGTGTCTGTCAGTCTACCTGAGGCTTTCATCGTACGCTGGGTGTTCCCGGAAGCCTTTCGTGTGGATGTGTGTCTTCTGTGCTGCCAATCTGCTGTCAAAACACTAGTCAGCCAGAAATGACAGAGTATTCACAGCTGTAGGGTATTCCAGCCCTCTGATTGACTGCCACCCACTCGTATGGACGTAACCTTTTGCACTTTTCAGATTTCGAAAACAGATCACAGCCTAGTAGTCTGTCACACAGGTATTGTAAGGGAGAAAGAGAAAAAAAAAATAAAACTAAACTAAACACATCCAGCTGGCAAGAATTTGAAATTCAATGAAGCCACCAACGTGTCACATCTCAGCAGAATGATGGAATGTTAATTTGATGATAGTAATGGAGTTGCCACTTTCTGGAGAGTGAATGACCCTCGGCCTTTGAGCTCAATTGCCTGAACTCAATTAAAGTAAATTCGGTGCTCGGGAAAACCACTAATCACACACTTAGGTAAGTGAGAAGACAAATGATGGATTTCAAGCAGAGGAGAGGTATACTCATTTCACACACGCAAACACACACACGATTGAAAGGTTGCTGTACAGATGATGTCCACCTCAATAAAAGGAGTGTCTGTGTGTCCGGCTGGCTGCTATGTCTTTGTTATATCCTATTTGGTATGGGACTCATAAAAGCATTACTAATGTTTGTGATGTGCCATCTGTTGGAAAGAAAAATGCAATTCATTTGATTACCACATGTCATGTAATTTTCTAACCTGCTTGATCCAGGCAAGGGTGACACGTGTACCCGATCCCAAATTGCATAAAGGCACAAGGCAGGAACAAACCCTAGATAGGGGACCACTTAGGTAATTGAGAAGACAAATGATGGACTTCAAGCGGTGTTCTTTGCATTGCTGCCCAAGCTGAGGAGAGGTGTACTCATTTCACATACACATGCACACACACACTCATGATTGAAACAGTTGCTTTTAGATGATATCCACCTCAATAGAAGGAGCATCTGTGCATCAGGCTGGCTGCTATGTCTTTGTTATATCCTATTTGGTATGGAACTCATAAAAACATTAATAATGTTTGTGATGTGCCATCTGTTGGAAAGAAAAATGCAATTCATTTTATTACCACATGTCATGTAATTTTCTAACCTGCTTGATCCAGACAAGGGTGACATTTGTAGCCGATCCCAAATTGCATAAGGCACAAGGCAGGAACAAACCCTAAATAGGGGACCACTTAGGTAATTGAGAAGACAAATGATGGATTTCAATCTGTGTTCTTTGTATCGCTGCCCGAGATAACAACAACAACAACAACATTTATTTATATAGCACATTTTCATACAAAAAGTAGCTCAAAGTGCTTTACATAATGAAAAAAAGAAGAATAAAAGACAAATAAGAAATTAAAATAAGACAACCTTAGTTAACATAAAAAGGAGTAAGGTCCGATGGCCAGGGTGGACAGAAAAAACAAAAAAAAACTCCAGAAGGCTGGAGAAAAAAATAAAATCTGTAGGGGTTCCAGGCCACGAGACCACCCAGTCCCCTCTGGGCATTCTACCTAACATAAATGAAATAGTCCTCTTTGTAATTAGGGTTCTCACGGAGTCACTTGATGCTGATGGTTATACAGACTTCTGGCTTTTAATCCATCCATCATTGTTGGAACATCATGGTACTTTGGGTAGATGGTGGTGGCACAAGCCACCACCAATAGGACACCGGAAAAGGAAACAGAAGAGACAGTAGGGGTTAGTACAAATTTTGAATGAATAGTTATTATAATGAATTGGATATACAGAGTGTCAGGATTAAATTACAGTGAAGTTATGAGAAGGCCATGTTAAAGTAATGTGTTTTCAGTAGTTTTTTAAAGTGCTCCACTGTATTAGCCTGGCGAATTCCTACTGGCACGCTATTCCAGATTTTAGGTGCATAACAGCAGAAGGCCGCCTCACCACTTCTTTTAAGTTTTGCTCTTGGAATTCTAAGGAGACACTCAGTTGAGGATCTGAGGTTGCGATTTGGAATATAAGGTGTCAGACATTCCGATATATAAGCCGGGGCGAGATTATTTAAAGCTTTATAAACCATAAGCAGAATTTTAAAGTCAATTCTGAATGACACAGGTAACCAGTGTAGTGACATCAAAACTGGAGAAATGTGTTCGGATTTTCTTTTCCTGGTAAGGATTCTAGCAGCTGCATTCTGCACTAACTGCAAACGATTGATGTCTTTTTTGGGTAGTCCTGAGAGGAGTGCATTACAGTAATCTAGCCGACTAAAGACAAACGCATGAACTAATTTCTCTGCATCTTTCGATGATATAAGAGGTCTAACTTTTGCTATGTTCCTTAGGTGAAAAAATGCTGTCCTAGTGATCTTATTAATATGCGATTTAAAATTCAGATTACAATCAACGGTTACCCCTAAGCTTTTTACCTCTGATTTGACTGGTGTACTCATTTCACACACACACACAGAATTTAACGGTTGCTTTCAGATGATGTCCACCTCAATAAAAGGAGCATCTGTGCGTCTGGCTGCCTGCTATGTCTTTGTTATATCCTATTTGGTATGGGACTCATAAAAGCATTACTAATGTTTGTGATGTGCCATCTGTTGGAAAGAAAAATGCAACTCATTTGATTACCACATGTCATGTAATTTTCTAACCTGCTTGATCCAGACAAGGGTGACACGTATACCCGATCCCAAATTGCATAAGGTACAAGGCAGGAACAAACCCTAGATAGGGGACCACTTAGGTCAGGGGTGGGCAATGTTGGTCCTGGAGAGCCGCAGTATGTGCAGGTTTTTGTTCCAACCCAGTTCCTTAATGAGAACTCAATTATTACTGATGAAGCACATATTGCTTAAGTGACATTTTGATGCTTCATTTTAGAGGTCTCGCTTGTTAAGGTTCTCCAACCTTAATTGCTTATTTCAATCTTAAACTGCTGCATTCAGTGTTTTAATTGCTCCTTATTAGCAATAAGATGTAAAAGACAAAGCAGCCAGCAGTTCTCCAGCTAGTTTTTTTCCAATTACATCTGTGTGTGTTCATCATGCACTGTTTGATTTAATAAAACACTTAATAGAAAAATGTGACAGACTGAAAATGATCTGTTTTAGGCTTCAAATCATTTGGATGATATCCTTGGAAAGGAAAAAAATCTACGATATAAGAGCCTTACATTGCACAGACTAACAAGCCATAAAATTAAATAAGGTCTGAGATTGGCAAGGATTGGTTTCTAATTAAGCAGTTGGGTTGAATGAAAACCTGTAGCCACTGCGGCTCACCAGAACCGACATTGCCTACCCCTGACTTAGGTAATTGAGAAGACAAATGATGGACTTCAAGCGGTGTTCTTTGCATTGCTGCCCAAGCTGAGGAGAGGTGTACTCTTTTCACATACACATGCACACACACCCACACACACATGATTGAAACAGTTGCTTTTAGACGATGTCCACCTCAATAGAAGGAGCATCTGTGTGTCTGGACGGCTGCTATGTCTTTGTTATATCCTATTTGGTATGCGACTCATAAAAACATTAATAATGTTTGTGATGTGCCATCTGTTGGAAAGAAAAATGCAATTCATTTTATTACCACATGTCATGTAATTTTCTAAAGTGCTTGATCCAGACAAGGGTGACATTTGTAGCTGATCCCAAATTGCATAAGGCACAAGGCAGGAACAAACCCTAGATAGGGGACCACTTAGGTAATTGAGAAGACAAATGATGGATTTCAATCTGTATTCTTTGTATCACTGCCCGAGCTGAGGAAAGGTGTACTCATTTCACACACACACGTGCAATTTAACGGTTGCTTTCAGATGATATCCACCTCAATAAAAGGAGCATCTGTGCGTCTGTCTGGCTGCTATGTCTTTGTTATATCCTATTTGGTATGGGACACATAAAAGCATTACTAATGTTTGTGATGTGCCATCTGTTGGAAAGAAAAATGCAATTCATTTTAATACTACATGTCATTTAATGTTCTAACCTGTTTGATCCAGATAAGGGTGAAATTTGTAGCTGATCCCAAGTAGTATAAGGTACAAGGCAGGAACAAACCCTAGATAGGGGACCACTTTCTCTCAGGGTTAACATACACACACACACACACACCCACGCACACACACACACACACACACACACTCACTAAAGTGCCCAGTATTCAACAAATGATACTGGCAGGCAGTTTGGGGTAGCAGCTGAGGTTCCGAACTTTGACTCTCATCTTATGTTCACATTTTTGCTGTATTTGCACAACTGAGGGTCTGGTGGACCCAGAGGCATATTTGGATTCTGAAATAACTCAGCCAACAGTAAAATAACCACTAGTTTAAAAAACAATGAACAGATGTTTGCATTATTTCAACAACATCCATGTAAATGAATCCCATGCAATGCCTAACAGTAGACTAATGCTCATGAATTGTTCTGCCATGGTTCTCCTAAAATGTTTTTGGAATTTTTGGAACATTTTACTTTCTGTTATTGACATTCCAACATAATAGCTCTACATATTTATACAGCCTTTTTTCTCACTACTCAATGTGCTCTCCATTTAGGAAGGACCCGCTCACAAGAACCTGTGATCTCCTTACTGCAAGGCAGCAGCTCAGCCACTGCGTCACCTGTGCCTTCAAGTAATGTTTTGTCGAATATTGAATTGAAGTTTTTGTGTGTAGCGACTAATGTGCTCAGAAAATTCTCCAGGTCATGAGGGTATGAGGTGTCTCCATTACAGGATACGCAGCTTCGACAATACAGACATAAGTGATGTAGGTTAGGTAATTGAGAAGACAAATGATGGAATGTAAGCCGTGTTGTTTGTATCGCTGCCCAAGAGGTGTACTCATTTCACACACACACACACACACGATTGAAAGGTTGCTGTACAGATGATGTCCACCTCAATAGAGGTGTCCTGCTGGTGTTATGTCCTTGTTATATCCTATTTGGTATGGGACTCTTAAAAGCATTATTAATGTTAGTGATGTGCCATCTGTTGGAAAGAAAAATGCAATTTATTTTGTTACTACATGTCTTGTATTTTTCTAACCTGCTTGATCCAGATAAGGGTGACATTTGCAGTCAATGCCAACTAGCATAAAGAACAAGGCAGGGACAAACCCTACATAGGGCACCACTTAGGTAACTAAGAAGACAAATGATGGATTTCAAGCGGTGTTCTTTTGCATTGCTGCCTATGCAGAAGAAAGGTGTACTCATTTCACACACACACACACACACACACACACACACACACACACACACACACGCACGCACATATACGCACACACACACTCACACGATTGAAAGGTTGCTGTACAGATGATGTCCACCTCAATTAAAGGACAAGTGTCTGTGCGTCTGGCTGGTTGATATGTCTTTGTTACATCCTATTCGGTATGGGACTCATAAAAGCATTACTAATGTTTGTGATGCGCCATTTCTCAAAATGAAAAATGCAATACATTTTGTTACTAGAAATGTTTGTGATGTGCCATCTGTTGGAAAGAAAAACGCAATTCATTTTATAAATACATGTCATGTAATTTTCTAACCTGCTTGATCCAGACCAGGGTGACATTTGTAGCTGATCCCAAGTAGCATAAAGCACAAGGCAGGAACAAACCCTAAACAAGATGCCACTCTCTCGCATGGTGAACACACAAAGATTTTTTTATTTTTAATAAATTTGCAAAAATCTCAAGTAAACTTTTTTCACATTGTCATTATGGGGTGTTGTGTGTAGAATTCTGAGGAAAAAAATGAATTTAATCCATTTTGGAATAAGGCTGTAACATAACAAAATGAGGAAAAAGTGATGCGCTGTGAATACTTTCCGGATGCACTGTATATACCAATATTTACCAGTTTGAAGTATATTCTTGTACTTCACTTTAACCTGTTCACGTGTTCTCCTTGTGCTCACGTTTGATCTGGAATTATGACATATTAAATAATAATTATTCTGACACATAGGAAATGAAACTCTGCTTTCAGTAAGTACAATGCACACTAAGCGTTTAATTTGTCGGCCACTTTTTGCCAGTCGTCTTTTCTGGTTTGGGCTGCTTTTGCAGTGTTACCCCTTGTACATATTAAATCTTGAAATTCTTCATGTCCTTCGAATAAAAGGTCTTGCTCCGCTTGTGTGAAAAAACAAATGTGCCCGTTCTTTCGTCATTTTGTTGCAGCCTATCAAAGACTTGCTGATCATGTTTTCTAGACTCAATATATATGGGCTTTTCACTCAGCGCGGGCGTGCGCATTCATCTCGTATGATTAGATCCAGCTACACTAAACTAATACACAGCTGCGTTTGAAAAACCAACTTATCCCGGATGAGTTTCACTGGCATTAACTCATCCAAGATGAGGCATCTGATCTCTGATGATTTAAGCGACGTACGGAAAATACCCCCCTGGGCTGTTTTTTTATTAATTAATTATCACCGTCGGGGTTTATTTGTATGGTTTTCTGCGAATGCGTTATTTATTTAATTGTTTTGGAACTGATGGCTTAATCAATACATCATTTTTCATTGATTTAATTTAAATGCTGTATTACTCTTCTCTGTGTGTAGGGGTATGTGGGCCAAGTATAGACTGGGTGTCTTCCTGGGATTTCCAATATAAAATAAATAAATCACCATTTTAAAAAAGTAGAACATGAGCGCCTTGTGGCCACTACAGATGTACTGTATGCACTCTACGGAAAAATGTTTTTTACTTGTTCATGGCAGAAAACGAAACAAGGCCAGTGTGCTTCAGCATTGACAAATCAAAAAATTACTGTATAGTTTTTCATTGTGTAAATTTTGAAAATGAGTACCACTGACCTGAATATAAGGGAAGGGTGAAACCACAAGTTTGTTGGGATAATTCTTGTCTTTGTGACACTGAAAATAATAATGAAATAATAAATAATGAAACAATAATAATGAAATACTAATGTTACTATGAATAAAAAAATATATAAATACTACCAAGCACTACTACTACTAATAACATGTAATACTACTTCTACTACTGCTGTTACTACTGTAGTAATAATGAAATATCACTACTACAACTATTACTACTACTGCTACTACTACTAATAATAATAATACATAGAATTGCTATTACTGATATATAAAATACTACTAAGCACTATTACTAATTAACAACATAAGAAATACTACTTCTACTACTGCTATTGCTAGTAATAATGAAATGCCACTACCACTACTACTACTACTGCTAGTACTACTAATAATAAAAAAATCATAATAATAATAAAATACTACTATCACTACTACTACTACTAATAATACATAGTATTACTATTACTGATATATAAAATACTACTAAGCACTATTACTAATTAACAACATAGGAAATATTACTTCCACTACTGCTATTACTAGTAATAATGAAATGCCACTACAACTACTACTATTACTATAGCTACTACTACTACTACTACTAATAATAATAATAATAGTAATAATAAAATACTACTACTACTACTACTACTACTACTACTAATAATAATAATAACAATCCATAGTATTACTATTACTTATATATAAAATACTACTAAGCACTATTACTATTTAACTTACATAGGAAATACTACTTCCACTACTGCTATTACTAGTAATAATGAAATGCCACTACTACTACTATTACTATAACTACTACTGGTACTACTAATAATAAAATAATAATAATAAAAATAATATTAATAAAATACTACTATCACTACTACTACTACTACTACTAATCCATAGTATTACTATTACTGATATATAAAATACTACTAAACACTATTACTAATTAACAACATAGGAAATACTACTTCCACTACTGCTATTACTAGTAATAATGAAATACCACTACTACTACTATTACTACTATTAATATAACTGCTACTACTGCTGCTACTAATAATATTAAAAAATCATAATCTATATATATAAAAGCCAAATACCACTGACTCACTCATCAGGAAATCTCCCGCACCATGAGGACTTGGGACTTGAAATTTGGAATGTAGGTTACCTGTGGCCCATTGGTGCTCGCTAAGAAATGGTTTTGAAAGTTTCGTGGTACAAGTGCAAAATTTCTTATAGTTTGTTAGACCCATTTGTATGTCTGTCCGCTTTTCACGAGAGATTTCTGGGTTTTTTTCTATACTTTGCTTGAACTTTCCATTGATTTTGTGACTTCTCTCATCGCGCTAAGTATCAGAGTTCACTTACATATTCGCGTTAATCCGAGAGAGAGGCTGCAGGCCGAGTGGAGGGGGATGAGTGACGTCAGGAGTGGGGAGCTGAGCGGGGCTCCTCACTGTCCTGTTTCACTAATACGCGGGTGAAGCTGCGGGGGATGGCTAATAATAATAATAAAATACTACTATCACTACTACTACTACTACTATTAATAATAATACATGCTATTACTGTTACTGATATATAAAATATTACTAAGCATTATTACTAACAACAACATAGGAAATACTACTACTACTGCTGATAATAATACTTTCCAATAAAAACTACTAGTACCATTACAGAATACGCTTAATAAACTTAATGCAGTAAACACAGGGCCAGAATGAAGCTGAATATTTAGATATTTAAAAAATGAACCTGTGAATCTTGTGTCACCTACACATATGAATTTTTCTAAACCTCATTTTGCCTTCCAATGACAGCAGTAAGGCTTTAATTACATCAATGATGGTAGCTACCAATAAATTGAACCAACACTTGAAGATCTTCTAAGTTCGTTGCTCTTCTTGTATGTCAGAGCTGCTGGCCTGGTGCTTTTCCACATTTCAGCCAATCGTTAACTAGTTAGCTAGAGAATCATCTGTGTGTGTGTCGGTGAGATTTACTAACGTCAGCAGCCTTTAACAACGTGTGCCGGTCCTGAGGTCTAAATGGCAGTAATAAATAATCCATAGCCATGCCTCAGCCTGGTGCTGTAACATCAGATGGTATCTGTTAACCACTCGATATCAAAACGCTACTCCATTGTTACTCCAGTAAGCCACTGGTAATTGAAATGAAAAGTGGATTCATTTATTGTAAACTGTGTGCTTTATTCTGAGAATTTCTTGGATAGTCTTTTGCTCTGAATTTAGACTTTGAGTGTTGGGTTAGTGTTTCTCAGCTTGTCGTTTCTCTTTCTCAAATCCAGTTCTGACCATCTGCTTTGTACTTTTGCCTTTGTCTTTTCTCCCAGTCCTTCCTCATAATTTTGTTAATTTACTTGTTTTTTAACTTTTTCAGCCAGTCAAGCAGCTGAAGGTTTGTCATTGCAGGAACAAAGTGTGAGATTTAAATATGGCCATTCGTGAAGAACAGAGTAGAATGTCTGGCTTGTTTTAAACAGACATAGAGATGTGGCCAAATGGGTTTGAATATTCCAAATTAGTCTGGAAACTAAAGCCGCCATAAAGGAGAATAATATTTTTATGAATAATACAGGTAAAATACCTGCACTCAGTAAAGCTGGCAAAAGCAACCAATTAAGAAGTGAAAAAGTGGAGTTGGCAGCATGTCTGAGCATCGTCGTGATCACAAACTGCAAGGGAAATATTAAGAAGGGATTCTTGTGCGGTGAGTGAATTGGTATCAGATCTTAGAGGTGTTATTTCGAGTGTATCAGAGTGTGCATCTATGTTGGATATTATGAATAATTCAAATAATAGTAAAGTTTTCTCAACCGCGAGATTGCAAACTTGAGAAGAAGGGACAAAATTGGGATAGCTTTTCAGCATTCTTAGATTTTTTCGGATGAAATATCACCATTGAAATATGTATTTAGGATACGTTAGCTCTTCTGTTGTTCGATATGAACGCTTCTTTTATGATCTTTTGAATGTCAGCCTATAAACAGCACTCCTACATAACGTACAAGAAAAATAAGGAATGCAAAATAAGTCATAAATATGGAAACTGTGAAGAATGCTTTGAAATCAGTGGTCTCAACTCAATGGGCACATACAGTATATATTGTGGTCTAAACAGTTGTTCTATATTGTTTGTAAAATTCAAAAGATAAAAATTTCACTTAATATTACATATGAAGGGACAGTATGGAGAATAAATTCTTTCTCGATTAAGAGGCTTGAGGAAAACAACAGATGTGCAGCCATTAAAATGGTCCGAGTGAAAAATGTAGTAAAGAAAGAATGACTTTCACCGCACCAGAGAGCCTCTATGTCTATTCACTATTTGGGGAGTAGATGTAGGGGTGGTCCACTCCTTCAGGTTCTTGGGGGTTCACATCAGTGACAGGTTGGACTGGTCACTGGACATGAAAGAAAGGACAGAGCAGAGTCTTTTTCCTTAGGAAACCGCATTCCTGTAATGTGGGAAGTGACATCCTTCACATCTTCTACAACTCTGTGATAGTCAGTGTGACCTTCTACACTGTGGGGTGCTGGGCTAGTAACATCACTTCAAGAGAGGACCACCAAATCATCAAGCTAATTAAAAGGGTAGACTTACGTATGGGACACACTCTGGAGGTCATAGTGGAGGAGAGAATGAAGACAAAACTGAGTGCCATTATGAACAATGCAGCACATCCTCTCTCTGTGACACACCATCACTGAGGACTTTCAGACAATGAGTCATTCAGTAGAAGTGGGTCAAGAAACGCGACTGGGGCTCCTTTATATCAATTTGTCCGTATAGTGCAGGGGTGTCAAAGTCCTGGCCTGGAGGGCCGCAGTGACTGCAGGTTTTCATTCTAACCCTTTTCCTAATCAGTGACCCGTTTTCACTGCTAATTAACTCCTTTTCCCTTCATTTCAATAGCCCTGTTTTTAAGGATTCAGTCCTCTGAATTGATACAAGCCGATAGATGACCAGCTAAACTGGGATTTCAAACTCCAACCAATTTCACTCCGAACAGTTTCTTAATGAGAAGCCAATTCTTGCTGTTAATTAAGCCCGTTATTTAATTCAATGGCTTGTTGCTGCTCTCATTCTGCCACAGCAGATATTTCCATATTTGTCGATTTTTCTGTTTTTTCTAAGAACACTGTCAAAATGTTTTGTTGACCTGAGAGATCTTCACCTTTCTTTATTTTCAGATATTGTGTGATGGGCACAGCTGGTCATATGGTGGCTTGTTTGATGTCTCATTATTGTTTGGCTACTAATTAAGGAAAACGAGACAATTAAGGGGCCCGAGTCAAGTTAATTAAAACTAAAGCAAAAGAAGTTAATTAGCAATAAAAATGGCTCACTAATGAAGAAGATGGTTAGAATGAAAACATGCAGCCACTGCGGCCCCTGAGGACCGGAATCCGACACCTGTGGTATAGTGCCTCTCTGGGGCTGGGATTGCCAGAGTAGCAGCGGTTTTTCTTCCTTTTTAGTCATTTTGGTATGTGTTCAAACCAAATTGTGTGTGTATATATTTATTTATTTATTTATCTGTTGTAGTGGGGTGAATGATGAGGCAGGGCAAAAGCCAAATGCTTGGGGTGCCAACCAGGCAAAAACCCGATAAGGAAACAAACAACAAAATTGATGTGCTTGTGTGCACTCCTTGTGAGAGACAATATCCTTTATCTGTTACTGGAGAGCACACTCTAGTGTCTGTCTGCATGTTATCGTGGTCAGCTCTAAAATGAGACCCCGCATTATGGGAGCGTCATCTTTTATAGTGGGCGGGCTGAAAGAGACAGGGCTTTGTTACCCTTAAGGGACAGTTTCTTGAAGCTATGAAGGGAAAAAGGAGACAAAAACATTAGCAACACTGTCCATCTCATCCGGGGTGGTACTATTTACTTTAAGTAAGACTGACTGGTATGCATGCATGACACTAGCTATTTATTTTATTTTATTTTATTTATTTATTTAAAGAGCTTCGGTAAAAAGACAACCTTCCCTTTTGGGACAAATAAAGTTCAATCAAATGTAAAAGATGGCTGGCAGGCCAACCCGGCCGGGACGCCCAGGATATGGAAGGATGGGGAGGATGCACTGCCTCCCCCAAGACACTAGATGGAAGCTCCCCAGGATTACAGCGGTGCGCTGGATTTCCACAGGGCAGTATGAGACTTGGAGTTCATTATCTCAGCCCTGTTGGGTGCCGTGGGTACCACCAGGGGGTGCTGTGGAGAACTTGTATGTGACGAGGTTTTTGCCTAACCTGGACAGACTATGTGGGCGGAAAAGTGGGAGCACATCTGAGTTAGCCAATATAAAAAGGATCTATCTATCTATCTATCTATCTATCTATCTATCTATCTATCTATCTATCTATCTATCTATCTATCTATCTATCTATTACATAGTGCCTTTCATATCTATCATTATATCGTGCCTTTCAATTCTATCTATCTATCTATCTATCTATCTATCTATCTATCTATCTATCTATCTATCTATCTATCTATCTATCTATCTATCTATCTATCTATCTATCTATCTATCTATCTATCTATCTATCTATCTATTATATAGTGCCTTTCATATCTATCATTATATGGTGCCTTTCATTTCTATCTATCTATCTATCTATCTATCTATCTATCTATCTATCTATCTATCTATCTATCTATCTATCTATCTATCTATCTATTATATAGTGCCTTTCATATGTATCATTATATAGTGCCTTTCATTACTATCTATCTATCTATCTATCTATCTATCTATCTATCTATCTATCTATCTATCTATCTATCTATCTATCTATCTATCTATCTATCTATTATATAGTGCCTTTCATATCTATCATTATATAGTGCCTTTCATTTCTATCTATCTATCTATCTATCTATCTATCTATCTATCTATCTATCTATCTATCTATCTATCTATCTATCTATTATATAGTGCCTTTCATATGTATCATTATATAGTGCCTTTCATTACTATCTATCTATCTATCTATCTATCTATCTATCTATCTATCTATCTATCTATCTATCTATTATATAGTGCCTTTCATATCTATCATTATATGGTGCCTTTCATTTCTATCTATCTATCTATCTATCTATCTATCTATCTATCTATCTATCTATCTATCTATCTATCTATCTATCTATTATATAGTGCCTTTCATATGTATCATTATATAGTGCCTTTCATTACTATCTATCTATCTATCTATCTATCTATCTATCTATCTATCTATCTATCTATCTATCTATCTATCTATCTATCTATCTATCTATCTATCTATCTATTATATAGTGCCTTTCATATCTATCATTATATCGTGCCTTTCATTTCTATCTATCTATCTATCTATCTATCTATCTATCTATCTATCTATCTATCTATCTATCTATCTATCTATCTATCTATCTATCTATCTATCTATCTATCTATCTATCTATCTATAGTGCCTTTTTATCTATCTATTGTAAAAAAATGAGGGCACCACTGAGCCCCAAAACCCAAACATACCACTCTAAACAGTCCCAGACACAAAATAAAGGTTTTTGTTGCACAAAATACCTTCTTTCACAGATAAATTCTGCAGCCTTTCAATAAACTACTCCTCCATTTCCTCCTCCAGGTGAGTTTTGCCTTCTGCCTCCCGACTCTGACTCACTGACTCTTATGTCAGACCTGGGAGTACTTCAGGTACTGGGCATAGCCTAATGGAAGCATCCTGAAATAGGGAGTCTCTCTCCCTGCAACCTCCCCTGGAAGCACCCAAAGGCCCCAACAGGATTGTCCCTCAGGGCTATGACTCCCAAACATCCCTGCGGGTGGGTATGCAGTGGGTATCAAAAAATGGAGTCAATACAACAGACAAAACAGAACACAAGTGATCCTCTTCACAGAGCTAGATGGCCAATCTATCATGGCCACCTCAGGAATACAACACAACATTACAAATGACTTTGTTCTTGCACAGCGCTACTCTCCAAGTGACCGAGCAGAAACTCTCATAGTAAAATGCAAAAATAGATGACACCACTTACAGAACTCTCAAAAATGATGATAAAGATTTGTTCAAGTACATCAAAAACAAAGTCAAAATGATTTAACATTAATGAAAAACAACAACATCTGTCCATCAGCTAATTGTAGAACCAAAGCCAGATTCAAGAAAAGGAGTCAGACAAGCCAGACACAGTCAGAGTCCGGGA
Source organism: Erpetoichthys calabaricus (assembly GCF_900747795.2). NCBI lineage: Eukaryota > Metazoa > Chordata > Cladistia > Polypteriformes > Polypteridae > Erpetoichthys > Erpetoichthys calabaricus. The sequence continues at coordinate 8,717,544 of NC_041394.2, forward strand.
GACCTTGGACAATAAGCTGCCTCCCCCCTATTGGACATTTTACAGCTGAGTCAGTGCTGGGCCAGCCAATCAGATGAAAGGACCCCTTCTACCTGATGATTCCAGTGCTCCTTTATCTGAGATGACACCAAGTGCCAGAATAGAGGAGGGTTAGTCAGTCAGTCATTTTCCAACCCGCTATATCCTAACACAGGGTCAAGGGGGTCTGCGGGAGCCAATCCCAGCCAACACAGGGCGCAAGGCAGGAACAAATCCCCGGCATGGCGCCAGCCCACTGCAGGGCACACACACACACTCACACATCAAGCACACACTATGGACAATTTAGGATCGCCAATGCACCTAACCTGCATGCCTTTGGACTACGGGAGGATACCCCACGCAGACACGGGGAGAACATGCAAACTCCACGCATGGAGGACCCGGGAAGCGAACCCAGGTCTCCTTACTGTGAGGCAGCAGTGCTACCCACTGCGCCCCAGGAGGGTTAGTAACAGTTTATAAATATCATATTACTTCTATCTTACTACTAATGACTAACAAAAGAGATGCAGTATGCACAGCTAACCAGCAGCTCTAGTCGGGGTATGCTGGACTAAAGTCGTGAGTCTTCATCCTTCTATCTAAGTTGAGAATGAAGGGGCACCTCTTGTAGTAGCAGGAAGACCATTCCACAGCTTCAGTTTCTGTAACTAAAAGCTCGACCTACTGCTTTCATTTTATTAATCCTTGGAATCCTAAGTAGACCGGCATATTGAGATTTTAATGTGCGCTCTGGTTTGTAAGTAATGATAAGTTCAGATAAGTAAGCAGGGCTTCGGCGATTTAAGACTTTACATGTTAAAAGGAAATCTGCCCTAAACTTAACTGGGTGCCAATCTAAGGACTTCAGAACAGGGGTTATGTGTTTGTACTTTCTAGTTCTTGTATTAATTATTGCAGCAAATCAAAATTCAATGAGATGTTCCATCCAGGGTTTATTCCCTGGCTTGTATTAATTTTCTGTATTTTGTGTTATTTTTGTTAATATTTAATCATTTTTCTTGATAATTTCTTTTGGTTTCTATTACATTTCATTAATCGTGTGCTATGTCTTTGACATGTTGACAGCCACTGTCAAACTAGTTCAGTTTCTTCATGACGTCAGTGTAAAATCAGGGTGTTATTTTAATATTCTAATAATAGGAAAAATTACAGTTAAAATATATATCTAAAATATTTTTGATTTAACTTGTAGTTGGCACCTAGAACAGAAAATTCTTTATGCATGGCAGCTATGGGTCAACTTGACTCTTGCACAATTTGTTGCAATCAAATCTCGCAGTTTCCCTTTTAACTTTATAATGGTGAGATGTTAATCCCTGAGAGATTTTCAGATGGGCTGTGGCTCTACACATGTAAATGATTCTTGTGAAAAATAAATGTTATCCAAGTTATGGCTAATAAGAAAAAAATAAACTGAAAGTGAAATATTCTGTTCTGTGATGCCATGCTGTGATGCCATTCAGACGCCTACTATCCTGTATTTATATGTGTTACCCAACAAATATGCTCATACTGTAATATTGCGCTGCAGCCCCTGATAATCCGTAGGTGGTGTCCATTTATAGATAGCCTGCTATAAGTTAACCCATATTTAGCATCCGACATGTTAGATGTGAGTCAGGCTCCTTGTGTTCTGTGGGTGGTTTTGAACACCCTGCCGTCTGGCACCTGGCACTACGCTAGTCCTGGGGCATCATTTATGGTTCGTGAACCAGAACAGACTAGCACTAAGTAAGCGCGACACACACTATTATACCATCTTTCCTCCTTATTTTTTCCCCCTTCCACTCCATTGTGGGGTGTGCGTGTGAGTTTGCCAGTTTACCCATCAACATTTCTTTTCTCTTATTGTGTGTGTGTTGAATTAGCCATCTCAGGTGGACGCCAGCAGGGAGTCGTTTTGTTTTTTGATCTTACATAGCCCAAAAAAATTATTGTTGGCTTCCTTTTACTGATTTCCTTTTTGTAAAACATTTGGTCACAAAAACAGACACAGTCAACCATGTGAGGGTGTCCAGTTGGGGAGGCCAGGGGTGGCATCATTGCTTTATGCAGATGACGGTGTCCTCTTTGCCTCATCAGACTGCAGACAGCAGAAATGGCGTTGTCTATTGACCTATTGAATCTATAAGTGTATTGGTGAGGGTCTAGCGTGGATGGGAGAGCAGACTTGATGTACTTGAGGACCAGTCTTTCCAGACACTTCATGACTAGTGGTGTTAATGCTACTGGCCTGTAATCACTGAGGCAGGTTACTGCAGTCTGCTTTGGCAATGGTACTATGCTATGACAGAGCAGTGTAATTTTATGGTAATTTATTGCACTGTAGAATACACCAAATAGCCAAAAGATGACTCACCACAAAGGCAGGAAGTACCTTTTATATTCACTTTGTGGCCTACAGAGGATGCTCCTGCCACTTCTGCTTCTTTAGGTGACTATAAGTGAGCCCACCAATGGAAGTTTGGGATTCTGCTATTATGCAGTTGGCTATCAGGTAGTGTTCTGACAAAGCAAAATGTCTTTTTATTTCAGGATCGAAGGATGAAACAAAAAAACAAAACAGAGTAATAATAATAATACATTTTATTTATACAGCGCCTTTCCCATGCTCAAGGCACTTACAGAATATAAGAAGTACGGCAGGGTATACAGTATATAGCGTTGTACAAACCAGATAAATAAATAAAGAAGATTACAACAGTGAATTCAGAGAAAAAGCCTAACAGACAACATAATTGATGGTCTCGCACACACACACACACACAGGTTACATGAGCATCTTGACAGAGAAGTAAACTGAGAGAAAGGTAATAAAGTCAAGTAGAGCTAAAAGCCTTCCTGAACAGATGAGTTTTGAGTTGTTTTTTAAAAGAATTCATGGAGTCAGCTAACCTGATTAATTTCAGTAGGCCATTCCAGAGTCTGGGTGCTATACAGCTGAAGGCCCTGCTGTCACCCATGGAGTGTAGATTAGTGAGGGGCACAACAAGATTACCAGAATCAGAGGACCTTAGTGGGCGGACAGGCAAATAGTGATGGAGAAGGTCACTGATGTAGTTTGGCGTGAGGTTATTTAAGGCTTTGTAGGTTATTAGTAGGATTTGATATTCAATTCTGTAAGACACAGGGAGCCAGTGAAGACGGAGCAGGATGGGTGTGATGTGCTCGCTGCTGCTGGTTCGAGTAAGGACTCTTGCAGCCGAGTTTTGAATAAGCTGGAGCTGTGATATAAGATTAGAAGGGGCACCTGCCAGTAGGGAATTACAATAATCGATGCGGGATGTGATAAAAGCATGGACAAGTTTCTCAGCATTAGAAAAGGAGAGAAAGGAGCGAACACGTGATATGTTACGGAGGTGAAAGTAAGAAAGTTTCTTAATGTGATTTATGTGGGCGAAATAAGAAAGGGAGGAATCAAAAATGACACCAAGATTTCGTGCAGTAGAGGCAGGTCTGATGAGATCACTGCCAAGATAGACTGGGAAGGAGCTCATTTTATTAAGTTGCATTTTAGTCCCAATTTGAAGGAGTTCAGTTTTGTTGCAATTTAATTTTAAAGAGTTCTGCTCTTTTAATTTCACTAAGGCAGGTTGTGAGCTGAGAAAGCTCTGATGAAGTTCCACTTTTAACATTGAAGTAGAGTTGAGTGTCATCTGCATAAAAATGAATAACCCAGTCCATAGCTACATATAATATGGCCAAGGGGACGCATATACTGTAAATACAGAAGAGAAGAGGGGCCGAGGACAGAGCCCTGAGGGACTCCTTGTGTGACTGGCGCTGAGCTGGATCTGCTCTTGCCAAGACTAACAAACTCTTGCCTATCAGTCAGATAGGACTTGAACCACTGGAGGGCAGTGCCAGAGATACCCAGCATGTTCTCCATTCTGTCATGTCTGACCTGAGTGTCAAATGCTGCACTGAGGTCTAACAGAATTAATATGCTGGTCTGTCCAGAGTCCTGCTGCCATAAGCAAATCATTGGTTACCCGTAGCAGAGCAGTTTCACAGCTGTGCCGCACCCTGACACCAGACTGAAAGGGTTCCATCAAGTTATTAGAGGTCAAGTAATTGGTGAGTTGGGAAGCTACAACACACTCAAGAACTTTTGACAGAAAAGGTAAGTGGGAAATGGGCCGGAAATTGTTAAGATTATCAGCGTCAATACCAGACTTTTTTAACATTGGGGTAACAGAAGCAATTTTAAAAGTGAGCGGCACAGAGCCAGAGTCAAGGAATGAGTTTATTATTGTTGTAACAGTCGGGATTATGGCATGAAGGCAGGATTTAAGTAGTGTGGTGGGGATGGGGTCCAGTGCACAAGTAGTCGGCCTCATCTTACAAAGCAGGTTATTAACAAAAACAGATGTGACTGGTGAGAACTTAGAGAAGGAACTGGATGGAGTGAGAAAACAGGGGGAGATATAAAACAGATGATGTATTTATGTTAGTTGAATTATTTAGATCTTTAATTTTGTTATGGAAAAAGTGGAGGAATTCCTCCCAGACTTCAGTAGTTATGCCTCACAGGTAGCACAGTGGTAGTGCTGCTGCTTTTGCAGTAAGGGAGATAAAAGTGTTTTTAAACACTTTTAATGTGAGGTACGAGGTTAACCTGCACATCACTGAGCCTCGTCGAGGTGCAATGTACGAGATAACTCATACCTCACTACACAACCACTGCAGACGCAGCTAGCATGCTGGCAATCTCTGCTACTGCATATCAGTTACCAACTACAGTGCTGCCAATAGTGGACAGCCTTAAAATTTTGTTTTTTTGGTGGCAACAGCATGCTGAAATAGCGATATAAATACACAGAAAGTAATCATTTAGTCATTTTCTATGCTGTTTAGTCCTGAACAGGAAGGCAAGACAGGAACAAAACCCTGACAGGGCACCAGTCCACCTCAGCATGAACACACACATACAACCACAGCCATACACTGGGGCCAATTTAGTCCACCTAAACCTGCATGTCTTTGGGACAGTGGGAGGAAACTGCACCATCCAGTTATGTTGTTGCAAAAAAGGTATAAAGCTCCTGAAGTTTTGAATCAACTAGATTTATTGCAAGAATATTTTGATGATAATAACAGTGATCGAGATAGTGAGAAATAACTGGGATTATGTGGAACCAGTAGGCTCCCTGTAACATAGGCTACATCATGGGTCTCCAACTCCAGACCTGGAGAGCTACTGTGGCTGCATGTTTTCATTTTAACTCTTTTCTTAGTTAGTGACAAGCTTTTGCTGCTAATTAACTATCATACCCCTTAGGAACGATGTTTCAAAAGATATACTAGCATTAAAAATATTTGGTCCTAGATCCCTCTTCCCCCCCTTCCTGCTCCTGCCAATCTCTCAAAATATATATATATATATATATATATATATATATATATATATATATATATATATATATAATATATTAGAATTATATAATATAAAATAATTGGAGCAATTGATTACATCTGAAAGTATATTCTGATCAAGAAAAGAGTATTTACATACTGTCACAAAAACAGTCAAAAGACAACCAAAAAAAAGGCTTGGGGGCAGCCACCCGTAGATTGTGCCCTGACTGCAAGTGGGTGATTTGGTTTGAGATGTTCACGATTTGAGGGTGAGAATATGGTGGCTGTAAAGGCTGGGAACTGGAAGTGACATCATCAGAACCGGATATGACACCATCAATGGCGTTAATAACGGAAGTGACGTCATCAATAGCACCAGTACTGGAAGTGATGTCAATGGCGCCGGAACCTAGCGGGATTTCCAGTGGATGGTCAGCAGAGGATTGAGAGAGAAACTCAACCCCTCCCCCCCCCCTGGTCTGAGGCTTGGTACTACTATTATTCAGGTCCTTTAGCTGCCTCCCAATTGCATGTGTGTGACAATACGTACATCAAAGGTGCCAGGGTACTCGTTTAGTATATCCCAATTCCCACAGATGCCCCAACCCTGCCAAGACCCTGTGGACCATACATATTTAAGATGAGGGGTTTAGAGGTCTTGTCCTTTAGTTTCACCACCTGATTGCTTTGAGAAAAGAAAATACAATGGATAATAAGATGAGGACTGACTAATACCCATACCCATCAGTTTTTCAACAAGCCTTGAAACGATAATTAGATTGAAACGACAGACCTATAATTAATAAAGAGTAACTAGATATTCAGTAGGCTACTTGGTGATTCTAGATGTTGAAGAAATTTATGTAGTTTTAGTCCTCACTGATCTATTTACCCCTTTTAACCTCCTTAGTGCTAGACCTGAGCGTCACTCGGGCCATAAGAACAGTGTCTAAAAACGTCACTGGGGCCAACTGTATGACGCATGTTGCATAAGTATTAGACTCGAGAATTACTCGGGCTGTAAAAGTGCCAACAGCATTCAGCCCCCCACAGTATAGTCAAATATATATATATATATATATATTGCCATGAATGTGTGCCTGGGGATCACATTCCTCGCTCTGGTGAGGGTAAGCAGCTCTACTCCTGGGACGATAGGGGGCGCTGGTGCTAACAGTATCTTCTCATTCGCCCATAGTATTGCAAGGGCCACCCCAAGGATGATGCCTAGCTCCTCCCACAAAGGCTCCAAGAATATCCCACACCTTCCAGCTCCAATGAAATAAAAGGGGATTACCAAGGAACATGGAGTAGATGTTTAATAGCATACGATGATGACAGAGCTCCGACTCCATTGCCAGCACTATTTAGCCCAAGGCTGACAGTAGCCATATTTCTTTCAATGTTTTTGCTGCTGCCCAGCTGCATTTCTGGTGCCCTTACTTTTTGCCTGCATACACTGGTCTGCTTTCCCAGCCACATTGCAATACAATATTACCTACGATAGCAATCAATTCTGACATGCAATTCCTTTCCAATGTACTTATTAAATACCACTTCTCACAACTATCTTTTAAAGTAATAATACAAATACCTGTCAAATAAGCGAACTAGTCACAGTGGCGCAGAGTCAGAGGCTTCACCTCAGGCACTCACGTCCGAGGTTCAATTCCCATGAGGGTTACACCTGACAAGCCCCCCAAAGCACGTGTTCTGTGCTGTTTGTGTATTATTTATCTGATGCTGTATCATATATCTATGAACTGCTTCTCGCAGCTGAGAGGACGTGGTGGATGTTTGCTGACTGGCAGGACCAACCATAAGCGTTACCTGGTAATTAACCACCTATATAATCTGATTGTGAATCACAAGTAGGAATATAATATATATATATATATATATATATATATATATATATATATATTACTATATATATATATATATATATATATATATATATAGTCACAAAAACGACCATAAGAACATTGCAAAGGTTTTGGGGCAGCCACCTGTATAATTGTTCCCCCGGCTGCAAAACTGATTAATAAACGAAGACATGTTCATTCAACTGAGTCCTAAACAGAACTGATTCTCTTCAGAGAATTATGGCGGCTTTAAAGGCCAGCGAAGGAAGTGATGTCATCAACACCGGAAACCAGAAACCCTAGAATGGTCTGCAAAAGATCAGAGGGAAAATTAGTGCACTTCGCCACCCCCTGGTCTGGTGTGGAATCACATGTATTAAAGCCCTTTAGTTGTCTCCTAAACACACGTGTGTGACAATATATATACACTAGGGGGCTTTTCCCCTTACTCACTTTGCACGCAACCCCTGCCCACTCTGCCAGCGCTACACGCCATTGTGAAGTGGGGGCTGAATGCACCTCAAGGAGACGTGGCCGCTCCTCCAAAACCCCTCTTAAACGGTGATACAATGGGAAACAAATTCCTTTTTTTTTAACCTCCTGTTTGCTCGATCAGCTGCTGGCTTGCTGCTGCCGCCGTGCCACGCGATCTACACTTCGCTTGCCTATCCCTTCCTGCCAGCACTAGACGCCATTGTGAAAAGGTGGATTGAACGCACTTCCAAGGAAACACGGTCGCTCCTCCAAAATCCCTCTTAAACGGTGAAACAATGGGAAACAAATGACAGTTGTTTTTTTTATCTCCTCTTTGGGCGATCAGCTGCCTGGCTTGCTGCTGCTGACATGCTGCGTGATCCATATCTCATGCGGCAGTTTCGAATGTTTAAAGCCTGTACAGCAGCTGTCCTTTTGTCTCACTGCCCTTGTTTCTCTTCTCCCTACTTCCATTATCTCTAACCTAGCTCTGCATATGTACAGTATCATGGGACTTGCTTCCAAAGGTTGTAAAGTATGATGTGACCTTGTCCGTCTTGCGGGACATGAAAGTGTCTCTCTGTCTCTCTTCCAAAGATCAACGTCTCGTCACAGGTGGAGAAAGTCTCGTAGCAAGATTTTATTTTTATTCTATCTATCTATCTATCTATCTTAATCTATCTATCTAATCTATCTATCTATCTATCTATCTATCTATCTATCTATCTATCTATCTATCTATCTATCTATCTATCTATCTATCTATCTATCTATCATATAGCACCTTTCACATCTATCTAGTCTATCAAATCTATCTATCTATCTATCTATCTATCTATCTATCTATCTATCTATCTATCTATCTATCTATCTATCTATCTATCTATCTATCTATCTATCTATCTATCTATCTATCTATCTATCTATCTATCTATAAGAGACATACATCTCATCATCAGTTCATCCATCCGTTGTGTTACTGAACCAGTTACAGTAATTGTCTCGGTGCTGATGTGCACCAAGCCTGGTCAAGTATAGTTATGTGATTAGTTGAAGTAGAAAGCTGTCTATTGTTATATATTTGAAGATGGCTTATTTACTGCAGAGATGAAAAGGCCTGCTGAGTGAGCCCCTGGCTGTTTAGTTCTGTTATTTCTGGCTATCTGGTGGTATGTTTACTTAATTGCCTAATTGCATTATTCCATAGGGCTTGTAATGCTGCTGATGGAGGCATTTTAGTTTATAATATTAGCTCATTCATTCTCTTCTCTTTTCTCTTTAGCTTTGAGTGTCGGCCGAGGAGTGGTAATTAAATTGCTCATAAATGAAACTGTGGGATTTCAGGGGCAGCTTCAGAATCCTGTGCACTTAGTAAGCCGCAATGACTGCTTTAAAGATATGGCCAAAGAAAACCAAAGGGGAGAAAGAGAAGCAAGCGTTGCGAACTTGGATGGGCGCCAGTTCCATTACTCGTGTAGCTTTTTTCATTTTCTTTTTTTTTTTTTTACTGTATTTTCGGTTAATTATTTTTTTAATTTTGTCAGTTACAGTGGCTTCAAAAGGTATTCAAGCCCCCCCTCACTTTTCTGCACATTGTATTGTGCCTGCAGATTTAATTTTACATAGATAAATTTGCGATTTTTGCCCATCAATCTACACTCAATATCCCATAATGACAAAGTGAAAACATATTTTTGGAAAGGTTTGCAAATTTATTAAAAATCAAAAACTGTATTCAGATCCTTTGCTGTGGCCCACCAAATCGTAGTTGGTTGCCTCCTGTTTGCTTTGATTCTTCTTGTGATATGCATAGAAATTGATTGGAGTCCACCTGTGGCCAATGGAATTGATTGGATATAATTTCAAAAGGCACTCATGTTCCTGTGTATAGAAAGACCCACAAGCCAAGATGAATGTCAAGACTAAAACCAAACCATGAAGTCCAATCAACTCTCTGTAGACCTCCATGTTAAAATTGTATTGAAGCATAGATCAGGGCAAGGAGACAGAACCATTTCTAAAGCTTTGAGTGTTCCCAGGAGCACACAGAGAGAGAGAGGTGAGGAGCACACGCCAATTGCCGCACCCACCACATGACAAACCACCTCAGGATCCCAGATTGGGACCCAAGTGCAGCCATGCGGCGGGTGACCCGTCAGCTCCACACTAGTTCAGATGGAATGGAACAGTACGAGGTGTTTTATGGTGGCTGGAGAGCCAATTCTGCCACCAGCCCCCAAGATTTCCCTGCAGGTTGGAGGGCCTACATGCAGGACTGGATGCAGATTAACGTCATACCCAGGATGGAGCAATTGCAGGTTAAGGGCCTTGCTCAAGGGCCTAACAGAGTAAGTCACCTCTGGCATTTATGGGATTTGAACTGGCAACCTTCTGATTGCCAATACAGATCCCTAGCCTCAGGGCCACCACCACAGAGGTCTTCAGTAATTTTGAAATGTAAGTTTGGAGCCACCGGGGGCCTCATGTATAACGCCATGCGTAGAACTCACACTATAACATGGCGTAAGCACAAAAGCGGGAATATGCGTACGCACAGAAAAATCCAGATGCAGGAATCTGTACGTACGCAAACTTTCACGTTCTTCCACTACATAAATCCCGATCAGCGTGAAAAGTAACGCACGTGCACGCGCCTTCTGTCCCGCCCCAACTCCTCCCAGAATTACGCCTCTTTGAATATGCAAATCGATATAAATAGCCTTCTGTGAAAAGACAATGGGAAAAGCACGGGGGAAAATATAAGAATTTCAGCGAATACCAAGTGGAGGCAAAGGAAAAAACGTACTATTTGTTGGTTTAAACAGTGGGATAATCAACAAAAGGAAGTTGATCGACTGTCGGAGAAACTCGAAAGCTCAAGTTCACAAAGTCACACAGTGCCCGAAATAAAAAAGAAATCACATATCAAAGTCGCCGTGAAAAGACAAGTCGTAGCCCACCGTCTGAGTGTCATATGAAAGCTTATTAGGGTACAGACAAAAAAATAGGCACACCACAGTGGGAAAAAAGCATGAAATGTCAACTTTAATCTCGAAATTTCCACTTTAATCACGTAGTTTATTTTGCCATTAAAGGTAGAACATCATAAACTTCATCTTAAAATCGTTTAATTTACTAGTTTCTCAAATACCATTGTAAACTAAAGTAGGACGATAAATGCTTTGTTCTGTATTTGATCTTCTATGTGGCTATGTGTGTATGAATCACTACCTGCTTCTTAAACGGGCTTTCTCTTTCTCCGACAGGGACACATAATCCATTACATTAGTGATATTACAGCTCTCTCAATAATTAAAATACTGAGATGTATACGTGATATCCTTTTCATGATGATAGTAGTTAAAGCATGTTATTAAATATGGGAACACGGTGGCGGCCTAGTGATTGTTCATATCTCACGCAAGAGGCTTGCTGCTCCATGCGCGACCTTCAATGAAATAATTTATTACAGAAGTACTGTCTCTTTCACAACGTACTAACCTCCAATTCCTGTCTTTACTTTTCTTTTTCCAAATACCCAATCACCACACAATCAGCTATGTAATAGATGTGAAGCCATTTGTAAGCTTAGAACGTCGATTCTTCAAAACTTTTAAGGAACATTGAAATATCTTCGTAGTACATGTTTAATTATTCTATCCGTCTATAATTCCAGTGTCGCGTCAGCACCAGCAAGAATACAACGCAATGCAGGAACAATCCCTGAACTAGCTAGCGCTGCGGCACCGTGTCCTCACATGTTTAATTATTAACAATACAGATTATTTAAATGAAGTTAAAGTTTTATCTGTATAAGATAATCAACATATTTTGCTGCATTTCATCTTAAAAATGAATACCGTCATCATATGTAAATACGCGCTTTATAAAGTGGTGCTGGTTGTGCAATATTATAACTGTATCGCAAGTTTACAGTTAGGTAATTGTACTTATAAGTACAAACAGTTCTACAAGGAGCACTTGATGGACTGATTGAGTGTGTTTAGAGTTCTTGGGATGAAACTTTTTCTAAACCGCGAAGTCCGTACTGGGAAGTCTCTAAAGTGTTTTGCTGTGGCTGAGTCAGCGTCTGCTTCATGCTGTATACTGATAATTTTCTTTCCGATCAGCTGCTGCTGTGATTCCCCACTCTGATACAGTAATATAAATACTCCGAGTGGTGCTGTGAGAGTAATATGGAAAAAGATGATCTGCTATGGCAACCCTTAACGGGAGCAGCTGAAAGAAGAAGAAGAGATGCAGTGAGAGTTACAACGCTTAAAGCAGTTATGGTATTTGGAATACTATGGCTATTCCTGGACCATTATATTGCTACAGGTTAATTACAATGAGATGCATTACACTAATAAACAATATGCAGTTAATTTCACTGTATTTATAAAGCCGCGTCAGGAATATGGAGCTAAGAAAGAAAGGGTGACCACACAGGAACAGTAGCACTGCTTTGACGCTGGGTGCCGCCAGTCTGCAAAACCGAGCGGAGAAATTGCGTATGCCAAGGTATGAGGTACCATGGAAATGTGTGTGGCTTTACAGCAAGTTTAGGTTTTATACATCACGATTTGAGCGTGGAAACGTTTGTACGCAACATTTCTGTGCGTTTATACATGAGGCCCCAGGACTCTTCCTAGAGTTGGCCATCTGGTCATACTGAGTAACTGGGCAAGAAGGGACTTAGTCAGGGAGGTGACCAAGAACCCAATGGACACTCTAACAGAGCTTTAGAAGCCGTCTACTGAGATGGGAGAACCTGTCAGAAGGATGGCCATCATAGCAGCACTCTGTCAATCTGGTATTTATGGTCGATTGGCTAGACAAAAGCCACACTTGATTGAAAAGCATTTGACAGTTTCAAGTATGAAGAAAAAGATTCTCTGGTCTGATTAGACATAAATTGAACTCTTTGAACTTTAGAACAGGACTTTAGGGGCCTATAATAATCGACTTGATTTGATTTTGTAGGATATAAGTGGGTGTGATTGAAAGCAGGGCGTCAGTGAGCCAACCAAATCCCAACATGAACACACCAAGAGTCCCGGGTTCAAATAAAGGATGGTTATTATTCACCACAATACTTTCACTATAACACAAGTGCAGATTTTCTCTCTCCATAATTCTTCTCACACCACCGCACTACCCTCCTCCTGCTCCAGTTGAGTGTTGCTCTCCATTCTCCTAACTCTAACTCATCTGGAAAAGGGAGTGCGGTCCCTTTTATTAACTCTTTTAGGGCTAATTTTTTTTTGTTTCTTGTCTCACAGGGCTGAATATTTTTCCAAAAACTAACATTTTTTAAAAAGAACACAAAGCAATTGTTTAACATATCAAATCAACAAAAAATATTTCCTTTTGACAAATGTTACTGTCTTGCATGTTGTATGAGCCTGCATACTCTATGATTTCACATACATATCACATACATTTTACACAGCAAAGTCTGATCTCGCTCAAAGCAGCCAATTTCAGTCATTGCCACATTGCACTCCTTACAATACGTGTTGCTTTGGTGCCTATTCTTCAATTGTCTGTTGCTGCACTTTCTCACATATATTGTTAGTGTGTACTGTAGAAAGACAAGTCACCCATTTGCCATCGTGCCATGCCACTGCCACCAAGTTTTCTGCCTGCATGAAAACCGTATTGTCATCTCTTTTCATCTTCTGAAACTTTATGAAACTTTATGTATGGCATTATAGCCTGGCTCACCCATGGGATTTGCTTCTGTTTATTACAGAAGTGAATAAAACTTTGCAGCAGCACGTACCTAAGCCACCAGGGGACAAAACACATTTGGACCAATGCTCCCTGAAGTTATATCACCAGTTCTGTCCCATCTCTATTTGTAATGCCACAGCACGCTTCATCTCGTCTTTCGTTGTGGGTTTCCACTTTGAAAAACGAGAATGCGATGCAAACACAGCCCGCGATTCAAAAAAAATCTCTGCCTACCTGTTTGTCTCGTCTGACAGTAGCTGAAAAGCAGCATCAGGAGAGAGCAGCCTGAAGTACAGCAGCTGGTGATCTGTCGTGTCCAACAGCAAGCCATGCCATCTTGTAAACTCCGGTAGCCAGATCGGCTCTCAACGGATCAATGTCTGTGTATTTATCCCATGCGAACCTTGCCGTAGATGCATTGGCTGCGCGAAGGCACTCAACTGGCAGCAGATTCGCTGGCGTGGCATTGGCTGGTGTCTGATCAGCTGATGCCTGCTTCTAACTCTCTTGCTCGATCTCCTGATCACTGCCAATAAAGTCCGATTCTGAAAAATCAAGAGTCCGACTCCGCGATAATGCACAAAACATCGTCTGCCGAGTGTTTTCTTTTCTGCACTTGCTTCGCTGTCTTTTCACATGTCGGTGCCATCTTGCTTTTGTTTATATTTCGCAACTCACGCACACGCAATGTTTATTTGCCAAGTCAACGAGTCTAGCATTCCTCCAAGCACAGAGGGAATGCCTGTGACGTGACAGTGAGATTTGTCGCCATTAACAGCTGATTGTCGCCCCCTATCCCTGGATGTCGACTTTTGTCGACATTCGCCTTCAACCCCTCCTGTCGACAAAAGTCGACATCCGCCCTAAAAGAGTTAAGGACCAGGAAGTACTTCTGGTGCCAGGGCCACTGCCCAATAGAAGCACTTCCAGGTCATGTGAAAGTCCACTAAAACAGGGAACTTGTCTCCCTGCAGCGCCCTCTTGCGGCACCCCGTGACCCCAGGAGGGCTGTTCTATTGAACTACATCTCTACACCTGCTGGCTTCTCGCTGCGCACTAATATCAAGGGCCTCTGCCATCTACCGTACAGGGTGAGTAAAAAATACCCAGCGACATCTCTTTTCAGTGGGCTATCCGTCCATCCCTTTTGATTCTTCCTTTTGGGTGTGATCCCTTTCTCCTCCCCGGCTGGGATGCCTATCTGCCTGTTAGGGACCTCCCGTCCAGGTAAGGAACCATCCCCTCCTCTGGTCGGCCCATGTGGCATCTATAGTGGATAGGACTGGAGAGCATTGTTGACCTGAGTGGTCTGTTCTAGTCAAAATATTTTTATGTCCTAATGCAAAATATAAGGAGATACAATAACATTAAACATGTCATAATAGTCAAGTAGAAGCTCAGACCTGATTAGTCAGATTAACTGAATGTGGAAAAAAACTTTTCAGGTGATGAGTTATTTTAGCTTTCACCACACAAAATTGTTTGGAAGTTTGGAAGTCCATAGATCAGGTGATGCCCTGGGTGATTCCTATCACCAATGATCTCTGCGGCCCACTTCCTTACCCTGGACACATATAGGACTTGGAATGGATGGTAAATTACAGCCTTTGATCCTTTCATAGGGTCTGTTGATGAGCTGCAGATTAGTCTTACCCTGAGCAGAGGCAACAACAAACCAGACAATTACTGATGAGGTTAGGATGGACCTGATGATGACTGAGTAGAATTGGACCAACATTGCTTAGAGGAGATTGAATTTCCTCAGCTGACGCAAAAAGAACATTCTCTAAAGGGCTTTCGTATGCGATGTTACCGTTCCACTCAAGGTTTTGTGACCTTTTGAAACCTAATTGACTCTGTCGTTCCAACCATTTATAGGAAGCAGTAGATGAGCAGTTGGCTATTTCCTGAAATCTATCATCATCTATGGAGTTTTCTGAATGTTAATGTCCAAATTATTATGGCTGCACCACATTGCCAGATGTTCCACCTCTTGTGTGTATATGGGCTCGTCATTATTTGAGATGAGGCCTATTAAAGTTCGATAGACGCATAATCAGAGGTCCAGTCATTTGTATAATGTGAAAAGAGTAGTGAGGAGACGACACAACCCTGTGGTGCATCAGTACTAAGGGTCATACATGTGTGTGCCCAACCTCAGGTCCTATGTATAAGAAAGTCTGCAATCGAATAACAGATTGAACTGGGCAGGTTAATCTGGGTGTGTTTCTTATCTAGGAACTCTCAGATGATTGTACTGAAAGCAGAGCTAAAGTCCACAAACAAGATCCTCACATACGTACCTGGCTTATCAAGGTGTTGGTAAATACAGTGTAGATCCAAATTCACTGCATTATCTGCAGACCGGTTGGCTCTGTATGCAAACTGAAATGGGCCCAGGAGGTCTTTTGTAGCATTCTTGAGATAATTCAAAATAAGACGTTCAAAGGTCTTCATTGCAATATTTGTTAAAGCTCCTGGTCTGTAGTCACCTAGGTGCTGTCACCTTTGATTTTTTTGCTACGGGAATGAGAGATGAGGTCTTGAAGCAGGTAGGAGCAGTGCACAGATCCAAAGATTGGTTTAAGATGTCCATAAATACTGTAGACAACTGGTCTCCACTTTACCCGAGTGCGGTAGGGAAATAAGATCTGGGCCTGCAGCTTTTTTAACCTTTTGAACCCTGCCCTCCATAACATTTCAACACTATAACTCTAGCCTCCCCAGCAATTTTCAATAATTTTGATTTAAAAATGTAAATTTTTACTATATACAGTCGTGGCCAAAAAGTTTGAGAATGATCCAAGTATTGCTTTTCACAAAGTTTGCTGCTTCAGTGTTTTTAGATCATTTTGTCAGATGTTTCTATGGTATACTGAAGTAGAATTACAAGCATTTCATAAGTTTCAAAGGCTTTTATTGACAATGGCATGAAGTTTATGCAAAGAGTCAATATCTGCAGTGTTGGCCCATCTTTCTTTTTCAAGACCTGTGCAATTCGCCCTGGCAGGCTGTCAATCAACTTCTGGGCCCAATCCTGACTGATGGCAGCCCATTCTTGAATCATCAATGCTTGGAATTTGTCAGAATTGCTGGGTTTTTGTTTGTCCACCCGCTTCTTAAGGTTTGACCATATATTCTCAATGGAATTAAGGTCTGGGGAGTTTCCTGGCCATGGACCCAAAGTTTCGATGTTTTGTTCCCCAGGCCGCTTAGTTCTCACTTTTACCTTATGGCATCATAATCATGCTGGATTGTTCATTGTGGGTCACCAAACTGTTCTTGGATGGTTGAGAGAAGTTGTTCTCGGAGGATTTTTTGGTGCCATTCTTTATACATGACTTGAGATTGGGGCACCACCAGTGCAGAGCCTGCTCAAGAATGGCAGCAGACAGGTGTGAGGGAGGCGAAGACTTTTGGAGGATGGCCTTGTGGGAGTGAAGAAGGGCAACAAA
This sequence comes from Erpetoichthys calabaricus, assembly GCF_900747795.2. Lineage (NCBI taxonomy): Eukaryota > Metazoa > Chordata > Cladistia > Polypteriformes > Polypteridae > Erpetoichthys > Erpetoichthys calabaricus. The sequence goes on from NC_041394.2 coordinate 8,734,477, forward strand.
GAAGCCAAGAAAAACATCAGGGTCAGACTGATATTCTACAAAAGGTACAACGATTGGACTGCTGAGGACTGCTGGGCTCAAGTCATTTTTCTGATTGTTTTGGGCATCCGTAAAAAAGATTGTCCGGAGAATAAAATGTGAGCACTACCATCAGTCCTGTGTCATACCAACAGTAAAGCATCCTCAGACCATTCATGTGTGGGGTTGCTTCTCAGCCAAGGCAGTGGGCTCACTCACAGCGATGAATAAAGAATTGGACCAAAACATCCTTCGAGAGCAATTTCTCCCAACCATCCAAGAACAGTTTGGTGACCAACAAGGCCTATTCCAGCATGATGGAGCACCAGGCCATAATGCAAAAGTGAAAACTAAGTGGCTCGGGGAACAAAACATTGAAATTTTGGGTCCATGACCAGGAAACTCCTCAGACCTTAATCCCATTGAGAACGTGTGGTCAATCTTCAAGAGGCAGGTGGACAAACAAAAATCCACCAATTCTGACAAACTCCAAGCATTAACTCTGCAAGAATGGGCTGCCATCAGTCAGGATTTGGCCCAGAAGTTGACTGACTGCCTGTCAGGGTGAATTGCAGAGGTCTTGAAAAAGAAAGAAGAGCCAAAACTGCAAATATGGACTCTTTGCATAAACTTCATGCCATTGTCAATAGAAGCCTTTGAAACTTATGAAATGCTTGTAATTCTACTTCAGTATACCACAGAAACATCTGACAAAAAGATCTAAAAACACTGAAGCAGCAAAGTTTGTGAACATCAATACTTGGGTCATTCTCAAAACTTTTGGCCACGACAGTACTGATTGTGATGATGCGGGTTTGCTCCATGCTTCCATCTTGCTTCTGGGAGCCTTTGAACCCAACACCATCGGTAATGTCACCAATGAGGTATAAAAGCTTGCCCGGTCTGTATTGTGCTAAAGTGCTTCAAATGACACTTAAGTGTAAATATTATCAATTAAAGTCCTGCGAAATGCATTCTGGACTACTTTACTTCCACATATTGATAAAAAAAAATGTAAAGACGCTGCATCCATGAGGTCGCCCCAGAAGTGCACGAGAAATGTGTTTTTGTTGTTCTTCCAAGATGGGAGCTGATTCATTCAGTGTGAAACAAATAAAAAAAACAAACAGTAACATTACTGGTTACCTTGGAAGAAAGAAAATGTGTATTTTTCACACTTAGATTGTCAATACTAATGGCACTTTAATTCTGTCTGAGAGCTGAGCACTGTGCCTCCTGCTGTGGAGGTGCGTATTGATGCAGTCCTGAGACGTTAATGTTGAACATGTTAAATCAAGCACGACATTATAAAGAAGTGTTTGACATCATGCCTCAGTCAAACTTCCCTCCTGCCACTGTTACCGGAGCAGGTCGTGCTGCGCCTGAGGGGACGGTGGCAGGTGGGGAATTATAACAGGGGTGGTACATCTATCACACCGTAACACAAATGTCCTCAGGCGAGTGCTGGGAGGTCAGAAACCTTCCATGGAGCCGAATGGCAAAAGGCTCCCTTGTCTGCCTGTAGATGTCTGTGTTCGCTGAACATCTATTGTCTCGAGCTACAACTGAAGTACAACTGAATTCCATTTTCCATTTTCTTTGAGAAAACTATGAGCAAAAGTAAAAAACTGAAAACCAGCAGCTTGACTTGTGTAAGTAGCGCAATGTCATAACTAGACGGAGGAATATTAGGTGTATAGTCTAATGTAATGAAGGCCGGCATGACAGCAAAGAGGTCTAGCGGCCTTTCAGGAATATGCCTCTATGCCAGCACACTGTGAGATTTCGATGACAGAGTAGCATGACAGATACTGTATGTATAGGCCACTATTCAGGCCAATAGGTTCATGATGGTAGGCAGGTGAGCTCTATAACAGCCTTTTGGATATATACTGTTATGCAGTTGGCCTGCCAGATTCAATGGGTGTAAGGGACGGCTGGCAGCCTAACCAGGCTGGGACACCCAAAAGATGGAAGGATGGGGGAACTTGGCTGCTTTAGGGCACTGCCTCCCCCAAAACGATAGATGGCAGCTCCCCTGGTTTACAGCGGTGCCCACATGGCACCATGGGACTTGGAGTTTGATATCTCAGCCCTGTTGGGTACCGTAAGTACCGTGGAATGGACATGCGTCATGATGTTTCCGCCTAACCCGGAAGTGCTTGCAGACCACATCGGCGGAAGAGCAGAAGCACTTCCAGGTTGGCCAATACAAAAATGACTGGACCGACCTCACAGAAATGAGCCAGAGTCGGGAGGTGGAGGACAAACCTTGAGAGGAGGAGGAAGAAGCGAAGAAGAGACTGTGTGTCATATTGTTTGGTGCTTGTATACTATACTGTACCGTGCTGTGAAAAACGCTTCCCCACTTAAATAAAACATGTGCTGTTGGGAAAGACTTGTGTCTCAGCCTGTCTGTGTTGGGGTTTGGGGAGCGGTACAACCCCTGGTGATCCACAGGGTTAATACTTTGCTGTTTGAATAAGCGGCAGAAGTCATTTGCAGTGATGTCAGGAGGAGGAAGATGAGGAGAAGAGGAGTATGGAACATTCAGGGTGCTTTATGTGCCATTGTCTTTCAAAGCAACCATAAAGCTGATTTAACTGATTTGCCAGACTGGGATCAGTTGAGCTGTTTGATTGTTTTTTTGTTGGAGTTAGTGACCTGTTTACAGACAATGACTTCCTGTAACATATCTAAGAACTTTCTTTTGCCATCTTTAATCCCTTTAATCCAGGATAAACTCGGTTTTCTTGTATTCCTCACAGTTGCCAGATATGAAAGCACATTCTTTGTCCTGATGTAGTCATCTGAGCTCTGAGGTGAACCAAGGCTTATCACTGCTAAAACTCACAATTGTTTTTGTTGGAATGCAAACATCTTCACAAAAATTAATATATGACATTACACCATCAGTGTATTCATGCCATGATAGTTTTGATGGCACTTCAGTCTGTACTGGCAAAGCAGTCATGAAGCTCCTCTATTACCTGTTGGTCCTCGTTTTAACTGTTCTTTTGATTGGCTTTACAGTTTTAAGCTTTTGCTTGTAAGCAGGAATAAGGTGAATCATAGAACGGTCAGAGACGGCACAATAAGTATCCTTAACAGCTGTATAACAGTGATCTGGAACATTACCATTCCTGGTAGGGCGTTTTATATGCTGTAGAAATTGAGGAACAATCCAATATAAATTTGCATGGTTAACATCACCCAAAAAATGATTTGTGAGTCCTGCGTGTGTTTTTCAATCTCGGTGATTACATCAGCGAGTTTCCACTGCACTTCGTAAACATCTAGTATACACCCTGTCAATTTACAACATACTCTTAATGTGTTGCTCTACTGAGAATCCAGCCTCTCTGCCTTGGTGATATTTTACAGCAGGTTATTAACTATTGTGCATACATACATACATATATATATATAGTGGCAGATGACCAGGGATCCTGCCCCAACAGGATGCCTGGAGGAAGGACAGACCGGGAGAGCGGCACTACTCTTCCCTGGGCACCTGGGCAGTCCTAGAGCCTTGGAGGACAGCGCTTCCGCCACACCAGGAAGTGCTGCTGGACCAGGGATGGTGTACGCCCAGAATGCTTCCGGGTGTAAGGACAGCACTTCCACCACACTGGGGAGTGCCGCCGGAAGTTCATCATCGTGCAACTGGGGCACATTCGGGGCAAGATAAAAGGGGCCGTCTCACTCCATTCGGGGAGCCGGAGTCGGGTGGAAGAGGACAGAGCTTGCGAGAGTAAATATTTTGTAAATAGTTTAAATAAAGCGTGGGTGTTTGTACATTCTGGTGTCGTGTCTGTCTGTGGCCAGGCTATCTTTTACAATATATACAGTATATACAGGTACTATATATATATATAGTGATAGACAGCCCCCTGTACACAGATGCGACACCAGGGGGGTATTTTTCGTATGTGGATTACTCGCTTAGCCGGATGTAATTGTTGACGATTTGGCCTGATCCTGGATCTGTCGGTTTTTCAAAACTCTTGCTGGAAGTGTTGTCATAGCAACACATCCAAATCCGCAAACCTGCTCGGAGCAGGTTTGTTCTACGTAAACAAGGATTAGTTTACACATGTAATCAGTGACACTGCGTTGAAGTCTTCCAGTCATGGCTTCGCCGTTCATGAATGAGTGACCAATTGATATTGGTGCGCAAATTATACGAAGAGAATTTCATATAGAGAGGGTTTTGCACGATCGGCAAGATCCTTATTGCTCCTGGAGGAAATTCTGTACAAAAGATACCGCTTTAGCCGAGGGGGAATATTGTACCTCAAAGATTTATTAGCTCCGTATATTCGAAGTCAAACTCGGCAAAGTCGGGCTCTCACAACCACACAGACAGTATGCATTGCTTTGAGGTTTCTTGCAAGCGGCACTTTTTTATATACTGTAGGCGATGCGGAAAATCTATCGAAAAGTGCAGTTTACCATGCGATTCGTAAAGTCTGTTTGGCTCTGAAACATTTCCTTCGGGTTTTCATAGTGTTTCCTGGACAGTGTGCAGACAAAAGAGGCGTTTCATGCCATTGCAGGTATTCCATAAAGAATCTCACAATCAGCCTAACATTCTCATTACCCAGTGTTTCCAAATGTGATTGGGGCACATGGGACTGATCAGAGTGGAGTTTGATCAAACATTATTTGGAAAATGTACCTCTCCTCCTGATGAATAATCAGACACAGTGTCTTCATCAAATATTTGACCTTAGTCAATATCTCGTTGGTCAGATACAGGTTCTAGGGATATGACATTCCCTGCAACTGACCCAACAAAAAAGAGGGCTATATGGAACATACCTATGGCACACATGGAGGACAAATATATGCAATGACCATCCTTTACCTGAAATGAAGTGACCACTGCATCCTGCCACTGGTTCTGTGGAGGAGCTTCCCCATGGAATGCCCTCAGAAATAGGGCGATGGGCATTTTGCTGGAGAGCCAACTCTTCTGCAGGGGTTAGGTCTGGACCGCGTGGACCTCCACCTGTTTTTTGCTTGTCTGCCTTCTTATTAAAATTAATGTTCTTTACATTATATATGATTCTTTATGTCATCAATTCTTTAAATAGTTATATACCAATATTTACCAGTTTGAAGTATATTCTTGTACTTCACTTTAACTTGTTCCCGTGTTCTCCTTGTGCTCACGTTTGATCTGGAATTATGACATATTAAATAATAATTAATCTGAAACGCTGCTTTCAGTAAGTACAATGCACACGCATTTAATTTGTCTGCCACTTTTTGCCAGCCGTCTTTTCTGGTTTGGGCTGCTTTTGCAGTGTTACCCCTTGTGCATATTAAATCTTGAAATTCTTCATGTCCTTCGAATGAAAGGTCTTGCTCCACTTGTGTGGAAAACAAAATGTGCCCGTTCTTTCATCATTTTGTTACAGCCTATCAAAGACTTGCTGATCATGTTTTCTAGACTCAATATATATGGGCTTTTCAATCAGCGCGGGCGTGCGCATTCATCTCGGATGATTAGATCCAGCTCGACTAATCTAATACACAGCTGCGTTTGAAAAATCGACTTATCTGGATGAGTTTCACTGGCATTAACTCATCCAAGATGAGGCATCTGATCTCGGATGGTTTAAGCGACGTACAGAAAATACCCCCCAGATGTCCAAACAAACACTATTTATTGTCTTCTTTCTTAACAACACCACCTCACAATGTCCTTCCAGCCAACCTCAGTCCCTTCTTTACTTCACTCTTGGATTACTGGTAGCATGGATCGTGGACTATCTTAAAGACAGACCTCAGTATGTGCATCTCGGGAACTGCAGGTCTGACATTGTGGTCAGCAGCACAGGAGCGCCGCAGGGGACTGTACTTTCTCCGGTCCTGTTCAGCCTATATACATCGGACTTCCAATACAACTCGGAGTCCTGCCATGTGCAAAAGTTCACTGACGACACTGCTATGGTGGGCTGCATCAGGAGTGGGCAGGAGGAGGAGTATAGAGACCTAATCAAGGACTTTGTTAAATGGTGCGACTCAAACCACCTACACCTGAACACCAGCAAAACCAAGGAGTTGGTGGTGGATTTTAGGAGTCCCAGGCCCCTCACGGACCCCATGATCATCACAGGTGACTGTGTGCAGAGGGTACAGACCTATAAATACCTGGGAGTGCAGCTGGATGATAAACTGGACTGGACTGCCAATACTGATGCTCTGTGCAAGAGAGGAAAGAGCCGACTATACTTCCTTAGAAGACTGGCGTCCTTCAACATCTGCAATAAGATGCTGCAGATGTTCTATCAGACGGTTGTGGCGAGCGCCCTCTTCTACGTGGTGGTGTGCTGGGGAGGCAGCATTAAGAAGAAGGACGCCTCACGCCTGGACAAACTGTTGAGGAAGGCAGGCTCTATTGTAGGCATGGAGCTGGACAGTTTGACATCTGTGGCAGAGCGACGGGCGCTGAGCAGACTTCTGTCAATCATGGAGAATCCACTGAGTATCAGCTTCAGAGACAGACTGCTGTCACCGTCCTGCTCTACTGACAGACTGAGGAGATTGTTCCTCCCCCACACTATGCGACTATGGGGGTAAACGTTAACATTATACAAAGTTATTGTCTGTCTGTATACCTGCATTGTTATCACTCTTTAATTTAATATTATTTCTTTATCAGTATGCTGCTGCTGGAGTATGTGGATTTCTCCTTGGGATTAATAAAGTATCTATCTATCTATCTATCTATCTATCTATCTATCTATCTATCTATCTATCTATCTATCTATCTATCTATCTATCTATCTATCTATCTATCTATCTATCTATCTATCTATCTATCTATCTATCTATCTATCTACTTCAGCCGCCTCTACTCCTCTCCTTTCAAGCTCCATCTTCTCCCTTCCAGCTTGTCCAATGGAGTGAGGTGGCCCTTTTTATCATGCCCCAGATGTGCTCCATGGTGATCTTCCAGCAGCACTTCCTGGTGTGGCGGAAGTGCTGTATTCCATGGCTCCTTGATCCTCTGGGCGCCCCCTGGCAGTGGCCACAGACCCCAATAGGGTTGAGCTTCTATGCTATGGTCCCATGACCCCCACACAGACTCTGCCCTCTCGTGGCCCAGGGGAGGTATGGTTCCTCTCCCGGTTCTTCCAGGTGTCCCGGCTGGGCAGGATTCCTACCTGTCTGCCACACTATATATATATCAAACACGTGCAAGTAGGAGTCAACTAAAGGGCCTGAATAATGGCAATTCCTTGTCCGACCAGGGGGCGGCGGGATGCACTAACTGTCTTTCTCAGTCCCTTGCAGACCATTCTCAGGAAATCCCGCAGGGTCCCGGTGCCTTCTATGACGCCACTTCCAGTCCCACCTCTGATCATGTCACGTCCGGTCCAACTTCTGATTATGTCACTTCCGCTTCTGGCCCTGATGATGTCACTTCCTACACTGGTCTTTAAAGCGGCCATCTTGATTCAATACTGGCAGTTCTGTTTTGGACTCAGTCTTGTGAACAACTCACAATCTTTTTGCAGCCAAGGCACATTATACGGGTGGCTGCCCCAAACCTTTATGATGTCTGTCTGTCATTCTTGTGACAATATATATAAACCTGCTGACTGATTCATCACAAGATCTCCTAAACCCCAAGTCATAGAATTTGGAAATTTGGCATGGAGGTTTGTTTTAGGGTCTGAGTGAGAGATAAGAACAGATTTTGTGAAAATCCTACTTTATGGAAGTAAAACTGCCCCTTCAATATTAAAATATTTTATATCTCAAAAATGGTTACTTTTTCTCAGATACGCCAAAATACATCAGTTTTATTTTGATTTTTACTAATTTTTGCAATTTTTGGAAAGATTTTATTTTTATAGAAGGTGGCCGAGAAAATGGGACACAGGCCCACTTTGAATTTTCTTGCAAAAGTTTAGCACAATATTTGTGAAATGCAATATCAAATAAGAAACTGAGATGTACCAGTGTTGAAAATTCAATTCAATTCTGACAGCGTTCAACATGTCAAAAAATTCTTCCAGATGAAATTTGACGTTCCTTTACTGTGACGGTATAAATTGAAATATTTAAAATACACTGACTAATATTTTTACGTGACATTGCCAGTCAGTATGTGGCCAAAATTCAAACTACTGAGACTTAAAAAAATACCAGAGTGCATTTGATGGGTGACTGGAAAGCTTTTTCAGATTTATTATTTAAATTAGGAGACGGTAGAATAGCGGTTAATGAAGGAAAAATAAAGATCCCGGATAATTTATGTACTTTAATAGACGACATAGAGATATTAATGTAGAAGGTATGTTCTGATATAGAAAACTTACCTTCTAAAGCTGTATCTTGGCTAAGGGAATGAACTATATTAACACCTAAAAATGACAAAGCTACAGAAATAGCCGTCTTTTAGCAAAGCTAAATACACACGAGATGCCTTATGATTCAATTGACTCAGTAGTAGAGGTTGAAGAGGCTGTACGCTATCCAGTGGAGTTCTTGCATGCGCTCAAATCCCCCAGGCGTGCACCAACTTATTTTGAAGATTGGAGCTCCAGTTATGCTTCTGAGAAACATAAGACAGCAAATAAAAGCTTTACACAAAAATGTCACTGAAGCATGTATCTTTACTGGCTCTGGTCAGGGAGAACCTCTCTTTGTACCACGTATATTGCTCTCATACCATCTGAGTTTGCTTTTCAATTCAAATGCATGCAATTTCCAATTAAAGTGTGATTTGTAAAGACTATCACTAAAGCACAAGGTCATTCTCTAAAAGGGGCAGCAGTGGATTTGAAGGATGATTGGTTTTCTCCTGGCCAGTTTTATGTGGCGCCGCTCCAGAGTGAGTTCACCTTGCTCTCTATTCATTTTGAAACCTGGGGCTGCTACATCTGACGTTGAATACAGAGAAGTATTGTAGTTCCTTGTTCAACACATTTGCTTCTTTTGTGTATGTTTCGTATACAGAGCACACTTGGTACATAATTAAAATCGAAAATAAAATTGTCTCCATATTTTCATATCAAAAGAGAGATCTTTGCAAGTGAAACCGCAGGTATTAGCTAGTGTATATACAGTATATATATATATATATATATATATATATATATATATATATATATATATATATATATAGTGATGGAAACCAGGGAGTCGGCATACCCCAAACCCCAACACAAACACACACAGTGAGTCCTGGGTTCAAAAAATGGAAGGTTTATTAAATTCACCTCCACAAAGTAACAAAAGCACAAAGACATGTTGTCTCTCTCCACCAAACACAATGTCTCTTCGCAATTCCTCACACCACCGCACTCTCCCCGCCAGTTGAGTGTTGCCACACGTCCTCCCAGCTCCGACTCACCTGGACAAGGGAATGCGGCCCCTTTTATTAAAGACCCGGGAGTACTTCCGGTGGCAGGGCCACTGCCTGATGAAACCACTTACGGGTCATACGGAAAGTCCATTATAACAGGGAACTTGCCTCCCTGCAGTGCCCTCTTGTGGCACCCAGTGTCCCTAGCAGGGCTGGCTTCCTACTGGGCACTGATATTCGGGGATAGGTGCCATCTAGCGTGCTGGGGGAGCAAAAACCCCCTAGTGACATCTTCCCTTTTCAGTAGACAGTCCGTGCATCTCTTTGGCCGTCACTTCCGGGTCTGGCTCCTTCTTTCCTTTTGGTTGGGAAGCCCATTTGTCTGCTCAGAGGCTCCCGTCCGAGTAAGGAACCATCCCCTTTCCTGGTCAGGATGCCCGTCCAGCCCATGTGGCATTTACAACATATATATATATATATATATATTGTGGTGGATGGCCGGCTGCTCAACCCGGCCTGGATGCCCAAAGAGGTAGCTACGGTGGGACACTGCTTCCCCTAAGACGCCAGATGGCGATGTCACTGCAGCATAGCGGTAATGCTGGGAAATTAAGGCGCTTTCTAAATAAATAGGATTCTGAGAAATTAATTCATGCATTTATTTCTAGTAGGATTGACTACTGCAATGCGGTGTTCGCTGGATGTTCAAACTGTTCTTTATACAGCCTCCAGTTAATCTAAAATGCAGCTGCAAAAATTATTACAAGAACAAGAAAATACAAACACATAACTCCAGTTCTTAAATCCTTACACTGGCTCCTAGTTAAGTTTAGAACAGATTTCAAAATCCTTCTTTTAACATATAAAGCATTAAATGGCCGAGGTCCGGTTTACTTGTCTGAACTTATCATGACTTACAAACCTGAGCGCACATTAAGATCTCAAGATGCTGGTCTGCTTACGATTCCAAGAATTAATAAAATAACAATGGGAGGTCGAGCTTTTAGTTACAGGGCACCTAAACTGTGGAGTGGTCTGCCTGCTACTATAAAAGATGCCCCTTTGGTCTCAGCTTTTAAATCCCGGCTGAAGACTCACTACTTCAGTTTAGGATACCCTGACTAGAGCTGCTGATTAACTGTGCAGACTGCATCTCTGCTGTTAGTCATTAGTACTAAAACATAAGTAACATGATAGTTAAAATTGAATACTAACCCTCACCTATTCTATTTCTTTTCTCAGTACTCAAATGTGGCACTTGGTGCCACGGCCCACCTGCCAAGTTGTTTTGCCTGCCTAAGGAAAAGTCATCCCTGATGGAGGATCACAGGAATCATGGGGTAGAGGGGTCTTTTCATCGGATTGGCTGGCCCAGCGCTGACTCAGCTGCGGAATGGCCAAATATGGGAGGCAGCTTGATGGCTGAGGTCTTCAGGACTCTAAAATTATCCAAATCTTATTATGTGATATCATCTACTGTTAAATTCTGCTCCGTACTTCTAAAAAATTTTTATTTTTTATTTTTTATTGAGGATTTGTTCTGTGTATGGTATTGTATTGACCCCCTTCTTTTGATACCCACTGCACGCCCAACCTACCTGGAAAGGGGTCTCTCTTTGAACTGCCTTTCCCAAGGTTTCTTCCATTTTTTTGGTAGTTTTTCCTTTGTCTTTTTAGAGTGTCAAGGCTGGGGAGCTGTCAAGAGGGAGAGCCTGTTAAAGCCCATTGCAGCACTTCTTGTGTGATTTTGGGCTATACAAAAATAAATTGTATTGTATTGTATATATATATATAATTGTATAATATATATATTTGCAGCTGGAGATCCACAAAGGGAGAAAAATGAATCACGTATCATAAAGTAGTTTTTTTCCTGAGCTTTCAACCCCTGCCAGGGGTCTTCATCAGAGGATAATGCTTAGACTTAATCAATCAATTAATCAATTCAATTTTATTTGTCATTCAGCAGAACATCCAAGATGTGCTGCAGAACGAAAATACGATGCACAAGACATTAATAAAAACACATAGTTAAAATCAGCCTACAATAAAATACTAAAATGCTTCATTTAAAAGACGAACGGCAGTAGGAAAAAAACTGTTTTTAAACCTGGTAGTTCTACATTTCAGGCTGTGGTATCTTCTGCTTGAGGGCATGAGGGAAAAGAGTTCAGAGGCAGGATAAGTAGGGTCTCTAGAAATCCGCACAGCTCTGGCCAGACAGCGTTGTTTTGCCAAATCTTGTACATTTGGCAACGGGGCTCCAATGATCCTCTCCGCAGCCCTCACCACTTTCCTCAGTGCTTTCCAGTCCGAAGCGCTGCAGCTCTCCTGCCACAGAGATTTGCTGCTGGTTAGCACGCTCTCTATGGTCTCTCTGTAAAAAGTGGTGAGGACTGACTGACTGAGATGGGCCCTCTTTAGCCTTCGCAGAAAGATCAAGCGCTGGTGAGCTTTCTTGATGATGGAGGAGGTGTGCAGGGACCAGGTGAGGTTGTTCGTCACATTAACTCCCAGGAACTTAGTAGACTGCACAATTTCCATAGCAGTGTTCTTAATATAGACCGGGATGTGTATCAGCTATTTCTTCCTGAAGTCGATCACCAGTTCTTTTGTTTTTTTCGAGAGTCAGTATCAGATTGTTTTTATCACACCATTCCACAAATGACTTCACCTCCTCTCTGTAATCCCCCTCCCCGTCACCTCGAATGAGACCCACCACTGTTGTGTCGTCCGCATACTTAATAATTTGGTTTGTGCTGAACTTGGCACAACAATCGTGGGTCATGAGCGTGAAGAGGAGGGGACCTGTGGAGAACCTGTGCTCAAGGAGATGGTATCTGATTTATTCTTTCCTACCCGTACGTACTGTGGCCTATCCATTAGAAAGTCCAATATCCAGTTTTGCAGAGGTATGCCCAGTCCCAATGGGCCCAGTTTGCTGATCAAATTCTGAGGGATGATGGTATTAAAAGCCGAACTAAAATCAACAAACAGCATGCGGACCATAGCGCCTCTATTCTCCAGATGTTTCAATGAAAAATGGAGTGCAATAGATATGGCATCCTCTGTGGCACGGTTGGAGCGGTAGGCGAATTGGAGTGGGTCAAATGAGGAGGGTAGGACAGAAGTAATGTGGTCCTTGATCAGCCTCTCGAAACATTTCATCACTATTGATGTTAAGGCTACAGGGCGATAGTCATTCGTGGTTGTGACTATGGTCGGGGGTGGGTTATCAAATGAGAATGCCATCAATAGACACTTGGACATAAATGCAGGATATGCAAACTTAAGAAGAACATATTCATAATAAACAAGACTTTACACCCAATACCCCCCCCCCCCCCCCGACCACACTGACTTAGCCACCTCCCCCACCCCCACCACGTAATTTTTTTGCTATATATTGCCTTTGATTCTTGTAAGTCTAAGCATTATCCTCTGATGAAGACCACTGGCAGGGGTTGAAAGCTCAGGAAAAAAGCTCAGGAAAGCTCAGGACAGTGTGTCTGTCTGTCCGGCCCAGAAGTGCGAGGCTACAGCTTGAAGCTAAAAGAGCCAGCAAGGCGGCCCCAAGTTAACGAGTCGGAAGAAGAAAGAAGTATGAGGCTACAGCATGAAGCTGAAAGAAAGTGACTCTGTCACCAAAGTGAAACCGCTGATGAAAGATAAAGGAGAGAGAAACTTCCTTAGCTGCTGATAGACAAGGGGGGCGAGCAGGTCCACAAAACGAAACCACCGACTCTGCATTTCAATTTTTTTTTCTAACGATTTCAATAGTTTCTAGAAGCCCGGGCTTTTTATAGCATGGGCTTACACAGCTAGTATATACAGTATATATATATATATATATATATATATATATATATATATATATATATATATATATATATATATATATATATATATATATATGTATATATATATATATTTTTTTTTTTTTTTTTTCTTGTTTGTTAATATATACGAATTCTGTTGAAATAAATATGGAATTTGACCTTTCCATAAATCCATCCCACAACAGAAACGCTTCATGCAATTTGCTACACAGAAGCAAAAGGCATGTAACACATGGGAAATCCTAACTGCCTGCTGTAGTAATTATCAGAAAATCACAACATGTTCTTTTTTTTCTCCAATTTCCACAGTAATCCTGGTTAACTCTTTCTTTTTCAGAATAGAAATGAAGGCAATATATGTTTTGAAGTGGCAGCTCAGTATTGTCAACAGTTACAGTACAAGCTGACCCTTATAGTTCGGCCATGCCACCGTGATACTTCACAGGAGACATGAAAGGATGAGGCAACAATGCCATTGTGAAGTCTACATGTCATTAATTAGCACGTGTCTGCATTTGGAAAGGTACATTTGTTTAAAGTGCTGCAGTGTATGTCATTAGCAAGGGCAGTTGAATTAGTGACTAAGTGATAATAAATGAAGATTAAATCACATGATTGCTCATAGGAATTTAGAAAGACTTACATACAGAAAAATGAGGGAGATTATTGCATGTGACTAGTCTTGCTTAAAAAAGGTACACAAAGACTTACTTATTGGGATTTCTTGGTAAAGTTTGCTTAAGTCCGATCTTTTCTTTCACACTACCATATCACGAAAATATAGAAACTCACTTTCGGTGACTTTAATCTGGTTTATTGGGAAGAGACCTGTGATGGACCGGTGTCTTGTTTTCAAGGCTGAGTTGTGTTTTGTGCCTGCTGCAATCAAGATGGCTTCTGACTCTGTATATTGGGTAAAATGGGTTACAAAAAAAGAAATAGAGAGCAAGTTAAAATTACACAGACGAGGACAAATTTGTTGGTACCCCTTGTAGGAGATACACGGGCTGGATAAACATTCTAGTAGGAAGTCAAGAAGGTTCCTTACCTGGACAGGAGGCCCCAAGAGTACAGAAAGGCATCCCAGCTAAGAGAGGGAAGGAGGTCGCAACCAGAAAAGGCTGTCCTAAGTGATAGATGGGCATGCCAGCCGGATGAAGATTCTCTACCTGGACAGGAGGCCCCAGGCAAATGGACCGGTGTCCTGGCCAGGGAACGTACTGGTATCACATCTTCCTTTTCTCTCTTGGTGCAGTGGGTCCTGGGTTGCTCCTGGTGCATGACAATGCCTGGCCTCATGTGGTGAAAGTATGCAGGCAGTTCCTGGAGAATGAAGGATTTGATACCATTGACTCTTTAATGTAAAAGAGACAAAACACAATGAAAAAGGTTTGGAGATCCTCCCCATATATTGTGAGGTTTGTCAAAAAGCACAATACTCCGTCGAGTAGTATTAAGAGACTGAGAGTGCAGAGCCAGGCTGTTCATTGTTGTTGCTGCGAAGGTGGAAGAGGCGGGATGTCTGGAAGGAAAGAGGTCATCAGAGAGTCTGTAGGAAGGGAAGAAGAGACATTAGCACACCTGATTACCCCCTTTACGTGTGTGTCAGCAGTAGCTAGACCCCACTGCTGCCTCTCAGGAGCATTTAGGACTATATATATATATATATATATATATATATATATATATATATATATATATATATATATATATATATTGTGGCAGACGGCCAGGGCCCATGCCTGGCTGGGATGCCCCTCTGGCACCAAATCCGGGGAAACAGCCATGGGAGGCCACTTACTTCCTCTCTGAACACTTGGTGGCAGCCCCCCTGGGTTACATCGGGGCCACAATCGTGGAACACCAGAGCTCATTCCTGTTGGGCTCCATGGCCACCGCCAGGGTAAGCTGCAAAGTTTCTTGAGCCTTAAGGAAGTTTATCCATCCATCCATCCATTTCCCAACCCGCTGAATCCGAACACATGGTCACGGGGGTCTGCCGGAGCCAATCTCAGCCAACACAGGGCACAAGGCAGGAACCAATCCTGGGCAGGGTGCCAACCCACCGCAGGACACACACAAACACACCCACACACCAAGCACACACTAGGGCCAATTTAGAATCGCCAATCCACCTAACCTGCATGTCTTTGGACTGTGGGAGGAAACCGGAGCACCCAGAGGAAACCCACGCAGACACGGGGAGAACATGCAAACTCCACGCAGGGAGGATCCGGGAAGCGAACCCAGATCCCCAGGTCTCCCAACTGCGAGGCAGCAGCGCTACCCACTGCGCCACCGTGCCGCCCTTAAGGAAGTTTACTAATCCCAAATCAAATTTTAATAATGAGGCCAGTGCAATGCAAGTCCTGTTGGATGTTGGACTTTTTAGATGATGGTTTGGAAGAGCCAGTTGTCTATGAGGGCTACATCTGCAAGAGATGCCAGCTGATCCAGCACCTTGAGCTCAGAGTCGCTGAACTGGAAGAGGAGTTGGCTGACCTGCCTTATAATGGAGAATTGGCGGACTTGGCCCAGGTGTCCTTTAGACAGATAGTGTACACCCCCAAGATGGCGCGGGAGGAGATTCCAGACCAGACAGGTAGAAATATAATGTTGGGTTTACAGGCACTGTGCTCGCTTGGTTTAGTTCTTATTTATCAAATCGATTCCAATATGTACAGAAATGTGCTGAGAGGACTCCATCATTATACACAGAAGTTCAATATGGTGTCCCGCAGGGCTCAGCACTGGGACCTTTACTGTTTTCACTTTACATGCTTCCACTGGGATCTCTCATTAGGAAACATAATGTTAATTTTCACTCGTATGCAGATGACACCCAGTTATACCTTTCATTTAAATCAGATGAAGTTTCTCCGATGTTGTCTTTAATTAGTTGTGTTAGTGAATTAAAGGAGTGGATGAATGAGAACTACTTGTCTTTAAATACAGATAAAACAGAGAATTTAATTGTTGGAGGGAATGACGTTGATCATAACAATATTTTGTCATCATTTAACTCAGTTGGAATCCCAATTAATTTTACTGAATCAGCCCGCAATCTAGGAGTTATTTTTGACTCTAGCATGTCATTTAAAGCGCATATTACAAAGTTGTCCAAAACATGCTTCTTCCATCTTAAAAATGTTAGGAAATTAAGGCACTTTCTAAATAAACAGGATTCTGAGAAATTAATTCATACATTTATCTCTAGTAGGATTGACTACTGCAATGCGGTGTTCACTGGATGTTCAAACTGTTCTTTATACAGCCTCCAGTTAATCCAAAATGCGGCTGCAAGAATTATTACAAGAACAAGAAAATACGAACACATAACTCCAGTTCTTAAATCCTTACACTGGTTAAGTTTAGGGCAGATTTCAAAATCCTTCTTTTAACATATAAAACATTAAATGGCCGTGGTCCGGCTTACTTGTCTGAACTTATCATGACTTACAAACCAGAGCGCACATTAAGTTCTCAAGATGCCTGTTTGCTTATGATTCCAAGGATTAATAAAATAACAGTGGGAGGTCGAGCTTTTAGTTATAGGGCCCCTAAACTGTGGAGTGGTCTGCCTGCTACTATAAGAGATGCCCCTTCGGTCTCAGCTTTAAAATCCCGGCTGAAGACTCACTACTTCAGTTTAGCACACCCTGACTAGAGCTGCTGATTAACTGTACAGACTGTACCTCTGTTGTTAGTTATTAGCACTAAAACATAATTAACATGATAGTTAGAATTGGATACTAACCCTCACCTATTCAGTTTCTCTTCTCGGTACTCAAATGTGGTACTTGGTGCCACGGCCCACCTGCTAAGTTGTTTTGCCTGCCTAAGGAAAAGTCATCCCTGATGGAGGATCGCAGGAATCGTGGGAAAGAGGGGTCCTTTCATCGGATTGGCTTGCCCAACACTGTTTCAGCCATGGAATGGCTAAATGGGGGAGGCAGCTTGATGGATGAGGTCTCCAGGAGTCTAAAATTATCCAAATCTTATTATGTGATATCATCTACTGTAAAATTCTGCTCCATACATCTCAAAAATTTTTATTTTTTATTTTTTATTGAGGATTTGTTCTGTGTATTGTATTGTATTGACCCCCTTCTTTTGACACCCACTGCACGCCCAACCTACCTGAAAAGGGGTCTCTCTTTTCAACTGCCTTTCCCAAGGTTTCTTCCATTTTTCCCTACTAGGTTTTTTTGGGATTTTTTCCTTGTCTTCTTAGAGAGTCAAGGTTGGAGGGCTGTCAAGAGGCAGGGCTTGTTAAAGCCCATTGCGGTACTTCCTGTGTGATTTTGGGCTATACAAAAATAAACTTTATTGTATTGTATTGTATAAATAGATGGGTCACGGTCACATGGCGTAAGGGTGTACACTGTCCGGGGGTATCAACCCCAGAATTAGAAGTGTCAAACCGTTATCATGTGCTTGCGGAGCTGGATGGTGTCTCTGATAATTCTGAGGTGGTAGGCAGGGATGAGGAGCCCCAACGGGCCACCACAAAACCACTTCCCAAAAAGAGAGAGGTAGTGATAGTTGGGGGATTTGGGGGATTGAAGCACAGGTGTGCTCCAGAGAGAGAGAGAGTCTCGCACGGTGTGTTGACTTCCGGGTGTACAGGTGGGGGATCTCCCTGGAAGGGTGGATAGGCTCTTGGCCAGAGTGGGAGTGGATCCAGTTGTCATTCAAGGAGTTAGGTGCCCAGCTGAGGAGCAGAACTAACAAGGTAGGCTTCTCCGAAGTTCTGCCTGTGCCACACGCCAGTCCAGGTAAGATTGAGGAGATTAGAATGCTTAATGCGTGGCTCAAATTTTGGCACAGGGTAGAAGGGTATAGGTTTATGGGGCATTGGGACTCCTTTTGGAACAGATGGGACCTGTTCCGCCGTGACGGGTTACATCTGAACTGGAGGGGCACCAATGTATTGGGGAGGCGTATGTGTAGGCTAGTCGAGGATTGGAGGGCAGGGAGTTTAGGACAGGCCAGGTTTAGATCTATACATGGAAGAACAAACAATGGTGTAGAAATAAAAATGCATAGTAATGTAAATTCTAAACAAAAATTTAAATGTGAAGGAGTAACACATTAAAAATAGCTTGCCTTAATGCTAGAAGTATCAAAAATAAGGTAAGTGAGTTGGAGTCGTATGTAGCAGAGCATAATTATGATATTATAGCAATAACAGAAACATGGCTAAATAACAACAATGGGGATGAGTGTAACATAGAGGGATACACATTTTTTACGAATGATGGACAGAACAGAAAAGAAGATGGGTTTGCTGTTTATGCCAAACAGGATTTAAATGTAAGTCCTCTTCAGTTGGATGATGAGCCCCATCTTAGTGAGGACATGTGGCTTCTCCTGGAAAATATTAGGGAAAGAGGTTTTATTTTAGGAGTGTGTTATAGACCACCCAATTCAGACAGTAATTTCAACACACATCTTTTTAGTAATATCAAAAAGGCAAGTTTACAGGGAGATATTATAGTCATGGGGAACTTTAATTATCCAAATATTAACTGGGATAACCTTGCAGATGGAGGAGCACAAGAGCAGGAGTTTTTAGAAGTAATCAGTGACTGTTTTCTAACACAGCATGTTAACCTTTTAACCGCCAACTCCCTAAATATTCCCCATGCCAGGTGAAATCTGAACAATTTTCATTTTTTTTTCTTTACATTTATTCAAGCAATATTTACCTGCTGAAATACCTGCTGAAATGTTTCAAATAAATGGTCAATCAAAGGACGTAGCTTGAACAAGCGGTCACGGTTTGGATCTTTCATATCTGGCTCAGATAACGGGCAGCAGTCCAGTTGAGATGCTGGGGATACACCCACTCATCGCCATCATCCGATGCGTCGTCACTCACAGTATCATGCAGCGCACGTTGCTGATCATCATTGTCGCTAAAATCTTCTTCAGAACTGCTACAATCATGATCAGAATTATTGTCCAAAATCGCCTGCAAAACCTCACTTGAAGTCAGTTTCCGTTTCGCCATATTCACAGCTTTCACTTTCGAATCACATCACGTGATCGGCCAATGCAAGCGCAGAGTTGTCGAAATACAACGTAGTAATAATACCCACGCCAAACTGTCAGTTATACTACGCGCCAGGCATTCACATAACCACAGGCAAATGTGCCGGATAATTCCGGCAGTAAGGCGTCAGCAATAAAGCTACGATGCCGGCTATATCCGGCAGAGGGCGGTTAAGGGGTTAAAGCACCAACACGGGGTGAGGCCTGTCTGGTTTTAGTATTTTGTAATAATCAGGACAGAATTGAGGGTGTCGAGGTGATTGGACCACTAGGGTCAAGTGACCATAATGTAATACAATTCTCAGTATTTTGTAAGAGTGCAGATGCAAAGACTAAAATTGTTAAGTTGAACTTTGGTAGGGCTAATTTTGAGCAGATGTGTCAATGTCTAAGTAGGATATACTGAGATAAGCTTTTAAGTGTGGAGACAGTCGAGGAGCAGTGGAACAGGTTTAAAAATGTTTTACATGTAATGCAGGACAGATACAGACCTAAATTTGGAATTAATAGGAAACTAAAAAAAACTCCACGGTGGATTAATAAAGATTTAAAAAAGAAGTTGCAAAGGAAAAAACTGCTTTATAAGACATATAAGACTACTGACTGCAAAGTGAATCATAGAGCATATGAGAACATGAGGGCAACCATTAAGAAGGATATCAGGGAGGCTAAAAGACAGTTGGAGAGGAATAGAGCAGATAAGGCAAAAGATGACTCTAAGAGATTCTTTCAATATTTTAGTAGTAAAAGAAAAGTCAAGGAGGAGGTCAATAGTAAAGGGGAATTAAAAGATACAGGTAGTGAAATAGCAGATGCCCTAAACTTACATTTTTCTGAGGTGTGCAAGTGGATAACCTCCCAGAGGTAACAGGGACTACTAAGGTGGTACTGATGGATTTGGAAAGTGAAGCGAGAGAAGAGCTGCTCAGATTAAATAAGATGAAATCAAACAAATCACCAGGACCAGATTATATTTACCTTCGAGTTCTTAAGGAGGCTACCAAGTACAGATATAAACCCTTGACACATATTTTTAGGAGAGATTCCAAAGGACTGGAAAATGGCAAATATCATCCTATTATATAAAAAGGGTGACAGGGCAGATCCAAGCATCTACAGGCCAGTAAGCTTAACGTGCATCACAGGAAAATTAATGGAAGGAATTATTAAGGATAAGATTGAGCAACACCTGGCAAGGACAGGAGTTATTAGAAACAGACAGCATGGGTTCAGAAGAGGGAGGTTGTGTTTTACTAACATGCTGGAATTCTATGAGGAGGCAACAAAAGGATGCAATCAAAGTGGAGCAGATGATATTATTTATCTGGACTTTCAGAAAGTATGTGATAAGGTGCAACATGAGAGGTTGGGCATCAAACTAAAAGAAGTGGCAGTTCAGGATGATGTTTTTAGATGGGAGCAGAATTGGCTCAGACACAGGAAGCAGAGGGTGATGGTGCGAGGAACCTCATCACAACTGGTCAATGTTAAGAGTGGTGTTCCACAGGGGTCAGTGCTAGGGCCACTGCTAGTTTTAATATATATAAATGATTTAGATAGGAATATAAGTAACAAGCTGGCTAAGTTTGCAGATGATACCAAGATAGGTGGATTAGCAGATCATTTGGAATCTGTTATATCATCAAAGAAGGACTTGGATAGCAGACAGGCTTGGGCAGATTTGTGGCAGATGAAATTTAATGTCAATAAATGTAAAGTATTACTCATAGAAAGTAAAAATGTTAGGTTTGAATACACAATGGGAGGTCGGAAAATCGAGAGTACACCTTATGAGAAGGATTTAGGAGTCATAGTGGACTCTAAGCTATCGACTTCCCAACAGTGTTCAGAGGCCATTTAGAAGGCCAACAGAATGTCAGGTTATATAGCGCCTTGATGTGTGGAGCACAAGTCACAGGAGGTTCTGCTCAAACTTTATAACACACCGGTGAGGCCTCATCTGGAGTACTGGGTGCAGTTTGGGTCTCCAGGCTACAAAAAGGACATAACAGCACTAGAGAAGGTCCAGAGAAGAGCGACTTTGCTGATTCCAGGGCTAGAGGGGTTAAATTATGAGGAAAGATTAAAAGAGCTGAGCCTTTACAGTTTAAGCAAAAGAAGATTAAGAAGTGACATGATTGAAGTGTTTAAAATTATGAAGGGAATTAGTCCAGTGGATTGAGACTGTTATTTTAAAATGAGTTCATCAAGAACACGGGGACACAGTTGGAAACTTGTTAAGGGTAAATTTCACACAAACATTAGGAAGTTTATCTTTACAAAAAGAACGATAGACACTTGGAATAAGCTACCAAGTAGTGTGGTAGACAGTAAGACGTTGGGGACTTTCAAAACTCAACTTGATGTTTTTTTGGAAGAAATAAGTGGATAGGACTGGTGAGCTTTGTTGTGCTGAATGGCCTGTTCTCATCTAGAGTGTTCTAATGTTCTAATATATACATATACATATGTGTGTGTATATACTGTGAAATAAATAGCCTTGACACACAGAAAACAGTTTGGGGCAGCCACGCTGGCTGCAAAAGGCAAAATCAGTTGCAGTTTTGTGAACAGTATTGAGTCCAACATTAACTGACTGAAAACAGGAAGTGATCTGGATTTTGAGGTGTCTGCCAGGAAGTGATGTCTTCATGGCCAGAACTGGGAGTGGCAACTTCGTGTCCAGAATTAGTCAGAATATCCTGTGTTTGATCTGCATTGATAACAGAGAAAGGGTTAGTGTGCCCCGCCACCCCCAGGCCTGGCATTGAGTTACCTTCATATATGACAGTATATATTTATATACACAAAATATTCTGCATCTTTACAAATAACAGCTAAAGCAAAATGTGCTTGACAACATGGCCAAATGGTCAGTGATAGAGAACTTGCCCATACTGTATAAAATCAAACTCGAGTGAAGGTTAAAGCCGAGGCAGTCGTACTGTATAAACACTGCTTAATTCCTAAACCCTGATGATCTAATCAAGTCTGCTGCCAGTCACTGTACGGAGTGAATGGGTTTGCTGAATCAGGCATGCCAGCCCTTTTTTGCAGAAAAGCAGCAAACTCTCATGATGCTGCCACCCCCACATTTATGTAAGGTGTTTTGTTACGTGGCTGATGAACTTTATTTACTATGCATTCAGGCCAAAGAGTTCCACTGTTGTTTCATTAAGCCCACAGTGTGCATTATACTTTTTTTGTTTTCAAGCGTCAGTGGTGAGCTAAATTTATTATGGAATTTTTTTGTTGAACTATCTCATGATTTATTTTTGTGAATATTAATTGCACCTATTGTTTGCATTCTTTCATGTCACTGTTATTATAAATACTTTGCAAATATGAAAGTGCCTAGTGAATAGGAAGAGGGAGAAAACAATCAGAAGATACAAGAAGCAGGCAAAAACCATTTTCTAATAATATGAATTCTTTACATGTATAAAGCTCTTTTCTTGCTACTCAAAGCACTTTACATAGCGAGGGGGGAGCCACTTCAACCAATGTACGATGGCAGCCATGTTTGTGCCAGTACACTCACCACACATGAGCTGCTAGATGGTAAAGTAGTAAGAGAGAGACACAATTAGAGACAGGGGATGATAAGCGGGCCAGAATGACCCGGCCAAGGAGGGAGTCATTCCTTGGGAGTCAACCTACTCGTTTTACAAAGGATACCCAAGGATTTTTAATGACCACAGAGAGTCAGGGCCTCAGTTTTACATGTCATCTGAAGGATGGCGGCAAGTTTACACCTCAGTGTCCTCATCAGTGCATTGAGGCATTGGGATCCACATTCAGACCAGAGTGTAAGCGCCTCCTTCTGGTTTCACCAACACCTCTTCCAGCAGCAACCTAAGTTTTTCCTTTTTGGTCTCTTAACCAAGGACTGGCCGGGCCAAGACATGCTTAGCTTCAGGTGGATGACCTGTTCTGAAGTAGGGGGCAAGGGTCAACAGCAAAGAAACAAACAGCAGAGGCTGAAACACTTGAACAAAATGAAAGCCAAACATCATAGCCAACAACACACTAACTTGTTTTAATAGGTTCTTAGTGACACCAATAAAGAGGTTTGATCTAATTGCGAATCTGTATGCTCCATCTTACAAAATGATTACATATGATTGTCATGGTTTAGTTTTATATTGCATAATCCAGCACTTGAATTGGGTTTTTTTGGGTGGCACAATGGCACAGTGGTAGCACTGCATGCATCGCAGTGAGGAGGCCAAGGTTCACTTCACAGGACCTCCCTGCATAATTTAAGGAGTCCATTCTTATTAATCGGTGGTGCAGTGGTGCAGTGGTAGCTGCTGTCTTGCAGTAAGTGGCCGGGGACCAAGTTTTGCATTCTGGGTCCTCCCTGTGTATAGTTTGCATGTTTTCCCTGTGTCTGCATGGGTTTCCTCCGGGTGCTCCAGTTTCTTCCCACAGTCCAAAGACATGGACTGTCGCGCTACCTAGAGTTTGTTCCTGCCTTGGATAGATTACGGCACTCTCCACGACCCTGTTCAGGACAACATGGGTTAGAAAATGACTGACTGACTGAATTGTGGGTTTTTGAGTTAAAGAATCCCATTTCCGTCAATTATTTTACTCAGAATTCTTTAGGGTTTACTGTATGTGCTGTGTTTCACCATATTGAGTTCTCTGAGTTTCTAAGGGCCTAGCCTCTGTAGGACAATGTAGGCACTGCCCATTCTTCTCAACCTTTGTGGCACACCAGGCCTGTTAAGAAAGCAGATTTAATGAGGAAGCAGGTACATACATTCCAAATTAAGTGTTTGAACTCCAGCTTGTACCAGGATCTGCCTGGACTACATCTGATAAGAAAGGTGGAAATTAAAGGTGACCTGACATCTCTCCAGAAGCCTCCTTTCCAAACCTCTTGAGCCAGAAGGTGTGACATATACTCAAGCAAGGACAAGGCACACATAAATCAAGTTATGACAACTAAGATGGATAGAAGAACTCATCAATTAGCACAAAAAACAGTCATAATCCCGGCCCACCTTAAATTCTTTCGCACCTCTCCATTAGCGTCTTTTGTTTTGTAAATGTGTCGATCAGCACAAGCAGCAAGCAGCCTGCTATCCTTCCAAATCTGCCACAGCTCAACTCGGACAAAAAGTTATCCCAGCTCAAGTCTTGTTTATCAGGGTGTGAGGTGCCTGGAGTTGTAGTGGGTAAATAATATATCATTATTTGGAATACATGCATTTCATGGGTGTTCCATGTCTACAACGATCTGAGTAAGTGTAGGATGAAAGGAAATGTAAGAAATCCAAGAAATGTTGAACATATACCTAAAGCAGAAACTTTTTTCATGTTATAGTAATAATGACAAAATGTAGACATGAAGTGTATAATGTGTGAAGACTGAAATCCAAATATCAAATAAACACTTTCACAAAAAACATAGATATAACAAAACAAGTGTGCTTTTATTCAAGAATATAACTGAAGAAAAAGAAATCAGATTAGGGTATGGCACTGACACGACTGGCTGGTGCAGCTGTAAGAACTGCTGACTCATAATCAAGAGCTTGTGGGATCGCATCTGGGTGCCATCCAGAATTACCATTTTGAGTAGGTGCTGCTCTTATTGTTACTATTGTACAATAAAAGCATACATTTGATTTGAGTCTGTAACAGGGTATGTAAATGTATGGTAGTTGTAAAGGTTAGGGTTTTTTTTGTAATTCAGTTTTATTCTCTCAGTCGTGTTCATGCTCACCCCGATCTGACACTGCTGTTTTCAAATAAAGATGAACTTCAGATTGGAAAAAGAGAACAGAAGCCCTCCCCAAAAGAAATGTCCACTTACACATAAGAACAACGCAGCTGCACCAGGCATAAAGGCGAAAGATGGCACTGTTTGGATACAGCAAGAGGTCCGGCGTCATCCTGCCAGTCAGTCTGCCCCACACCTGTCCTTCAATGAAACAGCAGGACTTACAGAGCTCACCAAGGTATCGTGCAAAGTCCTGTTGGTGATTATGTTTTGTGATGGCCTTTATATGAAAAACATTTATACTGTATGTTACTTATATAAAAGCCAGATCAAATGTTATTTACCTTGATTAATTTACTTATCTTCCTACAGCATAAAGTCACAAGTAGACAGCAGAGCTTCTTGTGTTTGATCGACATGAGCATGCTGACAAAATACACGTGCAATGCCACTCCTTATTCAGAAAAAGATCAGTTATGTAAAGTGCGACAGCAGCTTCCACCTGCAGCTATAGACACTTCTATACGTGAGCAATGGTACCGAGAATACTGTCAGACATCTTCTTTGTTGGCACATACATCATCAACTTGTCACTGAAAGATCTAAACACTAGCGTGTAAAGATAAACAGACTTGAGCTGGGAGAACTTTTTCTCCGACTTGAGCTGAGTTTCGGATAGCAGGCTGCTTGTTGCCTGTGCTGATTGACACATTTGCAAAATAAAAGATGCTAATGGAGAGGTGCGAAGGAATCTAAGATGGCCCGGGTTTATGACTTTTTTTTCATAGGCTTCAGGGATTCTAGTGTTAGAATACACTGATTTTATAACTGGAAGTGACTTTAATCCAATAGGGAGAATGTTCGACCTTCCCTTAAAGCTCTCTACACCATTGTAAAGAAGCTCTCTGGGATATTCGCTGGACACTCACTGAACTCCTTGGGGATTCTCTCAGTGAGAGGGAAATCTGCAAAGCAACCTTCATAAATCTGCTCTTTGAATTGTCTTTGCGAACCTGAGGGCTGAGATCCAGTCTGAAGGCTGAGCAGCAGCCATCACTTCAACAAAGGGAACTTCAGCATCTAAACTCTTCTGCCAGAAAGAGTAACCCTAAGAGTTCCCTAAGTTGCAGATTTGGACTGTCTGTGTCCAGTCTTATATGTCAACATATACTGTATATGCATTTATCATACTTCAATAATCCTTGTGTTTATTAATAAATTGTATTTTTCTGTTCCTTAATACCAGTTACCTTGTGTGATGGATACCCAGGCATCAGCAATCCCAAACCCCAACACAAACACAGAATCACAGTCCCGGGTTCAAATAAAGGTTGTTAATTAACAACAAATATCTCCAACACAGTAGAAAAACACATACCACAGGTTTTCTCTCTTCCCAATAACTCTTTCTCACCACTGCTCTACCCTCTTCCAGTTGAGTGTTGCCTTTCTACCTCCCATCTCCGACTTTCCTGGATAAGGGAGTGTATACCCTTTTATTACAGACCCGGGAGTACTTCCAGTGCCTGGGCGATTACCATCACCGCATTAGGGAGCTTGTTTCCCTGCAGCTCCCTCTTGTGGCACCCCATGACCCCAGCAGGGCTGCCCTGCCAGACTACATTTCCTGGCATGTCCTGCTGACTTCACACGGGGCACCGAGAACCAGGGCTGCTGCCATCTAGCGTGCTGGGGGAATAAAAAACCCCCAGCAATATATTTCCTTTTCAATGGGCTGTCTGTCCACCCTTTCCGGTCCTTCCTTCCAGGTTTTCTTCTGGCCAGGATGCCCATCAAGCCCTCATGGCATATACACTTGATATAAGTCTAAAGGCTGGAGACTCCCTCCTACAAAAGAGAAAGGTAAGGTATTAAAGTAGAAGCCGTACCAAATTATTGGATGAATAATCCGGTAATTAATTAACCAACTTAAAATTTCTTTTTCAAATCTTATATTATTATCAAGTCCTCTTGGGTGTGCATCTTATTTATTATTAGTAATCGGAGGAGGTCGACCAGTTCTTTATTGAGGCACTGGGATTAAAGGGGGTTTATTTCCTTTTCTGATCTACGGATACCAAAACTTTATCAAAAAGCCTTGCTCTAAATATTTTTGTGTGTTTTGTTCAGTTTTGACTTTGTTGTTGTGGAAAAAACTTTTGTCTGTTTCAAAGTCATTCACAGAGACCAAATGAGAATGCAGGACAATTCTTTATTTGCATATAAATGTGCACAAATGTCTCAGTCCATGGAGTGAGCAATTAATTCAACAATTCATTCTCTTGTATGCTTTTCTATTACAATTACCTTATCTAATACATCACATCATCTTATTCTTAATATGCAGATTTCTATCACCTTAGCCAATCAACTACAGCCACCAATAACTGTGTATACAGTACATGTCAATTCTTCCATTATTCTAAACATTGTTCCGTTAACCCTTAACTACTCACTGGTGTATTTTGTACACCAATCTCAGTTATTTTTGTGCAACATCTTTTTACTTGAACCCACCAACAGCATCCTCCATTTATCCTGAGCTTGAGGAACTACAATTAAAGTGTCACAATGGTTTCCCTCCAGTGTGCCCCCAGACAGTTTTATGAGTGGATGCTGTCACGCGCGTGCAAGTAGGAGGACGTTGTATGGAACAAGTGAAGGTAATTCCACTCCAGGCCAGGGGGTGCACTAAACCTTCTTCTATTTTCTCTACAGACCAGCCGCGGGAAGACCTGTCTGACTCAACATTGAAGACACCACTTTCCAGTGCCCAGAATGACATCACTTCCAGTTCTGGTGCCCAGGATAATGTCACTGGCACCTAGATTAACATCAAAAGAAGGTCACTTCCGGTTTAATCACTTAAAACCGCCATCTTTCCAAACCTTTGGCAGTTCGTGTCTGGACTCCAACCAAGACACTTGTCTCAAAAAATCAACCCATTGCAGCCAGGGATAATATATGGATAATATATGGCTGGCTGCCCCAAACCTTTTTAAGTGTGTCGAGTCTGATCTTTACACAATGCACAGTCATAGATTTGGTACATCAGGTGGGTACTGACATATGTATGTCAACGATGAGATGTCCTTCTTGCAATTACTTTGTCTGCAAAGAACTTACATGTGCAAATCCTGTAATGGATGAAAGTATGACCGGTGACGAATGAGCGCTGGAGTGGTGGATCAGATAGGCCTAGACTGTGTCATACTATTCAGAAATATGGTATTAAATTACTTTAAACACATGCACAATTTAAAATTATTGCAATATTTTATATTACAACCTTACAGCTTGCCTGAAGAAGGGGCCTGAGTTGCCTCGAAAGCTTGCATATTGTAATCTTTCTAGTTAGCCAATAAAAGGTGTCATTTTGCTTGGCTTTTCTCTACAGCGTGCATATAAAATAGCTATTTTAAAACTGGTGCATGAAGCGCACTGAGCGAGAATTTATGAGATGAGAAATGGTGTAAGTAGTTAAGGGTTAATAGGGGTGTCCGGCGGGTTTTCACACTGGTTTTATAAGAGAGTTTGGGCTTTCTCACTAGTTTGTCCTCTCTTTTAAGGGGGGTGTTCATTACTCATTTACTTCATTTTAACCTTGGTAACCTACTCAGATGGCTTCTCTAAGAGGAGGCAAACGCCTGACGTGTCTCAGCTTAAAACAGCATTTAGTAAACCCTTTAGTTTCCTGCAGTCCTTTTCCTTATGTTTTAAAAATTCATTGTTACAACGTAATTTACGTATATACTTGTAATAGATTGTAAAAGATAACTTCTTGCCTATTTAGATTTTCGATTTCCCAGTTTGTCCTCTTTTTTTGTCTTCTTACATGCAACTCCTGGTGTTACTCAAATAGTTTATCTGTTGGTTCGCTGTCAGAACAATTATATTATAGAGTATTATCTCACAATACTGGCAACAGTTATAGCAACCATGACATCATCACAAAATGGTGTAAAAGAAGCGGACTCTGTTCCAAAACACACGTTTATTGTACAATTCTTCACCTGTACAACACAGCCACAATAAGCTCACAGTTACTCAGTCCTTTACATTCCTTCTCTATTGCCGCCAATCCATCCCGCCTCCACTCTTCCTCAGGCTTTGTCCACTCCTTCCACCCGACCCACCCGAATGGAGTGAGGCGGCCCCTTTTATAGTGCACCAGGAAGTGCTCCAGGTGTTTCCCGATTAATCTCTGGCAGCACCTCTGGGTGTGGCAGAAGTACTGCTCTTGAATCCAGCTCCACTTCAGGCAGCAATTTCGGTTGTTGCGAAAGTGCTGCAGATCTTGTTTCTGGAGCTGTCCAGGCACCCCCTGGAGGTGGCCACGGACCACAACAGTTTGGAGCTTCTAAGCTCCAAGCGTACAGCCCTGATGCAACCCAGGGGGGCTGCCCTCTCATGTTCCGGGGTATAAATTGCCCTTTTCCTGGTCCCCTGCTCCTCCAGGTCTCCCGGTAGGGCATGATCTACAGTCATCCATCGTACTGGTAACGACAAGAAACAACCAATCATAAATAGATAGTACAAGGCATGCGAAACCTATACTTGATACATATTGTGATACAGGCTTCATGATACAACACTCCCACGATGCAGTGCATTCTCAGTAATGGACAAAATAATGAAAAAATACATAACATATCAAGAATATGCGAGTGGTGATCCCACAATTCCCTAAAGTACTAAAAGATATTAAAATATAAATAATACACTAGTGGTGATCCCACAATTCCCTAAAGTATTAAAAAAAAATTATTATACAACTTACAGCAATTCCATTTTAGTTACCGTCAAGATACTCCCCTTGAAATGCCATTTTCTTGTTCCAGCACTTCTCCCATCTCTAGAAACATTTCCTGTACTTATGTTTTGTTACCATGTCCAGAGCGATGTTTCCTAACCTTGTTTCTGGGGTGGTACAACTTTTTTGTAACCAACAACATCCCAAAGCACACTATTGTTTTACTAACGACAAACACATTATATCTGATTTACATGCTCAACTGTCTGAAGCAAGTGAAAAAGCAGCTCTGAAAGCATCTCCCCATGGCTTGCCCTTCACTGCCTCATAGATGACTCATATGCCAACTATCCACCAGCCCTGTGAGACTCACTGGTCACCACACATCCAGACAGATGGACTCTAGCAGTCAGGAGACATATCTGACATGCCCTAAGTGCTATATTTGCAATACAGAGATCATGGAGCTGCTTTTATGCTAGCTTCACCAGGTAGTTCTGCCCACTGCAGAAAGGTCTCAACCTTGCGCTACACTATTATTTCCAGGACACACCAGGGTACCTCAGTTGACTGTTTGAAAAACACTGATCTAGAGTCTTCTGTAATTTCTGTCTGGCTTTCTTCCACAGTATCAAATTGTCTTCCCTTTAGTCTTGTAGCAGTGCTACTTGAAATGGACTGCAACTCCCAGCAGCCCCGAAAGCACTGCACTTTTGGGGAGCTTTGCCTTTTTCCGAGGTGGCTACTGGGAGAAAGAAGATGATGCAGGGGATTTAAAATGGAGCTGAAAGAAGTCAAAAGGATTGTGATTGTCTCCTTGGCCTCATCCAGCCATTTGGGTCCTCCGCAATGAGGATCCTGTGAGCTGGATCACCGTCCGGGAATCGCGCCACATGGCCGTAGTGCCGTAACTGATGCTCCCTCACAATGCAGGTAATGTCACTGCTCTCTCCATTGCAGCAATTTGTTTGGATTACAATACCCTGTGGATTACAGTTTTCACTGGATTTGTTTTCTTGTTCTGTGTCTGCTTGTTTGAGTGGAGTTGTATTTGTCTTTGTTTTCGAAGCATACTCCAATCCTCTTTTTGACTTCAGAAGTACGGTAGGACAAACTTTGCATTGCATTTAGAAGGTTCTTTGTGGTGAATTTCATTTCATTCATCACCATCATCTGCATCTGTAAAACCTAACTGTGTTGTGGAATGTGCTGTCAGTGTTTTCATTTAGTGCATATTGTCTGTGAATTGGCAAATAATTTCAAGTGGAGTCCAAAAAGTATTGAGGTGCCAAAGAGGTCTTCCCTCACCATCTCTTATATATTTTCCAAAATATAAAACAAAATTCAGTGCTCGAGGGCACAAAAATGTCAGGTCACGTCAGGTTGGGGAGCATGCACTGGTACAGCATGTTGCTGCACCCACCACATGACAAAACTACTTGGAATACCAGTTGGCAACTCCTCAGGCAGACACGTGGTCCAGTCCCACCATCTAGAAATAACCATGTATCTGCAGCAGCCAGATGTTATGTCCCCTTGGCCTGGTCCAGCCATTTGGGTCCTCAGCATTGAGGACTCTGTGAGCCGGATCACCCTTGGGGAATCACACCACATGGCCGTAGTGCCATAACTGACACTCCCTCACAATGCAGATAATGTGCCTCATTCAGGAATCCATGAACAACCTCTAATTTAACACAAAATCAAACCAGCAGTAGCCAAGGATTCTCCAAAGAGACACAGTACCGAAGAAGTCCAGTCTTCATCTCAGGTCACTGGATAACGTCCATGTCTCTCGACCATATAGCAACACAGGAAGCACCAGGGGCCTCATGCATAAGGCCTAGTGCGTAGAATTCACACTAAAACATGGCGTATGGACAAAAGCGGAAATGTGCATATGCACAAAAAAATTCAGATGCATAAATCTCTGCAAATGCCAACTTCCACGTTCTTCCACTCCATAAATCCTGGTCATCATGAAAAGAAACACACGCAGACGTGCCTGCTGCCACTCCCAAACTCCTCCCAGAATTACGCCTCTTTGAATATGTAAGTCAATATAAATAGCCCTTAATCTCTGTGTTCTGTGAAAAGGCAATAGCAAAAGCATGGCGGGAAATAAAAGAATTTCAGCGAGTG
The DNA here is from genome assembly GCF_900747795.2 of Erpetoichthys calabaricus. NCBI lineage: Eukaryota > Metazoa > Chordata > Cladistia > Polypteriformes > Polypteridae > Erpetoichthys > Erpetoichthys calabaricus. The sequence continues at coordinate 8,766,348 of NC_041394.2, forward strand.
GAGGCAAAGAAAAACATACTATTTGTTGGTTTAAGCAGTGGTATAAACAACCAAAGGAAGTTGATCGAGTGATATAGTGTTGGAGAAACCTCGAAAGCTCAAATTCACAAAGTCGCACAGTGCTCGAAATAAAAGATATCAAAGTCGCTGTGAAAAGGCGAGTCATAGCCCACCGTCTGAGTGTCATATGAAAGCTTATTAGGGTACAGAGAACAGAAGAAGAAAAATAGGCACACAGTGGGGAAAAATCATGAAATGTCAACTTTCAAAATTTCCACTTTAATGACGTAGTTTATTTTGCCATTAAAGTAGAACATCACAAACTTCATCTTTAAATCGTTTAATTTACTAGTTTCTCAAATCCCATCGTAACTAAAGTAGCATATTAAATGCTTTGTTTTGTATGTGTTCTTCTATGTGTGTGCTCTTACGATAGGACACAGAATCCATTACATTCGTGATATTACAGCTCTCTGAATAATTTAAATACTGAGATGTATACATGATATCATTTTCATGATGTTAGGAGTTAAAGCATGTTATTAAACATGGGAACACGGTGGCGCAGTGATAGTGACGAGCTGGCGCCCTGTCCAGAGATTGTTCTTGCCTCAAGCAAGATGAAATAATTTACTGCAGCAATACTGTCTCTCTCAAAAGTACTAACCCCCAATTCCTGTCCTTCCTTTTCTTTCTCCAAGTACCCAATCGCCACACAATCAGCTCTGTAATAGACGTTAGGCCATCTGTAAGTTTAGAACTCCGATTCTTCAAAACTTTTAAGGAACATTGTAATATCTTCATAGTACATGTTTAATTATTCCATCCATCTAACCTTCCAGTGTTGCACCAGCCCCAGCAAAAATACAGTGCGAGGCAGGAACAATCCTTGAATGGGGTGCCAATCCATGAAAGGGATGTGGATCTAAAAAAGAAAGGGAAACCACACTTGAACAAAAGCACTCGTTCACCAAGCATTTAGCTGACGTGAAAATGTGAGTGGCTTTACAGCAAGTTTAGGTTTTATACATCGCGATTTGAGCATGGAAGCAGGCTTATGCAACATTTTTGTGTGTACGCATCATTTGTACATGAGGCTCCAGGACTTTAAAGACTTGGACCTTCGTGCTTTTGAAAAGATATATCGGTAGCTCCACACACCCCTTTCCAATGACCTCATGACCCTCCATGCTCTCCCAATCCGTCTACTGACTTGATAGGAAGAGTCACCAGAGACATGAATGTCCCAGTCGAGTTAAGTAAACCTCTCAATGAGGTTGACACTCTCTCTGCAGACAGACACACTGCTGGTGGCCGAGCCTAAGAGGTCATTAAAGGCCTGGCTCTTGGTTTTTATCAGGACACACGCAAGCCCAGACACTCAGACTCCTCACTCAGTCTCTCAAGAGCCCTGATCAGAGCCTCCATTGATTCCGCAAAGATCACAGCATCCTCAGCAAAGTCCAGATCAGAGAATCTCTCTTCACTCTGCCAAACACTCAGACCATGTAAGCATTGAACAGAGTAGGAGGAAAAACACACCCCTGATAAACTTACTGGGAAAAATGCAGAGGTGCTAATTCCTCTCTGCACAGCACTTACAGTACTAGTGGACAGGCCGGCCATGACATCCAGCAACTTTGGGGGTATCATGTAAAGTCTCAGGATATCCCACAGGGCAGCTTGATCAACTGAGTCGAACACTTTACAAAAATTGACAAAGGCTGCAAAGAAACTCTGCCAATATTTGATTTTGCACTCCATGAAAACCCTCAGTGCCAGAATGTGGTCGATGGTAGACTTCTTAGGTTTAAAACCAGACTGTTCCGATCACTGGTAGGTGAGCAAGTGATCATGGATCCTATTGAGAATGATCCTAGCAAGGACCTTATCCGGCACTGAGAGCAGCGTTATCCTCCTGTGGCTGCCATAATCCAGGTGATCACCCTTCCCTTTCCAGATAGGGACAACAAATTCCATTTTCCAGTCTCCCAAATGGAAGCAAAGAACGTCATATCAGAAGAGAATATTCAGGAACCTAAGATTGCAGTAAATTCTTGCTTATTTAAGAACACTCAGAATGACTTTCATTCGGGATTTCAGATTTTCAACACTAAAACTCTAGAATACGATTTCTGATCTGCCTTTCAGATGAAAGTTTGTTTAATCACTTGTTCGGAGTCTATTTCAATTTTGCATTTTTGGCCTCTGCCACCTGAGAACATATTTTAATAGCGATTCTCTCTATTTCCATGGAAAGACTCTCTCACTCACCACACATGTAAACTAACAATGTGCTATTATGTATTTTTTTTTCTGAGGAGTGGCACTCATTTTAAAATATAATACAATAACAAAAGTGTTGATGGAATCAAGGGGTTCAGACAAAAATACGAGGGATGTTCAAAAAGTTTCCGCACCTTTTTTGAACTCTGTTTATTAAGAATTTCAAAAACAAATCAAAATCACTTTTCTAATAGTCACTTTCTTTTGTAATGCAATTTTCCCAGCGTTGTGCCAACTTTTTAATGCCATCAGCAAAAAATGTTTTTGGTGGAGCACGTAGCCACTAATGCGCCGCTGCTTTCACATCATTATCACACGGCTGTAGCTGGACGTCCGGAGCGCGCTGCATCCATCACACTAGTACGCCCATTTTCAAACATTTCAATCCACTCATAGACGACTCTACGAGAGAGAACTTTATCCCCATACTGAGCACACATGCGGAGATGAATTTATGCTTCTGGCACACCTTCTGCCCACAAAAAAGCACATGACAGAACGCTGTTCCTCTTTGGTGCAGTTTGTAAGTTTCGCAGCCATCTTCACCACAGGGTGACAACTCTGATACTAAACTGCAAGGGCAGCCGGATTGCCAGACCGAACTAGTCACAAGACACTCTCAGACACAACCAATCACTACTCCTCCCATCTTCATTGTTTCCAACGAAAATATAAAAGTGCGGAAACTTTTTGAATGTCCCTCATACATCAATATTCCTTATTCACCTTCTTTTTCTAAAATATTGAGTACAGTTATGAAGCCCAAGAAGATGACAGGTCATGGGAGCGGGTGGAAGGAGGAGGTTCTCACATGGTGATATCCAGAGAACTGCGGTGACCAGCAGAGGTGGCAGCTCTGTGAAATGCAGGTATCAGAAGATGTGACAGTTCACATCCATGATGACTGACTGAGGTGGCAGATCGCGGGTGTCACACATATGTGTTTAGGAGGCAGCCAGCAAGCCCTGAGGTGAGTGATACCACAAGAGACGAAGGGTAGATTTTCCTCCACCTAGCCATTACTTCACTCTCCTGTTTCCGCAATCCATTACAGACGCCCCTTCCTCCTCTCCCGAAGGGACTTTACTTCTGGCTCCGACGGGATGACGTCACTTCCGGCTTTAAGTCCAGTGGACATTATATGGGGCTATATCCCAACTCTTAGTGGAGTTGTCACAAGTCTTCCTTTCAATATTACATGAGATAGTCTGCATCACAGGGAACTTCCACGGTCCGGACAAGAATGGGGAATGGGGAGTGAGAAGGTAGGCCATGGATTTAAATCTCCATTTTGGATTTTAACATATTTATTGGGGCGGCACGGTGGCGCAGTGGTAGCGCTGCTGCCTCGCATTAAGGACACCTGGGTTCGCTTCTCAGGTCCTCTCTGCGTGGAGTTTGCATGTTCTCCCCATGCCTGCGTGGGTTTCCTCCGGGCGCTCCGGTTTCCTCTCACAGTCCACAGACATGCAGGTTAGGTGGATTGGCGATTCTAAATTGGCCCTAGTGTGTGCTTGGTGTGTGGGTGTGTGTGCCCTGCGGTGGGCTGGCGCCCTGCCCGGGATTTGTTCCTGCCTTGCACCCTGTGGGATTGGCTCCAACAGACCCCTGTGACCCTGTGTTAGGATATAGCGGGTTGGATAATGACTGACTGACTGACATATTTATTGGATTATATACTTGCAACCTAATGGACACTGAGTTTAGATTATGGCTCGATTTTATGAAGTATTGATTTATTTATTGAACTATTTATTGACTGATTTATTTAAATTTGCACTGTTTTCACCTTTACACATTTTTTATAATAAACTCAGCTCTTCATTTGAACTCAATGTTCTGCTTGTTCGCTCCCTCACCCTGGTCCAATCGAGGTGACATTGGCTCAGGGTCCAGGTCATTATCATATGGTGGCAGCGGTGGGATGGCTGGTAGAAAGGAGGGAATCAACATGAGAAAAGGTCAGAGTATCAGGAGCTCAACCCAAAGGATAGGGGACAGTGCAACCAGAAACAAAGGATGATGGACTTAATGATTTGAATTGTTTAATATTAGTTTTATGTATTGTATTGTTCATTTATCCTATTTGTGATTTTTGGGGTGGGAGTGGGAGAATTGCAGTGTCTGGTTTTAAAGAGTGCAACATGCCATGGCCACCTCATCCTTGGGCTATCAGATTCATCACATGTCAAATGCGACACATGTGACTGATAATTTATGGAGTGGGGTGTGAGCTGAGATGAGTTAAGGGGGCATTTATTGGTATTAATTTTTAGTTCCTTTTCCTGGTTTTATAAAGTCAGCCACCTGACCACAGTTTGGAGTGCCACAGGAAAAGTTGTGCATACTTAAATCAATAAAATTTCAGTTTTCGATTTCTCAATAAATTTACAAACCTTTCTGAAAACTTGTTATTACTTTTTCATGTCAGGCTGTTGAGCGAAGATTAATAGCAAACTGGCAAGTTTATCCATCTGAAATAAAATCTACAACACAGGAAAGCATGCAGAGAGTGAAGGGGTTTGAATATTTTTTGAATCAATCGTAAATACCTTCTGATGGCAGCAGAACATCTGGTAGGAGTTTTTGTGTTTTTCCAAGAGAAGTTTAAAGAATTTCCTGTTTTCTGTTGAGAAATCAAGCTCATATCGCTAACGGCACAAACAGTTCCCCACCCATTCTGCTTCATTTTAAACTATTCCTGCACGGTGGGAGCAATTTGCATTACTGGCAGCACTGGAAAAGTAATGATGGCTTTACTTTGATTTCCAGATTAAAGGTATGTGGGCAGCACACCACTTCCAGTATCCCCTCTTGATTCTCAGGTTCCACAGGGAGAAGAAAGAGTGGAGGTAAATATGCTGTAAACATTTTGCTTCAGATGAGCTTTTCCTTTAATGTCTGATAGGGCAGATGTGCTAGCAGGCCTCCGTGGTTTGAAGCCTCCACCAAAACCTCATTGTAGTTATTAAAAAAGCAGAATGTGATTACCTGGCCCCTGGTGTACTACCCTTAGGCGACTACCAGCTTTCTCTTCCTGATGGATTCCGAGGTTTTCTTCCAAAGAAATAACATAAAAATATGTTTACTCAGCTGGTAGTACGTTGAAAACAGCAGCGTGTGGGGTCAGGTGGCAATACTACTAACAGATTTAACTGCCATTTTCTCTTACACTGTTTTCTAATCAGAATTGCTGTATTCAAAATGACAGCAGTATGTTTGCAGTCATGACTGGAATAGTGGAAGAAACTGAACACTGTAAAACCAAGAAAGTAGCAGCAGATGGTTAATACAGTAGACCCCCGCAAAGTCGCGGTTCAGAGTACGCGGCCTCAGTCATTCACAGATTTTTCCTTAGAACCTATCTAATAATTGATAGATAGATAGATAGATAGATAGATAGATAGATAGATAGATAGATAGATAGATAGATAGATAGATAGATAGATAGATAGATAGATAGATAGATACTTTATTAATCCCAAGGGGAAATTCCCATACTCCAGCAGCAGCATACTGATAAAGAAAATATTAAATTAAAGATTGATAACAATGCAGGTATAACAGACAATAACTTTGTATAATGTTAACATTTAACCCCCAGGGTGGAATTGAAGAGTCGCATAGTTTGAGGGAGGAACGATCTCCTCAGTCTGTCAGTGGAGCAGGATGGTGACAGCAGTCTGTCACTGAAGCTGCTCCTCTGTCTGGAGATGATCCTGTCCAGTGGATGCAGTGGATTCTCCATGATTGACAGGAGTCTGCTCAGCGCCCGTCGCTCTGCCACAGATGTCACACTGTCCAACTCCATGCCAACAATACAGCCTGCCTTCCTCACCAGTTTGTCCAGGCATGAGGCATCCCTCTTCTTTATGCTGCCTCCCCAGCACACCACCACAACACCACGTAGAAGAGGGCGCTTGCCACAACCGTCTGGTAGAACATCTGCAGCATCTTATTGCAGGTGTTGAAGGATGCCAGCCTTCTAAGGAAGTATAGTTAGCGGAAACCGCAAATATCCTCCGCAATTTTAACAGGTTTTTTCATGGCAATACTGTACTGTAGAGAGAACAGGAAGCAACTTTAATGGAAAACGCGGCTTGGGATGGTGAAAGTAGCCAATAGAATTTGAAACTGCAACTCCCAGCAGTCCTTGCAGTGGCTCCGATTGGTCTTCTGCTGAGGGTGCAGGGGCTAATGGGGTCAAAGGATGTCAGTGCGGCTTTTAAAAAGGGGGCCGGTTGACCAAAAGCAAAAAAAAAGTTTTTGTAGTTTGTGTTTCAAGTTCCTGTATCTCTGCCTGCCTTGTGTTGGGTTACCTGTACTTATTAGTTTTGTCCTGGATCGTTTCGTGGTTGGCATCTGGATTGTCTGACATCTGCCTGTGTACATGAGGACTGTAAGTGGATTCGTGGCCATCCTGCAAAGAAAGGAGCGCTCCTGAATCTGTCCACCCGTCTCCACCATTTCAGGAACTAGCGGTAGGACAATCTTTAAATTCCCATTCAATGTGCAGATCTCTGGACTCTCTGTTTTCATGAATGTTTTTCATGATTTACTGTGTGTGTTTTGTTTGTGCTTTGTTGTATTTAATGTGTAATCGCCGTAAGGGGAACAGGGGTGGTTTCGTTGTTTTCATTTGTTTCATTTGTTATCATTACATTCTTTATTTGCTGTTTGATTACCGGTTTGCTTTGTTTTTGTCTCTGTTTGTGAATGCGTACGGGTCGGGCCAAGGCTGGGTGCGTCCCTGGAATCTCCACCATAAAAATAAATAAATCGCCGTCTTCTCGACGGTGTGAATCTTAGCAACACCGTACCGCTACAGCATTATTCATTTCTCCTTGCTGCTGATTGATTGTGATGCATCCCCAGTGTTCTTGTGTTTTCCATGTTGTTCCTCTTAACCCTTAAACTGCCACAACTTGCTATAGTTGTTTCCCAGTGAAATTTTGCGAGCATGCAGGAGCTGATCAGTCAGTGCTGTACATTCGTTGAGCAGCCAGCTCATGACCACTGCCAGCGCTAGAAGACACGGACGCTCCTCAAAAAACCCCTCTTAAAAAACGCTGATAGACTACCTTCACATTGCTCCCTTACTTGCTGGGCTTACTTGCGGCTGCTCCATCACGTGATATGCTTCTTGCGCGACGCTACACTTACTTAAAAGCCTGAACAGCATGTGTCCTTTTTGGCTGATTGCTTTATTTCTCTCTCCTCCCGCAGACATTCTCTGCTCCTGTTGGGGGTCCCGCTATTGTTGTGCTCCCCTATGATGTTTGCCTATTTTTTTAATCGAGAACTAACTGCATACTGAGCTCATTACACTTCTGAAAGAGACATGTTTGTTTGAAGTGTTTGAATAAAATTCCTGTCTCTACAATCTCCTGTGTTTCTGTGCAATTCTGTGACCTCACTGTCCCTGGGATTGAGACGCTGCACTAGACGAGCCTGCCAGCGTCAGCCTTACCTCTGTGTGCTTGAGTGCAGCCAGTTCAAGTGCAGTTGGCTCGGTGATTTCATCCATGGTGTCAGTTACACCTTGTACATATTGTTCCAGTAGTTTTTAAATAGTTTTTACAGTTCATTAGCAGGGTGTAAAATGATCAGTGTTGCAGTAATTGTGATGCTCTTTGCATGAAAAAAATGTGTTCCATTAAAATTTCACTTTTTCTTTATGAATTGTGATGTTTACTTAAAGTGCAGCAAAAAAGTATTTGGCGTCCAGGGATGCATTAACCCCCAAGTATGTGGCAGTTTAAGGCTTAAAGCCCCAAGATGCCAATGAAACGCCCTGCACCTTCTAAGGCTTCTGGCAATGAAAACGCACTTGCATGAATTACAGTACATATAGCGGTAACATCGGTATTTTACAGTACATTCTAGCACTGTGGGAGACATAGCAATACAGTACTGTGCAGTATACACATTTACCTTTACATTCTGTATTTTTAGTTAATGTATTAAGCTGAGTTTAAAATTAAACTGTGTTGGGGCATATTTTGGATTTAAACTATAAAAATAGGACATTTTTTAACCACATCCAAAATTTGTGGTTTTTCACAATTCGCGGGTGCTTTAGGAACGTAACCCCCGTGAATTTTGGGGGTGTACTGTAATCCACCTCCAGTTAGAAGAAAGATTTATGGCTGATTCCCAAGAATTAAGTGCTACCCACTCTCACAAACATTGCGCCTTGGGTAAGAGCTTAAAGGCTATTGTGGTGGCGGTGGTGTTTTCTAATTCCTCTTCTCTTCCTCTCCCTGCAGCCTGGATAATTGTCAACCTTTCCACTTCTGATGTCACTTTTGGTGTCTGTCCACCTGGACACACCTCTCCCTGCCTCGCCTGAATGACGCCATATTGAAGCAGCCACTCTTCTTTTTTAATGAATTTATAACTTGTATTTGTCTCAGTTATATGGGGTTTGCCTGTGTCTTTATGATTGCTTGTGATTTTCTTACAGGAACTATCATCTATCTATCTATCTATCTATCTATCTATCTATCTATCTATCTATCTATCTATCTATCTATCTATCTATCTATCTATCTATCTATACTAATAAAAGGCAAAGCCCTCACTGACTGACTCACTGACTGACTGACTGACTGACTCACTCATCACTAATTCTCCAACTTCCCGTGTAGGTAGAAGGCTGCAATTTGGCAGGCTCATTCCTTACAGCTTACTTACAAAAATTAGGCAGGTTTCATTTCGAAATTCTACGCGTAATGGTCATAACTGTAACCTGTTTTTTGTCCATATACTCTAATGGAGGAGGCGGAGTCACGTATCGCGTCATCACGCCTCCTACGTAATCACGTGAACTAAAAACAAGGAAGAGATTTACAGCACGAGTCAAACGCGGGAACGAAGGTAAAAGACATTAATTTTTGAGTGTCTTTTAATACTGTGTAAGCATACATATTAACACATGTGCAATTAAACGTGTGCATTTACGGGGTGATTTCTCAGGCTTAAAAGCTCGCCTTTTATCAAACGCGGGAACAAAGGTAAATAACGTTAATTGTTGAGTGTCTTTTAATACTGTGTAAGTATACATATTAACACATGTGCAATTAAACGTGTGCATTTACGGGGTGATTTCTCAGGCTTAAAAGCTTGCCTTTTATTAAAGAGGTAAATGCAAACTGTTTTCATTCTGAAGGGCACAAACCACGTTAGATTTCATGCTCAAGAGTAAACTCAGCACACAGCTTGGTCATATTACAAGCGGTTCATTTTCCTCAGTTTCTTCTTAATAAAATTTTTAAAGCAGTACTTCGCCGCTGCGAAGCGCGGGTATTTTGATATATATCAAAATATATCGCGTCATCATGCCTCCCACGTAAGCACGTGAACTGACCCGCTGCCGTTTGCAATGCCATATTCGCGAGATACAAGTTTAATGAGAAGACACGAGGTATAAACGACAGTTTGGATCACTTTGTAACAGAGTTAAAATTGCTGTAGCGAGAAACTTTTAACTGCTGGGTCATTAAATAAACCCGTGGACATCGCAACATCACACAAGACAGCGGCTCACGTGAAGTGACTGAACGCAGCAGGAGTGATCACTTTGATGAATCAAACTTGTTCAAAAAACACATAACACAATTGATAAGGTACGAAAACAATATGAAACCGATTGTGGATTTGCGTACAGCCACTTAAACTTTGTGACGGCACGAGACTTCAGGTCACGTGTCTGCAAAAGAACGTCATTGAGGCAACTATTTTTACTGGCGGTGGCTCAGGGGAGAAAGTTTTTATTCCTCGCATCCCCGTTATACCCTCTGATCTCCCATTTCAATTCAAACGCCTCCAATTTCCACTAAGGCTGTGCTTCGCAATGACAATTAATAAGTCTCAGGGACAGACCCTACAAAAGGTTGGCATTGATTTGAGGCAATTTTTTTACATAGCAAACTGTACGTTGCATGCTCAAGAGTAAGCTCAGCACACAGCTTGGTCATATTACAACCAGAGGGGCGAACTGACAACGTGCTATACAAAGAGATCCTTAACAAATAATTATTGATTCATTTTCCCTCAGTTTAAAAAGGTTTACTTTTCTTCTTAATAAAAATTTTAAAGCAGTACTTTGCCGCTGTGAAGCACGGTTATTTTGATATATATCAAAATATATCGCGTCATCACGCCTCCCACGTAAGCACGTGAACTGACCCGCTGCTGTTTGCAATGCATATTCGCGAGATACAAGTTTAATGAGAAGACACTTTTAACTGCCGGGTCTTAGCTAACATTAAATAAACCCGTGGACATTGCAATATCACACAAGAGAGCGGATCACGTGAAGTGACTGAACGCAGCAGGAGTGATCACTTCGATGAATCAAACCTGTTCAAAAAACAAATAACACAATTGATAAGGTACGAACAGAATATGAAACCAATTGTGGATTTGCGTACAGCCACTGAAACTTTGTGATGGCACGAGACTTCAGGTCACGTGTCTGCAAAACAACCTCATTGAGGCAACTATTTTTACTGGCGGTGGCTCAGGGGAGAGAGTTTTTACTCCTCTCATCCCCTTTATACCCTCTGATCTCCCATTTCAATTCAAACGCCTACAATTTCCACTAAGGCTCTGCTTCGCAATCACAATTAATAAGTCTCAGGGACAGACCCTACAAAAGGTTGGCATTGATTTGAGGCAGGACTGCTTTTCACATGGCCAACTGTACGTTGCATGCTCAACAGTAAGCTACCACACAGCTTGGTCATATTACAACCAGAGGGGCGAACTGACAATGTGCTATACAAAGAGATCCTTAACAAATAATTATTGATACATTTTCCCTTGGTTTAAAAAGGTTTACTTTTCTTCTTAATAAAAATTTTAAAGCAGTACTTCGCCGCTGCGAAGCGCGGGTATTTTGATATATGTATGTAGATATGTGTGTGTATATATATATATATATATATATATATATATATATATATATGTAGATATGTGTATATATATATATATATATATATATATATATATATATATATATATATATATATATATATATATATAAGACAGCAACACTCATAACAATAACAACACAATTACATTGACAATCATGTTACGTTATTTTTAAAATGTTTCCTTTACTTTTTCATATCCTCTTTAACACACTACTTCTCCGCTGCGAAGCGCGGGTATTTTGCTAGTCAGTTATATAGTGCCGTTCACATCTATCTATCTATCTATCTATCTATCTATCTATCTATCTATCTATCTATCTATCTATCTATCTATCTATCTATCTATCTATCTATCTATCTATCTATTATATAGTGCCATTCACATCTATCAGTTATATAGTGCCTTTCACATCTATCTATCTATCTATCTATCTATCTATCTATCTATCTATCTATCTATCTATCTATCTATCTATCTATCTATCTATCTATCTATCTATCTATCTATCTATCTATCTATCTATCTGTTGATGATGCACCATCTGCTGGAATAACAAATGCAATTCATTTTATTGATGGATACATTGCATACACTGTAAACATTAATGCTAACATCTGCTTTGATTATTTCAATTTCAACCATCTTAGACAGGTAGTACAGTTAATTCATTTGTAAATTCATAGCATTCTATATACTCATTTTTTTTGCTATTCTAGAGTACTCACTATGGTGTCCCAGTATTAAAAATCTAGTCTATGCTTATGCTCCAACAGGCAATAAATTCTGGTGAAACAGATTAAATTCCAAATGTTTTTGATTTAGATGATGCCTGGCAGAAAATGGGTGATATGCAGTGGTGCCCAGAGACGTAGCAACCAGACAGACACACAGACACTTGTCCTTTTATTAAGGTATCGAATATCTACGTACTTCTCGACCACACTTGTCCCTCTTGACCTATGATGGGCTGATGCCTTATCCAGTGCTGTCTGCTGCCTTGCACCCGATGCTGCCTTGTTTAGCTGTGGCTCCTATGACTCTAAATTGGATTTCATGGGTTTGAGAATGACTTACAGACTCATTGACTGACTTTGCATTTCTAAAGTTAAAGTTCTTTGTAATTTAAATCAAAGTCAGCCATGATTTATGTGCTCAGACTTTCTCATTTTGCCTCCAAGGTAATGAACTAGCTGACATTTCATGTGAGACTTTAAATATGGCCTTAGAGAGCAGCCTCACTGAAGGCGTTTCAGTCTTTACTTCCAATTAGCATCCCGCAGAACCTCCATGGTTGTTCTTGAGAGACGTGGGGTCCCCGATGGCTCCTTTTGGAACTGACAGCTCTGCTCTTAGTGTAATTCACTGGTTGCAGCTGCATATACAAATAGCAGTGGAGAGAGAAGGTTACACTTTGTTCATTTTAGTTTATATATTTAATATACTGTAGAATTTTACTATTAGTGCAAAAATCAGCTATAAAATCAATTGGCAAAGCTGATATTTATGGTGTCAGAACATTGTTTTTACACTGGTCAACTCCCCACTTCATACCAACCCATTACATTTCAAAAGAAAATATCTCTTACTTGAGGCCATTAGTGAGTGAAATCCACTCGTTATTGTGCCTGAATAGCAAAACAGGAGGTAGAGAGGTGGTCACAAAACCACAAAATGAAGAGAGAAACATGCAAACAAATACCCAAGGAACAATAGCAGTGGTCAAAACACATGAAAATGACGAGCATTAATAATCATGGTGATATGGCGATAATTTTTCTTATTTTATTCATGGGCAGAGTGGTGGCTTTGAGTCTAGGGCTCTGCACTGGTAATCAGAAGGTTGCCGGTTCAAATCCCGTAAACGCCAAAAGTGACTGTACTTCGTTGAGCTCTTAACTTGCAATTGCACCGTCCTGGGTATGACATTAATCTTCATCCAGCCCTGCAAGTAGGCCCTCCAGCTCTGCAGGGAAATCTTGGGGGTTGGTGGCTGGATTGGCACTCCAGACACCATAAAGAACCTGCACGCTGTTCCATTCCATCTGATCTAGTGTGGTGCTGATGTGTCACCCATTGGATGGCTTCACTTGGGTCCTAATCTGGGATCCTGAGTTGGTTTGTCATGTGGTGGGTAAGGCAATGCACTGTATCAGCAGGTGTTCCTAACCTCTCTCTTTAATCAAGAATCCAAGAATAAAACAATAATAAAAATCATTCAAATGACACATAGATGTGAATCTCCATATGCAAGGAAAAGTAACATCCACCATGGACATTGCGGTGTCTGTTTGCTCAGCATGACTGCAAGAAGAAATGATTGAGCTGCGTTTGTGTGTCTGCTTTTATCCCTTCAGCGCTAACTTTTACACGTACCATAAATTTACAGCAGCTGTTACAGACTCACATCTAATGTATCGTTTTTATCATATAATAGTAACAATAACAGCAACTCAGTGATCAAAATGATAAATGCAAGGAGGACCTGGGATCAAACTCACAATCTCTTGATTACGAAACAGCAGTTCTTACCTGTGCAGCAGCCAAGTGGACATGTCTACTTTGTATCTTCAGTTTTTACACATTGACAGCAACATGTAAATTGAATAATTTCTTTTTCTTCTGCCATATTCTTGATTAAAAGTGCACGTGTTTTATTTGTATCTTTTGTGTTTATTTGATATTTGGACTTCAGTTTTCACATATTATACACATCATGTCAACATTTTGTCAATTATTATTACAACATGAAAAATGTTTCTGTTTTAGTTATGTGTTGAACATTTCTTGCGTTTCTCACATTTCCATTTACACACATCATTGTAGACACAGAACACACATGAAATGCATGTATTCCAAATCACAAGATATTATTTACCTTCTACAACTCCAGGCACCTCACACACAGATAAAGAGACTTCAGCTGTGAGACTTTTCTGTCCGACTTCAGCTGCCTCGGTGGGTGATGGGATAGCAGGCTGCTTGCTGCTTGTGCTGATTGACACATTTACAAAACAAAAGACGCTGATGAGGAGGTGCAAAGGAATTTAAGGTGGCCCGGCATAGCAAATATTTTCATAGACTTCAGGGATTCTAGTGTTAACTACTTCTAGGCAAAAGATGTAATCCAAATTAGAAAAAATGATGTATTGTAATAAAATCCACCTTATGCAAGTGCTTTTTTAAACTTTGTATAAGAAGATATAACTTCCTCCCCTAAGCCCCAGCACACTCCTACTGCCGGATGGGAATTGTTGCCTCTGCACTGCCATCAGATGAAAAATATAGGCAGATAAAGGTTTTTTTTATTTATACTGTACTAAGCACCTTTCCTCCTGGGTCAATGATGCAAATTTCACTGGACATGAAATGGCGTCATTTCATATTTTTATTTTTTATAAAGTGAAATTTGCAAGTTTCGGATTTTTTCTTGAATCGCTGGCTCATCACTGAAAGGATGAGGCCTTCACGGTACTCCCAGTAAAGTGATCAATGTCCTAAAAGCAATATCTGACTATTGCCACAATTCAAATAATCTGCCTATGAAATACACACACCCAAAGTCTGCATGACGAAGGGGGGATTGAACTAGATACAATCAAGAAGACCGATTTCCCACCTGATCCAATTATTTGGATTTATTATTCATGTACTTTTTAATTGAGATACAGCAATGTTAAAAAGTCAATCTCCTCTTCCAGAATTCCTCTATTTTTGTCACAAAGTGTTTTCAGGTCTTCAAACAAAAATCTAACATTAGATCAGGAAACCCAAGTGAGCAAACAACACATTTTCTACACATGTCATTTACATAATGAACAACTGGCGCTGTGTGAAAGAGTAATTTTCCCCAAGATAAATGAATCCAATTAAAAGGATATTTTGAGTCAGCTGAGTGAACATAGCCGGATTTGATTACAGCCCACTGTGCAAACCTCACTTACTGTGACCCTTACCATCACAGTAAAGTTGCCTGAATGGAAACTGATAAAAAGTCCACAACGATACGATCAAAGAACATTCCTAAAATAATTAGAACTTCTATTGATATCATTTTGGAAAGAGTTACAAAGCCTCTTCTCAGAATCCACCTGTGATGCACCCATGCCTTTCAAATCCTGGCACAACCCTAAACCCTGGACATTTAGAACATTAGAACAGTCTAGACAAGTACAGGCCATTAAGCCCTACAAAGCACACCATTCCTATCCATTTAATTTTTCTAAAATAACATCAAGTCTAGTTTTGAAAGTCCCTAAAGTCCTACTGTTCACCCCAGTACTTGGTTGCTTATTTTAAGTGTCTATTGTTCTCTGTGTTGTAGAGGATGGTTGATGCCCTTGCCGGGCTAGGATGCCTCCGAAATAGAAAGACCGGAAAGATTCCCACAGGGCACACTGGGACTTGGAGTTTTTAGGCCCAGCCCTGTTGGGTTCTGTGGGTGCAACTAGGGGAGTGCTGCAGGGACTGCAAAGCTTCATTGGGCTACCACCCTACCCCGAAGTACTTCTGGACCAAGCCTACGGGACAGCAGAAGTACTCCTGAGTATTATATACATGGAGCCAGCTTCCACTGCTTCAGGAGCCAGAGTTGGGAAGGAGAAGACAAAGCTTGCTGGAGGAAGGAGGAGGTGGAAGAGAGAAAGAGAGGAGCCAAGGACAAAGAATTGCTGTGTGCTTTATTGAGCTTGTAGTGTTCCTGCTGATGGGAAATGATTAAGGAAGCGTTTCCCACAAATAAAATCCTGTGTGCAGTCCAGGAACTCTAAACCTAAATCAGCTCACTCCTGCCTGAATGTGATTGAACTGCTCTTCCTCGCACTTTCCCTCACTCTCTACAAGTACCTGGGAGTTTACATAAACAGCAGTCTGGACTGGTCTGACAACACAGTGCTATGTGAACTGAGCCAAGACATAAACCAAAGGATGCCATTAAAAAGTATAATAAAATAATATAATATCCCTCGCTATATCATGCTCCTCAGCAAAAAAACAGTGTCTGTCTGTGTCCGGTCTTGGTAGCTGGGGCTCCACCTGCAGGCCACAGTGTCAAGAAAACCTTTGTAATGTTTGTGTGAAATTTTCCTTTAACAGGTTTCTAACTGTGTCCCCCGTGTTCCTGATAAACCCATTTTAAAGTCACTGTCTCGATCCACTGGACCAATTTCTTTCATTATTTTAAACACTTCAGTCAGGTCTTCCCTTCATCTCCAGTAAAGGCTGAGCTCTTTAACTCTTTCCACATAACTCATCCCCTGTAGCCCTGGAATCAGCCTAGTCGCTCCAACAAAGCCCACCAGTCCTATCCATTTAATTCTTCTAAAATAACATCTGGCTGAGTTTTTAAAGCCCCTAAAGTCCTCCTTTCTACAACACTACTTGGTCACTTATTCCAAGTGTATGTGGTTCTCTGTGTAAAGAAAAATGTCATAATGTTTGTGCGAAATATCCCCATAACAAGTTTCCAACTGTGCCCCTGTGTTCTTGATGAACTCATTTTAAAGTCACCGTCTCAATCCACTGGACTAATTCCCTTCATAATTTTAAACACTTCAGTCAGGTCTCCTCTTAATCTTCTTTTACTTAATCTGTAAAGGCTCAGCTCTTTTAATCTTTCCTCATAACTCATCCCCTGTAGCCCTGGAATCAGCCTCATGCTCTTCTCTGGAATATCTCTAGCGCTGCTATGTCCTTTTTGTAGCATGGAGACCAAAACTGCACCCAGTAGTCCAGATGAGGCCTCACCAGTGTGTTATAAAGCTTATAACTAAGACAACAGCCAGTTGTTCATAACCAAACCAATCCATGGTGTAGACAAAACGAGTCACAGACAAAAATATAAAAAGAAAAAAAAAATAGTGGTCCTTTATTTATAAGTGCACAATAAAATGAAACTCATAAAGCAAAATTCAGTGATCCATAAAAAATAAAGGAAATCCTGAGTACACACTAGAAAAAGACAGAAACAGCCAAAGAAAAAATATTTACAAAAAGCAAACAAGCTGATATTTCTTCCTCTCACTCTAAAGAAAATCAAGTAAAAGAAAATGAAAGTTCTACATAAAACACTATTTATATAAAAATAAAAAATTTAACAGACGACTCAATGTCCTAGCCAGAAATTCTAGGGCTTTGAACCTTTAAACCGCCGCAACCGGCTATAGTCGGTTCCCAGTATAATTTGGAAGCACACCGGAGCTGAGTATATTCGGCAACATACAGTGCATCCGGCAAGTATTCACAGCGCATCACTTTTTCCACATTTTGTTATGTTACAGCCTTATTCCAAAATGGATTAAATTCATTTTTTTCCTCAGAATTCCACACACAACACCCCATAATGACAACGTGAAAAAAGTTTACTTGAGGTTTTTGCAAATTTATTAAAAATAAAAAAACAGATAAATCCCATGTCCATAAGTATTCACAGCCTTTGCTCAATACTTTGTCGATGCACCTTTGGCAGCAATTCCAGCCTCAAGTCTTGTTGAATATGATGCCACAAGCTTGGCACACCTATCCTTGGCCAGTTTCGCCCATTCCTCTTTGCAGCACCTCTCAAGCTCCATCAGGTTGGATGGGCAGCGTCGGTGCACAGCCATTTTAAGATCTCTCCAGAGATGTTCAATCGGATTCAAGTCTGGGCTCTGGCTGGGCCACTCAAGGACATTCACAGAGTTGTCCTGAAGCCACTCCTTTGATATCTTGGCTGTGTGCTTAGGGTCGTTGTCCTGCTGAAAGATGAACCATCGCCCCAGTCTGAGGTGAAGAGCGCTCTGGAGCAGGTTTTCATCCAGGATGTCTCTGTACATTGCTGCAGTCATCTTTCCCTTTATCCTGACTAGTCTCCCATCCCCACAGGATGATGCTGCCACCACCATGCTTCACTGTAGGGATGGTATTGGCCTGGTGAAGAGTGGTGCCTGGTTTCCTCCAAACGTGACACCTGACATTCCCACCAAAGAGTTCAATCTTTGACTCATCAGACCAGAGAATGAATTTAATCCATTTTGGAATAATGCTATACCATAACAAAATGTGGAAAAAGTGATGCACTGTGAATACTTTCTGGATGCACTGTACATTCGGCGACGTACATTCATTGAACTCCACAACCGGCTCTAGTCGGTTCCCAGTGCAATTTGCCAACACACTGGAGCTGATCAGTCAGTGCCATACATTCGTTGAGCAGCCAGCTCATGACCACTGGCGCCCCCTGCAGCACTGCAGCATCACTGTCCCTGGGATTTAGCCGCTGCACTAGACTAGCCTGCCAGCATCAGCTTTGGCCTCTCTGTGTGTTTGTGTGCAGCCAGTTGAAGTGTAGTTGGCTCTGTGATTTACTGAATTTCATCAATGGTGTCAGTTACACCTTACACATTAATAATAGATTGCTGCAGTAGCTTTTTATAGTTTTTACAGTTCATTGGCAGTGTGTAAAATGATCAGTGTTGCAGTAATTGTGATGGTCTTTGCATGAAAAAAAAATGTGTTCCATTAAAATTTCACTTTTTCTTGGTGAACTGTGACATTTCCTTAAAAAGTGCAGTAAACAAGTATGTGGTGGTTTAAGGGTTAAATCATTACGCCTGTACTTCCTTCTCCCTCATTTGTTCAATACAGGTTTTCTTCCAAGCTGGTGAACAAGCCCAACCAAAAGTGTCCACTAGTGATTGCAGCTTCGTTTTATACATCTGGGATAGAGTGGTGCCCAGTCCCCACTGATGTCCATTCAGCCCCCTCCTTGACGCTGCCTACCATACAGGAACTCTAAACCTAAATCAGCTCACTCCTGCCTGAATGTGATTGGACTGCTCTTCCTCGCACTTTCCCTCCCTCTCTACAAGTACCTGGGAGTTTACATAAACAGCAGTCTGGAATGGTCTGACAACACAGTGCTATGTGAACTGAGCCAAGACACAAACCAAAGGATGCCATTAAAAAGTATAATAAAAAAAATATAATACAAAATATGCTGATTTCTATATATATAAAATCTAACGTCTGTCTGTCTGTCCGCTTTTCACGAGAGAACCACTTAACGGATTTAGATTGTTTTTTTTTCTATAATTTGCTTGAACACTCTGGTTGATTTTGTGACTTCGGTCATTGCACTACGTATCATAGTTTGCTTGCATGAACGATATGCAGGATGAATCAAAATTATGTTAACATTTGAATGGCGGAAACAATTTATTCACAAAACATAAAATGTGCAAAATGATTTACAGGAAAGTCTCAACCTGTTCGCCATCATGTTCAACACACAAAAACCAACGAGCAACAGTCCGGACACACATTTTTGTGGGGAATAGATGATACCACAGTTCTTATTCTGTCCTTCAGGTCATTGATATCACAAACTTTCCTGCTTCACCATACCCCATAACCAGAAATTACAGGGTGTCAAATCAGGGTTAGTGTGGAGGCCATGGTAATGGTCCACCACGACCTATCCATCGACCTGGAAAGGTGTGGTCGAGATAAAAATAATCCATTAGTGTTAACATAATATTTGCGCCAGGCTGCGGGGCTGAGGGGAGGGGGAAGTGTGTCGTCAGGAGTGAACGTTAACATTATACAAAGTTATTGTCTGTTTTACCTACATTTTTATTACTCTTTAATTTATTATTGTTTTTGTATCAGTATACTGCTGCTGGAGTATGTGAATTTCCCCTTGGGATTAATAAAGTATCTATCTATCTATCTATCTATCTATCTATCTATCTATCTATCTATCTATCTATCTATCTATCTATCTATCTATCTATCTATCTTTATGGGGCACACTTTGGACCCCTGGAGGTAATAGTGGAAGAGAGAGTGAAGACAAAACTGAGTGCCATTATAAACAATGCTGTAAATCCTCTCTCTGACACACCAACACTTTTGACTTTCAGACAACGAATTATTCAGCAGAAGTGGTTCAAGAAATATGATGAGGGGTCTTTTAAACCAACAGCAGTACAGCTGTATAGCACCTCATTGTGACTGGGCCTGCCAAGTCAGAAGTTTTATTTTCTTTCTTTTTTTTTCTTTTTAGTCATTATGGTCTGTCTTTAAACCATGGTATGTATGTTTGTATAATGTAATGATCAGGTTGGAGATTCAGAAGGCCATGTGGATGGACAGCTACTGAACCCTGTGCTTCCAGAAGGAGCAGTGCATCATGCAAATGAAACATCTCAGCGAGAAAAGGCAGTCCCATGAAAAATGGTGGAAAGAGCGCAAGAGACAGTGACGAAAGTGAGAGGTGATGGAACGGAAAGACTCTTGCTCAATGTTGGGGACAGAGAGACAGAAGGAGAACACACTGGGTGGCAGCATGCAGATTCGTGGACGAAATTTTGCACATGCATTGCCGTTAGCCCAACGGTATATAGTATATCGGGGGAAGGCCTAACAGCCTGCATTTTGAGTTTGATATCTGGCTGCCTGAGGTCAGGCCTGTTTTTAAAGCTTACTTTATAATATCCTATCATGGGAAAAAAATTCCTCTATCTTAAAAGAAGGAAGTCACAGAGCCTAGAAGAAAATGCATCACTTTCCTTTATTTGCACAAATGTGTCAGTCCATGGAATGAGCCATCAATTAAGCAATTCATCTGATTTTAAACTTTGCTCTTCCCATTATCTCATCTAATAGGAAACGTCATCTGACTCTTAACATGCAGAACTTTATTACCCCATCCAATCAACTAACACCACCAGTAATTTCTGACTCTTATTGTCTGTCCCGTTATTCTGTGTTTTGCAGATTCTCCTATTGATCTTAGCTCTGCTTCATAGGACAGATGAATGGGCTTTCCCATCAGTTTATCCCTGCTTTCTGGAAGGGTCTTTGTTACTCATTTACCTCATTCTAACCTTGGAAAATTAAGCTGGTATCTTCTTTAAGATAAGGCAAAGACCTTGTATGCCTAAGCTTTAAGCTACATTTAGGTAACCCTTTAGTTACATTCAATCTTTCATAAGTCATTATTATAGCTTCACGTAAGTATAAAGTTATATTAGATTGCAACCGTTATTATATATTGACTTAAAATTCAATCGTCCTGGTCAGGCTTTCATTAATTTTGATGCCTGTCCCACCATTTTGTGTTTCTGCATTAATAACATGGGAAATGTTCATATGAGGGGGGAATCATAAAGTTGTTAACGTTTATAATAAAACTTTCAGCAATTCCCTTTTATAGTAACCTTTAAAAGCAAAACACTTGCACCAGTACTTCTTTTGTTTCTGTGTCTGCAGCCTCCTGGGTTTTCTCCTCAGTTGCTTCCATGGTAGCAAATCTTCTTCTCTTCACTTTCAATTTTAAGTTTGGCAACAGGAAGTGACATCACAAACTCTTTGACAACACAGTGTGTGCAGGCACACCGTCATGGTGGAAAATCCAGTTTTGGTCACATCACTATTCCTGACGCTTTCCCACAGATGCCTCAGTGCTTCGATGTATGAGTATCACGTCTCAAGGAGAGCATTTTGAAGTCAAACTAAAAGAGAATTGCTGTAAGTTTTTAATATCTTTTTTGATTTTTTTTTTTCACCAGTTCCAGTATTTGTGAGTTTCCCACTCATACATGAAGCATTTAAAGTTCCTTTTAACAGTGCTCACTACAGAAAGCAGCTATACAAAACAAGGTTTCTTTGATCTACGGCTGATTGAGAAATTCTCCTCGGAA
This sequence comes from Erpetoichthys calabaricus, assembly GCF_900747795.2. Lineage (NCBI taxonomy): Eukaryota > Metazoa > Chordata > Cladistia > Polypteriformes > Polypteridae > Erpetoichthys > Erpetoichthys calabaricus. The sequence goes on from NC_041394.2 coordinate 8,788,253, forward strand.
TGAGCTACTTCTTCTCCTTTCTCTGTTTCTCCTATGGATATCATCCAAGTCCAAACCCCCAAACCCCTGAGTAAAAACAGAAGCACTCAATCTTACTCCACCCCAGGCCTCATGTTAATCACACCATATTTGCCTAATTACTGTCTCGATGAACTCTTTAATGCTCCCATTAGAATTGACAATGAAGAAAAAAGTCTTTTAAAATTTAATTTGAATTTGTGGCCAAGTGGTTCACAGGCATGAAAAAATAATAAAGAAATCACAGAAAAAAGCTTCCATGACGGACTCCAGAAATTTTTTACTATTTGAGTCTGACTCCAACTCCTTGGGTTTCTAACTTTAATCATTATACGATTATAACATTACTATATAAGAGACATTATTATTCTGTAATGGTTGGTTGGTAATTATTAATTTATTGTACTGTAAGTTGCAATGCTCAGCCTCACGTGTATTAGACCTATGAATCGGGAATGAGATTCCACAATACTCAACATGTAGCAGTGCTACTAGTAGTTAAAACTGCATCTCCCAGCAGTCTCTGCAGGGGCTGTTGGGGTCAAAGGTGGTCAGAGGGGTTTAAAAGGAGGGCAGGTGTCCGAAAGAAAGAAAAAGTGTTTTTTGTCGTTGTATTTTGTGTTTCATTTACATGTTGGACTGCTTTCTGTTAATTAAGCCGTATTTAGTTTTTGTGTCCTGGATTGTGTCGTTGTGGGGGTCTGGATCGTCTTCTGTCTACCTGTGTGCTGAGGACTGATTGTGGATTCATTGGCTTCCCCGCAAGAAAAGACGCGCTCCTGAACCATCCATCCGTCTTCACCCTTACAGTGTCTACCGGTAGGACTGTTGTTTCATTCCCTTTCAGCGTGCAGATCTCTGGACTCACTATTGTCATCTTTCATTGCACCCAGTGTTGTTTCCATGGACTTTGCTGTGTGGAGCTGTTTGTGTTTATATGTTTAATGTACTATTGCCGTAGGGGTACAGGGGGTGGTATTATTGTTTTCATTTATATTATTTAATTTCATTATATTCTTAATTGTTGTTAGTTCCCAGTGTGCTTTATTTTGTCTTTGTTTTTGAGTGGTGCGAGGTGGGGGAAATCGGGCAATTTCTGTTTAACAAAATTTCTAATTTGAAGATAGTGAAAGAAATGTGTAGCTGGGAGGTTCTGGCAAGAAGTGTTTAACTAAACAGTCAGCATGGGGTCAGAAGAGGGAGGTCGTGTTTTACTAACATGTTGGAATTCTATGGGGAAGCAACAAAAGGATACGACCAGAGTAGAGCTCATGATATTATTTATCTTGACTTTCAGACAGCATTTGATAAGGTGCCACATGAGAGGGTGGGCATCAAACTAAAAGAAGTGGCAGTTCAGGGTGTAGGTGCAGAATTGGTTCCAACAAAACTTTACACTGGCTCTAACAGACTCAAAACATATGATAACAATAATAACAGAAGCTCACTAGTCAAAATGGAAGATTGGGGAAGACCCATGATTGAACCCGTAAACTCTTAATTTAGAAGCAGCCATTCTTACCTCTACACCAGCCATGCAATTGGCATTTGCGCTTCAGTTTTTATATATTGGCAGCAACATGTAAATTGAATAACTTTAACCAGACTTTCCTTGATGTCTTAGGCTGACAGATGAATCTGAGCAACTCCGTTTGGAGAATCTGCTAACAGAAAGACCAACACGCTTCTTTGATATCCTTATGGAATGGGCTGTGGTAGGAAAAATAGACTTAGGGATGACATAGTCATTTGCACATAAAGTGTTTTGGAATACTTTCCATGTTAAAATATACAGTAGCATCTCAGAAGTAGGGCGGCACGGTGGCCCAGTGGTGGCGCTGCTGACTTGCTGTAAGGAGACCTGGGTTCACTTCCCGGGTCCTCCCAGCATGGAGTTTGCATGTTCTCCCCGTGTCTGAGTGGGTTTCCTCCGGGTGCTCTGGTTTCCTCCCACAGTCCAAAGACATGAAGGTTAAGTGGATTGGGTATTCTAAATTGGCCTTAGTGTGTGCTTGGTGTGTGTGTGTGTCCTGTGGTGGGTTGGCGCCCTGCCCGGGATTGGTTCCTGCCTTGTGCCCTGTGTTGGCTGGGATAGGCTCCAGCTGACCCCCGTGATCCTGTTTTCGGATTCAGCGGGTTGGAAAATGGATGGATGGATACATAAGTGTCAAGTGAACAACAAAGATAAGAAGGTTGATGACATACGCAGGAAGTTCTAGCAAGATTAAGAAAACTAGCAGATGTTCTGCACCAAGCAAAGACTGGACAGTTGTCACATATACAGAAATGACAAGTGTAAGAGCTGAACCTGAGAGATATGTGAAGAACAAGTGTGTAGTTCTGTGGAGAAATCTTTAGTAAAAATGAGTAGAGTCTTCAAAAAGGCAGTCAGAATGTAGACTATTGCATAGCATAGAAAACAATTATAGAGCACGTAAATCCTGTCTCAGTTCATGAAGTGAGCCTGGTGGTTTGGGCGCGATTCGTTTTTATTTCAGTTCTAATCACAAAAACAACCCCATTTCATACATAAATCCTTGTCACTTCACTTTACATGTTATTTCCATAATAATGACCTCGAACTGTACATGTTTTCATAACAATTACCTCGCCTTGTAAATGTCTTTCCCCCAATAATAATCAATCTTTTCATAACAATGATTAGGACTCGAAGGTCGTACTTGCATCCTGGCCCGGAGACGACCATCATCTGATCATGTTTTACATTCCTTACATTCCCAATCTTGAGCTAATAAAAACTGGAGGCCTTTTAATTGATCGGCCCTCATCATTAAGTTGGAACCAGGATGACCCACATATGAAAAACTGAACTGTTCAATTAATACTTGCTTGTTGCACCAGCATCCAGTAAGATTAAATTCGTAGGCAGCTGTCCTGGTAAGCGCAGTACACAGCTTCACTGATAAGAGCTAAGCTGCTGGAGCTGGAAGCAGGCGAGAGGCCTTGAGTCAGCAAGCACATCACTAAAGCCTTTTGTAGCTCTCTTAGGGTGGATGTCGACTTTTGTCGACAGGAGGGGTTGAGGGCAAATGTCGACAAAAGTCGACATCCAGGGATAGAGGGCGACAATCAGCTGTTAATGGCGACAAAACTCACTGTCACGTCACAGGCATTCCCTCTGTGCTTGGAGGAATGTTAGACTCGTTGACTCAGCAACTAATCCTTGTGTGTGCGTGAGTTGCGAAATGTAAACAATGGCAAGATGGCATCGACATGTCACAAGGGAGTGAAGCGAGTGCAGAAAAGAAAACACTCGGCAGACAATGTTTTGCGCATTATCACGGAGTCTGACTCTGATTTTTCAGAATTGGATTTTATTGACAGTGATCAGGAGATCAAACAAGAGAATGAGAAGCCGGCATCAGCTGATCGGACACCAGCCGATGCCGCGCCAGCTGATCCGCTGCCAGCTGAACGCATTCGCGCAGCCGATGCATCTACAGCAAGGTTCGCGTGGGAGGAATACACAGACATTGATCCGTGGGCTACCGGACTTCACAAGACGGCATGGCTTGCTGTTGGACACGACAGATTGCCAGCTGCTGGACTACTTCAGGCTGCTCTCCCCTGATGCTGCTTTTCAGCTACTGTCAGACGAGACAAACAGGTAGGCAGAGAAAATTTTTGAATCGCGGGCTGCACTTGCATCGCATTCTCGTTTTTCAAAGTGGAAACCCACAACAAAAGACGAGATGAAGCGCGCTGTGGCATTACAAATAGAGATGGGACAGAACTGGTGATATAACTTCAGGGAGCATTGGTCCAAACGTGCTTTGTCCCCTGGTGGCTTTGGACAGGTTATGCAGCGTGATGATAGGTACGTGATGCTGCAAAGTTTTATTCAGAAAACTTGGTGGCAGTGGCATGGCACGATGGCAAATGGGTGACTTGTCTCTCTATAGACACACTAACAATATATGTGAGAAAGTGCAGCAACAGACAATTGAAAAGTAGCCACCAAAGCAACACGTATTGTAAGGAGTGCAATGTGGCAATGACTGAAATTGGCTGCTTTGAGCGAGATCAGACTTTGCAGGACTTTGCTGTGTAAAATGTATGTGAAATCATAGAGTATGCAGGCTCATACAACATGCAAGACAGTAACATTTGTCAAAAGTAAATATTTTTTGTTGATTTCAATTGCTTTTTTTTTAAAAAGTTTTTGGAAAAATATTCATCCCTGGGAGAAAAGAAACAAAAAAAAAAATTAGCCCTAAAAGAGTTAACAAACCATTAAATTTTTATATCACCCAAAGCCAGCTGATATAGTATGTGTTGTTTTACCTTGATAAATTAAGATATTGATTCGTGAGGAAGCATTGACATAGGAACTTAAATGTTATCTAGAATGTATGTATAAAGGCCAATGTTACAGCCTGAGAGCAAAGGACACGCAGCCACATACAATCTGACTTTTCAATACAGGGGGTAACCTTGATAACCAATTCTTAAAGCTTCTATATAATTCAACCTAACTAACACAAAACAGCTTGCATTTAATCTGATCATCTGAAATGTTCATAAGTCTTAATATATAAATTTAAATGCTAAAGTGTTTATGCGCTAGCGTGTCAATTTACTTAGTTTCCTTTACGTTTGGGGGCATTGACGGTTTTTCCAATAAACCTGTTTAGACTCTGGTGTGTCAAAAGGCCCAACAGAGCCATCATGTCCCAAAACAAAAATTTGTTTCTTCAGTTCAACCTCAAAAACACAGTGTCCTTGGTTCTTAAAAAAACAAGGCAAGTGAAAAACAAGCAAACAGGCCATATTGAAAAACAAAGCAACGGCCTGTAATTAATAGTGCCTCACTAAGCCACTTCAAAAAGATGTCAAGCGACTCCTTTTAATAATCAAGTTATAAAACCTGTGAAAAGTGCTATATAGGTGCATGACCCGACACAGACTGACAATGGAGGCACAGGTAAAAACAAAAATAAAAGGTTTATTTTCTTCCATTAGGGGTCACGTCTTCCCTGTGTCCCTCAGCTACTGCACAGTCCCACAAAGCACCACACAAAACAAATCAAAAATATTCTTCTTCCTCCACTCCTCCCAGGTGTCTTTGTCTTTGTTATTGTCGTCCTCCTTCTCCCGACTCTGGCCCTCGAGTAGTGGCTGCAGGCTCTTCTTATAGCCCACCTGGAAGTGCTTCAGGTGATAACTAACCTAATTCAGGCTGCAGTTCCAGGTGTGGCTACATTCCAGCCCACACAGGCTCAATACGCCGTGCAGCTGTTCCCAGTGGTAGCTGAGCCCTGAAGTCCCACGCCTGTGGCCCCGATGTAACCCAGGAGGGCTGCCACCACGCGTTCTGGGGGACGTAGTGTGCATCCCATGGCTGCTCCCCCGGATCCAGTGTCAAAGGGGCATCCCGGCTGGGCATGGGACCCGGTCGTCCTCCACAAACCAATCACAAAGCATATAATCTGTGAATTTCCCTTTGGGATTAATAAAGTATCTATCTATCTATCTATCTATCTATCTATCTATCTATCTATCTATCTATCTATCTATCTATCTATCTATCTATCTATCTATCTAAACTTAAATGCTGACTGAATTAAATATAAATGTGCATGCTAATATAAGAGCCCAGCGCTGTTAAGTCATGGCACGCAGCTGCACTGTAGCAGTGCTACTTAAGAACCGCATCTCCCAGCAGTCCCTGCTGGGGCTGCTGGGGTCAAAGGTAGCCACAGGAAATTAAAAGGAGGGCAGAGGGCAAAGAGAAAAGAAGTTTGGTTTGTATTGTTTGTTGCGGTTATTTGTCGTCTCTCCTGCTGTTATTTGAACTCTGATCATTTTGTCTTGGACTGTATTCGTTTGTTGGGGTCTGGATTGTCTGTCTACCTGTTCACTGAGAGCTGTATTGGATTATTGAGTTTTCCGGAAGAGTGGAGCGCTCCCGAATCAACCATCAACCATCAACCTCATCAGTAACTACCGGTAGGACTGTATTTTCCCTTCACCATTTCAACATACAGATCGCTGGATTTAACTTGGTCACTATTCGTCTTTCAACCTGTTTCGTATATATGGACTTTGCTGTGTGGTGTTTGTGTTTGTTTTGTTTATGTGTAATATCGCCGAAGGGGTCAGGGGTGGTATTACTGTTTTCATTACTCATTTCGTGTCATTATATTTATAATTATTTGCCATTCCCAGTGTGCTTTATTGTCTCTGTGGTGAGTGTGTGTGGGTCGATCCAAGGCTGGGGACGTTCCTGGGATCTCTGCTATTAAAATAAATAAATCACCGTCATCTTTGGTGGTGTGAATCTTAGCGGCTCCTGACCGCTACAGCACAGTGGTCTGACAGAGGCCAAGCTATTGCTTATGTAAGGGGCACATGTTCAGGAAAAAGTACTTAACTTTTGACAATCTAACTTTTGACAATCTACTCTTCAGTCCCTGTAGTGCTCAAACTAGCTAATATCATAATATATTGTATTTTAATCTTATTGCCTAAGGTATTGAAGAGCCGTAATACTTCTAAATGCCATTTGAGTGATTATGTGTTTTATGCTTTAGCTTGAGAGCTTGCCCTTTACTCACACAGGCAAAGGTTCTGCACTTGCATTCTTAAAAGTAAATCTACCTGCTTGCTTCTTCAGTGAACTTGATGACCTTGTCTCACATCTTGACTCACAGAAACTCAAAACAAAGCAAGTGAGAAGGACAAGCGGCCTCTCTAATAAATTAAATTAAATTGTGTCTTTTTAAAGTTGCTACAGGCCTAGGCGTTTCATAGTTAAAAGCACTTTAACTAATCCATCCATCCATCCATTGTCTCCCGCTTATCCGAGGTCGGGTCGCGGGGGCAGCAGCTTGAGCAGAGATGCCCAGACTTCCCTCTCCCCGGCCACTTCTTCTAGCTCTTCCGGGAGAATCCCAAGGCGTTCCCAGGCCAGTCGAGAGACATAGTCCCTCCAGCGTGTCCTGGGTCTTCCCCGGGGCCTCCTCCCGGTTGGACGTGCCTGGAACACCTCACCAGGGAGGCGTCCAGGAGGCATCCTGATCAGATGCCCGAGCCACCTCATCTGACTCCTCTCGATGCGGAGGAGCAGCGGCTCTACTCTGAGCCCCTCCCGGATGACTGAGCTTCTCACCCTATCTTTAAGGGAGAGCCCAGACACCCTGTGGAGGAAACTCATTTCAGCCGCTTGTATTCGCGATCTCGTTCTTTCGGTCACTACCCATAGTTCATGACCATAGGTGAGGGTAGGAACATAGATCGACTGGTAAATTGAGAGCTTCGCCTTGCGGCTCAGCTCCTTTTTCACCACGACAGACCGATGCAACGCCCGCATTACTGCGGATGCCGCACCGATCCGCCTGTCGATCTCACGCTCCATTCTTCCCTCACTCGTGAACAAGACCCCGAGATACTTGAACTCCTCCACTTGGGGCAGGATCTCGCTACCAACCCTGAGAGGGCACTCCACCCTTTTCCGGTTGAGGACCATGGTCTCGGATTTGGAGGTGCTGATTCTCATCCCAGCCGCTTCACACTCGGCTGCGAACCGATCCAGAGAGAGCTGAAGATCACGGCCTGATGAAGCAAACAGGACAACATCATCTGCAAAAAGCAGTGACCCAATCCTGAGCCCACCAAACCGGACCCCCTCAACACCCTGGCTGCGCCTAGAAATTCTGTCCATAAAAGTTATGAACAGAATCGGTGACAAAGGGCAGCCCTGGCGGAGTCCAACTCTCACTGGAAACGGGTTCGACTTACTGCCGGCAATGCGGACCAAGCTCTGGCACTGATCGTACAGGGACTGAACAGCCCTTATCAGGGGGGCCGGTACCCCATACTCTCGGAGTACCCCCCACAGGATTCCCCGAGGGACACGGTCGAATGCCTTTTCTAAGTCCACAAAACACATGTAGACTGGTTGGGCAAACTCCCATGCACCCTCCAGGACCCTGCTAAGGGTATAGAGCTGGTCCACTGTTCCGCGACCAGGACGAAAACCACACTGTTCCTCCTGAATCCGAGGCTCGACCTTAATCAAAATTCTCAACAGTAGTAGAATGAGACTTTTATTTGGGTACATTATTTGGGTGTGTAAGTCAACGAACCAATCGGAGTAAACGTCAGGTGATGTCTATGCAGTGTTATGCAAATTCAGGTATCGATAAGAATGACTGTCTGCCTTTATTTGACCACTTGCTACCAACCTCTGCCCAGGGCATTGTCCCTTAGTAGATTGTTGTACAGGGAACCCCATCTTCAGCATTAGCTGAAGAGTAATATAAGAGACATTGAACAAGCTTTCTCCTGCCCGGTTTCTGACTTAAAGAGATCCTAACTGAGGACAAAAATCCTTTCTTTACTTATATTTCCAACTTGATTTCTACCACAGGGATATAAAAGGTCTCAGTCACTTCTCAAGGAACCACCAGAACAGTGGACAGATGATCCAGACTTCAATGAATTTTGTGAACCATCTGCACAAAGGACGGTTGTGAATGACGCAGCCAAATCACGATTGAACGTTGCAAATTTCCAGGATTTGTTTAGTGTTTTTCAAGCCTTTTAATGGCTTTTTGCATATTTTTTCAAACATTTTTCAGGATATTGTTGGCCATTTTTCATGTGATTTTTCAATCATTTTTCCAGGGGATGCGTTTTGCAGGGAAGATATGATTGACGTCATTTCCATTTTGCAGAGTGTAAGGAGTTGACAAGTTGTAAGGTGACTATTTTAGACTGTCTTCTATGACTTTAGTGCTTTTAATCCTTTTCCATTTTTCTGTGATGGCCATCTGCGCCACCACCACCTGATTGTGGCGCCGTGCAGCCCTACATTGATGGATTGAAGGCCAGAGGTCCACATGGCCATCATCATCTAATTCTTCCACATGAAGCCTGAAAACCATGAGGACTGATTGAGATCATTGATGTTGGGTAGAATGACTAGTGGGGTCTGGGTGGTCTCATGGCCTCGGAACCCCTGCAGATTTTGATTGCTTTTTTCTCCAGCCCTCTGGAGGTTTTTTTTTTTTTTTTTTTTTTTCTGTCCTCCTTGGCCATCAGACTTTATTTTATTCTTTGTTAATTAGTATTGCCTCATTTATTTTTATATATTTTTTCTTTTTTTCATCATTTGTATGAAAACATGCTCTAGGAAGAAATGCTGTGTTGTGTCAGTCATTAAACCATTACTTAAAAAGTCAGACCTTGACCCACACATACTAAATAATTATAGGCCTATTTCAAATCTACCGTTTCTCTCTAAAATACTAGAAAAAGTAGTCGCCAATCAGCTTCAGTCACACCTTACACATTACAATTTATTTGAGAAATTCCAGTCTGGTTTTCGCACTGGTCATAGTACAGAAACGGCACTAACACGGGTTGTAAATGACAGTCTGATATCCTCTGATGAAGGAAACTCCACTGTAATTATGTTGTTGGACTTAAGTGCAGCATTTGACACCATCGACCATTCTATTTTACTACACAGGCTAGAAAATGATGTTGGGCTTACAAGCACCATGCTCACTTGGTTTAGTTCTTATTTATCAAATCGATTCCAATATGTACAGAAATGTGCTGACAGTACTCCATCATTATACACAGAAGTTCAATATGGTGTCCCGCAGGGCTCAGTACTCAGACCTTTACTGTTTTCACTTTACATGCTTCCACTGGGATCTCTCATTAGGAAACATCATGTTAATTTTCACTCGTATGCAGATGACACCCAGTTATACCTTTCATTTAAATCAGATGAAGTTTCTCCGATGTTGTCTTTAATTAGTTGTGTTAGCGAATTAAAGGAGTGGATGAATGAGAACTACTTGTTTTTAAACACAGATAAAACAGATATGTTAATTGTTGGAGGGAATGATGCTGATCACAACAATATTTTGTCATCATTTAACTCAGTTGGAATCCCAATTAATTTTACTGAATCAGCCCGCAATCTAGGAGTTATCTTTGACTCTAGCATGTCTTTTAAAGCGCATATTACAAAGTTGTACAAAACATGTTTCTTCCATCTTAAAAATGTTAGGAAATTAAGGCGCTTTCTAAATAAACAGGATTCTGAGAAATTAATTCATGCATTTATCTCTAGTAGGACTGCGGTGGGTTGGCACCCTGCCCAGGATTGGTTCCTGCCTTGTGCCCTGTGTTGGCTGGGATTGGCTCCAGCAGACCCCCATGACCCTTTGTTCGGATTCAGTGGGTTGGAAAATGGATGGATGGATCTCTAGTAGGATTGACTACTGCAATGCAGTGTTCACTGGATGTTCAAACTGTTCTTTATACAGTCTCCAGTTAATACAAAATGTGGCTGCAAGAATTATTACAAGAACAAGAAAATACGAACACATAACTCCAGTTCTTAAATCCTTACACTGGCTCTCGGTTAAGTTTAGGGCTGATTTCAAAATCCTTCTTTTAACATATAAAGCATTAAATGGCAGAGGTCCAGCTTACTTGTCTAAACTTATCATGACTTACAAACCAGAGCGCACATTAAGATCTCAAGATGCTGGTCTGCTTATGATTCCAAGGATTAATAAAATAACAGTGGGAGGTCGAGCTTTTTGTTACAGGGCCCCTAAACTGTGGAGTGGTCTGCCTGCTACTATAAGAGATGCCCCTTCGCTCTCAGCTTTTAAATCCCGACTGAAGACTCGCTACTTCAGTTTAGCACACCCTGACTAGAGCTGCTGATTAACTGTACAGACTGCATCTCTGTTGTTAGTCATTAGCACTAAAACATAAGTAACATGATAGTTATTAATTGGATACTAACCCTCACCTATTCTGTTTCTCTTCTTGTTACTCAAATGTGGCACTTGGTGCCACGGCCCACCTGCCAAGTTGTTTTGCCTGCCTAAGGTAAAGTCATCCCTGATGGAAGATCGCAGGAATCGTGAGAAAGAGGGGTCCTTTCATCGGATTGGCTGGCCCAAAACTGTTTCAGCCGTGGAATGGCCAAATCGGGGAGGCAGCTTGATGGATGAGGTCTCCAGGAGTCTAAAATTATCTAAATCTTATTATGTGATATCATCTACTGTTAAATTCTGCTCCGTACTGTTCTGTGTATTGTATTGTACTGTATCGACCCCCTTCTTTTGACACCCACTGCACGCCCAACCTACCTGGAAAGGGGTCTGTCTTTGAACTGCCTTTCCCAAGGTTTCTTCCATTTTTTCCCTACTAGGTTTTTTTTTTGGGAGTTTTTCCTTGTCTTCTTAAAGAGTCAATGCTGGGGGTCTGTCAAGATGCAGGGCCTGTTAAAGCCCATTGCGACACTTCCTGTGTGATTTTGGGCTATACAAAAATAAACTGTATTGTATTGTACTGTATTGTTGCTCACCAGGACCCACCCCTTCCTACCACATGACCACTTAACCCAGGAACTGGACATCTTTTTCCAGTTCAATAGTAAACTTGTTTCTCTGCAATTATTGCAATCCTTTAGTTATACGGGACCACCAAGGAGGTGCCCCAACGCTTTATCTTTATGGGTCTCCTCTTTTACAATATGGGTTACTGTCAGAGTAAAGGAGGAGAACAGTTGAATTGGAGTAATTCACCTTGAGGGAACTGTGAATGTAAGATGTAAGGGTTGCTATATACAGTATAATACGAGGGATGTTCAAAATGTTTCCGCACTTTGCTGAAATATGCAAGGCTTTCCCTGAAAAAGACGTCACCTGAATGGGAGCAGATTTTGCTCTAAAACACGTATATACCTTCCCAGATGTGCAAGCTGCCAATTCCATGGGCACTAATGCACCCCCATACCATCAGAGATGCAGGCCATTGAACTGAGCGCTGATAACAATTCAGATGGTCCCACTCCTCTTTCTTCCTAAGGATGCAGCATCCATGTTTTCCAAAAACAATTTCAAATTTCGATTTGTCTGACCACAGATCAGTTTTCCACTTTGCCTCAGTCCCTTTTTAAATGACGTTTGGTCCAGAGAAGACAACGGCATATCTGGATCATGTCCACATATAGCTCCTTCTTTGTATGATAGAGCTTTAACCTGCATTTGTGGATGGCAATGATTTCTGGAAGTGTTCCAGAGCCCATGCAATGATTTTCATGACCGAATCAGGCCTGTGTTCAATACAGTGCCGCCCCAAGGACCCGAAAAATCACAAGCATCCAATATTGTGCACAGAGATTCTTGGAATCTTTTGATAATATTACGTACTGTAGATGATGAAATATTCAAAGTCCATCCATCCATCCATCCATTTTCCAACCAGCTGAATCGGAACACAGGGTCACGGGGGTCTGCTGGAGCCAATCCCAGCCAACACAGGGCACAAGGCAGGAACCAATCCCGGGCAGGGTGCCAACCCACCGCAGGACACACACAAACACACCCACACACCAAGCACACACTAGGGCCAATTTAGAATCACCAATCCACCTAACCTGCATGTCTTTGGACTGTGGGAGGAAACCAGAGCACCCGGAGGAAACCCACGCAGACACGGGGAGAACATGCAAACTCCACGCAGGGAGGACCCGGGAAGCGAACCCAGGTACCCAGGTCTCCCAACTGCGAGGCAGCAGCGCTACCCACTGTGCCACCATGCCGCCCTCAAAATCCATCCATCCATCCATTATCCAACCCATCCATCCATCCATTTTCTAACCCACTGAATCCGAACACAGGGTCACGGGGGTCTGCTGGAGCCAATCCCAGCCAACACAGGGCACAAGGCAGGAAACAATCCCGGGCAGGGTGCCAACCCACCGCAGGACACACACAAACACACCCACACACCAAGCACACACTAGGGCCAATTTAGAATTGCCAATCCACCTAACCTGCATTTCTTTGGACTGTGGGAGGAAACCCACGCAGACACAAGGAGAACATGCAAACTCCACACAGGGAGGACCCGGGAAGCGAACCCGGGTCTCCTAACTGCGAGGCAGCAACGCTACCCACTGTGCCACCCATATTCAAAGTCTTTGCAATTTTATTTTGAGGAACATTATACTGAAATTGTTTGACAATTTGCAGATGCATTATTTTGCAGAATGGTGAACCTCATGCACATCTGTACTTCTGAGAGACTCTGCCTCTCTAAGATGCTCGTTTTATACCCAATCATGTTGCTCTCCAGTTGCCAGTTAACCTAATCAGTTGCAGAATGTTCCTTCAGCTGATTTGTTTTAGTACCGCTCACTTTTCCAGCCTTTTGTTGCCCCCGTCCTAGCTTTTTTGAGATGTGTTGCTGCCATTAAATTCAAAATGAGCTAATAGTTTTCATGAATCTCTCCCTTTCAACATTTGATATGTTTTCTATGTCCTATTGTGAATAAAATATGGGTTTATGACATTTGCAAATCACTGCATTCTGTATTTTTATACATTTTACACACCATCCCAATTGTTTTGGAATTGGACTTGTGTATTTACTGTGAATGATAGGAGGTCACTGTTGCCCCTTTAACCCCAACAGACAAATGCTCAGGACACAAAGTTACCATATGGCCCGAGGAGGCCTCCCAACAGTTGCAGGACTGCTTCCAGAGAACCGATTGGGAGGTTTTTCTATCACCAAGACTTGGAGTACCACACTACTGCAGTCCTGGATTACATCAGGTTCTGCACGGACAACGTCACCAGGGACAGACGCATAAGGATTTATCCTAACAGGAAGCCCTGGATGACGAGGGATGTCCAGAGTCTGCTGAAAGCTAGGAATACTGCTTTCAGGTCTGGGGATGGGGCTCTTTACAGTGTAGCCAGAGCGAACCTGAAGAGAGGCATCCGAGAGGCCAAGGCAGCATACAGAAGGAGGATAGAAGATCATCTGAGGAGTAACAACACCAGGCAGGTGTGGCAGGGTGTCCAGCACATCACCGGCTACAAATCCAGCAACTCCTTGGCTGCTGAGGGAGACGCTTCTCTGGCAGAGGAGCTGAACATCTTCTTTGCCCGCTTTGAGGCGACACCAACAGCAGCCCCATCACAACAGCCTGTTCACAACAGCAATTTACTCACAGTGGAAGTGTGTGAGGTGAGGCGGGTGATGAGGAAAGTGAACCCGAGAAAGGCTGCAGGACCCGACGGTGTGGCTGGACGGGTGCTGAAAGACTGTGCAGATCAACTGGCCGGAATCTTCACCAGGATTTTCAACCAGTCCCTGTCCCAGGCCACTGTCCCATCCTGCCTCAAGTCCTCAATCATTGTTCCGCTGCCAAAAAAATCCAACATGAACAGTCTGAATGATTTCCGCCCAGTGGCACTCACATCTGTCATCATGAAGTGCTTTGAGAAACTGGTGCGGAGTCATATCATCGCCTGCCTGCCAGCAGACCTGGACCCATTTCAGTTTGCTTACAAAGCAAAGAGATCCACGGAGGATGCTGTGGCCACAGCCCTTCATGCTGCCCTGACCCACCTGGAGCAGCAGGGGAGTTACGCCAGACTGCTCTTTGTAGACTTCAGCTCGGCGTTTAACACCATCCTCCCACAACGACTGGTGTCCAAACTGGCAGATCTGGGACTTCCTTCACTCACCTGCAGTTGGATACTGGACTTCCTGTCAGGTCGCTCCCAGAGGGTCAGGCTGGGTCTCCACACATCCACTGCTCTCAGCCTCAACACCGGGACGCCGCAGGGTTGTGTGCTCAGCCCGCTCCTCTACACCCTCTACACATATGACTGTGTCCCCACTCACCATAGCAACAAGATTATAAAGTTTGCGGATAACACGACGGTGGTCAGACTCATCTCGGGCAAGGAGGGTGAGCTAGCATACAGGGACGAGGTGGAGCGACTGTCAGAGTGGTGCACAGTCAATAACCTGCTCCTCAACAACAAAAAAACAAAGGAGCTTGTTATTGACTTTAGGAAAAACAAAACTGACATCCAGCCACTCACCATTGGCGGGGCATGTGTGGAGAGGGACCCGATGTTCAGGTTTCTGGGTATGGAGCTGGAGGATGACCTGACCTGGAGTGCCAACACCAAGGAGCTGCTAAAGAAGGCACAGCAGAGACTGTATTTTCTGAGAATTCTCAGAAAGAACCACCTCCCAAAAAATCTGCTCCTTGCTTTTTATCATTGTTCCATTGAGAGTGTGCTCACGTACGGACTGTGTGTGTGGTACGGCAGTTGCACTTCCTCAGAAAAGAAAGCGCTCCACAGGGTCGTCAGGATAGCGGAGAGAACAATTGGTTGTACCTTCCCCACTCTGGAACAAATCTACACCTCCCGAAGCCGCAAAAAAGCAATAGACATTTCGCAGGACTCATCACATCCCGGTCATTGCCTCTTCCAGCTTTTGCCATCGGGCAAGAGATACAGAGCTATGAAAACCAGGAGAAACCGCCTTAAAAACAGCTTTTATCCGAAAGCAATCATGGCCCTGAACTCAAAATAAAACTGCTCTATATTATTCTTCCAATGTGCAATATATACCTTAGGTCAACAAGTGCAATTTGTATATTTATTACTATTCAGTTTGTTATTATATTCTGTCTTTTTGTCATTTTAACCCTTATTCCTCACACTGAGTTGATTGCACCTTCAATTTCGTTGTTCCTTTGTAAAAGTGACAATGACAATAAAGATCTATCTATCTATCTATCTATCTATCTATCTATCTATCTATCTATCTATCTATCTATCTATCTATCTATCTATCTATCTATCTATCTATCTATCTATCTATCTATCTATCTATCTATCTATCTATCTAAAAACACCCAGAGGACTTTTAATAGTTTTCTTCTTTAAATGGCGCCTTTCAAACACCACAACCACCATAAACAATTAAATAAATAATAGATTCACACAATAAAGAACAATTCTCTCCTCCACACCTCCCAGTATGCGTTGTGTACTTGCCTCCTGACTCTGATTCGCTTTCTGGGTCTTCAGCAGTCCTTTACATAGTCCTTGACCCGGAAATGCTTCTGTCCTTTTGACCACATGACTTGCTAGCACTTCCGGGTCAGATGGAGAACTCAAGTTCTTTAGTCGGCCCAGAAGTACTTTGGAGCTTCCGTCCTTGTAACTTGTGAGTACTTCCGGGATATGGATGATGCATGGCTCATCTGGTCCTTTTACAGCTCCTCCTGACGGCACCCACGGTATCCAACCGGGCTGAAAAGCTAAACTCCAAGTCCCAGGATGCCCTGCGGGAATCTGGGACACCGCTACACTCCAGGGGAGCTGCCATCTAGCATTCTGGGGTAGGCAGTGTCCAAAATTATCTGCCTTCCCCCATCCTTCCATCCTTTGGGCGTCCTGGCTGGGTTGAGCTGCAGGCCGTCCCTCACATTACATATATTTTTTCATTTTTCATACGTACATATGTGTAGTCTAATCACCACCATTTATGTCAAGGATTCTGTTTTTGTTTCTTTTTGAATTTGAAAAGTTTCATTTGATAGTACACCTTGTTCCAGCTCTTTATGCAATGTTCTGGGTAGCATCATGTTACCTTTTCAGTCGTGCTGTCGATGCATGAGAAAGCAACACTATAAATACGGCAGCATTTGTATCTTCCATTACCCTTTCTTAAAAAAATCTCTGCAGTGCTTTAGCATTTCAATTCAAGTAGGCCCTAATGTTTTTGCTTCACAACTCCCAATTTCTGTCTTGCCTTGTGATTTTGGCATTTCAGGCGCCATTGCCCACTTGTCAACAACCTGCCTTTTCTAACCTCATTGTTTGGTGCTTTTAGCATCTTCTTTTTTATTTGCTCACCTCACAATTTTTAGAGACTGCTCATCTCCTTACAAAGCTCACGTTCTCCAGTCCCCAAATCCTATCTGTAGGTCATGGCCTGCTTGGGCCCAGAGTAGAGAACAAACTTAAAAAATTCAAAAATAAAAAGAAAGGCCACAACTATAAATGTCTCACAAGGTAAAACTCTGGCATGGGAAAACAATACAGACAAAGAATCTTTATAAATGAAAATATGTATTAAAGAAGTGAAGTATACAGGGTGAATCAATATTATGTTAACACTAATGGATTATTTTTATCTCGTCCACTCCTTTCCAGGTCGATGGACAGGTTGTGGTGGACCATTGCCATGGCCTCCACACTCCCCTGATTTGACACCCTGTGATTTCTGGTTATGTGGTATAGTGGAGGAGGAAAGTTCATGATATCCGTGACCTGATCAGTAATCAGTGACAGAATATGGACTGTGGTATCATCTATTCCCCGCGAAATGTGAATTCAGGCTTTAAATGGTACTGTTGCTTGTTGGTTTTTGTGTGTTGAACATGATTTGTTTCATCCCCCTTATCAATACACCCCATAAGCGTAAAATCATCTGAGAATTTCTACAAGTGACATGACCTGTTTTAATATTTATAGTTTCTTTGAAATGTTACTAGCTGTCTCCCGCGGCTCCCCCCCGCATAGTTGTGTAGATATTATGGGAGTAGATTCATATCAGGTGGCATGGATCGTGGACTATCTTACAGAGAGACCTCAGTATGTGTGTCTCGGGAACTGCAGGTCTGACATTGTGGTCAGCAACACAGGAGCGCCACAGGGGACTGTACTTTCTCCGGTCCTGTTCAGCCTATATACAACAGACTTCCAATACAACTCGGAGTCCTGCTACGTGCAAAAGTTCGCTGACGACACTGCTATCGTGGGCTGCATCAGGCGTGGGCGGGAGGAGGAGTACAGGAACCTAATCAAGGACTTTGTTAAATGGTGCGACTCAAACCACCTACACCTGAACACCAGCAAAACCAAGGAGTTGGTGGTGGATTTTAGGAGACCCAGGCTCCTCACGGACCCCGTGATCATCAGAGGTGACTGTGTGCAGTGGGTGCAGACCTATAAATACCTGAGAGTGCAGCTGGATGATAAACTGGACTGAACTGCCCATACTGATGATCTGTGCAAGAGAGGACAGAGCCGGTTATACTTCCTTAGAAGGCTGGCGTCTTTCAACATCTGCAATAAGAAGCTGCAGATGTTCTATCAGACAGTTGTGGCGAGCGCCCTCTTCTACGCGGTGGTGTGCTGTGGAGGCAGCATAAAGAAGAAGGACGCCTCACGCCTGGACAAACTGGTGAGGAAGGCAGGCTCTATTGTAGGCACGGAGCTGGACAGTTTGACATCCGTGGCAGAGCGACGGGCGCTGAGCAGACTCCTGTCAATCATGGAGAATCCACTGCATCCACTGAACAGGATCATCTCCAGACAGAGGAGCAGCTTCAGTGACAGACTGCTGTCACCGTCCTGCTCCACTGACAGACTGAGGAGATCGTTCCTCCGCCACACTATGCGACTCTTCAATTCCACCTGGGGGGGGTAAACGTTAACATTATACAAAGTTATTGTCTGTCTGTATACCTGCATTGTTATCACTCTTTAATTTAATATTGTTTTGTATCAGTATGCTGCTGCTGGAGTATGTGAATTTCCCCTTGGGATTAATAAAGTATCTATCTATCTATCTATCTATCTATCTATCTATCTATCTATCTATCTATCTATCTATCTATCTATCTATCTATCTATCTATCTATCTATCTATCTATCTATCTATCGAAACAGGACAAACTTTAAAAATCAAAAAACAAACTATCACTATCTAAGCAGAGGCAAGGTACACTCCAAAATGTGGCCAGAGGTAGACCGATTCGAACGGAGGCTGGCGCGTGAGTGAGGAGGCCCTCGCCCGGCTCCCTACTCCTTATGTCATGCTTTTCCCTCCCCTCGGCCCACAGCCTTGCGCAAATACAAGGTTAGTCAAAATTATGTTAACACTAATGCATTATTTTTATCTTCACTACACCTTTTCAGTTCGATGGATAGGTCATGGTGGACCATTGCCATAGCCTCCACACTCCCCTGATTTGACACCCTATGATTTTTGGTTATGAGGTATGGTGAAGCAGCATGTGTATAGCAGGAAAGTTTGTGATATCAATGACGTGAAGGACAGAATATGGACTGCAGTATCATCTATTCCCCATGAAATGTGCGTCCAGGCTCTAAACTGTACTTTTGTTCATTGGTTTTTGAGTGTTGAACATGATGGCGAACAGGTTGAGACATTCCTGTAAATCATCTTGCACATATAAAGTATGTTTTGTGAATAAATTGATTCTGCCATTCAAATGTTAAAATAAGTTTGACTCACCCTGTATAATGATACCCAAAAGAGCAAAATAAGTAAATAAATGAATACACAAAAGGATTTGCCTAAAATGTAATATTATACCAGTCCCGAGTATCTAAAGTTGCTTGACCAACACAGTACAAGCCAGGTTTGCCAGCTTTTTAAATTTCAACTGAACCTACTGGCTCACAAAAGTGTTACTGAGAAACCGTGAGGATGATGTTAAACAGAACGGGACATGCTTGTGCATTCGAGAATCTATGACGAGAGTTAATACCTGTCGTGGTTCGGCCAGGACCCTTAACAGGCCAGGACGTTTTTATAGTTTTTATAGACCCTGGGGAGAGAGCATGTACAGGGCATTATCTACACTAAGTGGCACACCCCTGGGTTGCTACGGCACTACTGATCTCCGCAGGGCTTCATGGGAATTGGAATTTGGGACAACCCTGTTGCGGACACCAGAAGTACTCCATGGAATACCACCACTCCGAGAGCCAGAGTCTGGATGGAATGAGACAAAGCTTACCAAAGGAGGAATGGAGGCAAAGGACAAGAGAGAAGAAGAGAGAGTGAAGAAGAAGAAGAAAAGAAAGTGCTGTGTTTAAGTGTACTTTATTTGTATTTTGTGGATAATGATTGAGAAGAATTTCCCCTCAAGAATAAGATTGTGTTGTGCTTTGAACTTGAGCCTGGTGTCTGTCTGTGTCGGGTTTGGGTGGCTAGTGTGCCACCTGCAGGCAACATACCTAAAATTTTGCAACAAAGTTATCTTAAACATGAGAGGAATAATGTGAGCGAAGTCTAAATAAGAATGGTCAAGAGCTATTAACTTGTGGTCAGCTTTCTTAAATATGGTGACCACCATACTAGTCTGCCATTTCAAGGGTGCTTTTCCCTGCGACATTAACCACGCTATTCCAACAATGTTCAGCGATTTTAACCTCACTGGTCAGATTTCATCCACTTCAACAGCCTTACTACCAAGGAATCCTCAAACCACCCTGTTGTCCTCTTTTTTTGATTTCACAATGGGATGTCTGATAATTGAAAGTACACCTTATGAAAAGGACTTAGGAGTCACAGTGGACTCGACACTATCAACTGGCAGACATTGTTCAGAAGCCATTAAGAAGTCTAAGAGAATGTCAGGTTATATAGCGCCTTGATGTGTGGAGTACAAGTCACAGGAGGCTATGCTCAAGCTTTATAATGCACGGATTTGGACAGTGGGGTGTCATGAGGTCTCTGGAAAGGGTAGTGTGGCACTCCTGTTATTTTTGCAAAAGGATGAAGGTGCAAGTCTTTAGAGTCCTGGTGCTGCCTGTCTTGCTATATGGTTGCGAGACAAGGATGTTATTCAGTGACTTGAGATGAAGACTGGACTCCTTTGATACTGTATCTCTTAGGAGAATCCTTGGGTACTGCTGGTTTGCTCATGGTTACTCATGGAGTCCTGAATGAGGCACATTACCTGCATTGTGAGGGGGCATCAGTAACAACATTATGACCATGTGGCGCGATTCCCCGAGGGTGATCCGGCTTACAGAATGCTGATGACCCGAGCTGCTGGACCAGGACATGTGGACGTCCACGTAACACCTTGCTGCAACAGATCGATTGTCATTTCCGGTGGTGGGGAGGACTGGACAGTGTGTTTGCCTGGAGAGGTTTGCCAACCAGGATCCCAAGGTGTTTCATCATGTGGTGGGTGCTGTACCAGTGCATGCTTCCCAATCTGACTCGACCTTTATGACACATTGGTGAGGCCTCATCTGGAGTACTGGGTGCAGTTTTGGTCTCCAGGATACAAAAAGGACATAGCAGCACTAGAAAAAGTCCAGAGAAGAGCGACTACTGTATATGCTCACATATAAGTCAGGCCTTGAAACCTGAAAAATCGATCATAAAATCAGACCCCGACTTATACACCCATTCAAAAATACTACACTTACATTTTTTTTTTTACATCTTCTTGCTTCCTCCAAACTCAAATCAGTTTCTCAGACACATCGAATTTTGTTGCAGCAGCAGCGCCATTACCAATTTCTTTCACCACTTCAACAACTTTTAATTTAAAACCATCTTCAAATTTTCTTCTGATCGAACGCTCCATCGTAGATAAGGGACGTTCTTACGATAAAGGTGTATGAGGGTGTGAGATACAAAAAACACATATCAGTGCAAACATCGCTTCGGAATAGTTTGGGTATTACCGTGTGGTCACGTAGGCAATACATAGAAAGTAAAAAGGCCGTGTGCTCCGTGGTTCCTCTCTCAGGTGGGCGTTAGCATATTATAATCTCTTGGATCAATAGCGTGAGTTTTCTGTATTTGACTTATACGACTGACATTATAAAATACAGGAAGTTATATGGTAAAATCAAGCCCCGACTTATCCATGGGAGAACTTAAATGTGAGTATATACGGCAGGCTGATTCCATGGCTACAGGGAATGAGTTAAGAGAAAAAATTAAAAGAGATGAGCCAGATCTAAACACTAATGTGGAGAATTGCTCGCGTAATGTAATGGCTTTTGCAGCAGGTGGAAGTTCCCATTCCATTGTACTTATGGTGCCATGCAGAGTTATGTCGTAGTGCAGCAGTCTATTAGCCAGCAAAAGCTCTGTGAAGAAGTCTGATGTTACGGTTCTGCCTTTGTCCAGAAATGGCTCCATAAGCTTTATGACAACAGTCTCTGAAAGACTTTCTCCCGTGGGACAACTGGGATCTTTTCCTAAATAAGGAGTGGCATTGCACATGTATTTTATCTCCAAATCTAACTCAATCCAAAACTGCCAAATTTGTCAGGCTTGGTTGAGATATATAGCAAGAAAGAACAACGGACCTTGGTTAGAAACAGTTGCTCATCAACGGTAATATGTTGCCCTGGGTTGTAACTCAAAACACAGTTCTCAACAAAATGTTGCCAGATGTCCGAAATCGCGGCAAATCTATTATTTTTCACACATTCTGTTGTCAAAGCACGATTGCCACATGATAGTGGTCATGGGACATTGTATCTTTGATTGCCGGTACAACAAATAGTTCTGAGCAGGCATCAAGTGCAACACCAACTGTGGTCATCACTGCTCTTTTGAAAAGAACGGAGATAAACGCCATCAACTCACTCATTGTACCACGTGAACATCACTGAGAGAATAAGCTGAATAATAAAAAAAACAAACTTTTACAAGGAGCCAAAATTTACACCGGGTGTTACAGACTCAAATCAAATGTATGTTTTTAATATATTACAGCAATAATAATAGCACCTCGCAACTCAAAACAAGGAGCATCCGGACTCGAACTGGAAACCTTTTGGTTATAAGGCAGCAGTTCTTACCTCTGCACCATCAAAGAATATGTACCAAGTTTCTGTTGAATGGGTGGCACGGTGGCGCCATGGGTAGCGCTGCTGCCTCGCAGTTAGGAGACTCAGGTTTGCTTCCCGGGTTCTTCCTGCGTGGGTTTCTTCCGGGTGCTCCGGTTTCCTCCCACAGTCCAAAGACATGCTGGTTAGGTGCATTGGCGATTCTAAATTGCCCCTAGTGTTTGCTTAGTGTGTGGTGTGTGTGTGTGCGTGCCCTGCGGTAGGCTGGCGCCCTGCCTGGGGTTTGTTTCCTGCCTTGTGCCCTGTGTTGGCTGGGATTGGCTCCAGCAGACCCCCGTAACCCTGTAGTTAGGATATACAGTGCATCCGGAAAGTATTCACAGCGCATCACTTTTTCCACATTTTGTTAGGTTACAGCCTTATTCCAAAATGGATTAAATTCATTTTTTTCCTCAGAATTCTACACACAACACCCCATAATGACAACATGAAAAAAGTTTACTTGAGGTTTTTGCAAATTTATTAAAAATAAAAAAACTGAGAAATCCCATGTCCATAAGTATTCACAGCCTTTGCTCAATACTTTGTCGATTGCCTTTGGCAGCAATTACAGCCTCACGTCTTGTTGAATATGATGCCACAAGCTTGGCACACCTATCCTTGGCCAGTTTCGCCCATTCCTCTTTGCAGCACCTCTCAAGCTCCATCAGGTTGGATGGGAAGCGTCGGTGCAGAGTCATTTTAAGATCTCTCCAGAGATGTTCAATCAGATTCAAGTCTGGGCTCTGGCTGGGCCACTCAAGGACATTCACAGAGTTGTCCTGAAGCAACTCCTTTGATATCTTGGCTGTGTGCTTAGGGTCGTTGTTCTGCTGAAAGATGAACCGTCGCCCCAGTCTGAGGTCAAGAGCGCTCTGGAGCAGGTTTTCATCCAGGATGTCTCTGTACATTGCTGCAGTCATCTTTCCCTTTATCCTGACTAGTCTCCCAGTCCCCGGCGCTGAAAAACATCCCCACAGCATGATGCTGCCACCACCATGCTTCACTGTAGGGATGGTATTGGCCTGGTGATGAGCGGTGCCTGGTTTCCTCCAAACGTGACGCCTGGCATTCACACCAAAGAGTTCAATCTTTGTCTCATCAGACCAGAGAATTTTCTTTCTCATGGTCTGAGAGTCCTTCAGGTGCCTTTTGGCAAACTCCAGGTGGGCTGCCATGTGCCTTTTACTAAGGAGTGGCTTCCATCTGGCCACTCTACCATACAGGCCTGATCGGTGGATTGCTGCAGAGATGGTTGTCCTTCTGGAAGGTTCTCCTCTCTCCACAGAGGACCTCTGGAGCTCTGACATAGTGACCATCGAGTTCTTGGTCACCTCCGTGACTAAGGCCCTTCTCCCCCAATCGCTCAGTTTAGATGGCTGGCCAGCTCTAGGAAGAGTACCAGTGGTTTCGAACTTTTTCCATTTATGGATGACGGAGGCCACTGTGCTCATTGGGACCTTCAAAGCAGCAGAAATTTTACTGTAACCTTCCCCAGATTTGTGCCTCGAGACAATCCTGTCTCGGAGGTCTACAGACAATTCCTTTGACTTCATGCTTGGTTTGTGCTCTGACATGAACTGTGTGAGACTTTACCGGACACCACCAGTCGGAGACCACATCTTTATAAAAAGCACACGTTTATTAAATCACTAATAAACACAGTTCCTCACTCCACACAAAGCACAAAGCAATAATCACCCCAAAATTAAGTCTCTCAGTCCTTGGCCGCCTTTCCTCTCCTCCTGGGAGCTTCGTCCTTCTCCCACTCCCGACTCTGGCTCTCCGACTGCAAGGAGGCGGCCCCTTTTATTCCCACCCGGATGTGCTCCAGGTGGCTGATGATGTCCATCCGGCAGCACTTCCTGGTGTGGCGGAAGTGCTGCCCTTTGAACCGGAAGCACACCGGGCGTCCCTGGCCGATCCCTCCGCCATCTTGCCAAGTGTGGCGGAAGTATTCACATCCAGGTCTTCTGATGCTTAAAGATCCCCCTGGCGGTGGCCACGGTTCCCAGTAGGTCAAATTATCTTTGTCCCTTTCCCGTGGTCCTCTTTTTATCCAGGGCGGCTGCCCCCTTGTGCCCCGGAAGCTATTAATGTCTCTTTCCAGTCCCTCCAGGCATCCCGGCCAGGTAATGACCGCAGTCGTCTGTGACAACTGTCAACTGTGGGACCTTCTATAGACAGGTGTGTGCCTTTCCAAATCATGTCCAGTCAACTGAATTTACCACAGGTGGACTCCAATGAGGCTGCAGAAACATCTCAAGGATGATCAGGGGAAACAGGATGCACCTGAGCTCAATTTTAGCTTCATGGCAAAGGCTGTGAATACTTATGTACATGTGCTTTCTCAATTTTTTTATTTTTAATAAATTTTCAAAAACCTCAAATAAACTTTTTTCACGTTGACATTATGGGGTGTTGTGTGTAGAATTCTGAGGAAAAAATGAATTTAATCCATTTTGGAATAAGGCTGTAACATAACAAAATGTGGGAAAAGTGATGCGCTGGGAATACTTTACGGATGCACTGTAGCGAGTTGGATAATGGATGGATGGGTTTCTGTTGATTGACATTTGAGTTTGGGTTTTTAACTCATTGAGAGCAACATGTAAATTGAATATTTTTTTTTCTATGATTATCTTTCTATTATAATAAAAAATCTTGGGAAGAGAGACGAGACACAACTTTCTCAGAGAGACACTTTCACGTCCTGCAAGATGAGACTTTGTGCCAAGAAATTTAACCATGGCCGAGGGCAGAAATAAAAGACAAAGAGTAGATGACAAAGGAGAATGTCGTAAAGAATTAAAAAACATTGGCGCGATACACATGCAGAGCAGGTTAGAGATAATGGAAGTACGAAAATTCGAAAGTCTCCAAAAAATGATAGTAAAGATCGCATTAGCACAAACAAACGGAAATTATTACTTGGTGAAATAATGGAACAGCGAAAAGAGATTGAATATATTGTTCGGATTTAAACTTTAAGTCAGAGACTTGTAGATCGTCTAATTTGTGTTGCCATCAGGGAAAAGTAGTGTTTCTTACCAATGAAGAGGTGTATCCGCGAGAATGAAAAGATTTGTTGTTTGGTGAAAGTGAAATCCCTCAAGAGAAAATTTCAAGCCCCATGAAACAAGACTTTACGCAAAGAGAACTGAAAAAGTCCTGCCCACATCTAAAACATTTACAACCACACACATGATTCAACCATTTCTCATTTGTGTGAATGCTAGTCAGACACAGTTTGGTAGAGAGAAAGAAACGATATTCACTCACAGGCAGTTATACGTTGCGTTGTCACAATGTAATTCCGGAATCAAAATTTAATGCGATATTGACAAAAAGGTAAAAACCGAAGATAGATTGAATATATACGGACATAGGTAATATGACAGAAGTATGCAGATATTGTTTGGCTTTAAGCTTTAAGGCGGAGATTATCTAATTCGTGTTGCCATTAGGGAAAAGTAGTGTTTCTTCCCAAAGAAGAGGCCCATCCACAAGAATTTAAAGATTTGTTGTTTGGTGAAAGTGAAATCCAGATATGTGAGCTGCAGAGACGTGAAGTTGCTGGTGAGTAGCGCAGGCAGGGGGGTTGGTGAGCGAAGTGAGCAGGGGGCAAAGCCCCCTAGTATCTTTGAATAAAAGTGCACGTGTTTATTTGATATTTGGACTAAAGTCTTCACACGTTATACACTTCACGTCATTATTACTAGAACATGGAAAAAGTTTCTGTTCCCTTTCAATCTTGCTGGTACCCATCTGTCACAAATCACTCCTGACACTCTTCTCCACCCACTCCACCCTGCCTGCACTCTCTTTTTCACTTCTCTTCCAGAATCCACATTACTCTGTACTGTTGATCCCAAGTATTTAAACTTATCCGCCTTAGCCAACTCTACTCCCTGCATCCTCACCATTCCACTGACCTCCCTCTCATTCACACACATGTATTCTGTCTTGTTCCTACTGACCTTCATTCCTCTCCTCTCATATCTCCACCTCTCCAGGGTCTCCTCAACCTGCTCCCTACTATTGCTACAGATCACAATGTCATCGGCAAACATCATAGTCCACGGGGACTCCTGTCTAATCTCATCTGTCAACCTGTCCATCACCATTTCAAATAAGAAAGGGCTCAGAGACGATCCCTGATGTAATCCCACCTCCGTCACTCCTACCGCAGACCTCACCACAGTCACACTCCCCTCATACTTATCCTGTACAACTCTTACATACTTCTCTGCCACTCCCGACTTCCTCATACAAAACCACAGCTCCTCTCTCCTCACCCTGTCATATGCTTTCTCCAGGTCCACAAAGACGCAATGCAACTCCTTCTGACCTTCTCTAAACTTCTCCATCAACACCCTCAGAACAAAATCTTTCAGTACTATGAAATAAAAATATCAGGGAGCAACATTTCAGTGAAGGATTTATTTTTTCACAAGAATTAGAAAATTATTTAAGGGATTGAATACTTCTGCCAAGCACTGTTTACTGGGATAGCATCAAAACTCTGGGAACAACATCTGTTCAGACTCACACAACGGTTCTCTCCATATTTTGTCTAGAATTTATTGCCAATTTGGAAAAGTCGCATTCCCAAATCTTGCTGCAGCAATCAAATGATTGTGAAGTAGGTGATCAGAAGTATATTCACTCTTAACTCGAACACGAAGTCTCCTTCAATTAGCTTGGAAGAATTAGTGGAATTTGGCTTCATCAATGTCATATGATGATATTTTTTCTAAATAAAATCTCTTTGGCTACTTCTTAATCAGCCAGCTGAGAGGAATTAGATGGATTTGCGCATTTGGGAAGTGTTTACGGACCAAATGGATTCTTCTCATCTGCTCTTCTTATGCTTCATTTCTGGCGCATATTTTTAGGAAATCACTGCACACTGGGGAAATTCTGAAGGACTGGAAAATAGCAAATATTATCCCATTCTGTAAACTGGGAGATCAGGCAGATCCAAGCAACTATAGGCCAGTAAGCCTAATGTGCATCACAGGGAAATTAGTGGAATTATTAAGGCAAAGATTTAGCAACACGTGACAAGAACAGGAAATTTATTGAATGGTCAGCATAGGGTCAGAAGAGGAAGGTTGTGTTTTACCAACATGCTTCGAATTCTATGAGGAAGCAATAAAAGGATACAATCAAAGTGGAGCTTATAATATTATTTATCATGACTTTAAGAAAGCGTTTGATAAGATGCAACATGAGAGAGTGGGCATCAAACTAACAGAAGTGGGAGTTCAGGGTGATGTTTTTAGGTGGTTGCAGAATTGGCTCAGACACAGGAATTAGAGGGAGATGGTGTGAAGAACCTCATCAGAACTGGGTGAAGTTAGGAGTGGTGACCAGCAGGGGTCAGTGCTAGGGCCACTGCTATTTTTAATATCTATAAATGATTTGGACAGGAAGATAAGTAACAAGCTGGTTAAGTTTGCAGATGATACCAAGATAGGTGGATTGAAGGATACTCTTGAATCTGTTATATCATAGCTGGGGGACTTGGACAGCATACAGGCCTGGGCAGATTTGTGGCAGATGAAATTTAATGTCGGGTAATGTAAAGTATTAAATGTAGGAAATAAAAATGTGATGACTGAATACACAATGGGAGGTCTGAAAATCGAGAGTACACCTTATGAGAAGGATTGAGGAGTCGTAGTGGACTCTACTCAACCTCCAAAAAGTGTTCAGAAGCCATTAAGAAAGCTAAGAGAATGTCAGGTTATGTAGCACCTTGATGTGTGGAGTACAAGTCATGGAGATTGTGCTCAAGCTTTATAACGCACTGATGAGGTCTCCTCTGGATTACCGTGATAGTCTGGGTTAGCTCCATGCTATCTGTTCCTCCAGGGATCCTCTTGATCTCAGATTGTCAATAGTCATACACGAGATGAGCTGAGCAAATGAGGACACAAACATCCAGAGAAGGGGTAGGTGTAAAGTGAACTGTGCTTTTATTAAAATCAATCAAATAATCAGAGTTCAATAGTGCAGTTTAAAATCCCCATAAATAATTAAATAACCCATTTAAACTGGAGGGCGGCACGGTGGCGCAGTGGGTAGCGCTGCTGCCTCGCAGTTGGGTGCTCTGGGGACCTGGGTTCGCTTCCCGGGTCCTCCCTGCGTGGAGTTTGCATGTTCTCCCCGTGTCTGCGTGGGTTTCCTCCGGGCGCTCCGGTTTCCTCCCACAGTCCAAAGACATGCAGGTTAGGTGGATTGGCGATTCTAAATTGGCCCTAGTGTGTGCTTGGTGTGTGGGTGTGTTTGTGTGTGTCCTGCGGTGGGTTGGCACCCTGCCCGGGATTGGTTCCTGCCTTGTGCCCTGTGTTGGCTGGGATTGGCTCCAGCAGACCCCCGTGACCCTGTGTTCGGATTCAGCGGGTTGGAAAATGGATGGATGGATGGATGGATGGATTTAAACTGGAGCAAGTCACACAAGCTTAAAGTCTCCTGTAGCAGTTGAGGCGTTTAGTGTCCTCTTGAACCCTCAGGTACCACTCCAAACACCAGGTAAAAGTACAATTATTATTTATTGTACAATAATTGCATGCACAAAGCACCCTCCACTCCACACTATTCATATACTCAACAAACCAATCACAATACTCTCTCCTCCGCTCCCAGACCCTTAGTCACCCTACCTCCCAGCTCAGCTCAGTGTCTGGGCTTTCCCAGAGTCCTTTTATACTCTCTGACCTGGAGGTGTTCCTGCCTAACAGTCCACAAGTCCTTATTACTTCCGGGTCAGGGTAAAAGTCCTTTTCTTCAACCTGGAAGTATGTCATCTCTCCTGTTCACGTGACCAGGACGTACTTCCAGGTTATAGGGCACATAAGAATCCACGAGCCTCCCTACAGCGACTCCTGGTGGTCCCCAAGGTATCCAGCAGGGTTGTGTATAAAAACTACAAAGTCCATGAGGCCCTGCTGGAATTCGGGGAACGTCCATGCTGTCGGGAGAGCTCCTCCTGGCGGCCTGGGGGTGAGGGCCGGAAACTCTCGCCGGCCATCCATCACACTCCACAAATACTTTATGTCCAGATAAATGAAGTTACAATTTGTGGCAGGCAAAATCTTTAATAAATAAATGCACATTCAAAGATGCGTAAGCCCTAGTGAATCCTTCTAGAAACAGACGTCTCCCCGGCTTCCCCAGTACGGACTCCCCAGCACGAGGAGACGTCCCGCCGAGAGGCACAGCCACTCCACTGAAACAGGCTTGATTACCTGCAGTCAGCTGCGAGAATCAGGTCACTCCAGCTCCCGTCAACATACAGCCGTGTCCCTTCAATCGCCCACCTAAGCTCCCCCCGGCTGCCTGCCTCCATCCACCTGCACACTAATTACACATCTGCAGTCTCCATCATCCCTCCTTTCAACCTTCATCTTTCTTTATTGCGCTTGATTCTTTCTATCGCTCATGTGACAGACAATCCACTACCTGCACGGCACAACTGAGGCACCCGAATGATCTGTCTGACCCCGCACATGTATGTGGCACGATCGGTCATGTACCCCAAATAGCCATGGAGTGAAGTGTGCCTGCACACACCCATACCCGACTGAAACCCCACATGCGGTTATTTATTTAAAATAGTCCTGATGACATGGACCACTCATCACAAGTACTGTGCACAGTTTTGGTCTCCAGGCTACAAAATGGACATAACACCACTAGAAAAGGTCCCGAGAAGAGTGACGAGGCTGATTCCAGGGCTACAGGGAATGAGTTATGATGAAAGATTTAAAGAGTCTTTACAGTTTAAGACAAAGGTGATTAAGAGGAGACGTGATTGAAATGTTTACATTTATTTATTTGGCCAATGACTTTATACTAAACTGACTAAAGTGACTTGCAACAATTGGTTCAATTCTTTTCATTTTCCAATTTGAGCACATCCTGGTGAAGTGGCTTGCTCAGGGTGACACAGTGTCAGTGGCAGGATCTGAACCCACCACTTCAGGGTTTGAAGTCTTAAACACTGCACCACACTTGCTCATATTTAAAGTTATGAAGGGAATTAGTCCAGTGGATCGAGACGGTGGGTTTCAAATGAGTTCATCAAGAACACGGGGACACAGATGGAAACTTGTGAAGGGCAAATTTCACACAAATGTTAGGAGATTTTTCTTTGCACAGAGAACCACAGACACCTGGAATAAGTGACCAAGTGGTGTGATAGACAGTAAGACATTAGGGACTTTTAAAACTCGACTTGATGTGTTTTTAAAATAATTAAACGGATAGGACTGGTGGTCTTTGTTGGTCTGAATGGGCTATTCTCGTCCAGATTGTTGTAATGTTCTAATATTCTAATCACTTAGACAGTTAAAAACTTTGCACAAGAGTACGCATGGAAAGTAACGATACAAATAAAATGTTCAGAATGAAGCCACCTCAAACTGTTTCACAATCAGACTGAAATTTCACAGGTATGTCAAAGAATTAAGTGGGTAGGACTGGGGAGCCTTGATGGGTCTGAATGGCCTGCTCTCGACCCGATTGCTCTGATTTTCTAATGTTCATCTTCACAGCGGGGAGGAAAATATCTGAAAACACGAAATTCAGTGTAATCAGCAAAAATTAGGCATGTCTTTATCTTTAATATCTTTGCCTCTTTCTGATTGATTTGGTTTTCTTCTCTCCATTCACTGCAACAAAAGAAAAAGTTTAATTCATCATCTAACACAAGCCACACACGTGCCGTTTTTTTTCTAAGTAACGATTTTACTCACTTAGTAGTCCACCGTTAATGTGTGCATAATCAAAAAAACAGGCCAGAATCAGCCTCTATATTGCTTCTCCATTAATCTGATTGATGTTCCCGAGTCATTTTTAGACTTATTTTTTACATTCCGTTTAGATTACCAAATGCAAAGTACATCTGTGGGAAGAATTGCAAAGACGCAGTCCCTGTATGCAATTTCCGGCCATTTCAATGTGTAATTGTAACACCGAGAGGGACATCAACCAGGTAAATCTGCAATGTCAGCGCCACTCGATCAATATTAGACTGGCAAACTTTATTGGGTGCTGCAATTGATTGAAGGTCAGATCAATACTCCCACTGACCTGTAGTTTAATAGAGAGAGCTTTCATTTCCACTGCAAGCCGATGAGAAGCTGGTGTTAATCTCACCGATGCTCACAAGGATGTTACTGCAGTCTGCGAGCGGGGGCGGTGGCGAGGTGGGAGGGTGGAACGTGGACCGTGCATAAAGCATCCAATAATTCCTTGATTCTGACACCTGGTGTCAATGGAGTGGAATCTGAATGAATGAATTCATTATTCAGTGTAGCTACAAAGGCTTAATCACACATCTGCAGCTAACTGTGTGGCGGCAAGTATTAAACACTACTAAATTAGAGCACAAACAGAGAAAGTGACTTGGCACCCAATAAACAAGAACCCTGGATGCCACCCACACCTGAATACAGCAATAAAGTGATATCGACACCAGGAAAAGACTGGGAAAAGGGTCACATGGATGGAAGACATGGCTTCAGAAGAAGACCATCATTCTTTGACTAAAGTATATACCAGGGGTCTCCAGCACCAGTCCTGAAGGGCTACTGTGGCTGCAGAGTTTCATTCTAACCCTTTTCTTAATTAGTGATCAGATTTTGCTGCTAATTAACTATTTGCCTTAATTTTAATTGATACACAATTTAAGACTCTTAATTATTTCTTTTTTCCTTAATTAGCAACCAAAAAATATTAAGACACAAAATGAACCAACACATAAGCAACAATCTGCATCCATTACACAATAACTGAAAATAAAGAAAAGTGAAGGCCTCTGTAATGTCGATCTGCTCAGGTCCACAAAACATTTTGACAGTGATCTTAAAAAAAGAAAATCAACGAGATTTGGAAATGTCTGTAATGGCAGAATGAGCGCCATGGAATTAAATAACGGGTTTAATTAGCAACGAGAATTGGCTTCAAATTAAGAAACTGAATGAAGTGAAGTTGGTTGGAGTTTGAGGCCCCAGCTTAGTTGATCATCTGTTGGCTCACTTCACATCAAATTTATGTTTAGGTGCCTTTTAAGGAAAAATTAATTAGTTCAGCAGTCCGAGTCTCAAGAAATTCAATTAAAATAAAAGGAAATAGTTAATTAGCAGCAAAAACTGGTCACTAATTAAGAAAAGAGTTAGAATGAAAACTTCCGGCCACAGTTGCTCTTCAGGGCCCCCATGAATAAACGGTGCATATGCATAAAAATGTTGCGTACTCCCATTTGCACGCTCACATCGCAATGTATAAAACCTAAACTTGGCATAAAGCCACATACATTTTTACACCAGCTAAATACTTGGCATACGCAAGTTCTCCACTCAGTTTTGCAAACTGCCAGCACCCAGCGTCAAAGCAGTACTTTTGTTCCAGTGTAGTTTTCCTTTCTTTTTTAGATCCACATTCCTGGCTTTATCATATACACTGAAATTAACCGCATACTGTTTATTAGTTCAAGGCATCTGATTGTAATTAACCTGTAACAATATAATGGTCCGCAGAATGGCCAAATTATTCCAAATACCATACCTGTTTTAGTGTTGTTACTCTCACTGCACCTTCTTCTTCTTGCCACAGCGGATCATCTTTTTCCATATTACTCTCACTGCACCACACAGAGTATTTATATTACTGTATCTGAGTGTGGAATCACAGCTCTACAGAAGCTGATCAGAAAGAGAATTAGTGGTATACAGCATCAAGCACACGCTGCCTCAGCCATGCTGTCTATTTGAACTGCTCCCATATGGCAAACGTTTCAGAGCCTTTCCTGTACTGACTTCACGGTTCAGAAACAGTTTCATCCCAAGAACTCTAAATGCACTCAATCAGTCCATCAAGTGCTCCTTGTAAAACTTTGTTCTTATTAATACATTTACTGTACCTCACTGTAAACCTGCGATACAGTTATAATATTGCACAACCTGAGCCACTTTATAAAGCGGGTATCTACATATGATGACGATATCATTTTAAGATGAAATGCAGCAAAATATATTTATTATGTTATACAGATAAAACTTTAATATTATTTAAATAATCTATATTGTTAATAATTAAACATGTGAGGACACGGTTTCGGAGCGCTACCGACGATCTAGCGCCCTGTTCAGGGATTGTTCCTGCCTCCTGTATTCTTGCTGGGGCTGGCGCAACACTGGAAGGTTAGATGGATAGAATAATTAAACATGTACTACGAAGATATTTCAATGTTCCTTAAAAGTTTTGAAGAATCGAAGTTCTAAGCTTACAGATGGCTTACTTTTATTACTGAGCTGATTGTGTGGCGATTGGGTACTTGGAGAAAGAAAAGGAAGGACAGGAATTGGAGGTTAGTACGTTTGAAAGAGACAGTACTGCTGCAATCAATTATTTCATTGATGGCCGCGCACAACACAGCAAGCATCTTGCAGGAGGCAGGAACAATCTCTGGACAGGGCACCAGCTCGTCACTATCACTGTGCCAGCGTGTTCCCATATTTAATAACATGCTTTAATTGATATGATATGAATACTGA
The DNA here is from genome assembly GCF_900747795.2 of Erpetoichthys calabaricus. Classification (NCBI taxonomy): domain Eukaryota; kingdom Metazoa; phylum Chordata; class Cladistia; order Polypteriformes; family Polypteridae; genus Erpetoichthys; species Erpetoichthys calabaricus. The sequence continues at coordinate 8,822,340 of NC_041394.2, forward strand.
AATGATATCAAGTATACATCTTAGTATTTAAATTATTCAGAGAGCTGTAATATCACGAATGTAATGGATTCTGTGTCCTGTCGGCGGAAGAGAAAGCCCGTTTAAGAAGCACGTAGTGATTCACACACATAGCCACATAGAAGAACACATACAAAACAAAGCCTGTAACGTGCTACTTTAGTTACGATAGGATTTGAGAAACTAGTAAATTAAGTGATTCTAAGATGAAGTTTATGATGTTCTACTTTAATGACAAAATAAACTACGTGATTAAAGTGGAAATTTCGTGATTAAAGTTGACATTTTGAGCTTTTTTCCCCACTGTGTCCCTATTTTTTTTCCTTTTCTCTGTACCATAATAAGCTTTCATATGACACTCAGACGGTGGGCTATGACTCGCCTTTTCACGGCGACTTTAATATCTGAAAACTTTTTTTTTATTTCGAGCTCTGTGTGACTTTGTGAACTTGAGCTTTCGAGATTCTCTGACACTGTGTGACTCGATCAACTTCCTTTTGTTGTTTATATCACTGTTTAAACCAATAAATAATATGTTTTTCTTTGCCTCCACTTGTTTTTCACTGAAATTGTTCTATTTCCCGCCATGCTTTTGCTATTGCCTTTTCACAAAACCCTGATCTTAAAGGCTATTTATATTGATTTGCATATTCAAAGAGGTGTAATTCTAGCAGGAGTTTGGGAGTGGCGGCAGGCGTGTGCACGTGCGTTACTTTTCACACTGACCAGGATTTATGGAGCAGAAGAATGTGGAAGTTGCCGAACGCACAGATTTATGCATCTGGATTTTTTTTGTGTGTACGAACATTTCTGCTTTTGTCCATATGCCATGTTTTAGTTTGAATTCTATGCATGGCATTATGCATGAGGCCCCAGGACTGGAGTTGGAGACCTCTGGTATACACCGATCAGCCACAACATTCAAACCACCTTCCTAATACTATGTAGTTACCAAAACAGCTCTGACCCATTGAAGCATGGGCACAACAAGACCTCTGAAGGTGTCCTGTGGTATCTGGCACCAAGACGTGAGCAGCAGATCCTTTTAAGTCATGTAAGTTGCGGGGTGGGTCCTCCGTGGAAAGGACTTGGTTTTTCCAGCATATCCTACAGATGTTCAAATGGATTGAAATCTGGAGAATTTCAGAAGCCAAGTCAACACCATGAACTCTTTGTCATGTTCCTCAAGCCATTCCTGAACACTTTTTGCAGTGTGGCAGGGTGTATTACAATGTGTCACACACGTGTGCATAGAAGGCAGCTAAAGGGCTTGAATGAGGGTAATTCTGAGCCAGACTGGGGTGGGGCAGAGTGCACCAATTCTTTTTCTCGCTTTTCTGCAGACCGTTCACAGGAAATTCCTCCTGGCCCTGATGACGTTAATTCTGGATCTGACCTCTTTGACATCACTTCTGGGTTCGAGCCTATGGATGAAGACTATTCCGGTTCCAGGCCCCTCTGATGTAATTTCCTATACTAACCTTTAAAAGCTGCCACCTTTCCCCTATCCCCTCAGTTCTGTTTTGGACTCCAGTTTGTGCACATCAGTGCTATCACTGTATTCAATTTTTCATCCAGGAAACAATATACGGGTGGCTTCCCCAAACTATGGCTATAAGCTATTGCTCTTTGTCGAGTTTGTGACACCTGTTGAAAGAGGCCACTGCCATCAGACTTGTGGGAGCACTCCCTCCGAAGACACGTGACAACTAATCCACAACTGTTCACACAACAGGCAGGCACGAGACAGACCATTCATCTTTGTGAGAAATGATCCAGGGTACAAATGACTTCACAGTGGTTACATTATATGAGACACACGAGATACACAGAAAGACAAACCTCCTTTGCTGCTTCGCCAGCCCCTTTCCAAGTTTCCCGCTGGCCCTTCTTGTCTCCAGAGGCCTCCAAGTTTCAGACATCCAATGAGGGCAATACCCTTCAGGGCATCTGGGAAATTGAGTCCTGCCAGTGGTAGCACTGCTACAAGTTCAGTGAAGGAAAACAGCCAAGAGACAGGAATATTCGGACCACCAGACAAGTAGGTTCACCTGCTCACTTACAATCGACAGATCACCACTCAGAAGTCCACTGTCAACCCCTGATGAGAGTGATGCACTCAGCATACCTGTAACACTCTCTGACAATGCAGTATCCTACATCTGCACCAGCTGTACCTAACAGCAAAGAGCTCACGACCCCTAATGATGACCGCAGCAGAAACGAACACTACCATGTTGAGGAGGAGCTGTACCTGTTTCAAAAAGTTAGAAGTGGCTGCTGGGGACAGCAACTATAAAGGGTGGGCTATGTAACAACACCAACAAGTTCAATCAGATGGGCACAAGTCACCCATAGTATAAGCTGGCATTCCATTGTTCAAATTGTCAAGCTTGGGTCACAGAGTTGCACAGGGGACTGGGAAAAAAGAAGCCAGTTTTCCAAGGCACAAAACCTTTATTGCTGAACAGACACAAGTCTTTATTCAAAAGGGGACTGTCTTCAGCAGGCAAGCACACATAACACAGACGAGCTCCCCTCTCCTGGTTAAGAGAACACAAAGTGTTCTTCATCGAGCGGGTTCAGTGGCTCGAAGGCAGTGACTGGGGCAGAAGCAGTCTGAGGGCGACAGGTCAGGAGTGATTAGGGCCTGGTCTTTTAACACTACAATTACCAAAGCCTATGAAAAAACTTGCAATCCTGGCCCACCTTAAATCCCTTCGCACCTCTCAGTCAACGTCTTTTGTATTATAAATGTGTCGATCAGCACAAGCAGCAAGCAGCCTGCTATCCCATTACCGCCCACCGCTGCAGTTCAATTCGCAAAGAAGGTTCTCAGTGCTCAGTGTTTATCTTGGAGTGAAGTGTTTGGAGTTGTAGAAGGTAAATAATACGTCGTTATCTGGAATACATGCATTTCATTTGTGTTCCGTGTCTACAACTATCTATGTAAACACATCGTGAAAACAGAAACGATTTTCATGTTTTAGTAATAAATGACAAAATGTAGACATGAAGTGTACTGTATAATGTGTGAAGAATGAAGTCCAAATTTCAAATTAACACTTTCACAAAAGGTACAAATATAATAGAACAAGTGCGCTTTTATTCAAGACTATAACTGCAGAAAAAGAACTCGCGTTATGGTGCGACATTGACACACCCTTAATACAACTGCTTTGGTGGCGCAGAGGTAAGAACTGCTGACTCGTAATCAAGATGTTCGAACCCGGCCGCCTCTGTTTTGAGTAGTGAGTAGCTATTATTATTACTAATATAGAATAAAAACATACATTTGATTTGAGTCTGTAACAGCCGGTGTAAATTTATGGTACTTGTAAAAATTAGCTTTTTTAACTCGGTTTTATTCTTGTAGTCACGTTCACACGCCTGTCGATCTGACACTGTTAGTTTTCAAATAAAACCCTGCCGGGATTACGCGTTTTTTTCGTTGGCTTTGGTAATTCAATTGTTAAATGTTCTAAACCTCGTGCGAGGGGTGCATTACATGGTGTGGAAACCAGGGGCAGCACCAGCTGGTCCAACCCCGACACAGACAGGTAGAGACACAGGTTTATTTCAGTGGGGGAAGCAGTTTTCCATCACTCCCCACATCACAGCACATCAGAAAGCACCAAAATAGTACAGTCCAGCACAAAAACCCTTTCTCTTCTTCTTCTTTTTTCTCCGAATCCACTCCACTCCCGACAAGCTTCATCCACCTCTTTCTGACTCTGGTTCCTTTGAAAGTTTCTTGACCTTCTTCCAGCTGCATTTCCAGGTGTGGGTCAGATGTGGTGCCACAAAGGGCTTAGCTGTACCTGCAATGCATATCAAACCCAAAAGGGCTGCTCCAAACTACAACTCCCAGCATGCCCTTTGTGGATCCGTGGTGCTGTAGGAACCCAAGGAAGATATTGTGCCAAATATGGTCTCTCCCTCAGTCCTTCCACCCAGCTTGCATCCCGGCTGGGTAATGTCCTTGGCCCATGGCCCTGGCCATCTATTCTTTCTTCAGGAGCCTCTTGAACCCAACACCGTCGGTAATGTAACCAGATGAACTAGCAGATTGAGACAAATGAAGCAGAGAAAAGGGGATGGTGCAAAAAAGTGAACAAGTGCTTTTATTAAAACAAACCAAGCAAGACCAAAACAGTGTCCAAAGTGCAGTACATCAAAGTTCCATAAATAAATAAAATGTCAATAAATAATTCCTTTAAAATGAAGTTAAAAACAACAGGCTGGAAACAGCCCCCATTTAAAAACTCAGTGCCTTCTTCCTTTAGTTGGCGGCTCCCCTGCTTCTCCCATATGGGCCTTGCAACAGGGGGGTCACCCTACCTGCAGGTGCACCCGCCTGCCACACTGGTCCAGTAGCCTTCCATCCCCTGGTTACGTAGAGCTGATCCCTCCGGACCGAAACTTCAATTTACCAATGGCCAGGACGTCGCACGCTGAGGCTCACCCTCTCAAGCCTCCTCGACTCCCGCTCCATACTGCCGATCACTCCAACTCCTAAAAGTCGCTCAGCTTCCTTTAGCCCTCCGAGTGTTGGCCAAACACCCATTCCAGGGGCTCTCCTCCCAGCTCCTTGCCATACCCAGCGAGACTGCTCTCTCTCTTGCTCGCTCACTCGCTTGCTTGCTGCGTTCTTCCTTCCTTAACCTTCATCCTTCTCTCTTTTCTCTTTTCTTCTTCCCTCCACACTCATGCTCCTTCTACTTATAATGGGGACGTGGCACAGGTGTGGTGATCATCAGCCCCCGGCATCAATTGTGGACATGGGCGATCCCGTCCCTGTGCACCTCAGTTTGGAAACTTTTGGCTCAGACACAGGAAGCAGAAGGTGATGGTGCAAGGAACCTCATCAGAATTGGCCAATGTTAAGAGTGGTGACCAGCAGGGGGCAGTGCTGAGGCCCCTGCTATTTTTAATTTACATAAATGATTCAGATAGGAATATAAGTAACAAGCTGGTTAAGTTTACAGATAATACCAAGATAGGTGGATTAGCAGATAATTTGGAATCCGTTATATCATTACAGAAGGACTTGGACAGCATAGAGGCTTGGGCAGATTTGTGGCAGATGAAGTTTAATGTCAGTAAATGTAAAGAATTACACATTGGAAGTGAAAATGTGAGGATTGAATACACAATGGGTGGTCGGAAAATCGAGAGTCCACCTTATGAGAAGGATTTAGGAGTCACAGTGGACTCTAAGCTATCGACTGCCACACAGTGTTCAGAAGCCATTAAGAAGGCTAACAGAATGTCAGGTCATATAGCGCCTTGATGTGTGGAGTACAAGTCACAGGAGGTTCTGCTCAAGCTTTATAACACACTGCCAGGATTATGAGTTTTTCGTAGGCTTCAGATATTCTGGGGTTAAACAATTTTTCCCTTACCTACATCTCAGAATGCACTTTCTTACGTACGAAATCACAATCTTAGATCTGCAAATTCTGGTTTGTTTGTAATTCCAAGATCAAAATATAAAATAACTGGTGTTATGCTCAGAAATTTGGAATAATTTACCAATAGAAATTCACGAAGCTAAATCTGTGGAAAATTTCAAAAAAACTTCTAAAAAACCCTTTTTTAAATCTATCTTTCCAGTAATTATGTCATAATGTGTAGTGATCTGAATTTTAAGTTTAGCTCTTTGATGTGTTAATAAGTACCCAGCATTAATCCATTTCTTTTTTTATGCTTTTTGTCTCCCATGCTGTGTGGTGGCTCTATGCCCAAAATGTTCTATTCTGCAGTCACCTGGAGTCCTGGAGGACCTGGTAACCTTTAATGATGACTGTATCAGCTGTGCCCAGTGCAGGGAGGGTGACCAGCTGGCCGAGTTCATTCTGATGATGCAGAAACTGATTACCATCAGACCTAACTAATTGATTTGCTCACTTCTGTCTTCCAACTGTGGGCCTCAAGAGGTTTATTTTCCTCCTGTGGCCCATCGTAGGAGTTTTTTGTTTTCCTCTTCTCTGTGTCAGATGGTCAAACAATTGCATTCAGGAATCAAGAACTTCATCTCCATCCTAAATCAACCGAAAACTCTATGAACTGTTTTGTTTGCTTTTGTATCTTTTCATTAACTTTAGTAACATCATTCTGTTTCTACTAAATGGGTTGTCTGGGTAACATGTAGCTACATACTATATACAGTTAAGTCCATAAATATTTGGACAGAGACAACTTTTTTCTCAGATGCAGTTGAAGTGCAGACTTTCAGCTTTAATTCAGTGCGGTGAACAAAACGATTGCATAAAAATGTGAGGCAACTAAAGCATTTTTTGAAAACAATCCCTTCATTTCAGGGGCTCAAAAGTAATTGGACAAATTAAATAACTGGAAATAAAATGTTCATTTCTAATACTTGGTTGAAAACCCTTTGCGGGCAATGACAGCCTGAAGTCTTGAACTCCTGGACATCACCAGATGTTGGGTTTCCTCCTTTTGAATGCTCTGCCAGGCCTTTACTGCAGCGGCTTTCAGTTGCTGTTTGTTTGTGGGCCTTTCTGTCTGAAGTTTAGTCTTCAACAAGTGAAATGCCTGCTCAGTTGGGTTAAGATCAGGGGACTGACTTGGCCATTCAAGAATTTTCCACTTCTTTGCTTTAATAAACTCCTGGGTTGCTTTGGCTGTATGTTTTGGGTCATTGTCCATCTGTATCATGAATCAATTTGACTGCTGTATTTAGCTGGATTTGAGCAGACAGTATGTCTCTGAACACCTCAGAATTCATTCGGCTGCTTATGTCCTGTGTCACATCATCAATAAACACTAGTGTCCCAGTGCCACTGGCAGCCATGCACACCCAAGCCATCACACTGTCTCCACCGTGTTTTACAGATGATGTGGTATGCTTTGGATAATGAGCTGTCCCACGCCTTCTCCATACTTTTTTCTTGCCATCATTCTGGTAGAGGTTGATCTTGGTTTCATCTGTCCAAAGAATGTTTTTCCAGAACTGTGCTGGCTTTTTTAGATGTTCTTTAGCAAAGTCCAATCTAGCCTTTCTATTCTTCAGGCTTATGAGTGGCTTGCACCTTGCAGTGCACCCTCTGTATTTACTTTCATGCAGTCTTCTCTTTATGGTAGACTTGGATATCGATACGCCGACCCCCTGGAGAGTGTTGTTCACTTGGTTGGCTGTTGTGAAGGGGTTTCTCTTCACCATGAAAATGATTCTGCGACCATCCACCACTGTTGTCTTCTGTGGACGTCCAGGTCTTTTTGCGTTGCTGAGTTCACCAGTGCTTGCTTTCTTTCTCAGGATGTACCAAACTGTAGATTTTGCCACTCGTAATACTGGAGCAATTTCTCGGATGGGTTTTTTCAGTTTTCGCAGCTTAAGGATGGCTTCTGTCACCTGCATGGAGAGCTCCTTTGACCGCATGTTGTCTGTTCACAGCAAAATCTTCCACATGCAAGCACCACACCTCAAATCAACTCCAGGCCTTTTATCTGCTTAATTGATAATGACATAACGATGGACTTGACAACACCTGCCCATGAAATAGCCTTTGAGTCAATTGTCCAATTACTTTTGAGGTCCTGAAATGAAGGGATTGTGTTCAAAAAATGCTTTAGTTGCCTCACATTTTTATGCAATCGTTTTGTTCACCCACTGAATTAAAGCTGAAAGTCTGCACTTCAACTGCATCTGAGTTGTTTCATTTAAAATTCACAGTGGTGATGTACAGAACCAAAATTAGAAAAAAGTTGTCTCTGTGCAAATATTTATGGACCTAACTGTTTATTTATTGTATTTATATATATACAGTGGTGTGAAAAACTCTTTGCCCCCTTCCTGATTTCTTATTCTTTTGCATGTTTGTCACACAAAATGTTTCTGATCATCAAACACATTTAACCATTAGTCAAATATAACACAAGTAAACACAAAATGCAGTTTTTAAATGATGGTTTTTATTATTTAGGGAGAAAAAAAATCCAAACCTACATGGCCCTGTGTGAAAAAGTAATTGCCCCCTTGTTAAAAAATAACCTAACTGTGGTGTATCACACCTGAGTTCAATTTCCGTAGCCACCCCCAGGCCTGATTACTGCCACACCTGTTTCAATCAAGAAATCACTTAAATAGGAGCTGCCTGACACAGAGAAGTAGACCAAAAGCACCTCAAAAGCTAGACATCATGCCAAGATCCAAAGAAATTCAGGAACAAATGAGAACAGAAGTAATTGAGATCTATCAGTCTGGTAAAGGTTATAAAGCCATTTCTAAAGCTTTGGGACTCCAGCGAACCACAGTGAGAGCCTTTATCCACAAATGGCAAAAACATGGAACAGTGGTGAACCTTCCCAGGAGTGGCCAGCCGACCAAAATTACCCCAAGAGCGCAGAGACGACTCATCCGAGAGGTCACAAAAGACCCCAGGACAACGTCTAAAGAACTGCAGGCCTCACTTGCCTCAATTAAGGTCAGTGTTCACGACTCCACCATAAGAAAGAGACTGGGCAAAAACGGCCTGCATGGCAGATTTCCAAGACGCAAACCACTGTTAAGCAAAAAGAACATTAGGGCTCGTCTCAATTTTGCTAAGAAACATCTCAATGATTGCCAAGACTTTTGGGAAAATACCTTGTGGACTGATGAGACAAAAGTTGAACTTTTTGGAAGGCAAATGTCCCGTTACATCTGGCGTAAAAGGAACACAGCATTTCAGAAAAAGAACATCATACCAACAGTAAAATATGGTGGTGGTAGTGTGATGGTCTGGGGTTGTTTTGCTGCTTCAGGACCTGGAAGGCTTGCTGTGATAGATGGAACCATGAATTCTACTGTCTACCAAAAAATCCTGAAGGAGAATGTCCGGCCATCTGTTCGTCAACTCAAGCTGAAGCGATCTTGGGTGCTGCAGCAGGACAATGACCCAAAACACACCAGCAAATCCACCTCTGAATGGCTGAAGAAAAACAAAATGAAGACTTTGGAGTGGCCTAGTCAAAGTCCTGACCTGAATCCAATTGAGATGCTATGGCATGACCTTAAAAAGGCGGTTCATGCTAGAAAACCCTCAAATAAAGCTGAATTACAACAATTTTGCAAAGATGAGTGGGCCAAAATTCCTCCAGAGCGCTGTAATAGACTCATTGCAAGTTATCGCAAACGCTTGATTGCAGTTATTGCTGCTAAGGGTGGCCCAACCAGTTATTAGGTTCAGGGGGCAATTACTTTTTCACACAGGGCCATGTAGGTTTGGATTTTTTTTCTCCCTAAATAATAAAAACCATCATTTAAAAACTGCATTTTGTGTTTACTTGTGTTATATTTGACTAATGGTTAAATGTGTTTCATGATCAGAAACATTTTGTGTGACAAACATGCAAAAGAATAAGAAATCAGGAAGGGGGCAAATAGTTTTTCACACCACTGTATATATATATATATATATATATATATATATATATATTATTTAGATCTGGTTGTTCTGTTGTCAACCTTAATGTATAAATGTATAAATATTTTAATTAGAAAACATTTTTTCTGATAAGAGTGAAGGTTTGTTTTGCACTTTAGTGGTTAAATTGTGCTTAACAATACTTAGTAGATTTTGCATTTAGTACACCTACATTTATCAGAAATGATCATGTATTAATTAATGATAATAATTCAAGAAAATGTGGTATATGTTTGTTTATGTTGATGAATCTGTGGAAATCACCTTGAGTTGCATGTGAATGTATGATAAAGTGCTATATAAATAAAATATCATTATTATTATTATGGCACTGCCCTGAAAAACCACTCTGGTACCCGTGGTTTTAAGAGTGTATGCTCAAGATTAAGTAGACTTAGAAAATTGTGTAGTATGGTATGGTGAGATTTCTTTAATTCAGGTCATATTAATTGCCAATTGCAAATTGTCAGTTTGTGTGTTGTGGAAGGTACGGAGTCAGATGAAAATGCAGAACAATTCTTTATTTGCACATACATTTGCACAAATATATCAGTCCATGGAGTGAACAATCAAGAAAACAATTCATTCTCTTTTATACTTTCCTCTTACATTTATACTTCCTCAGTACATCACGTCATTTGATATGCATATATGAATATGAAAATTCTGTTACATCACGTCATTTGATATCCATCCATCCATCCATCCATCCATCCATCATTTGATATGCATATATGAATATGAAAATTCTCTTATCTTAACCAATCAACTACAGTCACCAGTAACTTCGTACACATGTTGATTCGTCTGTTATTCTAAACATTGCTTCGTTAATAGGGAGGTCCTACAGGTTTTACCATCAGGGGCGGACTGGCCATTAGTGCATTTGGGCAATGCCCGGTGGGCCATGGACTCTGGTCTGTTCATTGGCCGGCCGTTTCATGAAATGAATTTTATGTATTGGTTACTTGTTGTCATTAAAATTAATTTTCTAAACTACTAAACATTATCTATCCGGTACTGCGATTTATATAGTCCTGTATAATATACTGTATTACGTCATCAAGTTGTTTTAGTTGTCAGTACACAACGTTGCAGCGAAAAATTTGGTCAAAACTGCCTTTTGTCAATTTCTGTTTCGATACCGCTACATTTCAGTTAGCATATACATTATTGCAATTTATTTGATCTCATATCTAATATTTTAATTCTTCGGTACTAATAATTAGTTATTCCGGTTGAACCTCTTAACTGACGCTTACAAGAGCATTGGGCTCGCCTACAAGCTACTGTTAACACTGCCTGTGGCACAGTTGCAGTTTGAAAGATCATTCTCTGCATTAAAGAGAATCAAAAGCCGCCTGAGAAGCACAATGACTCAAGAACATCTTGAGGTGTTCACGTTGATGTCGGTTGAGAAAAGTATCCTAGTCAAACTTGACACTCACAGTATTGTTGATGATGTGGCAGTGAACTGCGTAAGCTACTTGCCTAAAAGGGTACTGGCACTTGGACATGACATTGACATTTGACGTGTACTCTAATAAAGTGTAAGTTGTGTTACTAAATTTGTATTTTTCATTAAATTTTATTTCTATGAATGTCGTCAAATTTTAAGTTGTGTCTAAACAACAGTGTACAGATTAAGTTTGGCAACAGCTTTAGATAGAGTTCATATCATAGGCTCATAGCAAGTAGTGAGCCGCGTACTCATCACAAATTTTAAGAATATTACAATGAATAATGGGCCAAGTGGGTCAACCTCATCACCTCACTTGTTGAAGGAAGCACGGGCCAGTTTTGAGACCCAGTCCGCTCCTGTTTACCATTGATGCAATATAATACAATACAATTTATTTTTGTATAGCCCAAAATGACACAAGGAGGTTGCCGGTTCGAATCCCCATCACTGCCAAAAGAGATCCTACTCTGCTGGGCCCTTGAGCAAGCCCTTAACCTGTAATTGCTCCAGGGGCGCTGTACAATGGCTGACCCTGCGCTCTGACCTCAAGGGGTATGTGAAAACTAACAAATTCCTAACACAAGAAATTGTGTAAGGCGAAATAAAGACCCCCCCCCTACCCATCCCCAGCCTTGACTCTCTAAGAAGACAAGGAAAAACTCCCCAAAAAAAAACTTGGGAAAGGCAATTCAGAGTGAGACCCCTATCCAGGTAGGTTGGGTATGCAGTGGGTGTCAAATAAAGGGGGGTAAATGCAATACAATACATAGAGCAGAACGCAGTAATCCTCAGTACAATACAAAAGTACAATAGAAATATTACAAGTACAGAGCAGAAAGCGAGAGTAGATGAGAGCACATAATACGATTCATTGAGCTGATCACCACTTCATAATAGGGGTGTTTGGGCTATTTCACTAGCTTGTTCTCGCTATGTAGGGGGTGTTCATTACACATCTACCCCATATTAATTTTAACGACTATCTTATGTGCCTAAGCTTTAAGCCGTGTTTAGTTATCCCTTTAGTTACTGTACCTTCAGTCTTTTTCCTTATGTTTTTAATAATCAATTGTTGCAATTTCAATTAAGTAAATGCTTATATTAAATTGTAAATATTGCCTTATTGCTGCATGTCGGCACTAATGATATTTATTCACAGCAATCTAAGGTATTAAAGAGGAACTTCATCTCTCTTTGCATCAAAGCTAAAAGAAAATGTCGACATTTAGTTGTATCTGGCCCCTTACCGAGATTATATAAAGGGGATGTGATTTATAACAGATTGCATTCCCTTCACTGCTGGCTAGAAACCTGGTGTGCAAACAAAAGCATAGCGTTTGTGAACAATTGGGATGATTTTTGGGAAAGGCCTGGATTTTTCAGAAGAGATGGTCTTCACCCTAACTGGAGGGGATCTTATGTATTATCCCAAAATATGGCAGCAAAACTGCCTGGTTGACTGATTAGAGCACCATCCAGGCCGCAGTCATGTGATCTTAAATCACAGGCTGTTGTTTATCCCACCTGTTACTTTCCTGAAGCTGTTACCCATAATCCTTGTCTTGGGGCATCCAGTAAATTTAGTCTTGATACAAACCTTAAATTAATTGATAACCAAAAAATAAGGTGTATAATTAGACCAAGGGATAAAACCAGACCCTCCACCCGGGGCATCTGTAATAGAAATTTACTTCAAATTAAAACAAAAAATATATCACCAGTTCAAAAAGAAGCATACAGTTTTAAATGCTGCTGATTGAACATTCACTCTCTTGGCACTAAAGCTGTTTTGGTAAATGATATTATATTAAGTACAAAATCTGATCTGTGTCTTCTCACTGAAACCTGGCTTAGTAAATGTGACACTGTCCCCCTAGCTGAGGCGTCACCAGATGGATACTCGTTTCTTCACAAGTCTAGAGATTCTGGTCGAGGAGGAGGACTTGGAATAATTCATTGTAACAAAATGCAAATCACTTCTAAAAATTTAGGCAACTTTACATCCTTTGAAGCATTCATTTTAAATATTACAACAGATTCCAACACAATTATAGTGCTAGTCTATAGACCATCAGGGCCGTATTCATTGTTCATGACTGAATTTAGCAACCTACTATATGATTTGGCTATAAATTATGATCACGTAGTACTGATGGGGGATTTTAATGTACACATTGATGTGGAAACATCACACTTTTAGCAAATGCTTTACTTATTTGTTAAATTCAGTAGGATTTTGTCAGATTGTCAAAGGTACAACTCATAATCATAACCACACATTAGATTTAATTATAACTTACCTAGTTGAAATTCAAAATTTAAATATTACTCCATTAAATAACGTATTTCCGATCACTACTTAATTACATTTGATTTAGTCCTGCCCTTGCCAACACACTCCCAGATTAAAACAAAGACAGTACGACATCTAGATTTTAATTCTATTTCGAAATGTATAGATACTTTGAGTAAGTTGAGTGTAATTGTGGAAAACCATTCAGATCAGTTAACATCAAATATAAACACGGAAAACAATTTAGATGAGCTAACATCACATTATAATGTGACCTTGAGAGATGCTCTGGACGCTGTGGCTCCCCTTAAAACAAAAGTGATCAAAGCACATAGAAACTCTCCCTGGTTTAACAAAAATACTCGAGCTCTTAAATTAGAGTGTCGAAAACTGGAGCGCAAATGGAGAACAACAAAGCTACATGTCGTTCAAATTGCATGGACAGAGAGTGTTAATAAATATAAAAAAGCCCTCTTTAAAGCGCGCTCAGAATACTATTCTACAATAATAGATTGCAATAATAAAAATCCTCGGGTACTGTTTAGAACAGTGACTAAATTAACAAATGGAAATTCAGATCAACAGTGCAAAATACCAACAGATATTAGCAGTACAGACTTTATGAACTTCTTCAATGAGAAAATTAAAAATATAAGATCCCAGATCTCTGCATCACAGTACAAACCAAATACTAACTTAGCAGACCCTGTCTCACATTGCACTCAGCACTTTAGTAATTTTAATCCTGTAACTGAGCAGGAAGTCTTAAGTTTAATTTCTAAAATGAAGCCCACTATTTGTTCCCATGATCCAGTGCCAACAAAACTAGTAAAAAGTGCAATGGATGTTCTTGCAGCGAATATTTTAAACATTATCAGTAGTTCATTATTGCATGGCACAGTACCTGATGCACTAAAAGTGTCAGTCATTAAACCATTACTTAGAAAGTCAGACCTTGACCCACACATACTAAATAATTATAGGCCTATTTCAAATCTACCGCTTCTCTCTAAAATACTAGAAAACGTAGTCGCCAGTCAGCTTCAGACACACCTTACGTATTACAATTTATTTGAGAAATTCCAGTCTGGTTTCTGCACTGGTCATAGTACAGACACGGCACTAACGCGGGTTGTAAATGAAATTCCAATATCCTCTGATGAAGGAAACTCTGCTGTAATTATGTTGTTGGACTTAAGTGCAGCATTTGACACCATCGACCATTCTATTTTACTGCAAAGGTTGGAAAATAATGTTGGACTCACAGACAGTGTCCTAGCCTGGTTTAGTTCTTATTTATCAAATCGATTCCAATATGTACAGAAATGTGCTGAGAGGACTCCATCATTATACACAGAAGTTCAATATGGTGTCCCGCAGGGCTCAGTACTGAGACCTTTACTGTTTTCACTTTACAGGCTTCCACTGGGATCTCTCATTAGGAAACATAATGTTAATTTTCACTTGTATGCAGATGACACCCAGTTATACCTTTCATTTAAATCAAATGAAGTTTCTCCAATGTTGTCTTTAATTAGTTGTGTTAGCGAATTAAAGGAGTGGATGAATGAGAACTACTTGTCTTTAAACACAGATAAAACAGAGATGTTAATTGTTGGAGGGAATGACGCTGATCATAACAATATTTTGTCATCATTTAACTCAGATGGAATCCCAGTTAATTTTAGTGAATCAGCCCGCAATCTAGGAGTTATCTTTGACTCTAGCATGTCATTTAAAGCGCATATTGCAAAGTTGTCCAAAACATGTTTCTTCCATCTAAAAAATGTTAGGAGATTAAGGCACTTTCTAAATAGACAGAATTCTGGGAAATTAATTCATGCATTTATCTCTAGTAGGATTGACTACTGCAATGTGATGTTCTCTGGATGTTGAAATTGTTCTTTATACAGCCTCCAGTTAATCCAAAATGCGGCTGCAAGAATTATTACAAGAACAAGAAAATACGAACACATAACTCCAGTTCTTAAATCCTTACACTGGCTCCCGGTTAAGTTTAGGGCAGATTTCAAAATCCTGCTTTTAACATATAAAGCATTAAATGGTCGAGGTCCGGCTTACTTGTCTGAACTTATCATGACTTACAAACCTGAGCGCACATTAAGATCTCAAGATGCTGGTCTGCTTAGGATTCTAAGGATTAATAAAATAACAATGGGAGGTCGAGCTTTTAGTTACAGGGCCCCTAAACTGTGGAGTGGTCTGCCTGCTACTATAAGAGATGCCCCTTCGGTCTCAGCTTTTAAATCCCGACTGAAGACTCACTACTTCAGTTTAGCACACCCTGACTAGAGCTGCTGATTAACTGTACAGACTGCATCTCTATTGTTAGTCATTAGCACTTAAACATAAGTAACATGATAGTTAGAATTGGATACTAACCCTCACCTATTCTGTTTCTCTTCTCAGTACTCAAATGTGGCACTTGGTGCCACAGCCCACCTGCCAAGTTGTTTTGCCTACCTAAGGTAAAGTCATCCCTGATGGAGGATCGCAGGAATCGTGGGAAAGAGGGGTCCTTTCATTGGATTGGCTGGTCCAGCACTGTTTCAGCTGTGGAATGGCCAAATGGGGGAGACAGCTTGATGGATGAGGTCTCCAGGACACTAAATATATACAAATCTTATTATATGATATCATCTACTGTTAAACTCTGCTCCGTACTTCTAAACTTTTTATTTTTTTTTTACTTCTAAAAAAACTTTTTATTTTATACTGTATTGAGGATTTGTTCTGTTCTGTGTATTGTATTGTATTGACCCCCCCTTCTTTTGACACCCACTGCATGCCCAATCTACCTGGAAAGGGGTCTCTCTTTGAACTGCCTTTCCCAAGGTTTCTTCTATTTTTCCCTACAAGGTTTTTTTTGGGAGTTTTTCCTTGTCTTCTTAGAGAGTCAAGGCTGGGGGGCTGTCAAGAGGCAGGGCCTGTTAAAGCCCATTGCGGCACTTCCTGTGTGATTCTTGGCTATACAAAAATAAACTGTATTGTATTGTATAAAAATGATCATGAATTGATTAAAAATATTTAATTAAAATTCTATTTGTGTAAATATAGAAATATATGTGTGTGTGGCATGTGAGTGAGTAAGTGTGGCCCCTGTGATGGTCCTGTTTTTAGGCTTTTGCCCAGTCCTTACCTGCAATCCTGAATTACAAAGGTTATAGAGCCTACCTGCTGAGCTCAGCCCATTAAGGGGTACAGCATAAACTCTTTTAACAAAAATGGAAACTAGCAATATCTGTTGTGACAATATGTGCTTCACCAGCGCTAACCCAACATAGGCAAACATGGGAGGCACACTAATAAAAATAAATGTTTTATTTTCTTCATCTGTGGGCTACATCTTCCCCGCACCCACAGACACAACACAGTCCCAAAGGCACAAACAGAAACACCAAAACAAAAACACTCTTCTTTCCTCCACTCCTCTCGGCAACTTTGTCTCCCTCCTCCCAACTCTGGCTCCTTGAGTGGTGGATGTCGGCTTCTGTTATAGCCCACCCGAGAGAGCTTCAGGTGATAATTGACCTAAATTAGGCTACACTTCCAGGCGTGACTACGTCACAGCCCAGATGGGCTCAGGAAGCCGTGCAGCTACCCCTGGCGGTGGCTACGGAGCCCAACAGGGATGATCTCCAGTGTAACACAATTGTGGCCCCGATGCAACCCAGGAGGGCTGCCACCAAGTGTTCCAGGGGATGTAGTGTGCATCCCATGGCTCCTCCCCTGGATCCAGTGTCAAAGGGGTCTCCCAGCTGGGCATGGGTCCTGGCTGTCCGCCACACTGTACATTAATTAATTGATGACCTGCAGCCAGTTAACAATGGTTGAGATTTAAATTGTTAAAAGAGAAACTCAAAAACAAAGGCACAGTCCTGGAGACCCCAGCCCACTGGTCGCCTACCCCCTCACAGGTTTCCTATAGTGGAGTCTGTGCTGGCCATCCAGTCTGATGAGAGAATCTTTCCAACCGATGATTCAAATGCTTCTTTAACTGAAGTGACTTTTCCATATACAGTAGAGCAGCCTGGCAGTAGGGCATTGGCACCAAGTGCCACATCGAGATACAGAGAAGAGAAACAGAATAGAGGATGGTTAGTAACGGTTTATAAATATTGCATTCCTTTTATTTCTGTACAAATGACTAATAAAAAATGATGCATTATGCACAACTAATCAGCAGCTCTAGTCAGGGTATTCTGGACTATAGTCATTCATCTTCAGCATACAGTGTGGTCGAGTAAATTAGGGAGCAAGTCCAAAAGAAATGCTTGGGTTCCACCAGTGCTGCCCCATTTAATTTGAGTTGTAAAACAAAATAGATGCACAATTACCCAGAAAACAGAACATAAAGAGGTGCTATACCTTTCCTGGTTTGGTCTCAGTAGTTCGGTTGAGTAGCTCCTGCAGTCTGCTTGATACCATATGAGACACAGCCTACCAGGGTCAGGACATTTGGGCTTTATAAGGCCCAAACCAGAAAGAGTTGGGTCATTTGGCCTCACTTGGCCTCTTCTCAGCATTGTGGAAGCAGAAGGAGAAAATATTGCTAGAGGCAGACAGTGCACCCTCTTAACTGTTTGTGGGCTGAATATTTTTTCCAAAAGACTCAATTTTCAAAAAAGCTCACAAAGCAATGGTTTAACACATAACTCAACATTAAACGTCTGTTGCTGCATCCTGTGGCTGCTGTTGGCACCTGTTCACCGTCTCTGGCAGCAGCAGTTGTGTGGGGGTAGCTCGATGGCCCACAGGAATGCATGGCAGACCGGCTGCCTGGCAGTCTTCATGCAGCAGATGGGTGCCAGTGGCAGTCGCAGTGCAGCTCAGTCTGGTTTGTATCTCCTTTCGCCGTAAGTGATTGTCTTCCCAGGCAAACATTGCTGTAGGCACATCAGCTACATGAATGTGTTCAGCACCACGATCAGCCGATGCTGGTACCTCACTTTTGTTTTCAATCTTCTTCTCCGGATCACTTGAATCAAAGTCAGAGTCCAACAAGTCAGAGTCTGATTAAGCGATAATACATAAAATGTTGTCCACAGAGTATTTTGCTTTGCGCATTCACTTTGGTCCCTCTCCAGATGTTGATGCCAGTTTAATCAATGAAGCTAACTTTCCTTCTAGCAAAACGAGCTGAACTGAAACCTAACAGTGAGTTTTGTCTCAGTATAAAGCCGATTACCGTATTCTACCCCTGAATTTTGACAAAAGTCGAAATCCGCCCTGAAAGAGTTAAACCCAGAGTGGAATTACATACCTCTAAAGAGTCCAGAAGGTGATCCTTCAATGTGCATGTGTGACAAAGACATGTTTTCATATTTAACATTTAATTTTTTTTTTAATAAAACAATATGAAAGGTTTGGGGTACCACCCTGGTGATCCCATATAACTGAAGGTTTACACAAAACAAATTAGCACTGTAAAAGAAGTAGTATCAACTTACAAAAAAAAAAGGTTTTGGGCAGCCACCTGTATATTGTCCCTGGCTGCAAAAGGGTACTGAAAAACAAGAGAGATGTGGTTGGTTTGAGTTCCAAGACTGAACTGATCAGATTTTGGGATGTGGAGTCTTTATAGGCCGGCAACCAGAAGTGATGTAATCTGGCCAGAACCGAAAGTGACATCTTTCTGGGTGCCGGAACCGGAAGTGCCGTATTTTTCTTGGCACTGGAACTGGAAGTGACATCTTTCTGGGCATTGGGACCGGAAGTGACGTTTTCCTGGGCACCGGAAGCAGAAGTGACATTTTTCTGGGCACCAGGACCAGGAGTGACATTAAATCAGGTAGATTTTCTCGTATTTGCTCTGCAGTAATAACAGAAATAGGTTTAGAGAACGCCACCACCCCCTGGCCTGGCGGGTAATTATTACCTCTACTTGGTCCGTTCAGCTCCATCCTAATCGCAGAAACATCTTTTCTAATGCGACTTCCAAACAGAACTAATTCCAAGAAGGTCATATTGCTTTCGGACAATAAGCAGTGGTTCCAGGAGGGTGGACAACAGAATGTGGAATGGCTGTCAGTCTTCCGTTCTCCAGAGAGGAGAAGAGATAAGGCCTTATTAAACAGCACCAACCCCTACTTCGGTGGGGAACAACCATCACCAGAGCCCTTAAGCTGTCTCCCAAGTGTACACGTGTGACAATACATAAGTAATGATTGAAATAAAGTTTGTGTATTACCTCTGTCACACACGTGCGCATAGAAGGGAGTCAAAGGGGTTAACTGAGTCGACAGTTGATGAAGTGCACTAATGTCTTTAATCCCTCTTCTACAGATCATCAGAATTGAAACCCAGCTAGACCTCCATCAGCTTTCTCATCCCCTTCCAGACCACGCCCTCCTACTGACCTCACTTCCTCCAGTCCCCTCACGGACCCGCCTCTTCCTGCCCGCCGCCTATATAAGTGCAACTACCTCACCTTTCCTTTAGTCCCATTTTGGATTCAGTCCTTTGCGATTACTCTGGTGCTATTCACTGTTGTGTTAAATCTGTGTTTCAATATCCGGAGTGGATCCCCAAAACTCTTTTCTGTTTTTGTCTCCCTTCTTACACCTCGATGAAGTTGGGTTGTTGTTTACTGACATTTAGCAGTGATTGATAAGTGTTTGTTTAAAGCTGTGTTTGTCCCAATTAAGTTCTTTCAAGAATAGCGATTTGAGTTTTGCCTGGAGGCTCTCAAGCACACTCTTGTCTTCAGTTAGAGTGTGCAGCACTTTCATAAATAGTGAGGAAAACTTGTTAGGAGTAACTCTGATGGCAGCCATTGGCTTTTGCTAGGATATTCTGAAGTGTAGCCATCTCTGGGAAGATGGATTGACACATCCTGTTGTAAGCGAGCGACTTCTAACCCCTGGTAAGGAATCAAAGCTGAGGCAGACAGCTTTGGTCAGTATTAACGTATTCTTTCATTGTATCTGAGGTTATCTGTGCTGAGTGATGCCTCCATGCTGGGAGGTCCGGTGGAGCAAGCGTTGCTAAAGTGTTACCTCCCCTGGGACGCTAGATGGCAACCCCACCTGGGTTGCAGCAGTGCCTCGGACTCTCACAGGGCTTCATGGGAGTTGGAGTTTGGTGCAGCCCGGTTGGGATCTGCTGGCGCCGCCAGGAGCTGCTGAGCTCTTATGGGCAGTTCTTCCATCACACCCGGAAGTGCTGACGGAAATGAGTCATTAAGCCCCTGAAAGCACTTCCGGGTGCATTATAAAAGGAGCCAGCAGCCACTACTTGGGGAGCCAAAGTCGGGAGGAGGGAGACGAAGCTTGACCGGAGGAGTAGAGGAGAGAAAAAAGAGGGAGAGAAAGAAAGGAGGACATTTGTTTGTGTTGTGCTTTGGACTGTGTTGTGCCTATGGGAAACGGAGAAGGCGTTTCCCACGAGGAAAAAGAAAGAATTAAAACATGTGTGCCTTGAACTTGTGCTTGTCTGTGTCGGGTTCAGGTGGCAGTGCCAGCCTGGGTGGGTGGTCCACAATAGGTAAATATTGCAGGACATACGTGCGAATTAAGGCTCAAAATTTTGGCATTTCCAACATTAGCATGTCCGCCAATATAAACAAACTTTAGAATGATTTTTGTGAACACTTTTTAACAATAAAACAGGTTTAAGTGTAAGTTTAAGTGTAAGTAACGATGGATTGCCACTCCTGCTGTTAGGATCAGTTTTGATTTCCGGTTTCTCTAACCGTAGTACTGCCATAGAAGTCATGGTGAATGTATAGACGCCTCTACTGTAATTATATTTGAGAAAGAAAGTCTGAAAACATGACAATGCAATGTGACTTATCTACTGTGATAGTCAATTTAACAGAGCTTTCCAAATTTCATGGTGATGCTTTACTAAGTATGTTAAGAAGAAGAAAAGGGTACTTAAAACATCACAGGCAGATTAGAGATACATAATACAGATTTGACACATTATTAGATTTCTCCTCACTACATACTGTAATATTCTTGACCTTGACTGGTAAAATGTATTCACAGAATTTGATAACATATGCCTTATGTAGGATTTTTCATATTTTATTATATTTCCACTCTGTATCAACAATTTCCTGGCAACAGATCATGACTGGAGGGGGTTTAGATCTGTGTACAGTTATTCTTTTGTTATCTTAAAAAATGACTGAGAGAAAAGAGAATTTCAATACTTGTATTGTCAAGTATGAGAGGATAACACAAACTTTGCATGGACTGATTTCAAGGTAAAATTAAGGATGGATTTGGGGATTGTCCCAAAATTTACAGGTTTGTACAACTTTTTCTGCAGTCTTGGAGTCAGAATTATAAAAGTGTACACACAAAAGAAGGTTCAAAATGTGTAGATGCAACTTGATGGGAGAACTTGTGGGTATTTCCTGCAAACCTCAACCCAAAATTTTGGAGTAAATGGGAAATGTCGACACCCTTGATCAAGCAGAGAAATGCATGCCAAACCAGCCAAATGATGACTTGCTCGACTAATAATTCATTGTAATGTGCTCTTACAAAGCTGCAGGGTCTACAGAAGTGCCCAGTTTGTGAATTCTGACCACAGACTTGTTGTTGCTACTCTGAAGATCCAGCTTAGGTCCAGAAGGAACTACTATGAAAATGAGGCTGGACCTGGCCAGACACCAAGATCAGGCCGTTTTCAACGAGTTTGCACACCGTTTGTGTGAGGAACTTACGGATTTGGGTGCGACTAATATGATGTGGGAGACCTTCTGTGACAAGACCCTGAAGGAAGCTGAAGGTTGTGTTGCTGGTGTTGCCAGAAGGAGGTGTTTCATCTCGCAGGGCACTTGATAAGAGTTACTTTGCATGGCTTGATGACAACTCCGGTATGTACTGAGAACTGAGAAGGATGGATGCGAGGGCTTTGAGCAAGTGACACCAACTATGGTCTAGTGACCCACATCCTGCTTACAGAGGAATCGTGAAATTACGCACATCAGAATCTGTTCCTCGGAGAGTTGCAGTCAGCTATTTTGAGCAGCTGTTTAAACCTGATCCTCCGGCTAGGACATTGGATATTTCTGGGCCCACAGTTCTTCAGGCTGATCCTCCAATTAGCTGTGAACCACCCAATCTCACTGAGGGTAGGGAGAGCTGCAGGGATCTGTGGTATCCGGAGTGAACTTCTCCAGGCTGGTGGTAAGGCTCTTCTCCTGGCATTGCAAGAAATCTTTGCTCCCATTTGGGAGACGGGCATCATCCCAACTGACTGGAACATGGGACTTCACATAAGAAGCGAGAGTCCTATGGAGCAGGGGAGACGCAGGTCGATTTACCTGAAGATAAAGAAAGTCATGTAAATTGTTCTTGTGGATCACTTCTGGCATTTAAAACTTTTTTGAAGGAAATTGTCAAGACTAGGGATGGAATTTGAGGCCTTATAGCCTTTTCCTGTTATGGACACCATTTTTTTGTGTACCGTTGTCAGGATCGTGTCCCACGTTTCTAGGGGCGTATTCTTTAAGGGTTGTGACCTCAAATTAATCAGCAGATGGGATAAAAGGTCTACCTTTTGCATGGAGCCATATCTGATCTGAGGATAAAACTTTCTAAATCTTTTGAATTCTCTTTGTGATTATTTTTCACTGTTTTTTGACTTATTGACTGTGACTTTTTAATTTCTTTTGGGTTTCATTTATTTTTATTTTCATTTGTTTTGCCTTTTGTGCCCATCTCCTGGTTTAACTCAAGAAATATATTATCTGTTTTCTTGATCACTCAAAGGTGCAGTTTTGGTGACAGGCCCTTATAATGGACAGTACATGACTGGAGGGGGTTTAGATCTGTGTACAGTTATTCTCTTGTTATCATAAAACAATGGCTGTGGGAACAGAGAATTTCAATACTTGTATTGTCAAGTATGAGAGGATAACACAAACTTTGCATGGACTGATTTCAATTGAAAATTGTCAAGATTAGGGATGGAACTTGAGGCCTTATAGCCTTTTCCTGTTATGGAAGCCATTTTTGTGTATCGTTGTCAGGGTCGCGTCCCACGTTTCTAGGGGTGTGGTCTTTAAGGGTCGCAACCTCGAATTAATCAGCAGATGGGATAAAAGGTCCGCTTTTTGCATGGAGCCATATCTGACCTGAGGATAAAACTTTCTAAATCTTTTGAATTCTCTTTGTGATTATTTTTCACTGGTTTTCGACTTATTGACCAGTTATTGACTGTGACTTTTTAATTTAATTTGGGTTTCATTTATTTTTATTTTCATTTCTTTTGCCTTTTGCACCCATCTCCTGGTTTAACTCAAGAAATGTATTATCTGTTTTCCTGATCACTCAAAGATGCAGTTTTGGTGACAGGCCCTTATAATGGACAGCACAAAATGACAAATGGTTTGTTCTGTAGTATCGATCTTTTGTTATAACACTGTGGCTTATCATCATAATGTCATTCCTAAATAACATTTTAGTTTTACATATCAAAATCTTTGTTTTTCAAAATTGTTGAAAATTGCTGGCTAGGCTTATAATGCTTTAACACTGGGGAAGGCAGAGTTCAAGAGGTCTAATTAAGGAATTCCTTATATGTATTCTAAAACACCATGTCTGCTTTCGCGTTTTAAAATGGCATCTATGGGGCACTGGTCCAAACATGAAAAACAAAAGCCTTAAAACTTCCATTCCTCACAGGGAACAGAGTTTGATTCCCATCTCTGTGTGTCTGCTCTTTTGTGGTAAGATGAGTCCCTTGGGATGGTTTAATGGATTCATGTATTTAATGATTTTAATAGTTTTAGCGTAACCCATTGTAATTAATGCCAATGTGAGGTGCACACGTGAAAGCGTGTGCTGGTTTAATTGTTTAATTGAAAGTTACCGTGAAGTGGCACGGTAATCAGCAGGCACCCACTGCAAGTCGAATTGAATAAAAAGGGAGAAGATTAGCTCAGGGAAAGGAGAAGT
Organism: Erpetoichthys calabaricus; assembly: GCF_900747795.2. NCBI lineage: Eukaryota > Metazoa > Chordata > Cladistia > Polypteriformes > Polypteridae > Erpetoichthys > Erpetoichthys calabaricus. The sequence goes on from NC_041394.2 coordinate 8,846,481, forward strand.
CTTTGGTTTTTTTTTTTTTGGAAAGGAGAGAGCGATCACTTGTGGGTGAGGAGTCTGGAAGGGGCAGCATCAGATGTTATGATGGCCAGGAAAAAGCAGGGCTGAGAGCTGTGTGTAAAGGCTCCAGGTTGTGATATTAGGAGCTGGTAGAAGGCAGGAGAAGAAAGACATGCTGGCATCGGTAGAAGCGTAAAGCATCCTGGTAGCTGTGGCAGCTGAAGCTACTGATGGCTCAGGAAGCAGTGGTGGACGGGAATATGGCAAGCAGCATCATGTGACTTCTATTGTCCTGATTAAGACCAAGAGAGCTGAGAGAACAAAAAGGGTCTTTGATTTTAGCTTAATTATTGGATTTATTATTTAGAGAACACCCCGAGACACCCATTAGTTTTAAGGTGCATTTTTAGGGATGGATTTTGTCATATACGTGTGAGTAGGAGATAGCTAAAGGGCCTGAGTAGTTGTAATAAAACATCTGACCAGGTGGCGGCGGAGTGCGCTGACATCACTTCCGGAGCTGGTCCCTTTGCTGACGTGATTTCCGAAGCCAGCCCCTTTGCTGACGTCATTGCCAAAGCTGGCCCCTTTGCTGATGTCACTGCCGAAGCCGGCCCCTTTGCTGACGTCACTGCCGAAGCCGGCCCCTTTGCTTACATCACTTCTGGTTCCTTCCCTCTTGATGACGTCAGTTCCTCTACGGGCCTTTAAAGGTTCCATCTTGGTTTATTGTGATCAGTTCTGTTTTGGACTCTGTTCTATGCACATCGTGCTTCATAAACTTAACTTTTGCTGTCAGGAAAACAATATACGGGTGGCTGCCCCAAATCTTTATGATGTCTGTGTTGCGTTATTATCACAATTTATTTATTGATTGATTTGTGGAATTCACTACTTTGCAAACTTTTTGCACTTTTAATTCTCCAGATTTTAGTAAACTGATTTCAAAGTCTGCTCACTTGCCCTGGTCCATCCTTAACTCATGACTATTGATGTCCAGGATAAGGGCATCACATCTTGGGCTTTCTCCCAACTCCCAAAAATATGCCTGACATATTAATTGATGACTCTTATTGATTCCATTGCAAGTAAATAACAACATTTATTTATATAGCAAATTTTCATACAAATGATTTAGCTCAACATGCTTTACAGGATCAAGAAAGAAAAATATAAAAATATAAAAAATTAAATTAGACAATACTAATTAACATAGAATAAAAATAAGGTCCAATGGCCAGGGAGGACAGAAGAAACAAAAACAACTCCAGGCGGCTGGAGAAAAAAATAAAATCTGCAGGGGTTCTGACGCCATGAGACCCACTCAGCCCCCTCTAGGCATTCTACCTAACATCAATGACCTCACAATCAGTCCTCATTGTATTCAGAGTTCACATGGAAGAATTGATGATGATGGTCATGTGGACCTCTGGCCTTTAATCCATCAATGTAGGAACATCACGGTGTTTTGATCACCACCACAGAAAACCGGAAAAAGAACAGAAGACAAAGTAGGGGTGAGTACGGATATCGGAGCTATGATAAAAATAATTCAATGCAGAATATTAGGGTTACACTAAAATGAAGCTATGAGAAAGCCCTGTTAAGGTAATGTGTTTTCAGTAGTCTTTTAAAGTGCTCCACTGTAATAGCCTGTCAAATTTCTATCGGTCAGCTATTCCAGATTTTAGGTGCATAACAGCAGAAGGCCGCCTGCCTTACCACTTCTTTTAAATTTAGCTCTTGGAATTCTAAGCAGACCCTCATTTGAAGATCTAAGGTTACGACTTGGAGTGTAAGGTGTCAGACATTCTGAAATATAAGACTGAGTGAGATGATTTAAGGCTTTGTAAACCATCGGCAGTATTTTAAAGTTAATTCTAAATGGCACAGGTAACCAGTGTAGTGACATCAGAACTGGGGTGATGTGCTCAGATTTTCTTTTCCTGTTTAAGATTCTGGCTGGAATTCTGGGAGGCACCCAAGCAAAGGTATAAAGGTAGTTCTGAGTTCTCCAAGTTTGTGGATAGAAAAGTTACTTTTACAACTCTTAACCCTTAAAATGCTGTAACCAGCTCTAGTCGGTTCCCAATGCAATTTGCCAGCACGCCAGAGCTGATCAGTCTGTCTCGTATATTCATTGAGCAGCCAGCTCATGACCACTGGTGCCCCCTAATGAATCAGCATCACTGTCCCTGGGATTCAGCCGCTGCACTAGACTGGCTGTAGTGTTATGGGTCCACAGCTCTCCAGCAAAGGCCAGTTTGGTTTTAAATAAATAATCGCCGCGCTCGCGGCTTAGTGAGGGGGCGTGGTAGCTGTAGCGAGCCGCAGGGCGATCTGCAGTGTGGGCGTTTCTCGCCTAAGTGCACAGGTGAGAGACTGCCCACATCCGTGATTGTTCCTGTGGCTAATGGGCTGCAGCTGCTATATATAGAGAAGCGCGAGCCAGTTAAGGAGGGGAAGAGCAAAGAGAAGTAAAAGGAAGGAAAGAGAGAATGGGAGGTAGCAGGAAGTAGGTGGAGAAAGCCGGTATGAGGAAGGAGAGTGAGCGAGCGAGAGCAGGCTCGTATTAGAGAAAGCAGGCAGCTGGGAAGAGAGCCCACGAGGGGAGTGTATGGCCGACACTCAGTGGGGCTGAGAAAGCGGTCGCTCCAGCTGAGCGACTAAGTAGCTGGAGTGACCAGTAGAGGAATCGACTTGACCGTAGAAGGCAGCGGGAGTTGATGAGGCTTTGGACTGGTGTAGCCTCAGTGTGAGCGCCTTGGCCGCTGAGGAAATATCCTAAGTCTTGGTCCAGTTGGGAGCCCAACGAAGCCAAGGAACGGAGGGCTACCGGACTAGGTTGAAGGGCAGCTGATCTTGCAGGTAGGCGACTCTCCTGTAGAGCAGACCAGATGGGCATAGCAGGGGAGCCGCCATGGAAGCAGAAGATACCGGGCTTGTGGTTTTAACATTACTTCCTGTGACATTTTACCTCGTGGGTTTTTAGAAGAGTTTTTCTAATTATTGATTTTAACCTTCACGCTTCATTTTATGGATTATTTATTTAATGAAGACATTTGAATGAACTGCACAGCACTTTATTAGAACACTGATTGTTTTGATTGTTCTTTGAATAAAAGCACTTTGCACATTTAATACATCATCCCCTTGCTCAATTGTTTATTGCCTCACTGTCTAGCTCATTGGTGACATTACTGACGGTGTTGGGTTCAAGAGCTCCCTAACTGGAGATGGGAGCATGTTGCAGAACCCGCATCGTCACACTGGCCTGAGAGCTTCAAAGTTGACCTCTGTGTGCTTACGTGCAGCCAATTCAAGCGCAGTTGGCTTGTGATTTACTGAATTTCATCAATGGCGTCAGTTGCACCTTGCACATTGTGGACACTAGAGGGTGTTGCTGTCCCTTGAAACCCAACAGACAGATGCTCTGGACAGAAGTTTAAAAGCACTAAGCAGATTTTTAATCTTTTTTCTCAATATAGTGCCTCCAAAGCACCACATCCACCAAACACACCACAAATCAATACAATAATTCTCCTCCTCTCCTCCCAGAAGCTCTGTCACACTCCGTCCCAAATCCGGCTTGCTTGCTGGGTCTTCTCCAGTCCTTTATATAGTCCTTGACCCGGAAGTGCTTCTCCTCTTCTGTTCACGTGACTTGTCAGCACTTCCAGCGTCAAATGGAGAATTACATTTACAACGAAAGATTAAAAGAGCTGAGCCTTTACACTTTAATCAAATGGAGATTAAAAGGTGATATGATTGAAGTGTTTAAAATTATGAAGGGAATTAGACCAGTAGATCGAGACGGTGACTTTAAAATGAGTTCATCAAGAACACGGGGACACAGTTGGAAACTTGTTAAGGGTAAATTTCAGACAAACATTAGGATGTTTTTCTTTACACAGAGAACCACAGACACATAACAAAGTTATTTGGAAGAATTAGGTGGATAGGACTGGTGGACTATGTTGGGTGGAATGACCTGATCTTGTCAAGATTGTTCTAATGTTCTTATGTTCTAGTATTAAACAAATAAAGAAAAAAATATTAAAGAGCTAACGGATACTCAAAAACCCTCCCCAATAACCCCAGTGGCAATTAACTAATGCAGAACAAAACCTGGCAAAAGATCGACAAGTCCAAACACAATCCAAATCGAAATGGTGATACAGATTCAAGGTGATAAATGAACGGCTTTCAGTATAATACACTATATCTATATGGACAAAAGTGACTGTTACACCAACATGGACTTTAATGACATTGCAATTAATACCATAGAATTTAATATGGAATTGCTGTTGTTTCTCTTTTTCCAGCTATAACAGCTTCACTCAAGATTTTCAAGTGTTTCTGTGGGAATTTGTGCCCATTCATTCTGTAGAGCGTTTATGAGGTTAAGCACTGATGATGGACGAGAAGACCTGACTGGCAATCTCCATTCTGGTTCATTCTAATGGTTTTCGATGGGGTGTGGGCCAGTCATGTTCTTTCACACCAAACTCATCCCACCATGTCTTTATGAACCTTACTTTACGCACTGGGGCACAGTCATGCTGGAATAGAAAAGGACTTTCCTCAAACTGTTTCCACAAAGTTGGAAGCATAGTGTTGTCCAAAATGTGCTGAAACATTAAGGTTGTCCTTCACTGGAAGTAAGAGGCCGAACCCAAACCCTGAAAAACAGTCCCACGCTATTGTCCTTCCTCCTCCACCAAACTTCACAGTTGGCACAATGCAATCAGGCAGGTAACCCAGACTCTCCCATCTGACTGCCAACCAGAGAAGTGTGATTCATCACTTCATAGGACATGTTTCCACTACTCCACAACCCAGTGGCTGTGTGTTTTACACCACTCAATCCAACGCTTGGCATTGGACTTGGTGATGTGAGACTAGCATGCAGCTCCATGGCCATGGAAACCTCCCAGCGCACAGTTTTTGTGCTTACATTAATCCATCCGTCCATCCATCCATTTTCCAACCCGCTGAATCCGAACACAGGGTCACGGGGGTCTGCTGGAGCCAATCCCAGCCAACACAGGGCACAAGGCAGGAATCAATCCCGGGCAGGATGCCAACCCACCGCAGGACACACACAAACACACCCACACAAATAGCACACACTAGGGCCAATTTAGAATCGCCAATCCACCTAACCAGCATGTCTTTGGACTGTGGGAGGAAACCGGAGTACCCGGAGGAAACCCACACAGACACGGGGAGAACATGCATTAATGCCAGTGGAAATTTGGAACTATGGAATCCGTAGAGCATTGTCAACTTCTACCCACCATGCACCATAGCAATCGTGGCTAAGTTTCTGTTGTCGGTGAAACACTTCCACTTTGCAATAATACCACTTACATTTGACGGTGGAATATCCAGCAGGGATGAAGTTTCACAAACCGTCATATTGCAAAGGTGGCATCCTATCACAGTACCATGCTTGAAGTCACCGAGCTCTTCAGAACGACCCATTTTGTTTCACAGATGTTTGTAAATGGAGGCTGCATGGCTGGTTGCTGGCTTTTATGCATCTGTGGCAACGGGTCTGATTGAAACATCTGAATTCAATAATTAAGAGGTGGGTCCTGAGAAGAATATTTAGAATTAAGGTGCTTCAGCTTTTCCAAATAATAAAAGTATGGTGCTAATAGAACTATAAGAAGTGCAACACTTATGTATTGAACAAGGATGTGCTAAGCTAATTGAACAAATGTAATCTGATGCAGATACTAAAGCTGTAAGAATATAATTTCTTTATAACTAATGTAATGTACTGAACTAACCTTTATGTAACCCTTGATATTTTATTAGCAATGTGCATGCAAAAAAAAAAGGAAGTGAACATTGTCTAAAACCACTGAGTTGCATACACCCTATAACTGTTAGGATAAAACTTGCTGTAACTGGACTTATGTACGTGCAAGCTAGCAGAAGTGTATTTCCTAAAACTGTAAAAATGCTGACCACTCTTTATCTGTAAAAAACACTGTGTTTTCTGTGGACAGGGGCTACAGCAATCCATGTAATAACCTCAAGATGAACTGCTATGTTTTTTTTTATTCTTGTCAATGAACTTGAGTATTTCAAGGAAGTCTCTCTTTCCTGCTGGCAGGCTAGCTGCCTGTAGCAACTTGAGCAAGCAGGTGCTGCAAGCTTCTCACCAAGAATAAAAGAAAGTGCTTTTAACTTTTTATTGGTGTCTGCCTTCTGTTGTTCTCAACTTCAGCAACTACAGTCCCAATACTTTTGTCCATATAGGGTAGGTAAAGTTTTGTCCTATCGAGGTGGGGTATAGGTGTAGAAGCCAGGCGCTCCACAAACAAAGACATTTACTGACCAGACTACACAAACATCAGGCACAGGACAAAAGCACAAATCACTGAAACTGTAATCCTCAGGAAACTGTAGTAATCTGATATTGGAATAAAGAGTTGAGTCGCAAAAGATGGACAATTGAGCTTCTCCTGGCACACCTTTAAGGTCCACGTCATACTTTATATCCCCCAGCAACCCCAGCAGCAACAACCAAGGCTGGCTAATGGCAAAGAACTACCAGGGTTGCTTTTATCAAGGCCAAAACTGAATGAAACACACAAGGATATTTAGTGAAAGGTAGAGTTTTGTTATCCATAGACTGGATAAGGAAACGGACACCTGGCCGTCATTTTATCCTGTCATGTCGATTATGAACAGGTCATGGCCTCTGAGGCCACATCCCTAGAAATGGGGGGATGCTGACCTAGCTGACAGGAACTCAAAATGGTGGCAATTAAGGACCAGAATACAGAAACAGAATCCTCAACCTAAAAAACCTCCAATTCAGGTACATGATAATAATATATAACACTGCACAACAAAGTTTTTGCTTCTTGAACGCTGATGGGTGTTTCTTATAGATTTTTGGGTGCTGATCACTAATATCATATCACGTACCGTTTCAGAGAAATCTTGAGTTTTGTCATGATTTTTTCTTATATTTGTATTGCTCCCGTAAGTGACTTATCAACAACGGTTTGTGCAGCCTGGGCACGTCCATCCATGGAATCAGGTCAGGTTGGAAGCTGTTCTGTGGAAGTTGACATCCTGGGCAGGTCTGAATGAGCCTGACGCTGTCTCAGCATGCTATAAAGGTGGCTTGCATACACCGATCCTGCTCATTTGATTAATATAGATAGTCAGTGTGTATGTATAGTATCAGTATAGTAAACTATAGTATCTGTAGCAAAATAACAGCAAGTAAGCTTGATGCTATAGACATTTTGGTGTCGGGCGATATGTCTCGTCAATGTCATAACAGCCACGATGCATTCTGCTATATCTGTGACCAGGGCCGGATTAAGACAAAATCTGGAGAAGGCATTGGTGCATGTGCATTCGACACTCCCCGTACATGCTCACTCAAACCGACCAAGGAGCCTTAATTGCTTGCGACGCAACTAGACAGCCTTTATTGAACATGAATAATAATAACGACATAGTATCGTAACAACTCGAGATTAACATCAAACTATGTAACATCAACATTCAATAGCAATTGTCTGAAAAGTGCACTTAATGCAGAAAAGGCTAAACCAGATCAACTTAACCTAGGCATTGGACACCATCATGCACAGATAGATGCGCAACCCAATCTCGACATTTGGAAATGTCTGAGAACGATTCAATGATGACAAAAGCCTGTGCATGATAAGCTCTGCTGATTCGTTCACAGTCACCGGTTTTTAGTGCGCATAAATGCAGCAAACTGTATCAGCTCAGCCACCAGTGTGCCTTCCAAGTCATCTGGATACAAGGAAACAAGATTCTTAGCTTTGTCCTCAATCTGCTCAATGCTTAATGACGTTAGCTCCGAGAGGAATCCGAATGTCAAATTTCATTCTAAGAATTATTTTGAGGTTAATATAGCAAAGGAAAACTGTTCAGCTTCTGGAAAATTCTCGTCTGTTTTCCTCTGGGCCCATTTCAGGAATGGGCCTAATGCTGCAGCATCAAAAGCACCCACCTTAATCTGGCCATGTCTATGACGAATATACACTTGCACCTCAGAGACGTTGGATGACTGCTCTTGTGAAGAAAGCTTATCATCTGTATTTCGGCTGGTGGTCAAGACAAGGAATGGGCACCTCACATTTGCTGTGTGACATGTGCTGTCAGTCTGAGAGCCTGGCTCAGAGGCACTCGAAGGACAATGTTGTTTGCTGTTCTGATGATATGGCGAGAACAGAAAGACCATGTGACAGACTGTTACTTCTGTTTGACTAATGTGTCTGGTTTCTCTGCCAAAAACAAGAACTCAATTGAATATCCTAATCTGCCTTCAGCAATGAGACCCGTGCCACATGACGACAGTCTTCGAATTCTGAAACCACCAGACTACTGGACCTTGACAGTGACATTGACCCGGATTTTGAACCGTGCTCACCAGGGGCCTCATGTATAACGCCGTGCGTAGAACTCACACTATAACATGGCGTAAGCACAAAAGCGGGATTGTGCGTACGCACAGAAAAATCCAGATGCAGGAATCTGTGCGCACGCAAAATTTCACGTTCTTCCACTACATAAATCCCGATTTGCGTGAAAAGTAACGCACGTGCACGCGCCTTCTGTCCCGCCCCAACTCCTCCCAGAATTACGCCTCTTTGAATATACAAATCAATATAAATAGCCTTCTGTGAAAAGACAATGGGAAAAGCACGGGAGAAAATATAAGAATTTCAGCGAATACCAAGTGGAGGCAATGGAAAAACGTACTATTTGTTGGTTTAAACAGTGGTATAATCAACAAAAGGAAGCTGATCGAGTGACAGAGTGTCGGAGAAACTCGAAGGCTCAACTTCACAAAGTCGCACAGTGCCTGAAATAAAAAAGAAATCACATATCAAAGTCACCGTGAAAAAGCGAGTTGTAGCCCACCGTCTGAGTGTCATATGAAAGCTTATTAGGGTACAGACAAAAAAAAGGCACACAGTGGGGGAAAAAGCACGAAATGTCAACTTTAATCTCGAAATTTCCACTTTAATCACGTAGTTTATTTTGCCATTAAAGTAGAACATCATAAACTTCATCTTAAAATCGTTTAATTTACTAGTTTCTCAAATCCTATTGTAACTAAAGTGGCATGTTAAATGCTTTGTTCTGTATTTGATCTTCTATGTGCTCTATGTGTATGAATCACTACCTGCTTTTTAAACGGGCTTTCTCTTTCTCTGACAGGACACATGATCCATTACATTCTTGATATTACAGCTCTCTGAATAATTAAAATACTGAGATGTATACGTGATATCTTTTTCATGATGATAGGAATGAAAGCATGTTATTAAACATGGGAACACGGTGGCGCAGTGCTTGTTCATGTCTCACGCAAGAGGCTTGCTGCGCCATGCGCGACCTTCAATTAAATAATTTATCACAGCAGTACTGTCTCTTTCAAACGTACTAACCTCCAATTCCTGTCCTTACTTTTCTTTCTCCAAAAAGTCAATCGCCACACAATAAGCTATGTAATAGACGTGAAGCCATCTGTAAGCTTAGAACTTCGATTCTTCAAAACTTTTAAGGAACATTGAAATATCTTAGTAGTACGTGTTTAATTATTCTATCCGTCTATCTTTCCAGTGTCGCGTCAGCACCAGCAAGAATAAAGCGCAAGGCAGGAACAATTACTGAACTAGCTAGCGCTGCGGCACCGTGTCCTCACATGTTTAATTATTAATAATACAGATTATTTAAATGAAGTTAAAGTTTTATCTGTATAATATAATCAACATGTTTTGCTGCATTTCGTCTTAGAAATGAATACCGTCATCACATGTAAATACGCGCTTTATAAAGTGGCGCAGGTTGTGCAATATTATAACTGTAGTGCAAGTTTACAGTGGGGTAATTGTACTTATAAGTCCAAACATTTCTACAAGGAGCACTTGATGGACTGATTTAGTGTGTTTAGACTTCTTGGGATGAAACTGTTTCTAAACTGCGAAGTCCGTACAGGGACTAAAGCGTTTGCTGTGGCTCAGGCAGCATCTGCTTCATGCTGTATACCGATATTTCTCTTTCCAATCAGCTGCTGCTGTGATTTCCCACTCAGATACAGTGATATAAATACTCCGAGTGGTGCAGTGAGAGTAATGTGGAAAAAGATGATCTGCTGTGGCAACCCTTAACGGGATCAGCTGAAAGAAGATGCAGTGAGCGTAACAAAGCTAAAGCAGTTATGGTATTTGGAATACTATGGCTATTCCCTGGACCATTATATTGCTACAGGTTAATTACAATCAGATGCATTACACTAATAAACAATATGCAGTTAATTTCAGTGTATTTATAAAGCCGCGCCAGGAATGTGGGTCTAAGAAAGAAAGGGTAACTATACAGGAACAGTAGCACTGCTTTGACGCTGGGTGCTGCCAGTCTGCAAAACCGGGCGGATAAATTGCGTACGGCAAGGAATGAGTTACCGTGGAAATGTGCGTGGCTTTACGCCAAGTTTAGGTTTTATACATCGCGATTTGAGCGTGGAAAGGTTCGTACGCAACATTTCTGTGCGTACGCACCGTTTATACATGAGGCCCCAGGCGATCCACATCTGATAACACAGTCCGAATTGAACGATTTGGTCAGAGATTTGGGTCTGTCTTAAGCAAAAGCCGAGCTGCTGGATTCAAGACTGCAGGAGTGGTGTTTGCTGCTGCGTAGTGTGACAAGTGGTTTGAAGATCTGGTAGTTGGGCCGGAAAAAATTGCCGGAAAGCCTTCAAAGACATTGTTGACAATTTTCTGGGCAATTACAGAGCCCCCAACTCCATTCAGCTGGTATACAAACTTCTCAAAGCATACAAGACAATGAAGTGCAACATGTCACTCAAGATTCATTTCCTCCTCTCACACTTGGACTTCTTCCCCGCAAATCTTGGTTGTATCAGTGATGAACACGGTGAAAGGTTCCACCAGGACATTGCTACGATGGAGAGACGATACCAGGGCAACTGGAATCTGTCAATGCTTGCTGACTACTGTTGGACCCTGCAATGTGATGCACCAGACATTGAATACAAAAGAAAATCAGGAGCAAAACACTTTAAATTCTGTTGAATTTAATAGCTTATGCGAAACATAAACGTGACTAAATATGTTATTGTCAGTAAACATATCAATATCTGTTTCTCAGAGTTCCTACGTGATACAGTAAAACCAAAACTTTGTGCATACCCAGTAGGTACCTGTCACAATCAGCAAAAAACTTTTCAGGAAGCAAGACTTTTCAAAAAAATTGTGCAGTGTAATCAACAACAAAACCAAATCATGACCACAGAAAAATGAGCAGATTACCAGAAGCAGTTTGGAGAAGGCTAATTATTCTTATTCTTGTGGCAGAAGGCTGGGACGCCTGGAGAACGGAAGGGCCTGGAGAAAGGCAATAGATAGATAGATAGATAGATAGATAGATAGATAGATAGATAGATAGATAGATAGATAGATAGATAGATAGATAGATAGATAGATAGATAGATAGATAGATAGATAGATAGATAGATAGATAGAATCTATCTATCTATCTATCTATCTATCTATCTATCTATCTATCTATCTATCTATCTATCTATCTATCTATCTATCTATCTATCTATCTATCTATCTATCTATCTATCTCCCCCGAGGATGCAAGAGGGCAGCCCCCCTACATTACATCGGGGTCACAGGCTTAGAGCAGCTTCTGTAGCAGTCACATCATCAGTAAACACCAGTGACTGTGCTCCATTGGCAGCCATGCATGATCAGGCCATAACACAGCCTCCATAATGTTTCACTGATGACGTGGTATTCATCAGATCATGAGCCGTTTCTTCTCTTCTCCATACTCTTCTCTTTCCAATATTCTGGTACATATTGATCTTAGTTTCCTTTGTCCAAAGAAAATTGTTCCAGAACTGGACAGGCTTTTCAAAAATGTTTTCTGGCAAAGTCTAATCTGTCCTTCCAATGCTTTAGTCTTACCAGTGGTTTGCACCTTGTGTTAAACCCTCTGCCTTTACATTCCTGAAGTCTTCTCTTGATTGTAGACTTTGCCAATGGTAGGTCTACCTACCTTGGTTTGGCTGAATGTTGTCATGGGGTTCTTCTTCACCTAGGACAGAATTCTGCGATCTTCCAGCACAGTTGTCCTTTGTGGTTTTCCAGACCTTCTGGTGTTGCTGACTTCACCAGTGTGTTCCTTCTCATTAAGAATCTACCAAATGGTTGATTTGACCACTCCTGGTGGGTCTGCTCTCTCTCAAAGGGGTTTGTTTGGTTTTCTCAGCCTAATGATGGCCTGTTTTTACTTGCATGGACAGCTCTTTGGACCTCATATTGAGAGTTCACAGTATTAGACCCTCTAATAAAATGTAATATTATTATTATTATTATTACCAGTAACGACACACTGCATGTTACACTTGACTGAGAGCGTTCTAGCTATTCTCACACGATCAGCGTCTCTTTGTCGTCGCTGGATGCCATTTTGTTCTGTCTCAGTTGCCTTTGCAATTCTGACACGTTTGACCACTGATTGCCGACATCGATTAGCCTCTTCCTCAGTGTCATTTGCTCTTGTGTCGGCCTGTCTTTGTTGTATGGTCTGTTCTTTGCTCTCATTTGCCTGAACAATTCTCTTTCGCTCTGCGTCAGCCTGTCATAAATGCTGAGTGAGCTCTTTATAGTTTTCCTCCTCTTTCTCTGTATGTTTAGCATTCGTTTGCTCAGAGGTTGATACGCTTGCTGCTTCCTGAGCAGCTCTTCTTTTCTCCACTGTCGTAAAGATTATACAGAGACATCATGAAGGTTTGGGGCAGCCACCCGTATATTATGTCCTGGCTGCAATAAGGTTGACATTTGCACAGATCTTTACAGGTTGGAGTCATAACTGAACTGACTCATGCCAGCAAAGATGGCATCTTTATATGTCGGCACCAGAAGTGACGTCATCAGAGGTGCCGGAATGAGAAGTGATGTCATTGAAGGCACCAGAGCCAGGAGTGACATCATCAAATGCGCCTGAGCCGGAAGTAATGTCATCGAAGGCACCAGAGCTGGAAATGAGGAGATCTAAGGCACCAGAACTGGGTGGCATTTCCCGAGAATGTTCTGCAAGGGAAAGACAAAGACAGTCAGTGCACCCCATCGCCCCCTGGTCAGGTGTGGAATTACTGGCCCTTTAGTTGTCTCCTACTCACACATGTGTGACACCACCTTAGCGGCCCTCTTCTTCTCTTCCAGCGTCAAGCTCCATAGCTCAGTGGTTAGCGCACTAGCCTTGTAAGCAAGGGGTTGCGAGTTCGATCCTCGCTGGGGCCTTACATTTACAGGTGGAGTGGTGGATCTGAGGCTAGGGATCTGCACTGGCAATCAGAAGGTTGCTGGTTCAAATCCTATAAATGCCAATAGGGACTCTGCTCTGTTGGGCCCTTGAGTAAGGCCCTTAACCCTTGAGTAAGGCCCTTAACCTGCAATTGCTGAACGCTTTGAGTAGTGAGGAAAGCACTATATAAATGCAAAGCAATTATTATTTCATCTGCATCTTTTTGTGTTAAAACTGATTAAGTCAGTGTTTGTGTTGCAATTAGATTGATAGATAGATAGATCTTTATTGTCATTGTCACTTTTACAAAGGAACAACGGAATTGAAGGTGCAATCGACTCAGTGTGAGGAATAAGAGTTAAAAAGACAAAAAGACAAGAAGAGAGAAAATAATAACAAACCGAATAGTAATAAATATACAAATTGCACTTGTTGACTTAAGGTCTATATTGCACATTGGTAGAATAATATGGAGCAGTTTGGAGCAGTTTTATTCTGAGTTACTTAGTACGTTTTCATTAATTTTTCACTTGGGCTGGCACTGAAGTCTTCAATCTGCTTCAAGAATGATTTAAGATATGAAGAGGTAGGGGAAGTGATAGCGAAGGTGGTAGTGAATGAGAACAGTGCCCGAATGCATGCACCACACGGCCACCCTGCTGGCTGCTGCCGAGAGTTGATTCTACAATAAAATAAAATAAAAATAAAATGAGCAATAATTCCAAAACTCTTTGCTTTTAATGTAAAGCTCTAGTGCAGAGTTTCAGTGTAGTATACTGTATGTGTACCAAAACCTTCCTGGGTTGACCTTTGACCTTGGAAGCCAATCATCACCCCAAAAGCGGACAGTAGACGTTACATAGTGTTCCAAATTTCAGGTCAAGTGATCAAACAAGCTACAGGTGATTTAAAATCCTGGACAGACAACGGACAGCCATGGTAGCTTATTATATAAGAAGATTATTATTATTATTATTATTATTATTATTATTATTATTATTATTATTATTATTATTATTATTACCTGCTTAATGAAATGATGAGGCACCTGAGGAACAGCTTTATCAGTCAAATGTCCAAATATGGATGAGGCCGATTACTTGGTTAAAGCTGAACGTCTACACTTCAATAACATAATTGTTGCTTTACTTCAAATCTGTTGTGGAGGTGTACAAAGCCAAAATTCTGAAAATTGTGTCACAGTCCAAATATTTATAGGACCAGACTGTGTCAATGGTGAAGTTTCAAACGCAGAAGCCAGTTTGTATCAGCTCAGAACAGATCCATAACCAACAGTTGATGCCCTATGGGGGTCTCAATAGCAAGGTCAGTTCGGAACGTGAACCTTTCGATTTTGAGAAAGGCCAGGGCTGAGCGGCCTGATGGATGGCTGTTATTAATAAGGGCTCCATGATGAGGAGTTTCTTGAATTTGCCATCCAGTACTCCATTAAAATGACAAGAAGCAGCTGAGACACCCGAGATGTTGTGACCTTTTCTCTTTCCAGCTGGACTACCCTGGAGAATACATATATTTTATTAAAGATATTTTCAAACAATGCATACCAGGAAACATTGCTTATGCTAATAATAGCAACGTCCTTGAGAAATCAATGGTCGGCAAAGTAATATTTCCAGGATATATATTGATTTTCTTAAAAGCTTACAGTCTAAATTTATCAAGATTGATTATAATAAAATACCAGAAAACACAAGACATTCCATTAAACGAATGCATTTATTCACAAATTTATGTGCGGAAAATGATATTTAATATTAACAATAGAAAAGTACACGTCTAAATGTTAAAAAGGAAAGAAAAAAGTGCATTAAACCCCCTGAGCATATAGAGAAATAGTCTCTGTTTATGGAAAAATGAATCTTTCTTGGAGAAAGGTAAAGAATGTTTTTTTTTCTATCCCTAGCATTAGATTATAAATCAATGGAAATTAGATTTAAATACTACAGCAAAATTTAATAATATGAAAGATCAAAAAAGCTAATTTTCAGTTCTGGTCAGTGAATTTTAAAACAGATGTTGAGCTTTTGCTACAAAGTATGGAGAACAGAAAGAAGATTAATCCCTGGGTATGAAGGAATACATTAAGCAACGGGTTCACAGCGCGAAACTCATGTAGTCATTAGAGAAGAAGATTAAGAAGAAATTCTTCCTCATATTCAGAGCTATGATTTATATATTTTTTTCCCTCCAGAAAAAGCCCAGAGAATCCGGGGCCAATGAGACAGGATATTTGAGGGAAAAGAATGTCACAAATGTAGAATTTAGACTGTTGCATATAAATAACACCAGCTTATTAGAACTAAGACCTGCTGTACCAGGTACGTGAGATGAGGAGAGAAGCAGGCGTTAAATTAAAAGCGTTTACTGTATTTAGGAAACACTAGAGTAGCAAAGTTGTCGATCATTTATACTGCTGTGCCCATACATTTACTTACCCTTGCAGAATGCGTGAAATATTGGCCATTGTTTGGAAAATATAAGTAATCATGCAGAAAGCTTTTAGTTAGGGAGCGAGCTCAGGTGAAGCAATTTGTTATCAGATAACTGGGTGTGCCCTTCTTTAATTGTAATGATAACTGAATCGCCCAGATGGGCCTGATCAAAAGATTTATGTACCCTTGAATGTTGGGGCTGATAACATACACACGGGTTCAAATTAACAGTAGAATCCCTGAGGCCTACGAAAATGTCATAATGCTGGGCCACCTTGAATTCCTTTGCACCTGGTCATCAGCGTCTTTTGTGTTGTAAATGTGTTGATCAGCACAAGCAGCAAACAGCCTGCTATCCTACCCCCTCCAACGACACAACTGAACTCAAGTCAGGCACAAAACTCTTTGAGCTCTTTGAGGTGATCTCAAATGTGCAGTTCAGGCGAAACAACCCAAGACTTTACAGGAAGTTTTTTTCCAAAAAGAATGGGCAGCTCTAACCACCTAAGCCATCATTGAGGATAAAGGGAGCAATACACAGTATTAAGAACTGAGGATATGCAATCTTTCAAACAGGGACCATCTCATTATTTTTCTTTTTACTATGTTTATTACTATATAATATACAGATAGAAAGAAAAGTCACTATATGATAGATAGATAGATAGATAGATAGATAGATAGATAGATAGATAGATAGATAGATAGATAGATAGATAGATAGATAGATAGATAGATAGATAGATAGATAGATAGATAGATAGATAGATAGATAGACACTATATAACTAATTGATAGAAGGTCGTCACCAGCCACCTGGAGCACATCCGGGTGGGAATAAAAGGCGCCGCCTTTCTACAGTCTGGGAGCTAGAGTCGGGAGTGGGAGCAGGACGAAGCTCCCAGGAGGAGACAGGCGGCACCTTTTATTCCCACCCACTGCATGCCCAACCTACCTGGAAAGGGGTCTCTCTTTGAACTGCCTTTCCAAAGGTTTCTTCCTTTTTTTTGGAAGTTTTTCCTTGTTTTCTTAGAGAGTCAAGGCTGGGGGGCTGTCAAGAGGCAGGGCCTGGTAAAGCCCACTGCGGCACTTCTTGTGTGATTTTTGGCTATACAAAAATAAATTGTATTGTATTGTATATAACTAATAGATAGATAGATAGTGTAACAAGAAAACCCTAGAGACATTGGGAAGGTTTGGGGCAGCCAGTCGTGTAATATTTCCTGGCTGAAAATTCTGTCCAAATACAAAGACATGTTCACACAACCGAGTCCAAAACAGAACTGAGTATCATCTTGAGATGGCGGCTTTTAAACCTCACAGGGGAAGTGATATCATCAGAGCCAGAACCAGAAGTGATGTCGTTGGCTGCCCCAGAACATGGCGGGATTTCCCAACAATGGTCTGCAAGTAATTGAAAGAGAGAATTAGCGCACTTCGCCACCCCCTGGTCCAGCGTGGAACTACAGTGCATCCAGAAAGTATTCACAGCTCATCACTTTTTCCACATTTTGTTAAGTTACAGCCTTATTCCAAAATGGATTCAATTAATTTTTTCCTCAGAATTCTACACACAACACCCCATAATGACAACGTGAAAAAAGTTTACTTGAGGTTTTTGCAAATTATTAAAAATAAAAAAACCTGAGAAATCCCATGTCCATAATAATAAACAATAATAATTCATTACATTTATATAGCACTTTTCTCAGTACTCAAAGCGCTATCCACACAGGGAGGAACCAGGAAGCGAACCCACAATCTTCCACAGTCTCCTTACTGCAAAGCAGCAGCACTACCACTGCGCCACCTGTGAATAAGTATTCACACCCTTTGCTCACTTTGTCGAAGCACCTTTGGCAGCAATTCCAGCCTCAAGTCTTTTTGAATATGATGCCACAAGCTTGGCACACCTATCCTTGGCCAGTTTCGCCCATTCCTCTTTGCTGCACCTCTCAAGCTCCATCAGGTTGGATGGGAAGCGTCGGTGCACAGCCATTTTAAGATCTCTCCAGAGATGTTCAATCAGATTCAAGTCTGGGCTCTGGCTGGGCCACTCAAGGACATTCACAGAGTTGTCCTGAAGCCACTCCTTTGATATCTTGGCTGTGTGCTTAGGGTCGTTGTCCTGCTGAAAGATGAACCGTCGGCCAAGTCTGAGGTCAAGAGCGCTCTGGAGCAGGTTTTCATCCAAGATGTCTCTGTACATTGCTGCAGTCATCTTTCCCTTTATCCTGACTAGTCTCCCAGTCCCTGCCGCTGAAAAACATCCACACAGCATGATGCTGCCACCACCATGCTTCACTGTAGGGATGGTATTAGCCTGGTGATGAGCGATGCCTGGTTTCCTCCAAACGTGACACCTGGCATTCACACCAAAGAGTTCAATCTTTTTATCTCATCAGACCAGAGAATTTTCTTTCTCATGGTCTGAAAGTCCTTCAGGTGCCTTTTGGCAAACTCCAGGTGGGCTGTCATGTGCCTTTTACTAAGAAATGGCTTCCATCTGGCCACTCTACCATACAGGCCTGATTGGTGGATTGCTGCAGAGATGGTTGTCCTTCTGGAAGGTTCTCCTCTCTCCACAGAGGACCTCTGGAGCTCTGACAGAGTGACCATCGGGTTCTTGGTCACCTCCCTTCTCCCCCAATCGCTCAGTTTAGATGGCCAGCCAGCTCTAGGAAGAGTCCTGGTGGTTTCAAACTTCGTCCACTTACGGATGATGGAGGCCACTGTGCTCATTGGGACCTTCAAAGCAGCAGAAATGTTTCTGTAACCTTCCCCAGATTTGTGCCTTTAGACAATCCTGTCTTGGAGGTCTACAGACAATTCCTTTGACTTCATGCTTGGTTTGTACTCTGACATGAACTGTCAACTGTGGGACCTTATATAGACAGGTGTGTGCCTTTCCAAATCATGTCCAATCAACTGAATTTACCACAGGTGGACTCCAATGAAGCTGCAGAAACATCTCAAGGATGATCAGGGGAAACAGGAGGCACCTGAGCTCGATTTTGAGCTTCATGGCAAAGGCTGTGAATACTTATGGACATGGGATTTCTCCATTTTTTTTATTTTTAATAAATTTGCAAAAATCTCAAGTAAACTTTTTTCACGTTGTTATTATGGGGTGTTGTGTGTAGAATTCTGAGGAAAAAAATGAATTTAATCCATTTTGGAATAAGGCTGTAACATAACAAAAGGTGGAAAAAGTGATGCACTGCAAATACTTTCCGGATGCACTGTACATTTATTCAGGCCCTTTATTTGTCCCCTAAACACGTGTGTATGACAATAGATAGATAGATAGATAGATAGATAGATAGATAGATAGATAGATAGATAGATAGATAGATAGATAGATAGATAGATAGATAGATAGATAGATAGACCACTATGTCCAATCACATTTCTCTCCTATGATGTATTATATATTATAAGTACAATGTGGTATTAACTGGCATGACATAGATTGGTGAAAGGTGCTTCCTTGCCAGAAATGCTGGCCTGCTCATATGTTGCTTCTCCCATTTTCTTTCCGGTGGGACAATTAGGGAATTGTAGTCCCATGGAACAGCCCTGCTGCCTGCCATGGATGCCGCCAGAGGGCTGCCTGACTTGACGGAGCGAGAGGCAAAAGCAAACACTTACATAGAGAAAGAGAAGTATGGAGGAAGTAGAGACAGAGGAAGGATTCACCATCCCTATATAAATTGTGACCATCCTGATAAACAGTATGCTATAAGAAACTTTTCTGAAGGACCTGTAAAAGTATTTGAAGGAAATAAAACTATTGTATTTGAGCTGGTGACTGTGTTCATGTTAGCTGTGTCCGGGGTTTGGGCTCAGGGATGCCCCCTATTGTTCACAACATGAATGATGATGTTGTTTCATTCCTGGATTAAATGACTTTCTGGTTGGCCTGGTGTTTTTTGTATTTTTTAATAGAAATTAAAACGAAGAAGAGATGAATGGACATATTTTTAACACTCCTCTCCTCTTCTCTCCTCAGATTTTTCAGTCATGAAAGAATTGTGTCTATTTTTATTCTAACGTCGTGAAGGGAAATGCCTCTCATCACCTCTGCACTGATATGACACCATTAAAAGGCATTGCATTAAGCCACTCTTGATTGATTTTTCCTTATAGATTATAGAAGTGCAGGAGCTAATTAGAAATTGTTAATGCTGACACTACTTAGTGTCTCCATTTGGAAAGTGTAAATGATTTGAATGTGCTGCTCAAAACAAGTATTTGAAAAACAAGAAATGAATGAAAGGAAAAAAAATGCTTGTGCAAACCATCCAGTTAACACCTCAAATGAGAAGCTCAAGAATGAAATGATAAATTTTCCTTCGAAAACATGACAGGCAGCTTGGGAATTAGACAAAGAGCTCTGCTCAGTTGCTGTCCTGAGCGTATTTCGGTCATCACATAATGAGTTTCAAGAGTGCGATGTGCACCCCTGGCTCACGGTTAGCTTTACACTCATTACTAAATAACCTCGGCGGGAACAATAAAGAGAAAGAAAATGGGCTATTTTTAGAATTGGTAATACGATTCAATAATTGGAGCTGTGATTCTGGTAGGTAGTAACTAAAAAGGCCAACACATATTAACACAAGCAGAAGTCATTAACAGTGCCTCATTATTTGTATGTGAGAGTACAGAAATTAACTAACAGGTTCAGAGCTGAGGCCATAGAGCCAGAAAATTAAACACAATACCGTGCTTCCAAATCAAAGAGTCAGCAATCTGAAAGAAACGAAATGGACGAACCAGAGAAAGAAAAAAAAAAACCAAAAAATACATGCAGGCAGAGCTAATTCAACATTAGTGTCAGTGCTGTCTCAGCTCAGTAGATGTATGCAGCATGGCGTTTCTAAGGCCTCGTTTCTAATATGGGCATTAAGCTTGTCACAACTCCGCTCTCGGGTTTCACCCACTCACCATCATGGACCTGAAGAAAGAAACAAGTGACGTAAAATGTTATTACTATATCTGAAAGCCAGACAAAAAAGTCCAAAATATTGTACAAGAAATGACTCCATTGTTAGAAATGTGTTTGACTAGCAATAATAAGAATAAGAACAAGAACGAGAAGAACCTCACCAGATTGCAATACAATTAATAAAAATAAAATGTAAGAAATCACATCTCTCCATTCCCATCTTTTTTATATCCAAGCTTAAGACTTTTCAGGTTAAATGCACAATAATATCTTGAATGTTGTGGTCGGGCGGTGGAAGGAAAGACTGGAAACAGTCGGAATGTTGGGACACCAATCCGGTCGTCCCTTTTAATCGTCAAGAGACGAAACAAACAAAATAAACAAAAGCAACGAAAATAGCACCAATGCGCTATCCCGATCAGGGATTTCTTTTCACAAGAATAATCCTTTCGAGAGTCACGTGCTCCACCGTGTGGCTCATTCCGGTCTCCCGGCAAAAGACGCCTTTCTCTTTGCTGGCGCTTCATTTATAGCAGTACTCCCGGAAGGGGCGGGGTTAAGTGCCCTTAAGGATAAGGTCAGCAGTAGCCCCCCATCTCGTCTCGGCGGGCTACTGTGTACCTTTCCCTGGCCCTTCGAGGAGTCCTCCGACGC
This sequence comes from Erpetoichthys calabaricus, assembly GCF_900747795.2. Lineage (NCBI taxonomy): Eukaryota > Metazoa > Chordata > Cladistia > Polypteriformes > Polypteridae > Erpetoichthys > Erpetoichthys calabaricus. The sequence continues at coordinate 8,867,895 of NC_041394.2, forward strand.
CCATGCTTGACAATGTATTCTTTAACTTTTTTACAGATTACTGAATTTAGAGTTTCACTTGAACTCTGTAAGTCAATTCAAGTTTATTTTCATGTGTATTCAACACAGTGAATCTCCTCCCCTGCAAAATATAGAATATCTGTAATAACTTGCTATGCTACCCATCTGAGTGAAATCTAAGTAATGAACGTAAACCTCAATGTATTCAGTGTGCCATCTATTGGAATGTACAGTGGAACCTCAGTTCACGAACGTCTCGGTACACGTACAAATCGGTTTACGACCAAAAAGTTCGCCAAACTTTTGCCTCGGTTCACGAACACACACTCGGTATACAAACAAGCCAGGTTCCCTTTTGGTTTATACATGTTCAGTCTCTCCCTGTGCATTTCCTGTGCAGCGAGCAAGAGAGCGAGAGCGCAAGACACACACAGGCACACACACACAAGCAGTGCGAGAGAGAGACAGATGCGTACACACACACAGGAGCGTGAGAGTGAGCCGCGCACACACACAGGCAGTGCCAGAGAGAGACAGACACGCACACACACAGGAGCGCAAGAGAGAGGCGCGCACACACACAGCAGCGCGCTAGAGTGAGACACACACACACAGGCACTGCAGGCTCGCGAAAGAGAGAGAGAGAGCAAGCAAGCGAGAGAGGGAGGGACACATAAGGTAGAGAAGGCTTGTTTTTGTTTTCAGTTCTGTTTACTGTGATCGGTTCGTAGCCTGCATTGTTGCAATATTACTTTTCTTGGTGGTTTATTAAATTACGGATTTTTCAAATGTTCATTTTTTTCCCCTGTGCTTAAAACGAGCGGTTACTAGCTCGCTAGCTATTGCAGTGTTAGTTTTCTCTGTTGTTCAAGGTTTTCTCAGTGTTATTCAATGTGTTTACATTTAGTTTACTATTACGCTGTGCATTCTATGGTATAAATAACTATATTTGTGCTTAAACATTTAAAAAATATATATATTTACATACAGTTCGTACGGTCTGGAACGGATTAATTGTATTTACATACAATCCTATGGAGGAAATTGTTTCAGTTCACGACCAAATCGGTTCACATCCAGAGTTTTGGAACGAATTATGGTTGTGAACCGAGGTTCCACTGTATTTTGTAATGCGTGTAATGATAGAATGCATTGCATTTTTCATTCCAACAGATGGTGCATCACAAACATTAGCACTGGCTTTACAAATTCCATACCAAGTGACATATAACAGAGACATAGCAACTAGACAGGCAAATAGATACAGGGACTAACACTCAGATACTTGCCCTTTTATTAAGAAGGTAGATTATATACAGTATCCATTTTCAAGTATTTATATGCACTATATATCCATCCATCCATTTTCCAACCCGCTGAATCCGAACACAGGGTCACGGGGGTCTGCCGGAGCCAATCCCAGCCAACACAGGGCACAAGGCAGGAACCAATCCCGGGCAGGGGGCCAACCCACCGCAGGACATGCACTATATATATATATATATATATATATATATATATATATATATACAGTATATATATTGTAACAAAGGTGCTATATTGCACCCGACCCAACACAGACTGACACCGAGGCACGTGTAAAAAGAAAACAAATATTTATTTTTCTTCACCTGTGGGGTATGTCTTCCCCGTGAACCCCACAGGCACAACAGTCCCAAAAAACACAATCCACCAACACAAAACACTCCCTTCTGGCACCACCACTCCTCCCATCAAGATTCGTCCTCCTCCTTCCGACTCTGGCCCTTTTTATGGCCCACCCGGAAGTGCTCCAGGTGCTTGATCACCTGTTTCCAGTTGCACTTCCGGGTGGTGCTGAAGACTCCTCCAGCTGGGCTCAGGGACCCATGCAGCGCCCCCTGGCGGCCACCCCAGATCCTAACAGGGCTGTGGAGCCCATGCGGGAAGCTGAGGCTCCACCGTCAGCCAGGGAGGCTGCCACCAAGCGTACCGGGGGTAGGTATTGAGCAGCCCATGGTTGCTCCTCTGGAACATATGTTGAAGGGGCATCCCGGCCGGGTTTGGGACCCGGCCATCCACCGCTATATATATATATATATATATATATAGATAGATAGATATATAGATATATTGTGATGGGCAGCTGGGACACCCAGAGAATGAAAGGATGGGGTAAGGCAGCTACTTTTGGACACTTCCTCCCCCAAGATGCTAGATGGCAGCTTCCCTGGAGTGTAGTGGTGCCCCAGATTCCCGCAAGGCAATTCTGGGACTTGGAGTTCAGTTTCTCAGCCCTATTGGGTGTCGTGGGTAATGCCAGGGGGAGCTGTCAAAGCACCTGGGAAGTCATACATCGCCTATAGCCTGGATGTACTAATAGATCACAAAGATGGGAGCCCGAAGTACTTCTGGGCTGACTAAAGAACTTACCCGGAAGTGTTGGCAAGTCAGATGGGAGGAAGAACAGAAGCAGAAAAAGGTGTTAAACCCTTTTGAGACCCTCTCCAACGGGGCGAATTCAAGTTCTTTTAATCAGCCCGGAAGTACTTTGGGGCTTCCATCTTCCTTATCCACTAGTACTTCTGGGCTATAGGGAAAGCAGGACTCCACAGGTACTTTGACAGCTCCCCCTGGCGGCACCCATGGCACTCAACAGGGCTGAGAATCCGAACTCCAAGTCCCAGGATGCCCTTTGGGAATCCGGGGCACCGCTACACTCCAGGGAAGCTGCCATCTAGCTTTTTGGGGGAAGCAGCGTCCACAAGTAGCCGCCTTCACCCATCCTTCCATTCCAAGGGCATCCCAGCTGGGTTGAATTGCCGGCCGTCTCTCACAATATATAAAAATATATTTATTACTGTGTTTTATTATTCATTGGTATTTAAAATAGATATTTGTAGTGAAATACTCACATAACTGATTTTCTATCTGTAATAACCAAGGACCAAACTGTCTTCCTCCCATGCCCTGCATACTTTTCTATACAGCATATCTTTAATTACAATCTCTTTCTCTAAAGGAGGAGTGCCCCAATGCCCAGGGGTTGGTGAATCCTAGTTATTATTATTATTATTATTATTATTATTATTATTATTATTATTATTATTATTATTATTATTATTATTATTATCATCATCAGTAAAGGGAGCACAGGAGTAGAAGTTAAATGTGGCAGAAAGTACAATATTGAGATGGATGTGTGGAGAGACAAAAAAAGGAGAGAATAAGAAATGAGACAATCAAAGGTACAACAAAAGTGGGAGAGATAGCTAAGAGAATTCAAGAAGGGAGGATGGACATGTGAAGAGGAGAGACTAGGAAGATGTGAGCAAAAGAATGAGGGGAATGGAATGGAATGGAATGATGGGTCTGTGTCTTCAAGAGGAAGTCAATTAAAAGTCAATTTAAAAGAAGTTAATTAGCAGCAAATACAGGTCATCAATTAAGGAAAGGGTCAAAAAACCTGCACCCATTGAGAACCTGCACCCACCCAGTTGGTGACCCCTGTCTTAGAGCCTCTGGTCAGAGTCTATTAAGTATCCCCAGGACGCAAATAAAGAGATGGGGTGATTGAGCTTTCAAGATGGTAGCTCCAAGACTTTGGAATTCATTTCTTCTGGTCCTGCACTCCGAGAGCACTATAAATAATTTTAAAAGAAAGCTTAAGACGTACCTTTTTCAACAAGCATTTGGATAATTGTAGTGTGGACTAAAGACAAAAATGGACACTAATGTCTATGTTTTAAAACAATGCGTTTAAATGATCACTAGATACGTGATTTTTGCAGTTTCTATGAGGTTTATTAATGATTGGATTTATATGTTGTCACACACGTGTGCCTTGGGGACAGCTTAAGGATCTGGTGTTGGTAATTCCTCACCGATCCACAAGGTGACGCTGTTTACAAAATACTCTCCCTCTGTGGCTCAGAATGATTGACATCCCTACCACCTCTGATGTCACTTATGGTGTCTGTCCCCTTGGCCCCACCTCTTCTTGCCTAGCCTGCACTTATCCAGAAGTGTCCCCATCTTGGAGGAGTCACTTTGAGAATTGCGTCTGTGAAGACATCCTTTTTTTTTCCTTTCCTAGCATGTTTATACACTGCGTTTATTTTCAACTACACGGGGTTTGCCTGGGGGTGCTTCAACACTATATATGTTTGTCTGTTTGTTTCATAACAATATGCATACATTATATGCAAATTTGTTTTTTGGGGTTCAAAAACACCAGGGTAGTTGTGGACTAAAGAGGAGAGTGGACACTATTGTCTGTGTTTTAAAACGATAGGTTTAGACCAGCGTTTCTCAACCTTTAAGTGTTAGCGACCCGAGTTTTCATAACAGTTTTAGTCGCGCCCTAAATTATTTCATCGAAGGTTGCGCATGGCACAGCAAGCATCTTCCATGAGGCAGGAACAATCTCTGGACTGGGCACCACCATGTTCCCATGTTTAATAACATGCTTTAATTCCTATCATCATGAAAATAATATCAAGTATTCATCTCAGTATTTAAACTATTCAGAGAGCTGTAATATCACGAATGTAATGGATTCTGTGTCCTGTCAGCGGAAGAGAAAGCCCATTTAAGAAGCACATAGTGATTCACACACACAGAGCACATAGAAGAACACATACAAAACAAAGCATTTAACATGTTACTTTAGTTACGATGGGATTTGAGAAACCCTAATAAAATTTATTCCTAAATTTTTGCTGCCGATACACCGCTACAAGTTTAAAATTTCCCTACGAATAGCGAAGTTATGCCACATACGGCAACATTCGCGCCCCCTTTTTTGTTACTTCGCACCCTCCTAGTGGGGCACGCCCCCACAGTTTTGAGAACCGCTGGGTTTAGACAATCACTAGATACATGATGGTTGCACTTTTTATGTGGTTTATTAATTATTGGTTTTATGTATTGTCACACACGTGTGCCTTGGGGACAGCTTAAAGGCTCTGATGGTGGTAATTCCTCACTGATCCAGCAAGGTGGCGCTGTTTAATAACACCTCTTCTCTTCCTCCCTCTATGGCCCAGAATGATTGACAGCCCAACCACCTCTGACATCACTTATGGTGTCCGTCCCCTTGGACCCGCCTCTTCTTGCCTGGCCTGTATGTAACTGAAAGTGTCGTCGTCTGGGAGCAGTCACTTTGAGACACACATCTCTAAAGACACAGTTTTTCCCTTTTTTTTTATAGCTTATACACTGTGTTTATTTTTACATAATTACATGGGGTTTACCTGTGAGTGATCCAACTCTTTATGCTTGTTTGTGCTTTTCATAAACAATATGTAAAACATTATAAATAAACTGCTCAAAAAAATTAAAGGCACACTGTGAAAACACATCAGATCTCAATGGGAAAAAAAAATCCTGCTGGCTATCTCTACTGCTATGGACTGGTAATGTGTTAGGAACGAAAGGATGGCACATCGTGTGATGGAAATGAAAACGATCAACCGACAGAGGGCTGAATTCAAAGACACCCCGAAAATCAAAGGGAACAAAATGGTACAGCGGCAGGCAGGCAGGCGAGTCTATTTGGCCGAAATTTCATTGCAGCAACTCCAAATCATACTCATCAGTTTGTTTGGCCCCCATGTCTGACAACGTCCTAATGAGATGACAGATGGTGTCCTGAGGGATCTCCTCCCAGATCTGGACCAGGGCATCACTGAGCTCCTGGACAGTCTGAGACGTCAGATGGACCCAAACATAATGTCCCACCCAGAGGTGTTCCATTGGATTGAGGTCAGGCGAGCAGAGCATGGGGGCCAGTCAATGGTATCAAATCCTTCATCCTCCAGGAACTGCCTGCATACTCTCGCCACATGAGGCCGGGCATTGTTGTGCACCAGGAGGAACCCAGGAACCACTGCACCAGCACAGGGTCTGACAATGGGTCCAAGGATTTCATCCCGATACCTAATGGCAGTCAAGGTGCCGTTGTCCAGCCTGTAGAGGTCTGTGCACCCCTCCATGGATATGCCTCCCCAGATATACCATCATTGACCCACCACCAAACCGGTCACACTGAACGATGTTACAGGCAGCATAACGTTCTCCACAGCTTCTCCAGACCCTTTCATGTCTGTCACATGAGCTCAGGGTGAACCTGCTGTCATCTGTGAAAAGCACAGAACGCCAGTGGTGGACCTGCCAATTCTGGTATTCTATGGCAAATGCCAATCGAGCTCCACGGTGCTCACTACAGGATGTCAGGCCCTCAGGTCACCCTCATGAAGTCTGTTTCTGATTGTTTGGTCAGAGACATTCACATCAGTGGCCTATCTGCTGGAGGTCATTTTGTAGGCTCTGCCAGTGCTCATGCTGTTCCTCCTTGCCCAAAGGAGCAGATACCGGTGGGTCCTGCTGATGGGTTAAGGACCTTCTACAAGGAGCCCTGTCCAGCTCTCCTAGAGAAACTGCCTGTCTGTCTCCTGGAATCTCCTCCATGCCCTTGAGACTGTGCTGGGAGACACAGCAAACTTTCTGGCAATGACACGTATTGATGTGTCTATCATCCTGGAGAAGTTGGACTACCTGTGCCACCTCTGTAGGGTCCAGGTATGGCCTCATGCTACCCAGTAGTGACACTGACCGTAGACAAATGCAAAACAAGTGACAAAACAGACGAGGAGGGAAAAAATGTCAGTGGCCTCCATCCACCTGTTAACCCATTCATTCCTGTTTGGGGGGGTCGTCTCATTGTTGCCCCTCTAGTGCACCAAAGCAGCTGAAAACTGATTAACAAGCCCCTCTGCTACTTAGCTGACCAGATCAATAGCCCACAAGTTTAATTGACTTGATGCTATACTCTAATTTAAAAGGTTCCTTTAATTTTTTTGAGCAGTATATACAGTATATGTATATGTTTCGGGGGGTTAAAAACACCAGGGTGTTTACAATTTGTATGAGTGTTTTTTTTATTATTATTGGTTTTATATATTGTCACACACATTTGCCTTGGGGACAGCTTAAAGGCTCTGGTGGTGGTAATTCCTCACTGATCCACTAGGTGGCCCTGTTTACTAACACCTCTGTTTTTGGGGAGTTAACAACACCAGGGTCATGTGGGCAAAAGACAAAGACAGAGACAAATGTTTATGTTTTTAAACTAAAACAGAGTGGTGTGGACGTAACCTATCATGTGACGCAGATTGACGAGCATAACAGGAGGGGAAAGCTGAGCAAGTGTAAGAGCTGCTGCTATGAAAGAGGCAAATGTCAAGCCGAAATCCTATCAGATGTTAGCCACAGCAGGCTGAAAAGGCTCTGCTGTTATCCTAAAGATCTCAAGTTTTCAGGGAGGACATGAGTCTGAGATGGGGACCTCGCTCAGAGTGAATTCTGAATGAACAGCATGGTGAATTAAAGGAATTCTGAAGGGTCAAACAGTTGATGCCACTCTTTAGGTCTTGTAAAGGATGGGGCCAGAGAAGCAAGACCCCCTTTCTGGGCATACAGCAGTAAATAGCAAGCTGCAGCTGCATCATTAATAGAGGACAAGACACGGCAGCAATGAATCTCAAGGATTTTGTGTCTGGTGCCAGTAAAAGAATGGATGACATCAGTCATAACATTAATTTCCCACTCAGAATGTCGTATTTTAATGCAGCATATAAATCAGATGCTGTAAAATCAATCAAGTAAAAGGGAATTTGAGCAAAAAAAACAAAAAGAAAAAGTATTTGCTGCCTTAGGAATAAATGCGTTTCACAGAGACGTAGTTGAAGTCTTTACAACTTTATTTTGACTTTTGTCAGGGCAGAGGAGTTGCTGATGTAAGACGAATATGTGGGAAGATGACAGAGTGGAATTTACAAAAGAGAAAATGAAGACGGTGGGAGGTAGAAAATCAATGAAAAATGTGACCTTACGTAATTCGCCCCTCAGCATGGGGAGGGATGCAGCCGGCTGCGGACCACTTTCCTTTCCAGGGTTTGTATTATTTCCCAGTGTCCCGTTGTGCCAAATATTTATCGTTTATTTAAATTTTGGATCTTTAGAGGAGTGAATGACCTGACTTTTCTGTGGCAGTTACGTTCCTATGAACAAATTTGGTCTGGCTAGAGAAATGTTCCAAAAAAAGACAAAACAAAGGCTTAGCGATTCCAGGGTAGCATTACTCATTGTTATTTTTTTCCAGTCTATTCTCCTGTCTATATATTAAAATTTCATTGCACCGTTTTTTTTTTTTATTACAGTGTACTCCTTGACCCCTTTCATTCACGGGAGACAATTATTATCTTAATGTATAACGGGGACATTTAATTTTGGCTAATTAATAAATGTAGGCAGCTCCACTCCCTTGCTTGCTGCTTTAGGCTTGCAGAGTAAATTGGTCAACTCATCATGGAATAGTCAACAGCTAATACAACGTATTTGGGCAGGGGACTGGGGTTAATACACCCCTTTATTTAGAGACATGAGGTGAATACTTTTATTTTTTGTCGGCTATAAACCCTAGTTCTCTTGGTTCAGTTGATTGCATTACTTCACAGAACGTCATACTTGGCACCTGGGATGTAAAGATGGGTCCATAGCCCAAGTGCAGTGCATAAAGCATCTCAGACAAATGAACTAAGGAGAAGTCGCTCTGCTCAAGTGACTAAGAAGACTTCTGATCGAGTGTCTTTACTTCTTAGTGGGCTCGATCAATTTGAGCTCCGCTAGACTCTCTTAACTTCGTCCAAATGAGGGGGCTTCTCACACCACCTTTCCATAACAAATATGCTTCATAGCACAAATACAACCAGTTTCTCTTTGCTCAGGCAGTACACCCTTCACTCCATAACTCCATGGAGCTCCTGGGAGTACAATTCAAGTCTATGGCTCCATGGAATGCATGAGAAGAACCATTTTAGACAATCGAGCCAAAGGGGAACTGCATCAGCTCAATTACTAATTAGATTTCTGACCTGCAAGAGTGTGTTTACTTCTCAGTGGACTCCACCATATCCTCTAATGTTAGACTCTCACCTTCCATCCAAACAGGGAGCTTCTCACACCACCTCTCCTTGAAATATCTGGTTCATACAACAAAGAGTGCCCATATCTGTTTATCTCAGTCAGTGCTCCTTCACTCAAATGCCCCACAGGTCTTCTGCAAATGAAAATTTGGGTTCATAGCTCCATGGTGTGCAGAGAGGAACCATTTTCATCAAGGATGCCAAGCAGAATGCCATCAGTTCAGGCAACTAATCAGACATCTGCCTGCAAGGCTGTCCATTCTTCTCCGAGAACTTGTTCCATTTCAGTTCTGCCACACTCTCCAATGAGAAGCCTCATAGGACTCCTGGAATGCAAATTCAGGTCTATAGCTCCATGAAGTGTGGAAAGCAACCATTTTAGAGAATCAAGCCAAAAGAGAACTTCATCTGCTCCAGTGACTAATTGAGCTTCTGGGGTGTCTTTACTTCTTAGTGAACTTCTTTAATTTGAGCTCCACCACATTCTCCAAGGTGAGATTCTTACCTTCCTCCAAAACAGGGTGCATTCCACACCATCTCTCCTTGTAAAATCTGGTTCATAGCACAAATACAGAGAGTTTCACCTGAAAGAGGCCCCAAATATTCTGTTGTAACTTAGGATGATGCAATCTGAACCAAAAAAAAATGCTATTTTCCTTGACGTCTGTGTAATCAATCACATTACATGCCATGCTGGAAGTGGTTTCCATGTTCTGCCAGACACATTTCGCTTTTCAAGCATCTCGGGGGGGAATAGCAGCAATTTCACGTTGGATGTTTTCCTTCAAATCTTCCACAGTGCGAGGCTTGTTCCGATAGACTTTTCCTTTGAGCAGACACCAAAGGAAGAAGTCTGGTTTTGTCAGATCCGGCAACCATTATGGCCAAAGACCCTTTGAAATGACCCTGTTGCAGAGGAAGGACTCAATTTCTTCCATGCTTCTTGCATGTGACACATTGGCTCCATCTCGCTGGAAGTAACCTTCCGTTAACTCACGATCATCCAGTTGAATCTGAGATTACTTAAACGAATTGGTAACCCAATAGATTAGTACCATGAAGACGCGTGAACATCTGTACCATACTGTACACCACCATTCTGATGAGAAGTCGAGTGAGCTGAGTGAAGAGGGTACGGGCGGTATGCACCCAGAAGTTGCAAACGGAGGTTAAATGTCGAAACGGCTGTCTGGCACCTACCTCATCGCTCCGATGCAGTGGCATTCCTGCTTGTTCGAAGCTCCATATACTGAGGAGCACCTTGCATGCTGTTTCGTTCAGTTTGCGTTGTCCTAGCTAGAGTTATTACAGAATATTCTGGGCCTCTTTCGAGTGAATCTCCCTCTACAACCCATTCTTTTTGTACGCAGAAAGTGCTCCTTCACTCTATATCTCTGTTGGTCTTCTGCAATAAAAATTTGGGTTCATAGATCCATGGAGTGCAAAGAGGAGATAAAGCATGTTATTCAAGGAGGCCATGTAGAATTCCATCAGCTCAAGTGACTAATCAGACTTCTGCCGTTTCTCCTCAGAGAGACTGTTCCATTTCACCTGTCCTACACTCTCCAATGACTGAATCTCTCTCTCCAAAAACCAAGTGCTGGTCACATCACCTATCCTTGATGAATCCAGGTCGGTCATGGCACAAATACAACCAGTTTCTCTTTGATCACTCCATAGCATCATGTGACTCCAGGAAGCAGCACAGTGCGGTTTCCCCTTCCATCGGGGTGGTGTTGTTAGTCATAACATTAATGCAGTCAGTTGGTGATGATTTTGCTTATTGTTCTTAAAATTATAGGATTTCAAGCAGTGTGTGTGTGTAGTACCCTCTGATAATAAGGGGTTTCCGTTACAGCTCATTGTTGGCTGAACACTGAAATCTTATTCTGGTACTGCACATATATTACACATATACTGTAGATCGGGAAGTTAATAAAATGCTAAGATCTGTGTGTGTGTGTGGGTGGGTGTGTGTGTGTGTCCGGTCCACTTAGGCCAATCAGAGTGGTTTAGTTTGCTTTATTTGATTATTCAGTTTGGCTTTTGTGATGTGATCAAAGGAGGAGATGCGAGGTGGTTCAAATTTTGAAATTCAAAGATGGCATATATAAAAGCCACCTGTCTTGGGTAATGTGGCTACTATACAATACAAACCAGTGGAGGAAGAGAATGGGCATCCTGGTAAGGAAGGAAGATGGTTTCTTACACAGACAGGAGGCCACAGACAAATGACAGATGGAGTGTGTCCAGCCAGCATGATATAATGGATGGACCAGTAGAAACCAAAAGTTAGGAGCTGCTCCATCCCCCATGTGCCAGGTTGCAGCGATCCTCATATGGCAACCCAACTGGGACACCTGCAGAGGTGCTTGGGAGTTGGACTCCAAAAGTGCAGCCCTATCGAGTACCCTGGGTGTCAATAGATTGCGCTCTCGAGGGAGGATCTTCCTACTTTTTTTGTGGCCCAGAAATGCTTTCTGGAAGACATGGAGTGGCACCGGGAGCTTAAAAGGGAGCCCTTCGCTTCACATCAATGAGTCAAAGCAGAGGACGGAAAGAGGAGGGATTGTTTATTTGTTTTGTAATTGTGGCCATGTTTGGAGAGGTAAACATTGTAAAGGTGTTTGGCGTTTATTTTATTCATATAAAGTCTGCTTTTATACTGTGTCTTGGATTTGGGGCTCTCTGGCGCCCCCTTGTGGTCACACCAGCTATAGAGAATGTTGTTGCTTAGGCTATGCATATCTTAAGTAAACAAATCATATCATGTACTGATACAAACAAAAGACAATCCACCTTGCACTTGTGACCATCAAGTGGAACATCCACTTTTCGTGACATATGCACTCTTACCGTAGATGTTGCGTGTGAAAAACCTAAGCAGCTCCGAGGTTCTGCATATTAATGGCGGCCGGCCAGGAATTGAAGTCCTCTCAGTAGCTCTGCCACAGGACCATCACAACAGTGTGCTTGTCCTCATAATAGTCGGAAAGTTCTCAAATAAACTTTGACACTCGAGTGGACAAATGGCATTCTCCTCAACACCCAGACCTAATATTCTTCTGTGCTGCTGATTGGCTAATGAAAAGTGCATTAAGTTGATTAAGTAGACAAAGAAACGATCATCTCAGGGTACAGTAGCAGGTCTCCTTATAACATGGACAGACAACCAAGTACAGATTCTGATTGTCACTATTTTATCATTTTCAATTTTGACAAGCAGGCTTCCTGTAACTTGAAACTTTTTTCGTGATGTCACACATGTGCAAGTAGTAGGAAGCTGAGAGGACCAAGTGGAGATAATCAGATAGATAGATAGATAGATAGATAGATAGATAGATAGATAGATAGATAGATAGATAGATAGATAGATAGATAGATAGATAGATAGATAGATAGATAGATAGATAGATAGATAGATAGATAGATAGATAGATAGATAGATAGATAGATAGATACTTTATTAATCCCAAGGGGAAATTCCCATACTCCAGCAGCAGCATACTTATAAAGAACAATATTAAATTAAAGAGTGATAACAATGCAGGTATACAGACAGACAATAACTTTGTATAATATTAACGTTTACCCCCCCGGGTGGAATTGAAGAGTCGCATAGTTTGGGGGAGGAACGATCTTCTCAGTCTGTCAGTGGAGCAGGATGGTGACAGCAGTCTGTCGCTGAAGCTGCTCCTCTGTCTGGAGATGATCCTGTTCAGTAGATGCAGCGGATTCTCCATGATTGACAGGAGTCTGCTCAGCGCCCGTCGCTCTGCCACGGATGTCAAACTGTCCAGCTCCGTGCCTACAATAGAGCCTGCCTTCCTCACCAGTTTGTCCAGGTGTGAGGCATCCCTCTTCTTTATGCTGCCTCCCCAGCACACCACCGCGTAGAAGATGGTGCAACCGTCTGATAGAACATCTGCAGCATCTTATTGCAGATGTTGAAGGACGCCAGCCTTCTAAGGAAGTATAGTCGGCTCTGCCCTCTCTTGCACAGAGCATCAGTATTGGCAGTCCAGTCCAGTTTATCATCCAGCTGCACTCCCAGGTATTTATGGGTCTGTACCCTCTGCACACAGTCACCTCTGATGATCACGGGGTCCATGAGAGGCCTGGTCCTCCTAAAATCCACCACCAGCTCCTTGGTTTTGCTGGTGTTCTTTTGTAAAAGTCCTTGATTAGGTTCCTATACTCCTCCTCCTGCCCACTCTTGATGCAGCCCACGATAGCAGTGTCGTCAGCGAACACTGGAAGTCCGATGTATATAGGCTGAAGAGGACCGGAGAAAGCACAGTCCCCTGTGGCGCTCCTGTGCTGCTGACCACAATGTCAGACCTGCAGTTCCCAAGACGCACATACTGAGGTCTGTCTTTAAGATAGTCCATGATCCATGCTACCAGGTATGAATCTACTCCCATCTCTGTCAGCTTGTCCCTAAGGAGCATAGGTTGGATGGTGTTGAATGAGCTAGAGAAGTCCAGAAACATAATTCTTACACCACCACTGCCTCTGTCCAAGTGGGAGATGGATCGGTGTAGCATATAGATGATGGCATCCTCCGCTCCCACCTTCTCCTGGTATGCGAACTGCAGAAGGTCGAGAGCATGGCGGACCTGTGGCCTCAGGTGGTGAAGCAGCAGCCGCTCCATGGTCTTCATCACATGTGATGTCAGAGCGACAGGCCGGAAGTCATTCAGCTCACCAGGACATGATACCTTTGGGACTGGGGAGATACAGCAGTCGTGGCGATACTCCATCTGGACCTGCTGCTTTGCTTTCACAAAGTCTCCTCAGCTCTCTGCTTACATGGGCTGCTGTAATTGTGGGTTGGGGGAAACTCTCTCCTATGCTGGTATCAGCAGGATGGGTGGAGGGTGCAGTACCCCGAGGTGAGAGTGGGTTAGGGTGGTCAAACCTGTTAAAGAAATTGTTCATCTGGTTTGCTCTCTCCGCGTCTCTCTCGATGGTGGCACCCCGCTTCGAGCTGCAGCCAGTGATGATCTTCATCCCATCCCACACTTCCTTCATGCTGTTATTCTGCAACTTCTGCTCCAGCTTTCTCCTGTACTGCTCCTTCGCCGCCCTGAGCTGGACTCGGAGTTCCTTCTGCGCGCGCTTGAGCTCATGCTGATCACCGCCTTTAAAAGCCCTTTTCTTCTGGTTCAAAAGGCCCTTGATGTCACTTGTAATCCATGGCTTGTTGTTAGCATAGCAGCGTACTGTTCTTACTGGAACTACAATGTCCATACAGAAGTTGATGTAGTCAGTAGTGCAGTCCACAACCTCCTTAACTTTTTCTCACTATAAGATCCCTGCAGGATATCATTATAATAGTAAGGTACCACTAACCAACCTTTTCCATTGAAAAGGGCCTCCCAGCCAGATAAGGATCCATCCATCCCAGCCGGGGTGTCAGCCAACCCATGTTGCCTATTACAGTATTATTATTCTTCTTTCGGCTGCTCCCGTTAGCGGTCGTCACAGCGGATCATCTTGTTCCATCTCTTCCTGTCCTCGCCTTCTTGCTCTGTCACACCCATCACCTGCATGTCCCCTCTCACCACATCTATAAACCTTCTCTTAAACCTTCCTTTTATCATCTTGCCTGGCAGCTCTATCCTTAGCACCCTTTTCCCAATATACTCCTCATCTCTCCTCTGCACATGTCCAAACCAACGCAATCTCGCCTCTCTGACTTTGTCTCCCAACCGTCCAATCTGAACTGACCCTCTAATGTCCTCATTTCTAATCCTATCCATCCTCGTCACACCCAATGTCAATCTTAGAGATCTTTAACTCTGCCACCTCCAGCTCTGTCTCCTACTTTCTGGTCAGTGCCACCGTCTCCAACCCATATAACACAGATTGTCTCACTACCGTCCTGTAGACCTTCCCTTTCACTCTTGCTGATACCCGTCTGTCACAAATCACTCCTGACACTCTTCTCCACCCATTCCACCCTGCCTGCACTCTCTTTTTCACCTCTCTTCCACAATCCCCATTACTCTGTACTGTTGATCCCAAGTATTTAAACTCATCCACCTTCGCCAACTCTACTCCTTACATCTTCACCATTCCATTAACCTCCCTCTCATTCACACACATGTATTCTGTCGTGGTGGTCCTACTGACCTTCATTCCTGTCCTCTCCAGAGCATATCTCTACCTCTCCAGGGTCTCCTCAACCTGCTCCCTACTCTCGCTACAGATCACAATGTCATCAGCAAACATCATAGTCCACGGTGACTCCTGTCTAATCTCGTCTGTCAACCTGTCCATCACCATTGCAAATAAGAAATGGCTCAGAGCCGATCCCTGATGTAATCCCACCTTCATCACTCCTACTGCAGACCTCACTACAGTCACACTCCCCTCATACATATCCTGTACAACTCTTATGTACTTCTCTGCCACTCCCGACTTCTTCATACAATACCACAGCTCCTCTCTCTTCACCCTGTCATTTGCTTTCTCCAGGTCCACAAAGATACAATGCAACTCCTTCTGGCCTTCTCTAAACTTCTCCAACACCCTCAGAGCAAACATCATATCTGTGGTGCTCTTTCTTGGCATGAAACCACACTGCTGCTCACTAATCATCACCTCACTTCTTAACCGAGCTTCCACTACTCTTTCCCAAAACTTCATTCTGTGGCTCATCAGTTTTATTCCCCTGTAGTTACTACTGTCCTACACATCCCCCTTATTCTTAAATATCAGCACCAGTACACGTCTTTTCCACTCCTCAGGTATCCTCTCACTTTCCAATATTCCATAAAAAAAATCTGGTAAAAAACTCCACTGCCATCTCACCTAAACACCTCCATGTTTCCACAGGTATGGTATCTGGACCGATGGCCTTTTTTAATGTATATTATTACTATTTCTATTATGTTTTTATTGTTGTTGCTGTTGTTATTGTATTTAATAATAAAGTTAAAAATAATAAGAAGAATTTAATAAGCAGTATAAAGCTCACTGTGTGTGTGTGTTTGTTCTTCATACAATTGATAACCTTGGTCCAATCTCAACAGAATTTGGCAGACAAATCCCACTTTGACAAAAGACTACTTTGGAACATAATATTTTGACCCTGAAGGTACTGGGGGGGTTCTTTTTACTAATGCGAGTTCCTTTTTCCAGATTTATAAGCTCTGAAATGTATTAAATTAATTGGATTTGTCTCTAGGAGGCCACACTGTAAGAAACGCCATGTACAGAAGTTAGGTAGTTCTGCCTTAAAATTACTTACCCAGGCAACACCAGGTCCAGCTGCTAGTATACTTGAAAGACCCTTGTGGTACCTTTACGTCTTCTGTGACTTTGCTGCCTGGTAATTGTAAGAATATAAAAACATCAGAAATTTGACAAACAACTTTAGACCATTCAGTCCATCGAGCTCATTTGTTTAGCTAATAGCTAAGCTGTCCCAATATCAGATATAGCATTTGGCCAAAAATGTGGGGACACCCATCCACATTATGGAATTCAGATGTTTCATTGTAAAAAGGGGCATCAAATCAAACACATACAGTAGCCATGCAATCTCTATGGACAAACACATGGCACTGTCACAACATTCCACCTTTGCTCCAAGTCCGTACATGAAATGTGTGCTTTGCCCGATCTTCCCCTGTCAACTGTAAGTGCTATCTGTTATTGTGAACTAGAAGCATCTGAGGAGCAACAACCGCTCAGCCATGAAAGGGTAGACCCTGAAAACTCACAGAGTTAAGGCCACTAATTGCAGAAGCTCATAACTTGTAATCATCACTCACAACATAGTGCCAAACTGCCTCTGGAAGCAACATCAGCACAAGAGCTGTGGATTGGAAGCTTCATGTAATGGCCAGACTTAAGATCACTAGGTGTCATGTCAAGCATATAAAGCATGCCACCATTGGACTTCGGAGTGTTGGAAACATCTTCTCTGGACAGATGAATCGCTTCTTCACTATCTGGCAGTGTGATGGATAAATCAAGATTTAGCTGATGCCAGGAGAATGCTACCTTCCAGACTGCATAGTGCCTACTGTAGAAAATGGTGGAAGAGGGATAATGGCCAGGGGCTGTTTTTCATGATTTCAGCAAGACCCCTTGGAACAGGCCAAGACATTCAAACACTGTGGAAAATAGCCCGGACACAGACAGACAGACTTCATTTTAAAGTCCCAACACACGTTTATTTACACTATGTACAAAGTCCAAATATGCACACCCTAGTTCCACAGCACCAATCACCCCAATAGTCCAGGCCACTGTCCACAATGCCTTCAGGCCGCCTCCTTCTCTCCTCTATCTCTCAGTCTCTGACCTCGTCCTCTTCCACCCGACTCCAGTCCTTCTCTGCAGGGAGGCGGGCCCCTTTTATAATTACCCGGATGGGCTCCAGGTGATTCCCGACACTCCTAAGACACTCCCCTGTGTGGCGGAAGTGCCGGCTGTACTCCCGGAAGCCCTCCAGGTGTTCCCTGTCTTCTTCCCCCCAGCACTTCCTGGTTGTGGCGGAAGTGTTGGGGTTCCGGGTCCTTCAGGCATGGGGGCGCCCCCTGGCGGAGACCACGGGCCCCTACAGGGTTGGGCTTTCAAGCCCTGCACCCGTGGCCCTCAAAGGAACCAGGGCAGTCACCCCCTCGTGGTCCAGAGGAGGCATGAGCCCTCCTCCTGCCTTCCTGGGCGTCCTGGCTGGGTGCCACCCCCAGCCGCATGCCACAACACATTTTAGTCAAGTGTGTGCTTCCTACTTTGTAGATGCAGTTTGTTGAAGGTCCTGCCCTGCAGGTCCAGGGAGATATGAAGGAACTTGACTGGCCTGCACAGGGCCCTGACCCTATTGAATTACTTCAGCAGTGATGGTCAAAGCTCTTATGGAGCTTGTTAAAAATAATTATTTCCTGATGAGAGATTATTTTTCTCAGAGTAAATTTACTTCAATTAAAGATTGGATCAGTGCGAGACTAACAGGTGATTTTTTTTTACGCCCCTTTTTGCTCCTCTTTCCCAGTTATATAATTGCCAAAAATCATGGAAGGGACTGTACCCCTTTTCACGCATGTGCATCAGAGGAATCCCTCACTGGCTCTGTTGAGGTATGTAATGACCTGCCAGGACGAGAGGGGGCACTGCTGCTAACATTGACTTCTCTTTCTTCCCTTGCAGGGTCAAGGAACTGCAAAATGGTGGCTCTGAGTCCCACTCCTTCCTGTCCTGCCACCATAAATCCCTGGTGTCCCTGAGGAGGGCGCGACTTTTGGCCTGAGCAAGCTACGGAGCCCTGTCCAAGCCAGACCAAGTCTGAAACCTTTACACTCCGGTTAAGGGTAGGGAGGGTGGGGGAGACGTCAAGATGCGCTATTTTTATTCTTTAATTTTTTTTTTTTTTGCATTTTATTGAATTTATTAAAATCAAATAAAATTCCATACAAGGGCGGCACGGTGGCGCAGTGGCAGCGCTGCTGCCTCGCAGTTAGGAGACCTGGGTTCGCTTCCCGGGTCCTCCCTGCGTGGAGTTTGCATGTTCTCCCCATGTCTGTGTGGGTTTCCACCCACAGTCCAAAGACATGCAGGTTAGGTGGATTGTCGATTCTAAATTGGCCCTAGTGTGTGCTTGGTGTGTGGGAGTGTTTGTGTGTGTCCTGCGGTGGGTTGGTACCCTGCCCGGGATTGGTTCCTGCCTTGTGCCCTGTGTTGGCTGGGATTGGCTCCAGCAGACCCCCGTGACCCTGTGTTCGGATTCAGCAGGTTGGAAAATGGATGGATGGATGGACGGATGGATTCCATACAAGCAAGTTAAGTTTAACAATAACAAATCAACCCCACATTCTTTAATTTCTCATTTTGCCTTTGTCTTGGAACAAATAAAATTGACAACCCGGTTGGTGTCCCAACAATTCCTCTTGTTTGAGTCTGTCATTGACACACCTGACCATACTCTACAGTATATAAATTTATATATTCAATATAGTACTCTTAACTCTTGGGCTTGGAGAACACGAGGATGTCTTTTTTATGTTATCTAGTGGTGAACTTATGTATTTCAAAGCACTACTTACGGGGGGCTATAAAACCTAGCCCTTATATTTTCTCCTGCTGTTGCTGTCTCAGTTCACAGCTTTTACTTTCCTACAATCCTCCCATCTGGCAGTAATAGAAGAAATATAATAATAAGGAGATCTTGATTATTATTACAATATAGTGCTGTCCTTGGTGCCCTGTGGGTATTTGGCACATCTGCCAAGTCATCGCATGGAACTTATTACATTACAGGGATTGCTATTTATGAGGCCACGAGAAACACTGAAGGAACACTTTTTATTTATTTATATTTTAAAATTGTGATTCAGAGATATTAATTCAAGCAACGATTCTAGCAAAAATCAGTAATGGAGCAGGGGTTACCATTTCTGTCTCACAGCTTCAGGGACCAGCGTTCAGTTCCAGTCACATTGCATGTCTGTCACTGGAATGACGGCTTTCCCTACAGTTATATTATATGTCCCTGTTGTGGTGGAACAGTAATGAGAATTAGGTCCAGAAGAAATGTTTAAATACGGTGTCCGTCTGTCTGTGTCCGGGCTGCGTATCACAACATATACATATATACATATACATACATACACATACATATATATATATATACACACATACATACATATATATATATATATATATATATACACACACAGACACATATATATACATATATATATTTACATATCTATATATGTATATATATCTAAATATATATATATATATATATATATATATATATATATATATATATATATATATATATATATATAATAATATATATATATATATATATATATAGACATACATATATACATACATACATTCACACATATATATATACATATCTCCATAAATATATATATATATATATATATATATATATATATATATATATATATATTTCAAAATCCCTACGCTTTGTAGCGGCGAAGTACTGCTTTGAAATTTTTATTAAGAAGAAAAGAAAACCTTTTTAAACTGAGGGAAAATATACCAATAACAATTTGTTAAGGATCTGTTTTTTTGTGAAGCTGTCTTTACACAGCTTCTCCGCTGTTTTATAAATGAACGCCATATAAGTCCGTCCTTTCTGCTTGCTTCGCGGTTCTGTAGTGGTTTATTGTTCGTCTATTACGATTGTTTTTATAAACGAACGCCATATAAGGCCATCCTTTTTCCTTGCTTTGCCAAGGAAGCAGCCTTTTTATTTAATGCACGGGTTCTCCATTGTTTCATTGTTCGTTTATTACGATTGTTATAGTTGTCTTTGTATACCACGTTGTCAGTTGAGCACTCCGGTTGGAATATGACCAAGCTGTGGAAGCTTACTGTTGAGAATGCAACGTATAGTTGTACAGGAGAAAAATGGCAATCTTTTGTAGGTCTATGAACTTAATTTATGCCTGTATGCGTCAGTCACTTCATATTCTTTTCGTACCTTATTAATTGTGTAATGTGTTTTTTGAACAGGTTTGATTCATCGAATTGATCACTCATGCTGTGTTCAGTCAGTCACTCGCTCGCTTCTTATTGTTTCGCAGCCTTCTCAATTGTGTAATGAATGTTTTCTTCAGCGCTCTTTGTGGCTGTTCCTTGTTTTCAGTTCACGTGATTACGTAGGAGGCGTGATGACGCGATACGCGACTCCACCTCCCACGGCCATCGAGCTGCACTCCATTACAGTATATGGACAAAAAAGAGGTTCCAGTTATGACCATTACGTATACAATTTCGAAATAGAAACCTGCCTAACTTTTGTAAGTAAGCTGTAAGGAATGAGCCCGCCAAATTTCAGCCTTCCACCTACATGGGAAGTTGGAGAATTAGTGATGAGTCAGTCAGTCAGTCAGTCAGTGAGTGAGTGAGTGAGTGAGTGAGTGAGTGAGTGAGTGAGTGAGTGAGTGAGTGAGTGAGTGAGTGAGTGAGTGAGTGAGTGAGTGAGTGAGTGAGTGAGTGAGTGAGTCAGTGAGGGCTTTGCCTTTTATTAGTATAGATTTAAAAAGTGAGAATGATTCAATATTTCTAAGCTCAGATGGTAGTGAGTTCCAGAGCTGGAGAGCAGAGCAACTGAATACCGTGGTGGTAAGATGGGTCAAGTGGATGGATGAAGAGGATCTAAGGGTGCGGGAGGGAATGGCAACAAGGAGGAGGTCAGACAGATATGGAGGGGTGAGGTTGTGGAGAGCCTTAAAAGTTAACAGGAGAATTTTAAATTGAATGCGGACCTTAACTGGAAGCCAGTGAAGCTGCTGCAAGACGGGAGTGGTGTGGTGAGTAGAGGGGGTTCTAGTAATGATGCAGGTGGGCAGCTGAATTCTGGACCAGTTGAAGCTTATAAAGAGATTTGTGAGAAAGAACAAAGAAAAGGGAAATACAATAATCCAGACGAGAGATGACCAGGCTATGAACAAGGACAGCAGTGTTATGGGAAGTGAGAGGGGGGTGAATGCGATTAATGTTACACAAGTGGAAATACGCAGACCGGGAGATGTTACTGATGTGGGACTGAAATGATAAAGTACTGTCAGGGATGACACCCAGACTCCTAACCTGTGGAGAAGGGGAGACAGAGGAGTTGTCAATAACAAGTGAAAAATGATCAGTTTTGGATAACCAATGAGGAGAACCTCAGTTTTGTCACTATTCTGTTCTTCCGTTCACGTGACTTGCCAGCACAGATGAAGAACTTGAGTTTTCTTCATCCTGGAAGTACTTCTGTATTTCCATCCTCATGATTTACTAGTACTATCAGGGAAGCATGACTCCCCAGGTCATCCCGCAGCAACTCCTGGCGGCACCCACGGTACCCAGCAGGGCTGTAAAGCTGAACTCCAAATCCCATGGTGCCCTGCAGGAATCCTGCGCGCCACTACACTGAAGGGAAGTCTCCATCTAGCGTCTTGGAGGAGGCAGTGTCCTAAAAAAGCTGCCCCATCCTTCCATATCAGAGGCGTCCCGACCAGGTAGGGGTTCCAAGGCCATGAGTCCACCCAACTCCCTCTAAGCATTCTATCTAACATCAATGATCTCAATCAGTCCTCATGGCTTTCAGGGTTCACATGGAAGAACTTGATGATGATGGTCATGTGGACCTCTGGCCTTCAATCCATCAATGTAGGGACATCACGGTGCTTTGATCGGGTGGTGTTGACACAGATCGCCACCACAGACAACCAGAAAAAGAACAGCAGAGAAAGTAGGAGTTTTGGAGCCACCATGAATGATAATGATAAATAAATGGATATACAGAATATCACGGTTAAACTAAAATGAAGCTTTGAGAAAGCCGTGTTAAAATAATGTTTTTTGAGCAGCTTTTTCAAGTGCCCCACCATATTAGCCAATCGGTAAACTATTCCAGATTTTAGGTGCAAAACAGCAGAAGGTCGCCTCACCACTTCTTTTAAGCTTAGCTCTTAGAATTATAAGCAGACACTCATTTGAAGATCTGAGGTTAGGATTTGCAGTGTAAGGTGACAGACATTCCGAGATATAGGACTGAGCAGAGATTATTAAAGGCTTTGTAAGCCATAAGCAGTATTTTAAAGTCAATTCTAAACAGCACAGGTAACCAATGTAGAGATGGGACTCGGCCACTCCAGGATTGTCCCATGGTTGTTTTGAAGCCATTCCTGTGTAGCTTTGGCTTTATGCTTGGGGTCGTTGTCTTGATGGAAAACAAATCTTTTTCAAAGGTGCAGCTTTCTTGCAGAGTGCATCCGGTTTCCCTCCATGCATTTCACCCTCATAAGCCTTCCTTGTTTGTCCCTGTTCATACAAGATGAAGGTTTTTGGTTGTCCTTCATCTGTTAGGGCATTCTCTATATTTTGAAACATCCTTATATTATTTTGCTTGTGTCCGTCCATGCTCGATATAAACAACGGTTGTCACAACTACTATATCCCTCCACAACAATAGCGAGTAATCCATGTTCCTGGCAGAGTTTTGGTCTTAGGCTTATCTTCAAGTCACCAATTATCGACTGTGGTATTTGTTCTGTTTATTCGGTCCATACTTTGTTACTCACCGAAACTGCATTAGGACACTACCATATTACACCTCCTTTTTCCTTCACTTCAACGTAAGCCTCCTGATAAAATGAAAAGCACATACAGCCTAGCAACCAACAGAAATGGTCTCGCCGGCCTACATACTCACACCGACACACAGAAGCAGAAACATCGACACCACGCCAGACCAATCAGAACAGAGCGACGATCTGAAGATCAGTCTTGCACCTCGACAGTGAACGAAAAACGAATTACACACACAACCTTTCTGAAGAGCGGCGGCAAACTGGCACTACAACAAACATTACTCCAGGGACTCCATAACACTGACAACTCAAAACCAGATATTTCCTTTACATTACAGTGCAGGCAATTCTCTGTTTGTTTAGCATATTGTATGACTATCACCAAGTCACAACGACAAATGTTTAATAAAGTCGGAGTTTATTTTCCATGCCCTGATTTTACCCATAACTACATTTTCCAGAGTTGCATCGAAACTCGAAATTAAATATACAACTACTTGCGGGTTACACACAGAGGAATATTTTCACTGACAATAAAATTTATGCAACAAATTGAGTTTTCCGACAACTATTATAGGTGACACCTATTACCTGATGGCCACACTTCACACATACTGACTTAAGCCAGGTTTATACTTCACACGACGCTTGTTCCAGCAGACGCTCCTGCTATGCAAACGTTTTACTGTCTATACTTGCGCATGTACTTTACATAATTCTGGAAGAATCCACCAAGTGGCAGTGCGAGAAATTATCACGGTGAGAACAGGTTCGGCTTCTCTGTGTTTTCAATTGCCTGGAACACCCATTAAATTTCGATGACACCTTACCGCAATATCTCTGAAAAGGATGTTTAAAGATTAAATCCATCATACATTTAATGTGTTCTGTGTGGTGATCTATTGCTGTTTGCTGCTGCTGTTAGATCAGGAGGAAGCCCCAGGAAAAAAAGACAGCACAGAAGATGGTATGTGAGACATTTAAAATGTATCGTGTTATTACGATCACGAATATGCAACGCTTGAATATAAAAGCAACACAAAATGCATTTGTATGTCAGCATTTTGCTTCACCACATCAAACCATTCCTCAAACATCAAAGTGCGCACATCAATCCCATAGGATCCGCATAGAGCAGGGGTCCTCAATCACAGTCCTGGAGGGCTGCAGTGGCTGCAGGTTTTTGTTCTAACCCAGTTGCTTAATTAGAAAGCAATTCTTGCCAATAATTTAATTTCATGGCTTGTTAGTGCTTTAACACTGCTATGTCAGGTAATTCTCATATCCTAGATTTTCTTCCCCTTTCTAAGGATATTATCCAAATGATCTGAAGGCTCAAATGGATGAGTAATTCTCAGTCCTTCACTTTCATCCAAGTATTTAATTAAACCCGATAATGCATGATAAATACACACAGATGTAAACGGTAACAAGTCTGTTTTGTCATTTGCATGTTATTGGCGATTCTAAATTGGCCCTAGTGTGTGCTTGGTGTGTGGGTGTGTTTGTGTGTGTCCTGCGGTGGGTTGGCACCATGCCCGGGTATTGGTTCCTGCCTTGTGCCCTGTGTTGGCTGGGATTGGCTCCAGCAGACCCCTGTGGCCCTGTGTTCTGATTGTAAAATGGATGGATGTTATTGCTAATTAGGAGCAATTAAAAACCAAGAATACAGCTGTTTAAGACTAAAATAAGCAATAAGGGTTCAAAATCTTAATGAGCAAGACCACTAAAGTGAAGCAGAACTGTTACTTGAACAATAAGTGCTTCTTATTAAGCAATTGAGTTGGAGCAAAAACCTGCAGCCACTGCGGCCCTCCAGGACTGTGACTGAGGACCTCTGGCATAGAGGCTTTCTGTCACATGTAGATAGTAAACAGAGACTCAGACGTCACATTCCAACTTTTATCACATTGTGCTCCCCGACTTTTTGCTTGTACTGCAACTCGTGCATGTGTTGCGTTAATTTCTGAGGACATGCTCAGAGGACGCGTCAAATGAACACTGGGAACACGTGGTAGCCATGATGCATGTGCATACGCGTTTTCAGCGTGAAGTATAAACGAGCTGATTACGTGTACCCTGTATTTCCCTTCTTATCCAATATGTTCGGTTAACCTGTTCATGTTAAACTTTGTAATAATAATAATAATTCTTTGCATTTATACAGCGCTTTTCTCACTACTCAAAGCGCTCAGCAATTGCAGGTTAAGGGCCTTGCTCAAGGGCCCAACAGAGCAGAGTCCCTATCGGCATTTACGGGATTCGAACTGGCAACCTTCAGATTGCCAGTGCAGATCCCTATTCATGAGTATAATAACATCCCATACTAATCATGTGACTATTCTAATACTGAGTCCACTACTTATTAAAATAATCTCCTTTCTTACTGTAACGTGTGATGTCCTTCTCTCCCTCATCATCATTTCATTAATGCTTTTATACTTGCAAAATTTTCGCAAGCACAATTTGCTCATTTCTAATTGCATTTTTGAACTCCGCTAGACCAGAAGCCTGCAGTTAGCACTTTTGAGGTTAGCTGGATTTGGGGTGAGGCTCCTTGGACAGGCCCTGGCTTTATGGTCCTCTTAGGAGGCCTGAAATCCATTTTGCTGCATTTGGGACTTCAAATCACAACACATTTCCATTAGACTGTCAGAGCAGAGCATGAGTTTTGGTTCAGACATGCACCTGAGTTCTCCTCTCTGCACTGTTTTTAGTATTATTATATTTTCATAATGAGGGATACGGACTAAAGAGAGCATTATAGACGTACAAGTAGGAGCTCTGTCGTGCAAAAGATGACTTTTTTGTCAAAAGGGAATTGTTGTATGCTAATGGTCAGTGTTTTAAAGAAAGAAGGAAAAAAAACGGTGCATTTCTGTTGTGTTCGAGAAATTAAATGAAACTGTCAGGAGAAAGGGAAAGTTTTACTTCCAAATA
Organism: Erpetoichthys calabaricus; assembly: GCF_900747795.2. Classification (NCBI taxonomy): domain Eukaryota; kingdom Metazoa; phylum Chordata; class Cladistia; order Polypteriformes; family Polypteridae; genus Erpetoichthys; species Erpetoichthys calabaricus. Next base: position 8,893,876 of record NC_041394.2, read on the forward strand.
TAGTCGACAGTATTGTCAAGGCATGCATTGTCAGCATATTCTCCTCATTAGGTGACACTAGAGATTTTTGCCAACAATCTGACCAGAATTATTACATCTTTTGTTTGATGCTATTTCTAAACACTCCCATTTGGTGTAATTAGTGCATCAGGGACTTTTCAGCCTGAAAAGAGAAAAACACTTTACAAAATATTGGCCATATATCTGAATGATATTCCTGTAAATGGAAAGACGATTTTAAACACAAGAAGAGTTCATCCGAAAATTAAATTGAACTGTTGGATAAACAAAATTTTCTATTGCAACATCGGCAACTGAACTTTTATACCAGTACGGCCAGTAAGCCAAGTGGGAGAATGGACTCCTGAAAACACAGCACCAGATTGTATCATTGATTCTATTAACTTTGGAGCATGCTGTTCTAAATCACATATTAGATAGATAGATAGATAGATAGATAGATAGATAGATAGATAGATAGATAGATAGATAGATAGATAGATAGATAGATAGATAGATAGATAGATAGATAGATAGATAGATAGATACTTTATTGATCCCAAGGGGAAATTCACATACTCCAGCAACATACTGATACAAAAAACAATATTAAATTAAAGAGTAATAAAAATGCAGGTAAAAACAGACAATAACTGTGTATAATGTTAATGTTTATCCCCCCAGGTGAAATTGAAGAGTCGCATAGTTTGGAGGAGGAACAATCTCCTCCGTCTGTCAGTGGAGCAGGACGGTGACAGCAGTCTGTCGCTGAAGGTGCTCCTCTGTCTGGAGATGACACTGTTTAGTGGATGCAGTGCATTCTCCATAATTGATAGGAGCCTGCTGAGCGCCCGTCGCTCTGCCACAGCACACCGCATAGAAGAGGCCGCTCGCCACAACCGTCTGATAGAAAATCTGCAGCATCTTATTGCAGATGTTGAAGGACGCCAGCCTTCTAAGGAAGTATAACCGGCTCTGTCCTCTCTTACACAGATCATCAGTATTGGCAGTCCAGTCTAATTTATCATCCAGCTGCACTCCCAGATATTTATAGGTCTGCACCCTCTGCACACAGTCACCTCTGATGATCATGGGGTCCATGAGGGGTCTGGGCCTCCTAAAATCCACCACCAGCTCCTTGGTTTTGCTGGTGTTCAGGTGTAGGTGGTTTGAGTCGCACCATTTAACAAAGTCCTTGATTAGGTCCCTATACTCCTCCTCCTGCCCACTCCTGATGCAACCCATGATAGCAGTGTCGTCAGTGAACTTTTGCACGTGGCAGGACTCCGAGTTGTATTGGAAGTCCGTTGTATATAGGCTGAACAGGACCAGAGAAAGTACAGTCGCCTGAGATGCACCTGTGTTGCTGACCACAATGTCAGACCTGCAGTCCACAAGACGCACATACTGAGGTCTGTCTTTAAGATAGTCCACAATCCATGCCACCAGGTATGAATCTACTCCCATCTCTGTCAGCTTGTCCCTAAGGAGCATAGGTTGGATGGTGTTGAAAGAGCTAGAGAAGTCTAGAAACATAATTCTTACAGCACCACTGCCTCTGTCCAAGTGGGAGAGGGATCGGTGTAACATATAGATGATGGCATCCTCCGCTCCCACCTTCTCCTGATATGCAAACTGCAGAGGGTAGAGGGCGTGGCGTACCTGTGGCCTCAGGTGGTGAAACACCAGCCTCTCCATGGTCTTCATCACATGTGACGTCAGAGCAACAGGCCGGAAGTCATTCAGCTCACTAGGACATGATACCTTTGGGACTGGGGTGATACAAGATGTTTTCCAAAGCCTCGGGACTCTCCCCTGTTCCAGGCTCAGGTTGAAGATGCGCTGTAGAGGACTCCCCAGCTCCAATGCACAGGCCTATTAACCCTATTAATCAGATTACTATGACAGCATTTTTTCACTTATGAAATATAGCAAAAGTTGGTCCTCTTATAACATTGCAAGAAGATGAGAAACGAGTTCAAGCTTTTGTTTTTAGTCAACTAGATTACTGTAACACACTCCTCTCAGGACCACCCAACAAAGACATCAATCGATTGCAATGAGTGCAGCACATCACCCCAGTTCTGATGTCACTACACTGGTTACCTGTGTCATTTAGAACTGGCTTTAAAATACTGCTGATGGTTTTCAAAGCCTTCAATCATCTTGCTCCATCCTATATTTCAGAATGGCTCTCACCTTACACTCCAAATCATAACCTTAGATCTTCAAATGAGTGTCTGCTTAGAATTCCAAGAGCTAAACTTAAAAACAGTGGTGAGGCGGCCTTCTGCTGTTATGCACCTAAAATTTGGAATACCTTACTGATAGAAATTCGCCAGGCTGATACGGTGGAGCACTTTAAAAAACTGATAAAAACACATTATTATAACATGGCTTTTTCAGAGCTTCATTCTAGTTTAACCCTGATATTCTGTATATCCATTTATTTATCATTATCATTCATGGTAGCGCCAAAATCTGTACTCACCCCTACTTTCTCTGCTGTTCTTTTTCTGGTTTTCTTTGGTGGTGATCTGCGTCAACACCACCCGATCAAAGCACCGTGATGTCCCTAAACTGATGGATTGAAGGCCAGAGGTCCACACGACCATCATCATCAAGCTCTTCCATGTGAACCCTGAAAGCCATGAGGCCTGATTGAGATCACTGATGTTAGGTAGAATGCCTAGAGGGAGCTGGGTGGTCTCATGGCCTTGGAACCCCTGCAGATTTTTTTTTTTTTTTTATCCAGCCATCTGGAGTTTTATTTTTGTTTTGTTTTTTCTGTCCTCCTTGGTCATCCAACCTTACTTTTATTCTGTGTTAAATAGTATTACCTAATTTTATTTCCGTATTTTGTCTTTTTCTCTTTCTTCGTCCTGTAAAGCACTTTGACCTACATCTTTTGTATGAAAATGTGTATATAAATAAATGTTCTAATCTAAGTTTATTCATTCTGAGAGTACATGTTTGTGTATTTTTGCATTATATATCTTGTTTTTCACTGAGCCCAAAATACAAATGGACACTCAGCCCCGGGTTTGAAATAAAAGGGGTGTTTATTACAAAATACCTTTTGTATATCAAGTAAACATCGTGTTTCTTCTTCTTCTTTCTTTCTTTCTCCTCCTCTCTCTGTCGAGTGTTGCCTATCTCTGCTCCCAGCTCTTAATCATCCATGTGTGGCAGCGGACCAGGCCATACTTTCAGTTTCATGCTATAACTTCCTGGAAGGATTTCCACGTCCTGAAGAAAGTAGGGCGGTCCTCCCCCAACAGTGCCCTCTCTCGATCCCTAGGGACCCCGACAGGGCTACACTTCCAGACTCCATCTCCTGTGGTACCGGGCGGGGGTTCATTGCCGGCCGGGATGCCCAGGAGGACCGGAGAAGGGCTTGTGCCTCCTCCAGAACACGAGGGGGAGTCCTCCCTGGTTGCTGTGGGAGCCACGGGTACAGAGCTTGGAAGCTCAACCCTGTAGGGGCCCATGGTCACTGCCAGGAGGTGCCCCGATGCCTTGGGAGCCCTGGACCTCAGTGCTTCCGCCACACCCGGAAGTGCTGGGGGGAAGAGTATTGGGGACACCCGGAGGACTTCCGGATACACCGACAGAGCTTCCGCCACATAGGGGTGTGGCTACAGAAGCCCTTAGGATGCACCCGGAGTCCATCCGGGGTGTATAAAAGGGGCCACCTCCCTCCAGTCAGGGGCAAGAGTCGGGTGGAAGAGGACGAAGTTTGGTGAAGAGGAGTGAAGGCGGACCAGAGACTTGGAGAAGGCATTGTGTTGTGGCAAGGACTTAAGGGGTGATTGGCGCTGGGTATTGTGCACTAAGATGAATGTAAATAATGTAAATAAACGTGTGTTGGGTGAAATCAACATGTCTACCTGTCTGTGTCCGGGCTGTTCCCCACACTCCCAAGCACCCTTGCGGTTGTCCCGACTGGGATCCCATACAAGGACCTCTGTCACCTGGTGTATGTGGAGTGGAACCACACGAAATCCTTGGGTTTTCTCAGTCCATGCTGGCCACTCCATCTGTCTTTCAATTCTGGCATCCCGTTCAGTTTAGAAACCATCCTCCCACCCTGCCAGGACACCTACATTGCATATCATTTTGTTCCACTGTTATAAGATGGCGGCACACGGCTTCTGTCATCAGAGTATTGGATATACTATGAAAAACAACCAACGTCCTTTCTAGACAATCAGTAGTAATTAAAACAAGGTCGTTGTCTTTTGTCCACCATTCTTGCTGTTGCAGTTTCTATTAAAAGATCTCTTCAAGAAAAAGAACATTAAGAAATTTGACAAACGAGAGAAGACCGTTCAGTCCATCAAGTTGAGATGACTTTTCAATCTGCAAAAGAGCAGCCTGGCAGTGTAGCAGTGGCACCAAGTGCTATGTTCAGATGCAGAGAAGAAAAACAGTGCAGAGGAGGGTTAGTAACAGTTTATAAATATTGTGGTATTTATATTTTAGTACTAATGACTAAGAAACAGATGCAGTATGCACAGCTACCCAGCAGCTCTAGTCAGGGTATGCCAGATTAAAGTTATGAATCTTCAGCCTAAGACTGAAAGATCATCTCTTATATTAGCAGGCACATCATTCCACAGGTTTGGACCCTGTAACTAAAAGTTGAAGCTCCCACTGTTATTTTATGATTCCTTTAAGCAGGCCGGCATCTTGAGACCTCAATGTGCCTTCAGGTTCTTAAGTAATAAGAAGTATCAGATAAGTAAGCAGGGTCTTGATCATTTAAGAATAAAGATTTTGAAGTCAGCCCTAAACTTAACTGGGAGCCAGTGTAAGGATGTGAGAACTGGTGTTATGTGTTTATATTCCTGTAATAATTCTTGCTGCAGTATTTTGAATTTAATGAAAGCTGCTTAAAAAAGTTTTGTGGAGCCAGTGAATAATGCATTGAATTAGTCAGTCCAACAAGAAATGATTTTTGTTAAAATCATTTAATCACCATATACAATTTCTTGTATTAGGAATATGTCAGTTTTCACATACCCCAACTTACTCGCTAGACAGTTTTTTTGGGGGGTCACAGCACAGCCAAGTCCTGCATAGACAGGCAATCCCTTTTCTAGGCCGCTATGTGGCTTGCTGACAAAGACACATCAGCAGTGGTTTCATTGTCAGGTGGTGCAGCAGAAATGTTAGGTGCTGCACTGGCATGCAACACAGCAGATGTGTTCACCGCTTAATGTCTATGTGCTAATCTGTCCATCATATGCGAACAAGCAAACCCCCCTTGTGAGTAACTGCAGATATACTAGTCTCTTGGCTGCGTTCCTTCCCTGAACCGATATTGTAAATGGTATTACAGGTCCAGATCTCAGTTTTGAGGTGTTTCCTCCACGGCTGGTCTTTAATAATACAATACAATACAATACAATACAATACAATACAATACAATACAATACAATGCAATTTATTTTTTGTAAATCCCAAAATCACACAAGAAGTGCCACAATGGGCTTTAACAGGCCCTTCCTTTTCATAGCCCCCGAGCCATGACTCTCTAAGAAGACAAGGAAAAACTCGCAAAAAAATAAACATCTGTAGGGAAAAAATGGAAGAAACATTGGGAAAAGCAGTGACCAAAGAGAGACCCCTTTCCAAGTAGGTTGGGCATGCAGTGGGTGTCAAAAAAAAAGGGGGTCAATACAACACACAGAACAGAACAGAACACAAGTCATCCTCAATACAATACAATAGTGCAAGAGAAATATGACAAATACAGAGCAGAATTCAACAGTAGATGACTTCACATAATAGGATTTGGATTTGTTCAGAGTCCTGGAGACCTCAGCCATCAAGCTGCCTTCCCCTATTGGCCATTCCACAGCTGAGTCAGCGCTGGGCCACCCAATCCGATGAAAGGACGCTTCTATGGTTCTCTATACGATTCCTGTGATCCTCCATCAGGGATGACTTTACCTTAGGCAGGCAAAACAACTTGGCAGGTGGGCCGTGGCACCAAGTGCCACATTTGAGTTCCGAGAAGAGAAACAGAATAGAGTGAGGGTTAGTAACAAATTCTAACTATTATATTACTTATGTTTTAGTGCTAATGACTAACAACAGAGATGCAGTCTGTAAAGTTAATCAGCAGCTCTAGGCAGGGTGTGCTAAACTGAAGTAGTGAGTCTTCAGCCGGGATTTAAAAGCTGAGACCGAAGGGGCATCTCTTGTAGTAGCAGGCAGACCATTCCATAGTTTTAGGACCTCGCAACTAAATGCTTGACCTCCAACTGTTATTTTATTAATCCTTGGTATCCTAAGCAGACCAGCATCTTGAGATCTTAATGTGCGCTCTGGTTTGTAAATCACGATAAGTTCAGACAAATAAGCCGGACCTTGACCATTTATAGCTTTATATGTTAAAAGGAGGATTTTGAAATCAGTTAGTAACAAATTATAAACATCTCTACAATCAGTCTCGTCCTTTACCTGTGTTGCCATGTTGCCTGTACTGTCTTGGGCTGCTCACCCAATCTCAGTGGCAAGCTCAATAAATCATACTTTTACTTATTTTCATCAGCCTGATGTTCTTCCAGCATGTTGAACTCTGGGAGATGGAGAAGTGGCAGTTGAGCAGCAGAGATAGCAGTCTCTCGGCTGTCTTCTTTCCTGAAAAATGCATTTCAGATCTTGGATCTCAGCATCAATATTCTCCCACAAGTCCTCAGTAGAGACCAGCAAGACCATTATAAGCATTTGGTGCTTTGATAAGACAGACGCTAGGTCTTCGCCTAATCCCACTGCTAACACCTATGTGCCAATGGATTCTCACTCTTTATATTGCTCTATTTAGAAGCTTGCTGTTGCTGCACAACTTGAATTTCATATGACTTTGGAAGGCCTGTTGTTTTTATAGGCCACACTGTAGCTGTCATTGAAGCTGCTTATTTCTATGCCTGTTCATTCTATTGGTGTCTCATCCCTGCACTGAAATAACTTATGAGCACCGTTACAATATCTACCGTATGTACTCGCGTATAAGTCTGGTCTTGAAGCCCGAAATCTCGATCATAAAATCAGACCCTGACTTATATGCCTGTTCAAAAATATGATACTTAATTTTTTTCAACATCATCTTCTTGCCTCCTCCAATCTCACACCAGTTTCTCAGACACATTGAATTTTGTTGTAGCAGCGCAGTTAACAATTTCTTTCGCCACTTCAATGACTTTTAATTTAAAACCCGCTTCATATTTTCTTCTGATCTAATGCTCCATCGTAGATAAGGGATGCTCTTATGATAAAGGTGTATGAGGGTGTGAGATACAAAAAACACAAATCAGTGCAAACGTTGCTTCGTAATAGTTCAGGTATTACCGTGTGGTCACGTAGGCACAATACATAGAAAATTAAGGCCGTGTGCTCCGTGGTTACTCTCTCAGGTGGCATATCATAATCTCTTGGACCAATGGCGTGAGTATTCTGCATTTGACTTATACGACCGACATTATAAAATACCGGAAATTATACGGTAAAATCAAGCTGCAACTTATCCTTGGGAGAACTTAAACGCGAGTATATATGGTAAGTATACTTACTATATAGAAAAGTCTCATTTTGCCCGTTTTGCACTGTTGGTTTGCAGGGTAGCTTTCACATAACCATTTCATATTTTACCCATGCATTACATTGTCTTTTATTTCTCATTTCAAATGCAGACTTGGTACATAATATGCAAAGATTCTCTGATATGTGCTAAAGAAGAAAAAGCTGTGGGACGCAAAAGGCAGCCTTCTGGCAAAATAACATGCACCGTACAGAATTACACCATTGGTGAATCGTGCATAAGTTTCTTGTTTTTTATTCTGTTTACTTTTATTTTTTTTTTTTGCATCAGACTGAGAAGTGGAACCTGCTGATATTATCTCTACCTCCTGTTCAACTCAATCTGGTGTCCCCTCAGGCCCTCATCCTTCATTTGATGAAAAAGCACAGAGGGGATTGAAACTTGTCAGCTACCTGCTGTTTAAAGCAGTATTTCTTCACTTAAAATGGTTGATTGCCTTGACTCTCTTTAATACACCTTTTATCCAAATAAATCAGTAAAGTAAAATAAAAGGTGTATCCAATCTGACGTGAATACAAATACATATTTTAAATCCTTGAATTATCATAACTTGGGTTTAGTGGCTAAGATACTGAATTCTAAACCATAAGCTTGTCAGGTTGGTTCCGGCCTCCCACTTACTTTATAATCCTAAAGAAATCGCTTGAATTGTCTGTGTGCCAATTGCAGACAATAAATTGTAACCCAGGTCATCCAAGGACAATAAGCCATTCGAGTTTAACTGCTCCTTGCCCATTGCCATAGGACAGACTGGCACTACCCATTTTGCTATGCATTGGCACACAAGACTTTGCTAAAAAACAAACTGCCAGGCACTCTTATACAATACAATACAATTTATTTTTGCAAAGCCCAAAATCACACTAGAAGTGCCGCAATGGGCTTTAACAGCCCCTGCCTTTTGACAGCCCCCCCAGCCTTGACTCTCTAAGAAGACAAAGGAAAAACTCCCCAAAAAAACCCTTGTAAGGAAAAAATGGAAGAAACCTTGGGAAAGGCAGTTCAAAGAGAGACCCCTATCCAGGTAGGTTGGGCGTGCAGTGGGTGTCAAAAAGAAGGGGGTCAATACAATACAATACACAGAACAGAACAAATCCTCAATACAGTATAAAAATAAAAATTTTACAAGTATGGAGCAGAATTTAACAGTAGTTGATATCACATAATATGATTTGGATTTGTTTAGAGTCTTGGAGACCTCAGCCAACAAGCTGCTTCATTTCGTGTCACTTATCTGTCTTTGGCATGCAGCCTCTAGGCCTTATATCTGATTAAATGATCAATCACCAAGTGACGCCTGGAAATGCAGTGCTGTGCATGAACGAGTTCAAAAGAGAGCGTTCATTGAACAAGCTCAGTTTTCTAAGAACGGTGAACTTAACGTAACGTATTTGCAAGTGAAGAACTTGAACGTGAGCTTGTTCAGTTTTATGTGACATTCTGGATCAGGTTTAGGTTTAGGTCCAGATGAAATGTTTTGCCTTACCCTGCAATGTAGTGGTGGAGCCGACTCCGAATACGGTATTCGGATAATCACAAATAGTGGATTTTTACGAGTGCTTATTTTGTACAAATTTTTTGCCATTTATTTGTATGAGGAAAAAATAACGTGAAATCAAAAAGGCATTGTCTGTGTCTGCCTGCTTGTGCTGCACCCCCGCTGACACGAGCACGCGCTTTCACTTTTAGGAAAACGTTGTACTTCCCAAGGTCACTTTATATTTTTCCCAGTTGGACATGCAATGTGACGCATTTTTGACCGGCAGAATAGTAGGTTTGTTCACCCACACACTGGTTCCACAGTTAACATTTGTGTCACACGGTTGGAAATTCATATTTATCTTAATACATAATTCACCTGCCTCCTCACTCACTCACTCACGACTGTCCAAAGCCGAATGCGCAGTCGCCTTCTATGCAGCTGCCCGAAAAACCTTACGAGACCGACATCCAACCCCAACATCGCGGCAGGTGGCGGATTTACAGCCGCAAAAATTCAAAGAGAAAGTCGACTTCGATTAAAGCTCTAGAGGCCTGAAAGGCGATTTCGACTACAGCTCGAGGCCTAATTATGCATTCTGATTCAATTACACATTCATTCAATACACCTATATCAGGTTTGTGGTGCTTATATTTATTACTATTCCATATTGTACTGGAACATTCATCACTCAATATTATACTATAAGCCTGGAAAATTCATCAACTAACAGTACAAGCCTGTATAGTAATGAGTAAAGCGGACTACAATCATTACAAAACAACTTCTTTGTTACTTATCATTTGTTCTTCATACACTGCTGACACAAACTCGTGCCCATTTCATCTTACATTGTCGAAACGGGCTCTTTGTCTAGTACTTACATAATTACACAGAGACCCCTTTAAATGCATGTTCCACAATGAGTGTTATGATGATAGACATGATAGGTAGTAACTTGTTCATAATCTGGAGCGAGAGATCTTGATATAAGATGTTAGGGCAAGTTGGAAGATCATGAAGGGCCACGTTGTGTTAAGGAGTCTGACAGCCTGGTGGTAAAAGCAACCTGACAAATCTGACTGTGATCCTATAGTATCTTTTTCCAGATGGCAAAAAAAATTAAGAATCCATGAGCGGGATGAGAAAGGTCCTACCCAATGCAGGAGACCTTGTGGACATGGAGTTTGGATAAATATTTCTGACCTCACTATCCTCTGTAGTCTCTTGTAGCAGGGCACGCTGCAGTTTCTGTACAGGACTGTAATGCATCTGATCACTACACTCTTGATGGTGACTCTATAAAACGTAGTGGGAATGGGAAACAGGAGTCTCAGTCTCTTTAGTCGCCTCAAAAAGTATAGTCTCTAGTGAGCCTTTTTGGTTAAGGAAGTTCTATTGCTGTTCTATGTAAGGTCCTCGGCTATGTGCACAACAAGGAACTTGCACACTTTTCACTTTCCACAAAGGAATGGAGTGCGAAGAGGAGAGGACTGAGCATGCAACCCTAAGAAGCTCCAGTACTCAGCTTGATAGAGCTGGAAATGTTGTAACCAATCTGAACTAATGGGGAGCTCCTTATCAGGAAATCCAAGATCCAATTACAGAGGAAGTTGTTCATCTTCAACATACTCAGTTTCACAATCAGCTTCTCTGGAACAATTGTCTTAAATGATGAACTGAATTCTAGGAAGTAAAGTCTTGGAACACCGATACTGTATGTATCTCCTTCTGTTAGGGAGAGACGGAGAGCAGAAGATATAGAATCCTCTGGGGAACTGTGCAAATTGCAGAGAATCCAAAGAGACTTTGTGTGTGTGTGTTTTCTTCTGTCACGGTGGACTTTAGGGATATGAAATACTCAGGAATTTTGTTCATTCTGCAGATCTCCATGACTTCATCTGTTAGTGTAATACGTGCAACACTCAAAATGGCCAAAGTAGTTTGAGGACTCGAAGATATAACTACCAAGCAGGCCAGAATCCTAATTAGCCTGTCTGAAGTGGTGTTGGTGTTGTACTGACTCTAAACACAACAAAGTAAGTGACCTGGGGCCTCATGCATAATGCCGTGCATAGAATTCACACTAAAACATGGCATAAGGACAAAAGTGGAAATGTGCGTATGCACAAAAATATCCAGATGCATAAATCTGTGCATTCGCCAACTTCCACGCTCTTCCGCTCCATAAATCCCAGTCAGCGTGACAAGTAACGCATGTACACGCACCTGCTGTCCCACCCCAAATCCTCCCAGAATTACGCCTCTTTGAATTTGCAAATCAGTATAAATAGCCCTTAAGCTCAGCATTCTGTGAAAAAGCAATGGCAAAAGCATGGGGGGAAAATAGGAGAATTTCAGCAAATACCAAGTGGAGGCAAAGAAAAACGTACTATTTCTTGGTTTAAACAGTGATATAAACAACAAAAGAAAGTTGATTGAGTGATATAGAGTGTCGAAGAAACTCGAAAGCTCAAGTTCACAAAGTCGCATAGTGCCTGAAATAAAAAAGAAGTCCAATATCAAAGTCGTCGTGAAAAGGCGAGTCGTAGCCCACCGTCTGAGTGTCATATGAAAGCTTATTAGGGTACAGAGAAAATAAAATAGGCACAAAGTGGGAAAAAAGCACGAAATGTCAACTTTAATCTCTAAATTTCCACTTTAATCACGTAGTTTCTTAAATTTTCCTGACATATGCCAAGAAGCTCGCTGCTCCTTATCACTGCACTGTTAGCCCGCTTTTGTTTTGCAAATGTGTAGTTTAGCAGAACGCAAATGACATGTTGGTATGAATGTCCATTTGCGAGTAAAAGTAACCTGTTCTACAGGTACCATAAATTTACACAGGACGTTACAGATTCACATCAAATGTATGTTTTTGTTATATGGTAATAATAATAAAAATAGCAGCTCACTACTCAAAGTGCTAAATACAGAGACAATGTGGGATTTGAACCTATTACCTCACCATTGCTAAATGGTAGCTTATCCACTGCACCCTCTGACGAGCTGGTTTGAGTGTTTCAGTAACTGCTGATCTCCTGTAATTTCCACACACGTCAGTCTCTAGGGTTTACTCAGAAAGGTGAGAATAATAACAAAACATCAGGTGAATGGCAGTTCTGCAGACAGAAGCACCTTATTGAGGATGACTGGTTCAAGCTGACAGAAAGGCTGAAGTAACTCAGATAACCACTCTGTACAACTGATGTGAGCAGAAAAGCATCTCAGGAAGGTACAGTTGAGGCAAATGGGCTACAGCAGCAGAAGACCACATTGGGTTCCACAGAAAACCGAAGCTTCAGTGGGCACAGGCGCACCAAAACTGGACAACTGAAGACTGGAAAAACCCAACTTTGTCTGATGAATCTTGATGTTGGCTGAGGAACACAGCATGGTGTCAAAAGCATGAACCCAACCTGCCTTGCGTTAGCAGTCCAGTCTGGTGGTGGTTGTGTAATGGTGTGAGGAGTGTTTTCTTGGTACACTTTGGTCCTGCTAATACCAATCAATCATCGCTTGTACACTGTAGTATATTTGAGTATTGCTGGACATGTTCATCCCTTCATGGTGACAACGTACCCATCTTCTAATGTTTACTTCTAGCATGATAAAGCACCTTGTCACAAAACAAAAGTCACCTAAAACTGGTTTCATAAACAATCTAACGAATTTAGTTCTTTTCAGTGGCCTTCCCAGCCAGCAGTTCTAAATCCGGTAGAACACCTTTGGAATGTGGTAGAATGGGAAATGAATGTGCAGACAACAAATCGGCAGAAAGTGTGTGATGCAATAGTGTCAACATGAACCAGAATCTAACCTGATGTGGAACGCAGACCATGAATAACTGAGGCTGTTCTGTAAGCAAATAAAGGCCCTTCCCTGGACTACTATAGTGGTCCTAAGAGTTTTCTCAGTGAGCGTATTTTTCTTCAGCAGAGCAGATTCTGCCATTGTGAATAATTACTGTATCTGCTGCCTGATGTTTCCTTAGATACCTAAACAAAAGACTCAAGTTGATTAGTCACATTTGACAACAATTATACAAGGCCGAGTCATTGGACGGTCAGTTAATGAACGACTTGTACTAAATGAAATGCAGCCGTACAGTGGCAAATTATAATTTGTGTCTAGCAATTAAAGCGCTTACTTCATATTACACATTTTTATGTAGGTTATAATTAAGGAATTATTTGAATCTATTATCGGCAATTATTTTGTAACATTGCCGTAGGAGCAGAGATGACAATTCATGAGAAAATGTTTGCACTTCCATTGTCTTTTTTGGTATGTGTGTCGACTAGAGAAGTTGTGAAGAAATTCTATGTACTACACTTCAGAGGAGTTTCTTTAAAGGGTAAAAAAAAATAAAATGGATACCAAAATGTGCATTAAAATACTCTTAAGAAAATGAATGCAGCGGGCCAACGGTTAAACATGAAATTCCCACTGCCCCTCATCATTCTGTTGTAAATTCAGACACACGTGTACATGTTGCTCTGTGTATGTACTGTATCTTTAGATTATTGTGAGCACCTCACCCAAGAGATACTAATGGAAGAACGTAAAAGCAGAAATCATTAGAACAAAAAGCTAAAACCCAAAGCATGAATTACCCCGATCTACATGCTGTCAAATAAACGAACCACACGCCGTGGCGCAACGTTAGGGGCATCGCCTCTGGCGCTGACGTCCGAGGTTTGATTCCCGAGAGGGAGTGCAGTGGAGTGTGTACACCTGATGAGCCCAGAATGAGGGCGAAACACGTGTCGTGTACTCTTTGCATTTATTTGACAGTAAACTATTTCAACCATTCTATGATCTGCTCTTCACAAACTGAGGGCACCGTGGCGGATGTTAGCAGGTTGCTGGCCAACCACAAGCGTAACCACCCATACAATCAGATTGTGACACAGACTTCGAATGCCGTGAATATATATATATATATATATATATATATATATATATATATATATATATAATATATTTGCAGCTGGAGATCCACAAAGGGAGAAAAAATGTATCATGTATCATAAAGTAGTTTTTATTCCTGAGCTTTCAACCCCTACCAGGGGTCTTCAGGGTCTTCATCAGAGGATAATGCTTAGACTTACAGACTTACAAGAATCAAAGGCAATATATAGCAAAACATTCCGTGGACGGGGTGGGGGGAGGTGGCTAAGTCAGTGTGCTTGGGGGGGGGGGGGGGGGGGGGGTACAGTTTATTTATTACGAACATGTTCTTCTTAAGTTTGCATATGCTGGATTTATGTCCTAGTGTCTGTCTCATTTGATAGCCAAGATTCGGCCAGCTCTCTGGCACTTTTAGTACTGGCCTTAAATTTTACTTGTCCCAGTTAAATGTATGTCCTGTTGATTTAGTATGCGTGTAGATCAATGAAAGTGAGTCCTTTCTTCTGACGGTGTTGCGATGTTCCTGTATACGTGTTGCGATTCTTTTTGAAGTTTGTCCTATGTATACCGCTGAGCAAGAACTGCATGGAATGCTATAAACAGCGTTTCGTGTTTCTGCTGTCGATTTCTTGTTTTAGCATTGAAGAGGACCGTGCGCAAATTGTTCATGGATTTGTGTGCTATTCTAACGAAGGAAACAAAAATAAATGAGAGACGCTATCTCTTCCACCTTTTCACTTCAAACGGATACTCAAAATCATTCATTAATCGGAGCTTACACAGGAGACGCCAAATAAATCAGCAAACAATCGACTTGAATCAGAACCCCCACCCCACCTGGCACTCACTCCCTTATCACCACAAGGTGTCTGAAGGTACAGCGTGCATCCTAGCCAAGTCAGGCGTCAGAATCGCACACAAACCCACGAACAATCTGCACACGGTCCTCTTCAATGCTAAAAACAATATATATAATTCACTAAGACGGGAGACAAGTAGCCGACCATGGAAAGCATGCCGGAAGGGGCGTGGATTCACTAAACCACCGACAAATAAGACGCCAATGGCGCACGCAGGAAGGAGCCACGCCCACCAACTCTTAGACCATTGGATACGACGAAAAAATCACAGTCACGCCCACCAACTCGGACGCGACGCCTTGAAAAACATGCCGTTATTTCTGTTTGTCTGTGCCACAGTCCACTTGCAGCTCTGAGCTACGTTGACTTTTCATTAGTCAACCTCAGTGGAATCTTGGTTCACACAGAGGGAGCGCGAGAGAGACAGCCGCGCGCGCACACACACACACACAGAGGCAGCGCCAGAGAGAGACAGAGGCACACACAGGCAGTGCGAGAGAGAGAGCTGCGCGCGCACACACACACACACACACACACAGAGGCAACGCCACAGAGAGACAGAGGCACACACAGGCAGTGCGTGAGAGAGAGCCACGCACACACACAGAGGCAGCGCCACAGAGAGACAGAGGCACACACAGGCAGCGCGAGAGAGAGAGCCGCGCGCGCACACACACACACACACACACTCACAGAGGCAGCGCCACAGAGAGACAGAGGCACACACAGGCAGCGCAAGAGAGAGCCGCGCAATCCTTTAAAACTGAAGTTAAAACACAATGAAGGAAGCAGTCTTTAAAAATCAATAAGCCCTGTGCCTCTTTTTCATTAGCGTCTCACCTGCGTCAGGCCCTGCAACAGTCGAGACGCTCTCTCTGCAGCTGACCTTCTCTGTGCCTGACTCCACTACTGTCAGTCGCCTGATTAAAAATGGCCTTTTGAAGGGGAGCTGTGGACCCGCTATACCACAGGAACACACTGCCTTCGAGCCTGCTCTCGCTCACACTAACGTACCGGCTTTCTCTCTCTCTCCTCACTCGCTCGCTCACACACTGCACAGGGGAGAAATGCCCGCAGCACGAGTCTACACTGTGAGTGCGATGATTATTTATTTAAAAATGGGCTTTTGAAGGGGAGCTGTGGACCCGCTATACCACAGGATCACCTGTGACATTGCCTTCACATTGTTTTCCTTTTATTTATAATCCTGTTGAGCAGATCAGACACCCAGGCAAACAACACTGAATAATCAATAGCTCCAACTACTTTGCCCGCCCCCACTCCTCACCTGAGTCGGTTTCGTCTGTTCAGCAGTGTTTGCCAAACTCTGTCCTGGTGAACCCCTGTGGCTGCAGGGTTTTGTTCCAACCAGATTCCTAATCATTAATGCCGGTGAAACTCATCCGGGATAAGTCGGTTTTTCAAACGCAGCCGTGTAGCAGATTAGTCTAGCAAGATGTAATAATCCGAGATGAATGCACGCCCTCGCGCTGAGTGAAAAGCCAATATATATTGAGTCTACAAAACATGATCACCAAGTCTTTGATAGGCTGCAACAAAACGATGAAAGAACGGGCGCATTTTTTTCACACAAGCTGAGTGGGTGGGTGTTAGTTAGTTAATTAGCAACTCGAAGAATTAAAAAACATTGAAAAAGCGGCGCGGATTGGTTTGCAGCGTGTAAAACAGTTTGTTTGTCGCGGATAATTTGCTATCCACACAGGGATGAACCGGGAAGTGAACCCACAATCTTCCACTGTCTCCTTACTGCAAAGCAGTACAGCGCCACAAGGCAGTTAAAGAATGCACCGGGCCACATGTTCATTTTTTCCCCTGTGCTTAAAAGACATTAAAAAACTGTTTCTCAACTGTGACTCCCGAACAACTCAGTACGCGAAAAGCGGCCAGAATCGCAAACAACAATGAAAACTCTACGTGACTCACAGGTAGTGATGGGCCGTTCTATACTAAGGTTTCGACACTGTGTCGAGCTTTCAAAGCACTGCAGATTTTAATACTTGATCGAATAATGACATCTGTGATTTAAGGATTTCACATTTTCTTTCTCAAATGTGCTTACCTATATCATGGCAAAGTACAGGGATAAACCTTTATTTTCTGTCTACTCCGTTTTAATTAAGACAGACCAAACAAAACATTTAAGGCTATTAAATGTGATCTCAAGAAAAGATCAGGGTTAATTATAATACTAATAACAGGAGCGATTATAATGATATAGTGCAAAATAAATACTAATTGAAAGAGCCGGGAATGCATGAGGTGAGGCGTCTTGCTATCGTATAGTGCATTCTGCCTGTCGGCATTAGTTATATTTATATTTTTTAGACATCAGACACTAGAAGCTGCTGACAAACCCTTCTCTTCGTTGTCAGTCTGTAGCTACGAAAAAATAAAAGCAATAAGACTTTTAACAGACGTCATTGAAGTGTATCATAAGTTTCTGTAACGTTAATGAAAATGGCCAGGAGGTGTCACGAGAGAGGTGAGTGTCAAATGCTTCGAAGCTTCGATACGATTTCCGACACAATTGCTTCAAACGTGTTGATGCTTCGCGAGGCTTCACCCCGCCCATCACTACTCACAGGTTACTGAACGAGAAATCAGCAGACTAGCATGACGGATGGGGTGTAATGGGCGTCCTTCCCCTCTCCTCCGGATTTTTCAAATGTTAATTTTTTCCCTGTGCTTAAAAATCATTAAAAAAGCGGCCTGATTACGCGGCGTATGGTACGCCGCGGGTTGGCTAGTATATATATATATATATATATATATACACAGTGCATCCAGAAAGTATTCACAGCGCGTCACTTTTTCCACATTTTGTTATGTTACAGCCTTATTCCAAAATGGATTAAATTCATTTTTTTCCTCAGAATTCTACACACAACACCCCATAATGATAACGTGAAAAAAGTTTACTTGAGGTTTTTGCAAATTTATTAAAAATAAAAAAACTGAAAAATCCCATGTTCATAAGTATTCACAGCCTTTGCTCAATACTTTGTTGATGCCCCTTTGGCAGCAATTACAGCCTCAAGTCTTTTTGAATATGATGCCACAAGCTTGGCACACCTATCCTTGGCCAGTTTCGCCCATTCCTCTTTGCAGCACCTCTCAAGCTCCATCAGGTTGGATGGGAAGCGTCGGTGCACAGCCATTTTAAGATCTCTCCAGAGATGTTCAATCGGATTCAAGTCTGCGCTCTGGCTGGGCCACTCAAGGACATTCACAGAGTTGTCCTGAAGCCACTCCTTTGATATCTTGGCTGTGTGCTTAGGGTCGTTGTCCTACTGAAAGATGAACCGTCGCCCCAGTCTGAGGTCAAGAGCGCTCTGGAGCAGGTTTTCATCCAGGATGTCTCAGTACATTGCTGCAGTCATCTTTCCCTTTATCCTGACTAGTCTCCCAGTCCCTGCCGCTGAAAAACATCCCCACAGCATGATGCTGCCACCACCATGCTTCACTGTAGGGATGGTATTGGCCTGGTGATGAGCGGTGCCTGGTTTCCTCCAAACGTGACGCCTGGCATTCACACCAAAGAGTTCAATCTTTGTCTCATCAGACCAGAGAATTTTCTTTCTCATGGTCTGAGAGTCCTTCAGGTGCCTTTTGGCAAACTCCAGGCGAGCTGCCATGTGCCTTTTACTAAGGAGTGGCTTCCGTCTGGCCACTCTACCATACAGGCCTGATTGGTGGATTGCTGCAGAGATGGTTGTCCTTCTGGAAGGTTCTCCTCTCTCCACAGAGGACCTCTGGAGCTCTGACAGAGTGACCATTGGGTTCTTGGTCACCTCCCTGACTAAGGCCCTTCTCCACATATCGCTCAGTTTAGATGGCCGGCCAGCTCTAGGAAGAGTCCTGGTGGTTTCGAACTTCTTTCACTTACGGATGATGGAGGCCACTGTGCTCACTGGAACCTTCAAAACAGCAGAAATTTTTCTGTAACCTTCCCCAGATTTGTGCCTCGAGACAATCCTGTCTTGGAGGTCTACAGACAATTCCTTTGACTTCATGCTTGGTTTGTGCTCTGACATGAACTGTCAACTGTGGGACCTTATATAGACAGGTGTGTGCCTTTCCATTTCATGTCCAGTCAGCTGAATTTACCACAGGTGGACTCCAATGAAGCTGCAGAAACATCTCAAGGAAGATCAGGGGAAACAGGATGCACCTGAGCTCAATTTTGAGCTTCATGGCAAAGGCTGTGAATACTTATGTACATGTGCTTTCTCAATTTTTTTATTTTTAATAAATTTGCAAAAATCTCAAGTAAACTTTTTCACATTGTCATTATGGGGTGTTGTGTGTAGAATTCTCAGGAAAAAAAATGAATTTAATCCATTTTGGAATAAGGCTGTAACAAAATAAAATGTGGAAAAAGTGATGTGCTGTGAATACTTTCCGGATGCACTGTATATATATATATATATATATATATATATATATATATATATATATATATATATATATATATATATTGTGGCGGCCGGCCAGGACCCATGACCAGCTGGGATGCCTCTTTGGCACTGAATCCACGGGAACAGCCATGGGCTGCACAGTATGCCCCCGGAACGCTTGGTGGCAATCCCCTGGGTTACATGGGGGCCACTATCATGGCCCACCAGAGCTCAGCCTGTTGGGCTACATGGCCACCACCAAGGGCAGCTGCACAGCTTCCTGAGCCCGTGTGGCTGGTGATGCAGCCACAACCAGAATTGCAGCCTGAATTAGGTCAATCATCACCTGCAGCACTTCCGGGTGGGCTATAAGAGGACCCTGCAGCCACTACTCGAGGCGCCAGAGTCAGGAGGAGGAGGACAAAGCTGCCTGGGAGGTGTGGAGGAAGAAGAGTGTGTTTTGATATAGCACCTTTGCCACTATACTATATATAGTGGATTTAGATCCCTAAGCTTTCTGCACACTTTGCTACTTTTAAATTGCATTTTAAATGGATACATTTGTCTTTTTTGCCCATCAATCTACATTCAATAACAGAATTACAAAATGAAAACATTTTTTCAGAAAGAATGGATGGAAAATGAAAACCTGAAACCTCTCCTTCAGAGAAGTATTCTGTGGCCCTTCCAAATTATGATCATTAGCCGCATCATGATGCTTCAGTTTTCCTTGAGATGTGTGTAGAAGTTGATTTAATTCCACCTGAGGGAAATTGACTTGCCTGAACATCAGTTTAGAAAGGTACAAGTGTACCTGTGCATAGAAGGTCCTACAATTCATACAGCATTTCAGGACAAAAACCAAGCCATGAAGTCCAAGGAACTCTTTGTAGACTTCTGAGATCAAAATGTGGTCAGGCAAAGATCAGGATAAGGGAACAGAATCATTTTTGAGTGTCCCCAGGAGCAAGGTGACGTCAGTTGTTGCAAAAAGATTGGAGCCAGCAGGACCCTTCCTAGGGGAGTTCTAAAGCGTGTGCACTGTGTCAATTGAGTTTTCAGTACTCTAATATTAAAGTTCTGGATCTGCATTCATGCTAATAAAGACCCCCTTTTTGTTAAATTAAAATATGGTGCCTTATTTTCTGCCACAGCACGCTCGGTGCATATTTGTTAAAAACTGAAAATACTGTGTGTTTTATTTCTATTGTAATCATGCATCACCCGCTCATGAAAGCCTAGTGTCCTCCTGCTAAATTTGTTCTGACGTCAACCATGAAAGCCCATTTTCGTCTGACAGCTATTCTGTGTTTAAGAACGCCAATGAAAATGCCAGATGATCCCCTTGTAGCAGGCAAATCTGCTGAAGTAAACAGGGGACAAGAAATTCAGGTGGACAAAGTAATTGCATTCCACTAAATCCTGTATGGAGCAGATCCAGACAAATCCACTGCTTTACTGGTTTCTTTTCCAACATCAGAAGCCAAGCCTCTTTCTAACTCCCCAGCTAATGAAAACTCGATTGAACCTAAAGTTAGCGTTTCTTATTTGAGACATTCTCAGAGTTGGTTCCTGCCTGGGGCCTCCTGCTGCTAGTATGTGCTCCTGATCCCCAAGAGTGCAAACTGAATTAAACGAGTTTGATTGTGGGTGGCTGGATATAACACGGGCATACAGTGGATACAGAAAATACTTAGACCCCATCACTTTCTGCACTCTTTATTGTGTTGCACAATTAGTTGTAAATGGATGAATTTGCCATTTTTGCCCATCTGTCTACAGCAGGAATGTCCACCTCTGATCCTGGAGGGTTGCAGTGGCTGCAGGTTTTCATTCTAACCCTTTTCTTAATCAGAGACCTGTTTTCACTGCTAATTAACACCTTTTTCCTTAACTTTAATAGCACCGTCTTCAAGAATTCCATCCTATGAATTAATTTCTAAATTAAATGGCAGCCAAATGGAAATGAGATGTGATGCGAGCCAACAGATGACCAGCTTCAAATTCCAACCAATTTCACTCCAACCAATTTCTTCCCATCCTTGTTGTTAATTAAATTAAATTAAATAATTATTTGATTCTGCTCTCATTCTGCCACAGTACACATTCACAAAACTTTTGATTTTCTTTTTTACTCAAGTTGTTTTTGATGATCTGAGCAGATCAGCCATGCTGAGACCTCCACCTTTCTTTATTTTCAGATATTTGTGTGATGGGCACAAGTCAGCTGGTCACATGGCGGCTCATTTTGTGTCTCATTATTGTCTGGCTGCTAATTAATGGGAAAAAACAAGAAACAATTCAGGGGTTTGAGTCAACTCAATAAAAACTAAGGCAAAAGAAGTTAATTAGCAGCAACCGGTCACTAATTATGAAAATGGTTAGAATGAAAACTGGCAGCCACTGCCGCCCTCCAGGACTGGAGTTGGACACCCCTGGTCTACAGTCAATAGCCCAGAATGAAAAAATAAAAAAATGTTTTCAGGTACATTTGCAAAACTTCTTAAAAATCAAAAAACTAAAATCTATCCTCCATAGAAGTATTCAGACCCTTAATTCAGTACTTTGCAGAAACCCGTATTCCAGCTTTTAGTCTTTGTGGGTAAGCCTCTACAAGCTTTGCACACCTGGATTGTTCCTGGCAGGTTTTGTCGAGCTCCTTTAGATTTGATGGGTTCATTCTGTAATCTTCAGATTTCCCCACACATGTTCTGTGGGATTCAAGTCAAGAGTTAGCGTGACTCAAAGAGTTGTCTCAAAGCCACTCCCGCATTGTCTTGGTTGTAGGCTTTGGGCCATTGTTGTCCTGTTAAAGTTGACCCCAGTCTGAGATTATGTGTCCTCTGGAGCAGGTTTTCTTTAACAGTTTAAATGTGAGGTACGAGTTAAGCCATATCTCACTGTGCCTGTCAAGGTGTGACGTACAAGATAACTCATATCTCAGTATTCAGGGGTCTGAGTCAATTCAATAAAAACTAAGGCAAAAGAAGTTAATTAGCAGCAACTGGTCACTAATTAAGCAAACAGTTACAATGAAAACTGGCAGCCACTGCAGCCCTCCAGGACTTGAGTTGGACACCCCTGGTCTACAGTCAATAACCTAGAATTAAAAAATGAAAACATGTTTTCAGGTACATTTGCAAAACTTATTAAAAATCAAAAAACTAAAATCTATCCTCCATAAAAGACCTTTAATTCAGTACTTTGTAGAAACCCCTATTCCAGCTTTGAGTCTTTGTGGGTAAGCTGCTGTGTCTCAGTTATCTACCATAGTGCTGCCATCTAGTGGATAGCCATAGAATTTTGAAATTAGTGTTATAAATAGGAGGTCTATAGTTCTGTCATCATGATAAAGGCATAAAGCTGTTGATGTTTTGAAACAACTAGATTTATTGCAAGCCAGCAGCCATACACCATGCACTTCAGAAGTGGTCATCCACCTGAAGCTAAGCATGTTCAGGCCTATCTAGTACTTGGATGGGAGACAATCTAGGAAAAGCTTGGGATGCTGCTGGAAGAGGTGTTGGTGAGCCCAGCAAGGTGAGCTTACCCTGTGGTCTTAATGTGGATCCCAACATCCCAGTGCAGTGATGGGGACACTGCGATGTAAAAATGGTGCCATCCTTTGGATGAGATGTGAAACCGAGGTCCTGACTCTCTGTGGTCATAAAAGATCCCTGGGCATCCTACGTAAAGAGCAAAGCATATCGTGATGTCCTGGCAACATTGTTCATTACAGCTTGGTCATTCTGGTCCTGTAATCATCCCCTGCCTCTAATTTGCTAACTACAGTATGTCTCTCAGCCCCTTCACCACCCAACAGCTAATATGTGGTGAGCGTACTGGCACAAACTGGCAGAACCTCTGTGTTCTTCCCAGTTGATTCTGGGATTCATCAGGGGTGTGTTCTGCTCCTACTCTGTTCAATGCTTGTATGGACTGGGTGTTGGGTAATGTCATGGGGTCCAGCGGCTGTGGGGCATCTTAAGGTGAAGAAAGATTCACGGATCTTGACTTTGCTGATGATGCTGTGATCTTCATGGAGTCAATGGAGGCTCTGATCGGGGCACTTGAGAGACTGAGCGAGGAGTCTGAGTGTCTGGGCTTGTGAGTGTCCTGATAAAAACCAAGATCCAGGCCTTTAATGACCTCTTGGGCACAGACATCAGCAGTGTGTCTGTCTGCAGAGAGAGTGTCGACCTTGTCAAGAGGTTTACTTACAAGCAGCATACTGATACTCCAGCAGCAGCATACTGATAAAGACAATATTAAATTAAAGAGTGATAAAAATGCAGGTATAACAGACAATAACTTTGGAACTGAAGAGTCGCATAGTCTGGTGGATGAACAATCTCCTCAGTCTGTCAGTGGAGCAGGACGGTGACAGCAGTCTGTCACTGAAGCTGCTCCTCTGTCTGGAGATGATCCTGTTCAGTGGATGCAGTGGATTCTCCATGATTGACAGGAGTCTGCTCAGCGCCCGTCGCTCTGCCACAGGTGTCAAACTGTCTAGCTCCATGCCAACAATAGAGCCTGCCTTCCTCACCAGTTTGTCCAGGCGTGAGGCGTCCTTCTTTTTTATGCTGCCTCCCCAGCACACTACCGTGTAGAAGAGGGCTCTCGCCACAACCGTCTGATAGAACATCTGCAGCATCTTATTGCAGATGCTGAAGGATGCCCGCCTTCTAAGGAAGTATAGTCAGCTCTGTCCTCTGTTGCACAGAGCATCAGTATTGGCAGTCCAGTCCAGTTTATCATCCAGCTGCACTCCCAGGTATTTATAGGTCTGCACCTTCTGCACACAGTCACCTCTGATGATCACGGGGTCCATGAGGGGCCTGGTCCTCCTAAAATCCACCACCAGCTCCTTAGTTTTGCTGGTGTTCAGTTGTAGGTGGTGTAACGGGCGGCCGGGTCCCATGCCCGGCCGGGATGCCCCTGCTGCATATGTTCCGGGGGAGCAGCAATGGGCTCCTCAGTACCTCCCCTGGGACGCTTGGTGGCAGCCTCCCTGAGTGACATTGGTGCCTCAGTTTCCCGCAGGGCTCTATGGAATATGGAGTTCTCCACAACCCTGTGGGGATCTGGGGTGTCCACCAGGGGGTGCTGCATGGATCCCGGAGCCTTTGTGGACACCTCTACAGCCCCGCCCGGAAATGCAATTAGCAACAGGTGATCAAGCACCTGGAGCACTTCCGGGTGGGCTATAAAAAGAGCCAGAATCGGGAGGAAGAGGACGAGGTTGCCTGGGAGGAGTGGTGGTGCCATAGGAGAAGTGTTTTGTGTTGCCTTTAGTGCTTTTGGGACTGTGTTGTGGCTGGAGGGAATACGGGGAATATGTGCCCTCTGAAGAAAAATAAAAGTGCTTGTGTGTTTTTACACGTGCCTCTGCGTCAGTCTGTGGCAGGTCTGGCGCTATATAGCGCCTTTTACAGTGGTTTGAGTCGCACCATTTAACAAAGTCCTTGATTAGGTTCCTATACTCCTCCTCCTGTCCATTCCTGATGCAGCCCACGATAGCAGTGTCGTCAGCGAACATTTGCACGTAGCAGGACTCCGAGTTGTATTGGTAGTCCGATGTAGGCTGAACTTGTGGGTGAGGGGAAACTCTCACCTATGCTGGTATCAGCAGAAGGATGGGTGGAGGGTGTAGTACTCTGAGGTGAGAGTGGGTTAGGGTGGTCAAACCTGTTAAAGAAGTTGCTCATCTGGTTTGCTCTCTCCACGTCTCTCTCGATGGTGGTACCCCATTTCGAGCTGCAGGCAGTGATGATCTTCATCCCATCCCACATTTCCTTCATGCTGTTATTCTGCAACTTCTGCTCCAGCTTTCTCCTGTACTGCTCCTTTGCTGCCCTGAGCTGGGCTTGGACTTCCTTCTGCACGCACTTGAGCTCATGCTGATCACTGCCTTTAAAAGCCATTTTCTTCTGGTTCAAAAGGCCCTTGATGTCACTTGTAATCCATGGCTTGTTGTTAGCATAGCAGCGTACAGTTCTTACTGGAACTACAATGTCCATACAGAAGTTGATGTAGTCAGTAGTGCAGTCAACAACCTCCTCAATGTTCTCACTATGTGACCCCTGCAGGATATCCCAGTCTGTAGTTCCAGTCTCTCAGAGCCTACTCTGCCTCAGGGGACGACTTCCTGAATGAGCGTTTGGTTGTAGGTAGGACCCTCACTCTTGGTTTGTAGTGAGGCTGAAGCAGAACCAGGTTATGATCTGCTTTCCCAAGCGCAGGCAGCAGGGTGGTGCTGTATGCGTCTTTAACATTTGCATACAGTAGATCAACTGTCCTATTTGCCCAGGTGTTACAATCCACATACTGGGAGAAGGCAGGTAATGTTCTGTCCAGTGTCACATGGTTGAAGTCTCCAGCGATTAGCACAAGCGCCTCGGGGTGCTGTGTTTGCAGTTTAGCAACAGCGGAATGGATGATGTCACTCGCTGTCTCCACGTCCGCCCGAGGAGGGATGTAGACAATAACAACAATGATGTGTCCAAACTCTCTGGGCAAGTAATAGGGACACAGACTTACGGCCAACAGTTCAATGTCCCTGCAGCAAGTGGAAATTTTGACGTTTACATGTCCAGAATTGCACCACCTTGTATTAACAAAGAGAGCGAGTCCTCCTCCTTTCCGCTTCCCGCAGGTATTTGCATCTCTGTCCGCTATAATTGTTTTAAACCCAGGTAGCTCCACGTTAGCATCTGGGATGTTAGTTGTTAGCCACGTTTCACAAAAACACAACAAACTGCATTCTCTGTAGGTCCTGACATTTTTCACCAGCGCAGCCAGTTCGTTGATCTTATTTGGTAGTTTGTTCACATTTCCCAGGATCACAGAAGGCACCGAAGGCTTCTCACTACATTCATAATAGCTAACACGGTACAACACCCTAGTACTACAATAATTCTTCTGTAAAACATGTGATAGATAGATAGATAGATAGATAGATAGATAGATAGATAGATAGATAGATAGATAGATAGATAGATAGATAGATAGATAGATAGATAGATACTTTATTAATTCTCAGAACATCAAGCACTGCTCGTCTCGAACCACCCTTACTTAAAAGAAGAGGACGACATGCATCAAGACTCTTTGCAGTGTTGGCTCCTCAGTGGTGGAATGAACTTCCTCTTGCTGTACGAACAGCGGAGACCCTCACTGTCTTCAAACATCGTCTGAAGACACACTTCTTTAAACAGCACTTGGGGGATTAAAGTCCCCATACTTTTTTTCTACCCTTTCTCTTTAAAAAAAAAAAAAAAAAAAAAAAAAAATTGTACTAAACTTACTCTTTTCTTCTAGCATGGTTTTGTGTACAACTTGGTCAGCGGTAACTTGTTTAATGACAGTAGATTTAATAATAGCCTAAAAAGACTGAAGAACAGTCGTAGACTACTAAGCACTGTTGTAAGTCGCTCTGGATAAGAGCGTCTGCTAAATGTTGTAAATGTAAATGTAAATGTAATTCCAAGGGGAAATTCACAATGTGTCACCAGCCTCAGGCCTCTGCCAGGTACAAGCCATTGTTGCTACAGGGTGTAGCCACATGAAAAAGCATAAAAGAAGCAGGCAGCAGTCACCAGTCTCAGACCAGACTTCAAATCAAATCAAATAGCCTTTTATTGTCAATTCACTATATGTGCAGTACATACAGGAGAATCAAAATTCTGTTTCTCTCTCATCTTCGTAGTACAATAAAATATAAAAAGTATAAAAGTATAACATACTGTATAAGACAAATAACATTAGAACTTGTAAAGTAGACCTGTGTACGTACAATGAGCAATAGTCATTAGTCATTAGCCAATTACAGTAAAAAAAATGAGAAGGTGCATTATAGTGTAGCTTATGAGATGTACAAAAAGACAAACAGTTTTCAGCAGATGTAATATTGAGTCTTTATATAATACCAGCTAAGGAAGGGTACTTGGTAGATAGTGACTCTTGTTATGGTCCAGGGGCAGGGGGCGGGGGGGGAAGGTAGTGGACAGAGTCAGCATCCTGACAGCTTGGCGGATGAAGCTGTTAGACAGTCTTATGGAGCGGGCCCGGAGGCTCCAGTACCTTTTCCCTGAGGGGAGAAGGCTAAAAAGGGAGTAAAAGGGGTGGAAGAAGTCACCAGCAATGCTGATGGGTCTACGGGTGAGACGGGTGTGGAAAATGTCCTGCCGCATCCACTATGCGTTGCAGGGACTTCCTACAAGGAGGCAGTGCAGCTTCCATACCACACAGAGATGCAGCTGGTGAGGATGCTCTCGATTGTGCCCCAGTAGAAAGAACACATGATGGGGGGGTGGAACTTGTGCTCTCCTCAGTTTGCCTAGAAAGTAGAGGCAGGAATGACCTTTCTTGGCCAGTGATGTGGTGTTATCTAAACAGGAGAGGTCCTCGGAGATGTTTGTCCCCAGGAACTTGGTGCTACTCACCCTTTCCACAGCTGCACCGTCGATAGTCAGTGGGGAGGTGATGTGAATGACCTCTCCTGAAATCGACCACAATCTCTTTGGTCTTTCCCATGTTCAGGAAGACATTGTTGTCTTTACATCACTGGACCAGTTGGCTCACCTCGTTCCTGTAGTTGGCTTCGTCATTGTTAGTGATGAGGCCGACCACAGTTGTATCATCTGCAAACTTGACAATGTGATTGGAATTGTAGATTAGTACACAGTCATGGGTCAGCAGGGTAAAGAGCAACGGGATGAGCACACACCCTTGTGGGGCCCCTGTGCTCAATGTTATGGTCTTAGAGGTGTTATTGCACATTTTGTGGCCTTCCTGTAAGAAAGTCGAACACCTAGTTGCAGAGAGAGGTCTTGATTCCCAAATGGCTGAGTTTTTGTATTAGCTGCTGGTGGAATGAGTGTGTTGAACGCTGAACTAAAATCTAAGAACAACATTCGCACATAGGAGTTCTTTGAGTCCAGGTGAGTGAGGGCTGGATGGAGAGCAGCAAAAAATGGCATCCTCTATGGACCTGTTTGACCTATATGCAAACTGAAACGGGTCATGGGAGGGGGGGAAGAATGGACTTAATGCTCTGCATAACCAGCCACTCAAAGCATTTCATGATGGTGGAAGTCAGTGCCACAGGCCGATAGTCATTATAGCTACATGGGAGGGACTTCTTAGGAACAGGAATGATGGTTGTGACTTTAAAACATGTGGGAACAATAGCTTGGTCCAGGGCGATGTTGAAGATGTCAGCAAGGACATCCTTGAGCTCCTCAACACAATCCTTCAAAGCACGACCAGGTATGTTATCTGGTCCAACTGCCTTCCGTGGGTTGATCCTAGAGAGGGTTCTCTTCACGCTGGCTGGGGCCAGATATATGGCGTGCTCGCCTTTGGTTTTCTGTGCCGGTGAGGTCTTTTGTGTCTTGAACCGGCCAAAGAAGTCATTTAGGCAGCAGTGTGATGTCACCTTCACAGGTCTGTGATGGGGGTTTGTAATTAGTGAGGGTTTGGGTGTCATGCCAGAGAGACTGTGCATCTCTGTGTCCAGATATTTTCTTGCTGTACTGCTTTTTTCCTTCCCTGATGCCACGTGACAGGTTGACTCTGGCTGTTGCTAGTCCTGCAGTGTCACTGGCCCTAAAAGCTGCATCACGGATCCTCAGAAGCCTGTGGACCTCTCCTGTCAGCCACAGCTTCTGGTTAGCATGAACAGTGACATTTTTGTAATGGGTGACATCATCAGTACATTTTGCAATGTATGCTGTAACCACCTCAGTATACCGCTCAATGTCTGTATGAGCACCTCAGTATACCGCTCAATGTCTGTATGGTCATTCTCTGTTCTACTTTATTCTCATTTACCCAAAAATATATAAATGCTTCAATCTCTGCAAAGAACAACATGACAATCAGTTAAACAATGGCGCATGCCAAGTTCTTCTGCAGAACAAATAGTGTAAACACATTTACTTTGGTTCAACAATAGTATTGTTGTCAGCTATCCAGAAGGACCTGATTAGAAACCAATGTCCCCAGAACTCGTTGATTTTCAAAGGAAGCAGGCAGTTCTGTATCACCACATTGTTCAAAGCAGTCTGATTATTCAAAGTTGGTGACTCTTTTGCAAGACACGTAAATACTTATGTCCTGTAGATAGCCTTCAACAATAACCTGTCGCAGAATTTCCCAAGAATTTTGCCTTTCCTTTAAAACACGGGTTTATAGCCCAATACACTAAGCAACACACAGAAATGCAATTTTCTTTAAAACGCTGAACTCTATCCCATTACACATGCAAAACACTAAAAGTACAAAGTCAGAAGTGTAGAAAGTATAATAATGATACAAATAATAATAACTAGCCAACCCGCTGCGTAGCATACGCCACATAATTATTTATTGATGGGTGAACACTTCCTGAAAGACACAGTTGTCCAAATGGGGTGGGTTTGAGGATACGACTGTGAGTGAATGAAAAGATGGAACTCTGGAGAGGGCAACATACAATTGTCCGTGACTGAAAACTGGTTTTGGCAGATACAGGCATATCTTTTTGAAAGTTTGGCCCTGTGCCTTATTAATTGTCGTTGCAAAGGCCAATCTAACAGGAAATTGTCTGCGTGTAAAAGTAAAAGGTAAATTTGAATCTGATGGGGTCAGGGATATCTCGGAAGTGAATGGCGATAGCAGCTGGAAGCATTTGGGACATTGCCACAATTTCTGCCTTGCCATCATAAACTCCGGAAGTATTCATGTAGTCAGCTTTTTGTTGAGCAGACTGTATGACTATGCTTCCGTGACTAAGAACAACGTTCTGTCGTGCGTACCCCATGGTCTTAGAGTTGGTGGGAGGGGCTCTGTCGTGCGTATCCCATGACGCGGGAGGAGGGTTAGAGTTGGCGGGCGGGGCTCTGTCTTGCGTGCGTGGACGCAGGAGGAGAGTTAGAGTTGGTGGGCGGGGCTCTGTCGTGCATATCCCATGACGCGGGAGGAGGGTTAGAGTTGGCGGGCGGGGCTCTGTCTTGCGTGCGTGGACGCAGGAGGAGAGTTAGAGTTGGTGGGCGGGGCTCTGTCGTGCGTATCCCATGATGCGGGAGGAGGGTTAGAGTTGGCGGGCGGGTCTCTGTCTTGCGTGCGTGCATATCCCATGGTCGGGCAACTTGGTGGATTATATATAGAAAAGCAGCCGGAACCAAAAAGAACAATGAAAAGTCAACGTGGCTCAAAGGTGCATGTGGACTATAGCAGAGACGATTATAGCTTGCGTGCTGACTTGTTCCAGAGTGACAGTTGAGAAGTATGGCACCAGAAGATCAGCACGTGTGTTTGTGAAAGGCAAGAGAACTCTGTAATGCCCATGATCCAAACGACCGCTAAAGAGCAGGGATATGGAGAGAT
This sequence comes from Erpetoichthys calabaricus, assembly GCF_900747795.2. NCBI lineage: Eukaryota > Metazoa > Chordata > Cladistia > Polypteriformes > Polypteridae > Erpetoichthys > Erpetoichthys calabaricus. The sequence continues at coordinate 8,924,527 of NC_041394.2, forward strand.
TGTAAACTCAAGGAGAGACATGAGGACGTTCTCGGAAGTGAATGGTGATAGTAGCTGGAAGTATTTGGCCACAATTTCTGCCTCACCACCATAAACTCTGGAAGTATTCATGTAGTCAGCGTATTGTTAAGCAGACTGTATGACTATGCTTCCGTGACTAAGAGCAATGGACAGCATGTCCCAATGTTGGCAAACAAAGGTTACAGCCATGTTGCGAAGTTCGAGAGCAACCGTTTCGTCGATGACATTTTTCCAAAAATATCAGACTGATAGAAACAAACAGATACCTGATGCAGGAATTTGTATAACATTGAAAGAAGAATTGTTTCCATGAAATACATGTGAAGCGGTGGCCATGTTAGGAAAATGAACAGTCAACGTGGCTCAGATGTGCATGTAGACTGTAGCACAGACCAAAGCGACTGAGGATGTGTTTGGAAAATGAACAGTCAACGTGGCTCACAGGTGCATGTGGACTGTACACAAATGATGTCGACTCAGGTGAGGAGTTGGGGGCGGGCACATGAGCAGGCAGTGCCCATGCCTCGAGAGCGAAGGTGGACGTGGGAGAAAGTGACGCAGGATGTGTTTGGTGAGGAGTTGGGGGCGGGCAATAATAGAAATAATAGATCGTTATTTGGAACACATGCATTTCATGTGTGTTCCATTTCTACAATAATCTGTGTAAACACATCGTTAAAACAGAAACGTTTTTCATATTTTAGTAATAAATGACAAAATGTAGGCATAAACTATCTAATGTGTAAAGCCTGAAGTGCAAAGATCAAATAAACACTTTCACAAAAGGTGCAAGGGCGATACAACAGCTTCTGTGGCACAGCAGTAAGAATTGCTGACTTGTAATCAGGAGTCCCCCGGTTCGATCCTGACTGCCTCGTATAATTACCGTTTTGAGTAGTAAGCTGCTCTTATTGTTAATATTATACAATAAACACATACATTTGATTTGTGTCTGTAATACCTGCTGTTAATGTATAGTACTTTTTTTTCACTTGGGCGTGAACTGATTTGTTAGGGGGGAGTTAGTGACCCACAGGCATGACTGTAGTCTAATAAAGAAGCAATCTTCTTCTTCTTCTTTCGGCTGCTCCCGTTAGGGGCTGCCACAGCGGATCACATTCTTCCATATCTTCCTGTCCTATGCATCTTGTTCTGTGACACCCATCACCTGCATGTCCTCTCTCACCACATCCATAAACCTTCTCTTAGGCCTTCCTCTTGTCCTTTTGCCTGACAGCTCTATACTTAACACCCTTTTCCCAATATACTCAGCATCTCTCCTCTGCACATGTCCAAACCAACGCAATCTCACCTCTCTGACTATGTCTCCCAACAGTCCAACCTGAGCTGACCCTCTAATGTCCTCATTTCTAATCCTGTCCATCGTTGTCACACCCAATGCAAATCTTAGCACCTTTAACTCTGTCACCTCCAGCTCTGTCTCCTGCTCTCTGGTCAGTGCCAGCGTCTCCAGCCCATATAACATAGCTGGTCTCACTACCGTCCTGTAGACCTTCCCTTTCACTCTTGCTGATACCAGTCTGTCACAAATCACTCCTGACATAAGTATAATTCACACTAATAGTAGTGTGAATGACCTAGCATCCTGACTGGGTTGGATGGGGTGCTCTTACTTGATCGAGAGGACAAGATGGGTGGATGGCATGAGTGGATGTGTATCTCAGCCAAGATGGTTCCTGTTCTTTTTCTCGGTCGGGATGAGGATGTAATGGATTGACCAAGGGAGATGGCCTCCTGAAAGTAGTTGTCCTCCCAGTACGATAGGTGACCGTGCTCCTCTCGTGTGGCTCCAGTTTGTACATCTGAAGGGCTACAAAGGAATTGTGTTTTTGAGAGGCAACCATATTGGGTTATCAACACTGCCTTTACGGGGTGCTGCCAAAGAAGGACTTGTTTATTTTATGGTGGTTACAACTGACCAGATGTGCCTCCTAGATGCAATGTTCTAGCCCTGGATGGAATCCTGGGTCCTGTGTAAAAGGAGCAACTCTACCTCACTTAGGCATGTTGGAGTTGGGAGAGGAGAAGGACAAAGCTCTTCTGGAGAAGAGTAGACAAGAAGGGAAAGGCAGCGAGAAAGAGCTTGGTATACTTCCAAGTTTGATTCTGCCCACACACTTATTTCCTTCAAGCCAACTGGAGTCACACTAATCAGTGTTGTGAATGGCCTGTCATCCCGACTGGGTTGGATGGGGCGCTCTTACTTGACTGAGAGGACATGAACCAGGAAAGTGAACAGGAACCATCTTGGCTGGGATACACATCCACTTGTGCCATCCATCCATGAAGCCAGCTGTTCAAAATTGTAATGATAAAGTGCATGAAGTATAATAAAGTGATGAGCGGGAGAGTGACAGATTGGTTGATGAAGAAATCTTGACCAGAGACCACCTGTTCAGTGTGTTCCTCAGTCTCCAGAAAATGCCACTGCCTGTGAAAAATCCTGCATTGTTCCTGTTTAAAGGAAGGAAGGTGCCACTTCATCAAAAGATTACCACTTACATCTCACATCATGAAGACCTTTAAGAGAATGGCCCTAGACTATATAATTCCTCTTGTGGTAGACCACCTGGATCCAATGCAGTTTGCCTATCAGACAAAGATTGGAGTGGAAGATTATAATAATAATAATAATAAATAATTCATTACATTTATATAGCGCTTTTCTCAGTACTCAAAGCGATATCCACACAGGGAGGAACCGGGAAGCGAACCCACAATAAAGATTAAATTATCTGTCTTCCCCTCAAGGCTGGGCAAAGCTGGCAGTACTGTGAGGATTATGTGTTTTGATTTCTAATGCCTTCAGTACCATCCAGACACCTCTGATAAGTGGTAAACTCAGAGATATGCAGGTGGATGAGCCTGTGGTATCCTGGATGATGGACTATCTGTCAGGCAGACAACAGTTTGTGAGACTCAAGGACTGTGGGAGTAACACTGGAGCATCACAAGGAGCAGGCCTGTCTGCTTTACTATTCACTCAGTACACCTCCGAATACAAACATAACAGAAGGTTATGTCATTTGGAGACATTTTCAAATTATTCTGCACTTATGGGGTGTATTGATAAGGGGGATGAGACACAGAAGAGAAGTCAGGGGGAGAACTTTGCTTCTTGGTGGAAGGAGAATTGTCCACAGCAATTCTCCGCAAAACCAAGGAAATGCAAGTGGAATGTTCCCCCAATAAAAAGTTTCTATGTCTGGTTACAAATCATGGAGTGGATGTTGAGGTGGGCCACTCCTACAAGTACTTGGGTGTCCACATCAATGTGAGGGTGGACTGATCCCGTAACACAGAGGAACTATAAAGGGAAGGGCAGAGCAAACTCTTCTTCCATAGGAGACTGCATTCCTTTAATGTTGGAAGTGACATCCCTCACATCTTCTACAACTCTGTGATGTTCATTGTGATTTTATACACTGCGGTGTGCTGGACTGCTAAGATCACATTAAAAGAGGTGCCCCAAATCAACAAGCTGATTAAAAGAGCAGACTCAGTAATGGCAAACACTCTGGACTCCCTGGAGATAGTAGAGGAAGAAAGAATGAAGAAAAAACTGAGTGCCAGTATGATCAAGCTGCACATCTTCTCTCTTACACACCAATCGAGGACTTTCAGACAAGTAATTATTCAGCAGAAGTGGGTCAAGAAACACGACAGGGGCTTTTGTATGCCAACAGAAACATGCCGGAATAGTGCCTCACTGGGACTGGGACAACCAAGTCAGAAATGTTCTTGTCTTCTTTTTAAAAATGTCTTCCTTTTTAGTCATACTGCTGTGTGTTCAGACCCAAATGTGTGTTCTATCTATCTATTATATAATGCCTTTTAATCTATCTATCTATCTATCTATCTATCTATCTATCTATCTATCTATCTATCTATCTATCTATCTATCTATCTATCTATCTATCTATCTATTATATAGTGCCTTTTACTCTATTTATCTATCTATTATATAGTGCCTTTTACTCTATCTATCTATCTATCTATCTATCTATCTATCTATCTATCTATCTATCTATCTATCTATCTATCTATCTATCTATTATATAGCGCCTTTTACTCTATTTATCTATCTATTATATAGTGCCTTTTACTCTATCTATCTATCTATCTATCTATCTATCTATCTATCTATCTATCTATCTATCTATCTATTATATAGCGCCTTTTACTCTATCTATCTATCTATCTATCTATCTATCTATCTATCTATCTATCTATCTATCTATCTATCTATCTATCTATTATATAGTGCCATTCATATCTATCTATCTATTATATAGTGCCTTTTACTCTATATATCTATTATATAGTGCCTTTCATATCTACCTATCTATTATATAGTGCCTTTTACTCTATCTATTTATCTTTTTTCTGCTCACCACTGTCCAATCTGAGGTTGATGATCTCCAGGAGACTGTGACTTCATGATGGATTTCTGGATCATGTTTCATGGCATATCACTTCACCGATGAATAATTTCAAAATATTTTTTATAGTTTTTCGGGTTTTACACACTAAGACAAGTCTGTCCCAAATCTGTCTTTTCACATCCGATGTATGATCTGTTACTCATAATATGGCTAAAGTACACTTTTGTAAATGCCAAGGTGTTAATAATGCAGTTATATCAAGAATGAAACATTTGGGCTTCAAAGTGTAAAAGATCACTCCAGATTTGTGACAATGTCTGTCTTGAATGTGCAGTAACTATGGGATGTGACAACACGAGATGCTCATCTGGCCGCTTTCCAAGAAAGAGATCTGACAGGAGAAACCTTTAGCGGCATAAAGTTGAGGATATCTGATAATGGCCTCCAAACCATCTCTAAATAAACAATGTTTTTCAATTTCTGAGAGAGCGGAACTGAAGATTGGGATTTGCAGATCACAAAATAGAAAAAGCAGCAATTAAATCTAATTTTGGACTCTAAATGCTAGCTGTGCCAGCTGCCCATGGAATGCTGTGAAAATCCAGAGAACAAAAAGTAGAGTAAAGGACAAGAAGTGCTTGATTTATAATTAGATTTCAGGAAGGCTTGTCCCAAGAGGCAGCTTGAGCCGTTTTCATTCAGTAAGAAAAAAAAAAACTTGTCTTCTTCTGTTGTCTTCGGTTGCCATCTCAACATGATGGCCACTTATTACTCATGCAGCCCGCTGCAGAAATGTACAAAAGCAATCAAGCTGGCACACAAATACACACACACACACACACACAAAGTTAAAGCCAGTGTGCTGAAAGGATGAAACATCAGAAAGAACCGGAACTGTTAGGAGCAGAATACGATTCTTAATAGGTTGTAAATGGGCCAGTACTGCCCTGGGCTCGGATATACACCAATTTTTGGGGTTTCAACTAGTTTGTTCTCACAGTTGTTCACTTTACAGTACAGGGGCAACAAAATGGTACAAGAAATTAAGAAAAAGGACTGTGTGAGAGACAGAGGGAGAGAGAAAGCGAGAAGCCATTGTGATAAAGGTGCCTTAGGGGGCACCACCTCTAATACAATACAATACAATATTTATTTTTATATAGCCCAAAGTCACACAGTCACATACAGGCTCTGCCTCTTGACAGCCCCCCAGCTTTGACTCTCTAAGATGACAAGAAAACACTCTCAAAAAAATCCTTGTAGGAAAAAAATGGAAGAAACTTTGGGAAAGGCAGTTCAAAAAGAGACCCCTTTCAAGGTAGGTTGGGCATGCAGTGGGTGTTATTAAAAAAGGGGGTCAATAAAATACAATACACAGAACAGAACACAAGTCATCCTCAATACAATACAATAGTGCAATAGAAATATTACAAGTACAGAGCAGAATTGAGGATGAGATGATATCACATAATAGGATTTTGATTTGGAGACCTTGGCCATCAAGCTGCCTCTCCCTATTGGCCATTCCACAGCTGAGTCAGTGCTGGGCCAGCCAATCCGATAAAAGGAGCCCTCTACCCGATGATTCCTGTGATCCTCCATCAGAGATGACTTTACCTTAGGCAGGCAAAACAACTTGGCATATGGGCCATGGCACCAAGTGCCACATTTGAGAGGAGAAACAGAACAGGTGAGGGTTAGTAACAAATTCCAACTATCATGTTACTTATGTTTTAGTGCTAATGACTAACAGCAGAGATGCAGTCTGTACAGTTAATCAGCAGCTCTAGTCAGGGTGTGCTGAACTGAAGTAGTGAGTCTTCAGCCGGGATTTGAAAGCTGAGACTGAAGGGGCATCTCTTATAGTAGCAGGCAGACCATTCCACAGTTTAGGGGCCCTGTAACTAAAAGCTCAACCTCCCATTGTTATTTTATTAATCCTTGGAATCATAAGCAGACCGGCATCTTGAGATCTTAATGTGCGCTCTGGTTTGTAAGTCATGATAAGTTCAAACAAGTAAGCCGGACCTCGGCCATTTAAGGCTTTATATGTTAAAAGGAGGATTTTGAAATCTGCCCTAAACTTAACCGGGAGCCAGTGTAAGGATTTAAGAGCTGGAGTTATTTGTTCGTATTTTCTTCTTGTAATAATTCTTGCAGCAGCATTTTGGATTAACTGGAGGCTGAATAAAGAACAGTTTGAACATCCAGTGAACATCGTATTGCAGTAGTCATTCCAACTAGAAATAAATGCATGAATTAATTTCTCTGAATCACACTTTTTTAGAAATTGCCTTAAATTCCCAATATTTTTAAGATGGAAGAAACATGATCTAGATAACTTTGTAATATGCGCTTTAAAAGACATGCTAGAGTCAAAGATAACTCCTAGATTGCGGGCTGATTCAGTAAAATTAATGGCAATTCCAACTGAGTTAAATGATGACAGAATATTGTTGTGATCAGCGTTATTCCCTTCAATAATTAACATCTCTGTTTTATCTGTGTTTAAAGACAAGTAGTTCTCATTCATCCACTCCTTTAATTCACTAACACAACTAGACAATATTGGAGAAAATTCATTTGATCTAAAAGAAAGGTATAACAGCATCCTTTGAAAGGATTAGCCACATGGGACCATTAGCAGTCTGTCAAGAAGTCCTCCAGACCCTGTATAAAAAATAAACGACCCCCCAAAATACCATTTGGTGGTGTAAATCAGTGTTTTTCAACCTTTAAGTATTTGTGACCCAAGTTTTCATAACAGTTTTAATCGCGCCCCCATAAAGTTTTTTTGAAACCTTAATAAAATTTATTCCAATACTTTTTGCTGCTGATACACCTCTACAAGTTAAAAATTTTCTTACGAATAGCGAAATTACGCCACATATGGCAACATTCGTGCCCCCTTTTTTGTTACTTTGTGCCCCCTGGGTGGGGGGCGCCCCACAGTTTGAGAACCGCTGGTGTAAATGCAAAAAAGAGATTGAAGGATTTCAGAGAGCCACTACTTCCTAATGGACCACTGAGATATTTGTATAGATTTTAAGAGGGAGATGGACACATCCCCCTAAATTGCCCATATGGACCAAAAGGAATACAGTAATCCCTCCTCCATCGCGGGGGTTGCGTTCCAGAGCCACCCGCGAAATAAGAAAATCCGCGAAGTAGAAACCATATGTTTATCTGGTTATTTTTATATTGTCATGCTTGGGTCACAGATTTGCGCAGAAACAGAGGAGGTTGTAGAGAGACAGGAACGTTATTCAAACACTGCAAACAAATATTTGTCTCTTTTTCAAAAGTTTAAACTGTGCTCCATGACAAGACAGAGATGACAGTTCCGTCTCACAATTAAAAGAATGCAAACATATTTTCCTCTTCAAAGGAGTGCGCGTCAGGAGCAGAGTCTGTCAGAAAGACAGAGGAAAGCAAACAAATCAATAGGGCTGTTTGGCTTTTAAGTATGCGAAGCACGCGGCACAAAGCTGTTGAAGGCGGCAGCTCACACCCCCTCCGTCAGGAGCAGAGAGAGAGAAAGAAATAGAGAGAGAGAGAGTTTGTTTTTCAATCAAAAATCAATACGTGCCCTTCGAGCTTTTAAGTATGCGAAGCACCGTGCAGCATGTCGTTTCAGGAAGCAGCTGCACAAAAGATAGCAACGTGAAGATAATCTTTCAGCATTTTTAGACGAGCGTCCGTATCGTCTAGGTGTGCGAACAGCCCCCCTGCTCAATCCCCCTACGTCAGGATCAGAGAAAGTCAGCGCAAGAGAGACAGAAAAGTAAGCCGGGTAGCTTCTCAGCCATCTGCCAATAGCGTCCCTTGTATGAAATCAACTGGGCAAACCAACTGAGGAAGCATGTACCAGAAATTAAAAGACCCATTGTCCGCAGAAATCCGCGAACCAGCAAAAAATCCGCGATATATATTTAAATATGCTTACATATAAAATCCGCGATGGAGTGAAGCCGCGAAAGGCGAAGCGCGATATAGCGAGGGATTACTGTAATGTGATCTGAGCCTGTATTAATTTTTTATCGGATTTCCTGAATGGATTTACATAATCTATGCCTGGATTGAGGGGGTTTTAGAAATCAAGGATTACAATCTTCTCATTAGTATTTGTGTTTATTGTAAACTGAGAAGGTTCAGGATTTTTCCTGTTATGTCACAACGCCACCTTTGTTTCCTTTACCACCTGTGTTTCAGAGTTTTTGTTGTCTCACACTGTCATAAAAATCCTCCCACAATTCCGCTCATGACAGCACTAGAGTAACAATTTCAATTTTGCTCCAAATCTCTCCATAGTGTTTGAGTTTTAAGGCTAGAACTTGGGCTCAAATCCTTCAAAACCTTCTGTTTTCAACTTTCCTGATGGTTTTTGATCTCTTATTCTCGATTTTCACTGCTGATTTTTGATTGTGTTTCCAGTTTGTTTTGAGAGACAGGATTGACTTTTAGATAGATAGATAGATAGATAGATAGATAGATAGATAGATAGATAGATAGATAGATAGATAGATAGATACTTTATTAATCCCAAGGGGAAATTCACATTTTTTTTTTTTTTTAGATAGGATAAATATTTATTTAACGTTCGTTTATTTTTAGTTCCAAACATAGCTTGGTTTTGACTTTGTATCTCCTGGTGCTCTACTTTAAAATTTCCACTGTCTCTCTTTGGGTTGGTACAAATAAATTGTGTTTATTTTTCATTTTAAAAACAATTTTTATATTGTTGGTATTTTTTTTGTTTGTTGACATCATTGTGGCAACATTTTGAGCTTCATTTTATGATCACGGTCATGTTGTTTGTAGAAAACAGAGTTGTGGGGTAATGCGTAACTTTGTAATCTAATTACATTTTCCATAATGAGGTACTCTAAGAAGATTTCTGCAATAAAGTAGACACAATGGGTGAAGACGATTCAGAATAAGCATAAACAAAGCCATAACTTCACCAGTCTACCTTAGAAACAGGCCTCATCCCAGGCAGCCTGGCTCCAAACTCAAAAGGCAAGCTGTCTGGCCTGCACAGGTCAAAAATAGGGCTAATATCTGTTCTAAAATATATTCAAGATTTGCAAAAATAACCTTTAAGTGTGAGGGTGTTATTTGCATGCTTAGGTACACAGGAGTTATTGTGAGGATGAGATGATTGAAAACACCACAATAATGTAGTCAGGTGGACAAATCTCACGATGGGAAAGAACTTAAAGGAGTTTTTGTGAAACAAAGCCAAAGTCTAAAGCTGAAATGAACCTCTACTGAGTGTGATGGTTCTACTCTAATTTTGCTTGTTCTATTGCTATGATGATGACATCACCTAAACATCTTGTTGCTTGGATTGTTACTGCATTTCCATGATAGCAGCATCATGGGCGTCCGAGGTGAGGATAAAGGGTGCTGAAGGCTAAGTGAGTTTTTTACTTCAGTATTACTGTTTTTTTGTGATTGGATTTGGACTGGAATTACCATAGTAGAACTGTTAATTATACCGTGTTCTCTCCTCAGCTATGAATTCTCCAACCCTGGTGTCAGTTACGACAGTGTGAAAATATTAAATAAAATTAAAAAAATTAAAAACTCATAAAACCAAATACATTGCACACACGCCTGGCTGAACATTGCCAAGCTGCATCCAGCACGAATGATCCTGTTGTCCACCATTTTGCTCCAGCCATCAAGCCAGCCTCCCCTTTCACCGTTAGTCTTGCTATAGCATCTATGGTATAAACATTATCCAAGCTTGCAGTTTTGTAATAAACAGAAATTTTATTATGCCCCAAAGTGGCAAAGATGTGATGCATAAAAGCCTAAGAGAAGCATAAGAGAAGTCCATTCTTTAAGGGAGAAAATCAAAATTCTTGGTTTAGATAAAAAGTCGTTTGTGGAAGTTAGCGGAGTGTACGGTACAAGAAGAACGAATCATCAATTTGTGTGGTTATAATAAAAGAAAGATGAAATTTGTGCCAGTGTTACTTGTGTTTCTAAAATTGATAACATTATGCCCCTGGTGTGTAATAAATATTTAGTGAAAAAGTGTTAAATTTGTGGTTTGAAGACATAAACAGAGAGCATGTTGATAACAGGTTGCGTCAGAAAGCATTACACCTGTATGAAGACTTCAGCAAAGGATCCACTGTAAAGAGCAAGTAAGGGATGGTGGAAAATATGCAAGAATTGGCATGAGCTTAAAAATACTGTACGGTACCACACTAGGCTATTCTACTTCTATTATAAAGAGTTGCATGGCAAAGATATCTCTATTTTAATCCTCATATGCCACTGCTGGGAGGTTGTTTTGTTTTGAACGTGCTCTGTCTCTAGGTATGTCAGAGTACTGGGACTTTGTGAAGTGGGGTCCAGCCTCACGTGGGGAGGCAAAATGGGGGAGGCAAAATGGGGGTGGCAGGGGGACCTTGCTTAGAGAACAAGCTATTTCTAATCTATCCTTTTAAAACTTATAAGTGCCAACGTGACAATTGTCTTCATGGCAATAACACCTGGGAAAATTAGAAATTAAGGCCAAAGCTGTTGTATCTTGAATTAGATAGATAGATAGATAGATAGATAGATAGATAGATAGATAGATAGATAGATAGATAGATAGATAGATAGATAGATAGATAGATAGATAGATAGATAGATAGATAGATACTTTATTAATCCCAAGGGGAAATTCACATACTCCAGCAGCAGCATACTGATACATAAAAAAACAATATTAAATTAAAGAGTAATAAAAATGTAGGTAAAAACAGACAATAACTTTGAATAATGTTAACGTTTACCCCTACAAAATGACAACAAAAGTTCAGAAGCAATGTCTCCATGACCAAACAGTTAACTTTGTGAGCTGGAATGTTAAAGGTTTCAATGATGAATTAAAGAGTAAGAAAATATTCTCTCACCTAACAGGTCTAAATGCTAAAATAGTTGGGTGGGAGTTCATTTGTTTCAAACCTAGCTTTGTAAAACTTGACTCGCTTGTACGAAATGCTATTTGATTTTAATAAATTCAACAAAATACTATAAAAAAGAGTTGTATGGCAAAGTACCTCTGTTTTGTTGTGTTTAAAGGTACTTATTAATAACCTAACCTATACACATCACAGGTACATGTGTATGTTAAAAAATGTATATATACTGTCACACACGTGTACATGGGAAGCAGTCTTAGGGTTTAGGTGGGAGTAAGACGCAGAGTCTGGGGTTGATTAATTGTACTAATGCCTTATCTCCCTCTCCCACAGACCTCCTGAAGGAAAGCCTGCCTAAAACTACTCCCACTTCCGGCAGCAGACCCCCCTACTGAGTCCATTTCCACCTGAAGACCCACCCATTTCTGCCCCCCGACTATAAAACCTGATCTTTCCTCTCCTTTAGTCAGTCTTTGTTAGGTCTCAGTCTTTGATGATTACCTGATCCTGATCCTGAGCCATAAATAAAAAATGGGACCAAAACATCCTCCAAGAGCAACTTCTCCCACCAATCCAAGAACAATTTGGTGACCAACAATGCTTTTTCCAGCATGATGGAGAACCAAGGCAAAAGTGTCATCTAAAGGACGGAGTGGTGGCTCTGAGGCTAAGGATCTGTGCTGGTATCCCGAAGGTTGCCGGTTCGAATCCCCGTCACTGCCAAAAGAGATCCTACTCTGCTGGGCCCTTGAGCAAGGCCCTTAACCTTCAATTGCTCCAGGGGCGCAGTACAATGGCTGACCCTGCGCTGTGACCCCAAGGGGTATGCGAAAACTAACAAATTCCTAATACAAGAAATTGTATAAGGCGAAATAAAAGAACAAAAAAAAAATAGCTCTGGAAACAAAATATCGAAAATTTGGGGTCCATGGTCAGGAAACTCCCCAGGCCTCAATCCCATTGAGAACGTGTGGTCAATCCTCAAGAGGCAGGCAGACAAACAAAAACCCACCAATTCTGACAAACTCCAAGCATTGATGATGTAAGAATAGGCTACCATCAGTCAGGATTGGGCCCAGAAGTTGACTGACAGCCTGCCAGGGCGAATTGAAAAAGAACGAAGGGCCAAAAACTACAAATACTGACTCTGTGCATAAACGTAATGGAATTGTCAATTGAAACTTTGAAACTCTACTTCAGTATAACATAGAAACAACAACAACAACATTTATTTATATAGCACATTTTCATACAAACAATGTAGCTCTCAGTGCTTTACATGATGAATTAAGAGAAAAAAGACAAAAGAAATAATTAAATTAGGGAACACTAATTAACATAGAATAAAAGTAAGGCCCGATAGCCAGGGACGACAGAAAAAACAAAACAACTCCAGACAGCTGGAGAAAACAAAAATAAAATCTGCAGGGGTTCCAGGGCCACAAGACCACCCAGCCCCCCAATAGGCATTCTACCAAACATCAATGACCTCAATCAGTCCTCATTGTATTCAGGGTTCTCATGGAAGAATTTGATGATGATGGTCATGTGGACTTTTGGCCTTTAATCCATCAATGTAAGGACATCAAGGTGCTTTGATTAGGTGGTGGGGGTGCAGATCGCGACCACAGAAAACCAGAAAAAGAACACAAGAGAAAGTAGGGGTTAGTATGGATTTTGGAGCCACCATGAATAATAATGATAATTAATTGAATATACAGAGCATCAGGATTTAACTAAGATAAAGCTATGAGAAAGCCATGTTAAAGTAATGTGTTTTCAGCAGTGTTTTAAAGTGCTCCACTGTATTAGCCTGGAGAATTCCTACTGGCAGGCTAGTCCAGATTTGAGGTGCATAACAGCAGAAGGCCCCCCGCCTCACCACTTCTTTTAAGTTTAGCTCTTGGAATTCTAAGTAGACACTCATTTGAAGATCTAAGATTATGATTTTGAGTATAAGGTGTAAGACATTCTGAAATATAGGACTGACCGAGATTATTTAAGTCTTTGTAAACCATAAGCAGTATTTTAAAGTTAATTCTAAATGACACCGGTAACCAGTGTAGTGACATCAAAACTGGGGTGATGTGCTCGGATTTTCATTTCCTAGTTAAGATTCTAGCAGCTCCGTTCTGCACTCGTTGCAGTCGATTGATGTCTTTTTTGGGTGGTCCTGAGAGGAGAGCATTACAGTAATCTAGCCGACTGAAAACAAAAGCGTGAACTAATTTTTCAGCATATCATTTCAATGTTATAAGTCGTCTAACTTGCTGAAAAAATGCTGTCCTGGTGATCTGATTAATATGTGATTTAAAATTCAGGTCACAGTCAATAGTTACTCCTAAATTCTTTACCTTCATCTTGACTTTTAATCCTAATGCATCAAGTTCATTTCTAATAACCTCATTATATCCATTATCACCAATCACTAAAATTACTGTTTTCTGACAACATCTGACAAACACACCTACAGTGCATCCAGAAAGTATTCACAGCACATCACTTTTTCCACATTTTGTTATGTTACAGCCTTATTCCAAAATGGATTAAATTCATTTTTTTCCTCAGAATTCTACACACAACACCCCATAATGACAACGTGAAAAAAGTTTTACTTGAGGTTTTTGCAAATTTATTAAAAATAAAAAAACTGAGAAATCACATGTACATAAGTATTCACAGCCTTTTCCATGAAGCTCAAAATTGAGCTCAGGTCCATCCTGTTTCCCCTGATCATCCTTGAGATGTTTCTGCAGCTTCATTGGAGTCCACCTGTGGTAAACTCAATTGACTGGACATGATTTGGAAAGGCACACACCTGTCTATATAAGGTCCCACAGTTGACAGTTCATGTCAGAGCACAAACCAAGCATGAAGTCAAAGGAATTGTCTGTAGACCTCCGAGACAGGATTGTCTCGAGGCACAAATCTGGGGAAGGTTACAGAAAAATTTTTGCTGCTTTGAAGGTCCCAATGAGCACAGTGGCCTCCATCATCCATAAGTGGAAGAAGTTCGAAACCACCAGGACTCTTCCTAGAGCTGGCCGGCCATCTAAACTGAGCGATCGGGGGAGAAGGGCCTTAGTCAGGGAGGTGACCAAGAACCCGATGGTCACTCTGGCAGAGCTCCAGACGTCCTCTGTGGAGAGAGGAGAACCTTCCAGAAGTCAACCATTTCTGCAGCAATCCACCAATCAGGCCTGTATGGTAGAGTGGACAGACGGAAGCCACTCCTTAGTAAAAGGCACATGGCAGCCCGCCTGGAGTTTGCCAAAAGGCACCTGAAGGACTCTCAGACCATGAGAAAGAAAATTTTCTGGTCTGATGAGACAAAGATTGAACTCTTTGATGTGAATGTCAGGCATCACATTTGGAGGAAACCAGGCACTGCTCATCACCAGGCCAATACCATCCCTACAGTGAAGCATGGTGGTGGCAGCGTCATGCTGTGGGGATGTTTTTCAGCGGCAGGAACTGGGAGACTAGTCAGGATAAAGGGAAAGATGACTGCAGCAATGTACAGAGACATCCTGGATCAAAACCTGCTCCAGAGCACTCTTGACCTCAGATTGGGGCAACGGTTCATCTTTCAGCACAACGGTTAAGCACACAGCCAAGATATCAAAGGAATGGCTTCAGGACAACTCTATGAATGTCCTTGAGTGGCCCATCCAGACCCCAGACTTGAATCTGATTGAACATCTCTGGAGAGATCTTAAAATGGCTGTGCACCGACGCTTCCCATCCAACCTGATGGAGCTTGAGAGGTGCTGCAAAGAGGAATGGGCGAAACTGGCCAAGGATAGGTGTGCCAAGCTTGTGGCATCATATTCAACAAGACTTGAGGCTGGAATTGCTGCCAAAGGTGCATCGACAAAGTATTGAGCAAAGGCTGTGAATACATATGGACATGGGATTTCTCAGTTTTTTTATTTTTAATAAATTTGCAAAAACCTCAAGTAAACTTTTTTCACGTTGTCATTATGGGGTGTTGTGTGTAGAATTCTGAGGAAAAAAATGAATTTAATCCATTTTGGAATAAGGCTGTAACATAACAAAATGTGGAAAAAGTGATGCGCTGGGAATACTTTCTGGATGCACTGTAAAAACACTGAAGCAGCAGACTTTGTGAAAACCAACACTTGTGTCATTCTCAAAACGTTTGGCCACGACTGTACAAATAAAAGGCACATCACAGATCTGAAATCCGATTATTTTTTAAAATTTTGAAAAAGTGCCAATAATTTTGTCCAGTCAGCTTTTTTGTATTTTTCCAATGTAAACAAAAGATACAAACCTGTGAAGTCCAAAGCATTTAGAATTATAACAGATTTCTGGGAGAACTGCTGCATTTTCTTAAAGATGTACACAGCTGCCAACTTTTTTGGCTATGTTGGTGATGTGTTGGTGTATATTAAGTGACCACTACCCCAAACACAACCACAACTACAAAAGTGTTGAGTTCTAATAAAAAATGTTATTAACCCAAAATATCTCAGAAAAAGGTTCTTACATGTTGTGTAATGATGTGTTCTCTTCTCCTCTCTCTCTTATTCCTCCACTCCTTGAAGGTGAGCGTTGTCCAGTTCCTCGCCCGATGCTGACTCGCCTGGATGAGTTTGAGTAGATTCCATTATCTTAGATCCCATTGTACATCCAGTGCTAGAACATAGCCTGGTGGAACCACTTCCGGGTCAAATACGGATTATAAATCCTCACAACACTCTCTGGCAGCACCCATGGAATCCAACAAAGCTGCCCCATAAGAGTTCTCAGCATGCTTTGTGGGTGTCCATACTGGTAGAACGCTGCCTTCTGACATAACAGTGCAGCAAGCACCCCAAATGGTTATCTGTCGTCATTTTATTTTCTGTAAAACAATACAATGATGTGCTTTATCATAAAGCTCTATTTAGGTCTCATCTGTCCACAGAAGTATCTTCAAGTAAGCTTTGGTAATTATCAGTCTACAAAAATGTTCTTACACTTTGTGTAACAACATGTTTTCTCTTCTTCTCTCTCTCCCTCTCTCCTCTTATTCCTCCAATCCTCCCAGGTGAGTGCTGTCCAGTTCCTCTCCCGACTCCGACTCGCCTGGATGAGATCGAGCGGTTTCATTCATCTTAGACCCAGGAATACTTTAGGTGTTAGGACATGGAAGCCCTGACCATTTGTCTTCCTTGGTCATTTTATGCCACTGGCCTCAATATCTAACCCTGCCGGGATGCCAGCGTGCCCACTAAGAAACGGGCATCTTCTGACAACTTCCTTGGTAAGGCAGTAAACATCCTGCCTTTCTTCTTCTACTTCTGATGGGAAAACCTACCATCCATGAAAGGAGCCTCGTCTCATGCCAGCCGGGATGCCCACCCAATGTGCACCATTCTTTACAATCAATAATATTTTTATATTATCCTTTAATTTGGAGTTAAAGGGATTTGAATGGAATAATTTAGTCAACAACTTAGAAAAAAATATTAATTTCATAAATTTTCACTGACTATTCTGGGATATGAAATTTCATAATCATAGTTAAAAATGGATCAGGCAGAAGAAATAGCAATTCAGGATTGGAAACCACCCACCTCAATCTAACAAGTACAGAGATTCATGTGATTTTCAATTTATAACAGAAGATTTGTAAATAACACTGGTCTACAAAAAATATTTTGTGTTGGCTACTGGGAACTTCAGACCAGCTCTTTATTAAGTTTTTTAAACTGTTTTCATATATGAAATCGGAAATTGAGCCATCACGTTAGGTTTTTGAGATACAAATCACAATATCTGGAGTTTGAATTCTGGCCCCCCAAAATTGTATTGATGTGTTTATTCTGAAAACAAACCAGAAAAGATGTTAAAACATGTTTAGGTCAATTTACCTCAATATAAAAGTGAGGTCGGTGTGCTCAAAAAAGTTTGAGGCCCTTGCTTTTGTGTTTGTACTGCACATCCACCTCTCTTTGTAAGAACCAAAAGTAGTCACCCATCATGCTCGGAGTGAATTTTCCTTGGTATTGGTTTTCTATCACCTTTATATCCTGACGAAATCTCTCCCCATGCTCATCACTGACATCGCCCAGATTTGGTGAAAAAAAAATTGAGATGAGAATGTAAAAAAATGCATCTTCAGTGACATTCTGGCTCCCATGAGCTCATTTGCTTTCAGCAGGTTCTCCACAAACTCAGCGTTATTCTCTGCTCAGTGACTGGCAAGAAAATTCTGGACAATCAGTATGAATGCTCCCCATGCTGCTGATTCAGTTGGCTTCAGTTTCCTTTTGAACTCACCGTCAAGCATCAGTTCACGGACTTCAGGACCAACAAAAACACCTTTATTTTGGGAAGTGGCAAAGCTCGAACCCGCATCCTCTTGGTTATGAGTCAGCAGTTCTTACCGCTGTACTATCCAAGCGGTCATGTCAGTGTCGTACCCTAACCCGATTTCTTTTTCTTCAGTTACATCTTCTTATATAATAGGCTGTTCGTTTGTCTGTCCAGGATTTGAAATCACCTGTAGCTTGCAAACCGTTTGAACGATTGACCTGAAATTTGGTAGACATATACTACGTGACGTCTACCATCCGCTTTTGGGGTGATGATTGACCTCCAAGGTTATTCCTCTTTTTATTCTTATTTTATTTTATTGTAGAATCAACTCCCGGCAGCAATCAGCAGGGTGGCCGTGCGGCACATGTGTATGGGCACCGTTTTCAATCCTGTGGACACTTTTTGTGACTGAAGACAGAGAAGAAATTAAAATTAGTAAAAACCTTTTATTGATACATACCAGACAAGGGTAAAATGACAGAGAAATACAGTCCTAGGACACCGCACTTCATCTGCCTCGAGCGCAGATATCCTTGTTCTTTTATAGCTTTTCTAGTCTCCTGATCGTTGACCACGTAAGCAATAAAAATAGTGTCCTGACTCATTTTGTATTATTCCAATTGGTAAAGTCTTTACCCTAAAGTTATATTTTCTTGTCACACACATCATTGAAAGGAAAATTACTGAAAGTATATATGCTTTTTGTCACGTACGCAAAACACAAACAAGTTTGATCATTCTGTCCTATTTTCTGTACTTACACACATACATTTTGTTCAATTACATCATTTTATGTTTTTACACTCCTCCCTTTTTGAACAAAATGATGTCGGCAGTAGAATTAAATTGAAATGGTTGATGAAGGGGAAGGGGGGGGGGGGAAAGGGGATGGGGAGGAGAAAACGGAAGAAGCTATACGAGACATGTGCTCCTCATGTAGCATATATGCCCTTTCCATAGAGGTGGTAAAGTACTTAGATAGAGATCACCACCCATCCTTGGGTAGCCTGAGAGGGTGCGGGTAACAGTCAACAGAAAAAGTATTTTTAAGATAGCCATTTCTTGCAATGCGATGCGTGGATCCAGGCAGGCAGTCCTTCAACTTTCACGGCCTGTGGTGTGGATAGAAGAATTTGGAATGGTCCTCTCCACCTAGGCTGATGCCAGTGTTTCCTCCGAGTATCTTGAACCAGGATCCAGGTGCCCAAGGGAATTGGTAAATCCTTAGAAGGTGGGCTGGTCCTCCAGGCTTGATTAACCTGCTGGTGGACTTCCTTCAACGAGGTTCGGAGACCTGCAAGACTAGAGAGAAGATCATTGTCCACAGTATGCAAATTCACATTTCCTACAATCATGCCAATGGGCATGGGACGTCCGGTCAGAATCTCAAACGGCGATAGTCCCAGTTGTCGGTGTGTCCGTCCCCTTAGTCCCATTAAAGCTAAGGGTAGTGCATCCGGCCATGATAAATTAGTTTGTTCACATATTTTTGCAAGTTTAGCTTTTAAAGTGCCATTGCATCGTTCTACGATGCCTCTGCTTTGGGGATGGTATTTACAATAATGGTGCACATTAATTTGGAGCCAGGTGGTTAATTCATTTATAACGGAGTTCACAAAATGAGTGCCATTATCTGTTTGTAACTTTTGAGGGATACCCCATCTTGGAATAATCTCTTTAATTAGTGCTTTAGCTACTGTTTTGGCATTGTTGTGTTTTGAAGGGAAAGCCTCTACCCATCGGGAGAACACATCGACAATCACAAGACAATATCGGTACCCTTTAGACGGGGTTAGTTCAATGAAATCCATTTGGAGGTGTTCAAACGGACCCATTGGATTAGGGGTAACGGCGGGACTTACCTGGGTACCTTTTCCCACATTAAACTTTGACATATTGCACAGCGTCTGCAAAATTGCTCTGCATATGTACAGAAACCTACAGCTTCCCAATGTTTTTCAACATCTCGAACCATGGCATCTCTACCTGCGTGATCGAGGCCATGGGGGATTTTTGCCATTCCTGGGAAAGAGGCTTTTGGGAGAAAAGGTTTGTTAGTGTGTTTATGAGTCCAGACTCCATCAGAGAGGGACCTTTCTTTGGACCATTTTCTCCTTTCGATATCCGTGGCTGCACTCTGTAAAGAAACAATTTGATTATCAGGGTCCTGGTCATTTCTCTGTTGGAATAAAGAAATTGGTGTGTTATTATATGCAGCCTCTTTAGCAAAGTGGTCAGCTAATTCATTTCCTTTGCTAACAGGATCCTGTTTTCCTGTGTGAGCTTGACATTTAACAATTGCTAGCTTCGATGGTTTGGTTATAGCTTCTAAAAGGGATTCGATCAATTTCTGATGTTGGATGGGTTTGCCAGTACTGGTCTTAAATCCCCTTAGTTTCCATAGTGCTCCATGATCATGGCAGACTCCAAAAGCATACCTGGAATCCGTATAAATTGTTACGATCTTCCCTTCGGACAGCTGACATGCTCGAGTGAGTGCTACGAGTTCAGCTGCTTGTGCACTCAAGCTTGATGAAATTCGATTTGCTTCCAGCAGGCGGTCCCCTTGGACCACTGCGTAACTGGTTGAGGGTGCTCCATTTTTCAATCGCAAGGAACATCCATCCACAAAAATCATTTCTCCAGTTTCTAAAGGTGTTTCCTGTAGATCTACTCTAGGTTTTACAACCTTTGCTATTTCATCATGGCAATTATGTGGTTCTCCTTCATTGTTAATTGGGAGAAGAGTGGCTGGATTTAAAGTGGAGCATCTTTCAATTGTAACATTTGACAAAGTACAGAGTACATTCTGATAGTGTATTGCCCTAGCAGTAGTGAGATGTGAAGTTTTGGCTTGTACTAGGATAGAATGTACAGCGTGAGGCACTTTAACTGTTAGGGGGCTCATGAGAACTACATCTGTGCTTGCTAATACAGCTTCTGTTGTTGCAGCCACAGCACGAAGACACGGAGGAAGTGCTGCGGCCACTGGATCCAGTTTTTTAGAAAAATAAGCCACCGGTCTCTGTTTATCTCCATGTTGTTGCGTCAGTACTGCATTCATAAATCCCTGCTTTTCGTCCACGAACAAAGTGAATGGACGAGAATGATCAGGCAAACCAAACGCGGGCGCAGATAGAAGAGCAGTTTTTAGGTCACAGAGAGCCTTCTCAGCCTGTTCATTCCATTGGACCTGGCCAGAAAGGGGGGTGCCAGGAGTATTAGCCAATTGTTGCAACGGCTGTGCTCTTTCAGTAAAATTTAGAACCCACTGTCTGCAGTAGCCCAGAATACCTAAAACAGACATAACCTGTTGTTTTGTGACCGGTCTAGGAAGATTTTGGATGGCTGTAATGCGATCGCTAGAGAGAGCTCTTGTTCCACACGTAATGTCATGACCTAGATATTTTACAGTTGTTTTGATTAGGTGCAGCTTAACTTTAGAAACTTTATGGCCATTGTCCCCCAAAAACAGCAACAATTTCTGGGTATCTTTTGTACAATCTTCTTCCGTAGCGCTACATAGCATTATGTCATCTACATACTGTATCAATGTACTACCTCTGTCCGGCCAAAAGCCTTCTAAATTTTGGGCAAGAGCTTGTCCATATACACAAGGGGCTTCAGTGTATCCCTGAGGCATGACGGTCCATGTCCAACGGTGGTTTTGGAAAGTTAAAGCAAACCAAAATTGAGAATCAGGGTGTACAGGGATAGAAAAGAAAGCATTAGCTAGGTCAATAACGGAGAAGTACCGAGTGGAAGGAGGGATAGTAGAGAGGATAGTGGAAGGATTAGGGACAATAGGGGCCCTAGGGAAGACAGCAGAATTTACTTGTCGCAAGTCTTGTACGAAACGCCATGAACCGTCAGCCTTTTTTACAGGTAGAATGGGGGAATTGACTGGAGAGTATTCAATTGGAATAATGGCACCGCGTTTGACGAGATCGGAATGTACGGCGGAGATGCCAGCCTCTGCTTCCGGAGACAGAGGATATTGGGCACGGTGCGGGCGGAAGGAGGATTTCGGGTGGATCACCAAAGGCTCACAATGGGCTATCCTTCCATAATCATTCTTTCCCTGGGACCATAGTGAATCAGGGAGCATAGAGAGCCAAGAAGGGAAAATGGTTTGCAATGAACAAGCAAAAGAGGAAGGACGGCACAAAGCGCGATGTACTAAACAATCAGTTTGAAGCACCACTTTAGTTATTAAACGGTCAGGAGTATCAAAAATACCTGGAGTAACTTGTAACCAGTCTGTTCTTTTAAGGCATTTTTCTACCCATGGTCCTATTTCCCCCCATTTAAGAGTGCGTGATTTAGCTAAGGAAATATGAGGCACTGAGTCACCAAGATAAAATATATGTTGTGAGCATGTAAGATGAACAGAAGCAGCTGCCTTTGTGGATGAAATAAAAACACAGGAGATGTGAAGGGTTTCGGGGTGAGTACCAGAAGTAAGGAAAAATTCTAGCCAGGGGGTGTCTACTTCTATAGGGAAGTATTGGGCAGTACAGTATAAAATGTCAGGGGCCTATAAATTGGGAAAGAGACAGAGGGAAAAAGAGTGTAGGGCTTTGAGGAGAATGGTGTGTGGGGAAATATCTAAAGTCCAAGCTGCAAAAGAGGGTTTGGGGTAAGGGGCAATTTGACACAACAACTTGGGGGTAGAACAGAAAAAACCTTTGTCAGTCATAGAAATAGAAAGAGAAAGTTTTGTCATGAGATCTCTTCCTAAAAGGTTAACTGGACAGAGCTGATTTAAAAGAAAACGATGCAGTAAGGTATGTCCGCCAGGACGTGACTGGACTTGAAGAGGTTTTGATACTTGGAGAAGGTGAGGTTGTCCAGAAGCAGTAAGCACAGTAACAGTCTCGTTCGAGGCAGGGACCTTTGCCAGCGAGAGGGTAGATCGAGTGGCACCAGTGTCGATTAAGAAAATAGTCTCAGTGCCATCAACGAACAATTTCAGCAAAGGATCAGTCTCTGAATTATGGGTGAGCAAAGGTAGTTGAAAAGAGTGGATGGAGGTCCCTGCGTTTTCCTATGACCAGTATTGTTGGTCAGGGGTGTCAGAAAAAACAGGTGGAATAGGGGGAGGCGGGGGCTGTTGCTGTCTGTGACGGTACTCCCGACGAAAATGTCCAGTTTCACCACAGGCGTAGCAAGAGTAGCAATTAACATTGGGATTAAAGGGAGAGGGAATAAAAGGATTCTTATTGTGGTCAGCAGGAGGAGCTCTAAAACCACCTTGTCCTCTTCCTCGTTCTCGTCCCCTTCCTCTAAGGCCATAGCCTCGGCCTCGGTCAGGAGTATTCCTGGTATAATAGTTCATCTGTGCTGCCAATAATTTGGCATGAGAGTCCGATTCCTTCTGCTTAGTTTGTTTTTCGGCATGTTCAGCATGTCGTTTGACTTCATCAAACGCGGCACTTTCCCACCCAATACAGGAAGTGCGGACCTTGTTTTGTATATCAAGGTGCAAACCGGAAACAAAAGGTGGAACTACAGCTCGGGTGCGGTCATCAACATTTTCCAAGCCCGAGTGATTAGCCATAAGGTCTTGAATCCTATGTGCCCATTCATCAACCGTCTCGTCTCTCTTTTGTTTTGCAGCAGAAATATGGGACCAGTCCGTTCCTTTTTTATATTTTTCTGCAATATTTTGTCTCAACGCCTCCCATTGCGGGTTAAATTCGCCTTCTCCACGAATCCCCTGTCCTCGAGTTAAAGCTGGGTTCCATACCCATGGAACGTCATTGCGGACACCCCTGCAAACAGTGGCCCATGTGGTCCCAAGCTTTCGACGAAGTACCTGGGTCCATTCAGCAGCGTTAGGCTTATACATGCTATCTAACTGATCAAGTTGTTCAACAAATTTTAGTCCTCCTACTTCCTTTGGATCTGGAAGTGCATTCACGACATCCTTTAGTTCTTGGATGTCCCAGTTCCGATTTATCATAACTGTTGTGGGATTTTGGGGTCCGGCTGGATGGGCAGGGTTATAATGGGGATTGGGACCTTCTATTAAAGGGCAAGTAAGTAAAGGTGAAGGATTTGGAGAGAAAAAAGTTGGAGCTGGTTTGTGAGTGGAGGTTTGACTTCGAATGCGTTGGGAGACGGGGGTTTGTCTAGTACGGGGTGGGTCATCACAATGGGTAGAGGGGTCATAGTGATCGGGGGAAACTTCTGCCAGTTGTAGTGCAGGGGGGGGCAGTCGGAATGGGGGATAGAGGAGGGGATAATGGAGGTGCCTGAGGTTGGTACTGAGGAGAGGAACAAATAATAGGATAAAGGGGGTCTTTATTTGGATTATTCTTCCTTTTCCTCCCGTCTGCCTGTGGTTCCGTGCCTGTCTGAACTTTCTGTAATGTAATTAGTAATTCCTCTTTCTCCTTTTTAGCCTTTCCCTCATTTGCCCGCAACAATTCATTCTGTTTCTGTACTGCTTCTAAATTTCTGTCTTTTATTACTAATTCCCATCTATCGAACATATCCATTCGATACGGTCCACTATTATAACAACCCTGCTTATTCCTACACAGGATCTTCCTAGCTTCCTGTATTTCACTTGCATCTCCTGTCCCCTTTATCGGCCAACGCCCACCACTCTGTCTATTCCATTTCCTACATGCCTTCTTGAAATCTAAACCTGTCTTCTTTTCTACAAATTTCCTAGGAGACCCATTTTTACGGGGCGTCTGTTGAACCTCCAAAAATAATTCTTCCAGCATTAATGATTTTGATCCCCCTGTACGGCGATTAACAGGCTTACTGTTATAAGTTCCCATTATGTCCCCTTGCTCTTCCTGAGTCCTGTATTTAATTTTCCAACTATATACTGATTCGTCTAATCCCTTGTACGTATGAATCAGCGAGGTATTAAGTGTGCCACTCACTGTTCCCTTACTGTTCCCTTCTTTAGTCCCAAGGGGAGACACCCAACTATCGGTCCTGTCCCAGTTCCCAGGAGAACACGGTATTCCTATTAGTATGTAGATTTATTTATTCCGTCCTAACAGCAAACCTGCAATCTGTGCTCTTTTTCTGTTTATGTTTCCATATATATATACCACGCCGTTACTCGTCCCGTTAGCCTGTCTGCTCACATCCCCGGATTCCAGCTCAGGTGACTTCGTGTCCGATTCGGTTCAGCAGAATACTACATCAATACGTCCAGCCGAGTCTAGGATATGGGTGAGGCCAGTATCCTTTCGTCAGACCTTTCGTATGCGTCAAACTGCTTGGGTCAAGTCTCCATCACCTTAAGCAACCCGTTGAGATATGAATATAACTAGACGGTCAACAGGAAACTCGCCCTCCCGTAATTTAGAAAATAAAAAAATGTTCGGAAATTCCCCGGTGCTTA
Source organism: Erpetoichthys calabaricus (assembly GCF_900747795.2). Classification (NCBI taxonomy): domain Eukaryota; kingdom Metazoa; phylum Chordata; class Cladistia; order Polypteriformes; family Polypteridae; genus Erpetoichthys; species Erpetoichthys calabaricus. The sequence goes on from NC_041394.2 coordinate 8,949,582, forward strand.
CCCCAGCCTGGAAATATGCAAGCTCTGTCTGGAAATCCGTTCAGTCACCGTGGATGTAGCAAAGAGGAGACCAGGGGCTCCTCACGCAAGAACTCTTTCAGGACAGGGCAGTCCTAACTTTTGCCAGAGCTGCATGCTCTGCTGCCGGAGTACTCAAGTTGACGGCAGTCCGCTGGTAAGACGGATCACTGAAATAGTCTCGCTGGAGGAGTCAACCGGCCGTCTCTTGCCCCACGTCCGAGCGCCAAAAAACTGTGGACACTTTTTGTGACTGAAGACAGAGAAGAAATTAAAATTAGTAAAAACTTTTTATTGATACATACCAGACAAGGGTAAAATGACAGAGAAATACAGTCCTAGGACACCGCACTTCATCTGCCTCGAGCGCAGATATCCTTGTTCTTTTATAGCTTTTCTAGTCTCCTGATCGTTGACCACGTAAGCAATAAAAATAGCGTCCTGACTCATTTTGTATTATTCCAATTGGTAAAGTCTTTACCCTAAAGGTATATTTTCTTGTCACACACATCATTGAAAGGAAAATTACTGAAAGTATATATGCTTTTTGTCATGTACGCAAAATACAAACAAGTTTGATCATTCTGTCCTATTTTCTGTACTTACACACATACATTTTGTTCAGTTACATCATTTTATGTTTTTACAATCCCTTCCACCTTCGCCATCACTTCTCCTATATCTTCATATCTTAAATCATTCTTGAGGCATATTGAACACTTAAGTGCCAGCTTAAGTGAAAAATTAAGGAAACGTGCTAAGTAATTGCAACACGAACACTGACTTAACGTGAAAAGAAGAGAAGAAGTGGGCCGCTAGGGTGGAGAAAAGAAGAACTGCTCAGGAAGCAGCAAGCGTATCAACCTCTTAGCAAACGAATGGTAAACGTACAGAGAAAGAGGAGGAAAACTAGGAATGCTCAAGTCCAAGTGTATTCACTGCACGTTATCGTGCAGTGCGCTGCTACTTGTTTTTGAATAAAAGCGCACTTGATCTGTTATACTTGTACCTTTTATGAAAGTACTTATTTGATATTTGGACTTAGGTCTTCACATTTATATAAAATTTGTCATTAGTACTATAACATGAAAAAAGTTTCTGTTTCAGATATGTGCTCAACATTTCTTGCCTCACATTTCCTGTCATCCTATATTTACCCAAATTGTTGTAGACACAGAACACCCATGAAATCCATGTGTTCCAAATAACAATATATTATTTACCCTCTACAACTCCAGGCACCTCACATCCAGCTAAACAAGACGAGCTGGAAGAACTTTTCGTCCGAGTTGAGCTGCGGTGGTGGGAGGATGGGATAGCAGGCTACTTGCTTCTTGTGCTGATCAACTCATTTACAACACAAAAGACGCTGAATGGAGAGGTGCGAAGGATTTAAGGTAGACTTCAGGGATTCTAGTGTTAAAAGGAGTTGCTTGACATCTTTTTAAGTGCCTTAGAAAGTCAGTCAGTCATTGTCCAACCCGCTATATCCTAACACAGGGTCACGGGGGTCTGCTGGAGCCAATCCCAGCCAGCACAGGGCACAAGGCAGAAACAAATCCCGGGCAGGGCGTCACCTTAGACAGGCACTATTATTTTACAGGTCACTGCTTTTGTTTTTAATGTGGCCTGCCTGCTTGCTTTTCACTTGCCTTGTTTTTTAAAGACCAAGAACGCTGTGTTTTTGAGGGAACTGAAGAAACAATTTTTTACTTTGGGACATGACGGTTCTGCCGGGCCTTTTGACTGATCAAAGTCTAAACGAGTTTTTGGAAAAACCTTCAATTCCCCCCAGCTTAAAGGAAACTAAGTAAACTTGCACACTAGTGCATAAACACTTTACACATATAAACATTTTAGCATGTAAATTTATATATTAAGGCTTATGAACATTTCAGATGATCAGATTAAAGCAAGCTGTACTGTGTTAGCTAGGGTGAATTATACAAAAGTCATATATATATACAGGGGTCAGCCCCTGTATTGGTAGGCCAGACCGTATGTGGCTGCATGTCACTGGCTGATGACGCAGCTGCCTTTGCTCTCAGGCTGTAACATTGTAAGTAAGTAAGTTAATGAACTTTATTGTCATTCATGCCATACAAGACAACATACAGACATTACAAACATTTCACTTCTTACACAGAAAGTAGGTAAGACAGAGTAAGACAGCACAAGGCGGCACAGTACAAACAATAAAAACAAAAGATATATATAAATGTAAGCCAGTCAGTGGGTGAAATATAATATGAAAGAAAATATTGCACATCGTTTCACAGTGATTGTGATATTGCACTATATGGATACAATATTTATACATAATATATACAATGTATACAATGTAACACTGTACGATATTACAATACAATATTGTGGTAATAAAGTGCACAGTAAGTAAGAGAGCAAAAGGTCAAAGGTTATTTAACACTAGAATTACCAGAGCCTACGAAAAAACTCGTAAATCCGTCCCACCTTAAATCGCGTCTTAAATCCGTTTGCACCTCTCCGCCAGAATCCTTTGTCATCTAAATGTGCTGATAAAGCTACTAGCAGCCAGCTATTCCATCCCCCCACCGACTTAGAATGAACTTCTCTCCTAGCTCAAGCCTTGCCTTGATTTGATTACCTGGGATTGAAGTGGAGTTTTACAGTGGAAATAATTCTAGCGTTATTTGGAATACACGCATTTCATGTGTGTTCCATTTCTATAGTTGGCTGTGCAAACACATTTTTAAAACAGAAACGTTTTTCATATTCTAATAGTAAATGACAAAATGTAGGCATAAACTATATAACGTATGAAGCCTGAAGTCCATATATCAAAGAAACACTTTCACAAAAGGTACAAATAAAAGAACACGTGCGCCTTCATGCAAAAAAAAAAAAAAAAAAAAAGCCGCGTTAACATGCCACATTGACTTTCTTACTACAACCGCCGTGGTGGCGTAATGGTATCAGCCCCTGACTGGGAATCAGAGGGTGGCGAGTTCGATTCCGCACGGCTCCACTTCGAAAAATTAACTGATCTTATTCTTACAATTTTAGAATAACAATATAAATTTGATTTCAGTCTGTAACAGGCGGTGAAACTTATGATACTGGTAAAGGTTAGCTTTTTTTTTTTTAATTCACTTTTCATTCTCGCAGTCACATTCAGAATCAATCCATACAACCCCATCTGACACAGCTGGTTTCACATAAATAAAAGTGCACTTTTATTCAAGACTATAACCGAAGAATAAAGAAAGCAAGTTACAGTTGGTGGTTGATACAACAGCTTGCGTGGTGCAATGTTAAGAACTGCTGATTTCCGATCCGTGCTATATAAAATCATCACATTCAAATATTAACAGTTCCCACACACCCAAGGTCCGCCATTCCTACATTTACAACATGTGTACTTGTTGCAGTGTACACACCTCTCTGTGCTATGGTTCTTATTACAGTGAATGAGCACCTGACACTGTACTTTCTTCCCTGGGGGAAGCTGAGGTCTTAGAACGGAAGTTTGTTGATGCTGTATCATCTTTTCTTTTTCCATCGCCTTTTCCTGTAAGAAGCGACAACGAAGTTCCTCTGCAAGGTGAGCCATGAACACTCTTCTTTCCTCAGCGGACCCCGTGCATGCCTTATACAGTACGTGTGCGTTCATCGCTGCTAGGTCAAGGATGTTGTACAACACAGCAACCGGCCACCTGCGTGTTCCTGTGCGCACTGAACAAGCACGCGCCGTCTGGTCCATGATGTCAACGCCACGCTGGGGAAAAAAGAAAGACAAATATATGTGACATTTTGAAGAAATCATTTTATCACCAGAAGAGCACCAGAATACTTCGTCACACTAATATTTTTTTCATTAGCATACCTTCATGTGGTTGTAGTCTGTGACCGTGTTTGTTTTTTTTTTTTTATCTTGCCCAATCTCCACATCATGGTGCATTGTGCTGAGAATGCAGACAGACTTCATCTTTTTGGGCACATACACTGTCAGCATGGCACTGGGAGATCTAAACACCAGCGTGGAGAATTGTTCGTGTACTGAACTGACTTTAGCTGCAGGTGGAAGTTCCCGTCGCACTTTATTCATGGTGCCAAGCAGAGCTGTATTGCGGTGCAGCAGTCTATTAGCCAGCGAAAGTGACGTGAAGAAGTTGTCTGTTGTTACGGTTCTGCCTTTGTCCAGAAATGGCTCCATAAGCTTTATGACCACAGACTCGGAAAGTCTTTCTCCCGTGGGACGACTGGGATCTTTTCCTAAATAAGGAGTGGCATTGCACATGTACTTTGTCTCCAAATCTGCCGCAATCCAAAAAGGCAGAACCGTAACAACAGACAACTTCTTCACGTCACTTTCGCTGGCTAATAGACTGCTGCACCGCAATACAACTCTGCTTGGCACCATGAATAAAGTGCGACGGGAACTTCCACCTGCAGCTAAAGTCAGTTCAGTACACGAACAATTCTCCAGGCTGGTGTTTAGATCTCCCAGTGCCATGCTGACAGTGTATGTACCTAGCAGCGATGAACGCACACGTACTGTATAAGGCATGCACGGGGTCCGCTGAGGAAAGAAGAGTGTTCATGGCTCACCTTGCAGAGGAACTTCGTCGTCGCTTCTTACAGGAAAAGGCGATGGAAAAAGAAAAGATGATACAGTGTCAACAAACTTCCGTTCTAAGACCTCAGCTTCCCCCAGGGAAGAAAGTACAGTGTCAGGTGCTCATTCACTGTAATAGGAACCATAGCACAGAGAGGTGTGTACACTGCAACAAGTACACATGTTGTAAATGTAGGAATGGCGGACCTTGGGTGTGTGGGAACTGTTAATATTTGAATGTGATGATTTTATATAGCACGGATCGGAAATCAGCAGTTCTTAACATTGCACCACGCAAGCTGTTGTATCAACCACCAACTGTAACTTGCTTTCTTTATTCTTCGGTTATAGTCTTGAATAAAAGTGCACTTTTATTTATGTGAAACCAGCTGTGTCAGATGGGGTTGTATGGATTGATTCTGAATGCGACTGCGAGAATGAAAAGTGAATTAAAAAAAAAAAAAAAAGCTAACCTTTACCAGTATCATAAGTTACACCGGCTGTTACAGACGGAAATCAAATTTATATTGTTATTCTAAAATTGTAAGAATAACAGCAGTTAATGTCTCAAAGTGGAGCCGTGCGGAATCGAACTCGCCACCCTCTGATTCCCAGTCAGGGGCTGATACCATTACGCCACCACGGCGGTTGTAGTAAGAAAGTCAATGTGGCATGCTAACGCGGCTTTTTTTTTTTTTTTTTTTTTGCATGAAGGCGCACGTGTTCTTTTATTTGTACCTTTTGTGAAAGTGTTTCTTTGATATATGGACTTCAGGCTTCATACGTTATATAGTTTATGCCTACATTTTGTCATTTACTATTAGAATATGAAAAACGTTTCTGTTTTAAAAATGTGTTTGCACAGCCAACTATAGAAATGGAACACACATGAAATGCGTGTATTCCAAATAACGCTAGAATTATTTCCACTGTAAAACTCCACTTCAATCCCAGGTAATCAAATCAAGGCAAGGCTTGAGCTAGGAGAGAAGTTCATTCTAAGTCGGTGGGGGGATGGAATAGCTGGCTGCTAGTAGCTTTATCAGCACATTTAGATGACAAAGGATTCTGGCGGAGAGGTGCAAACGGATTTAAGACGCGATTTAAGGTGGGACGGATTTACGAGTTTTTTCGTAGGCTCTGGTAATTCTAGTGTTAACTGAGTTTAGTATTCTGATGGCCTGGGGGAAGAAGCTCCTGTTAAATCTGGTTGTTCTTCAGTGTTTACTGCGGTAACATTTTCCAGAGGGCAGAATTTCAAACAGCCCATGTGCCGGGTGTGTGGGATCTTTTATGATCTTAATGGATCTGCTCTGGCAATGTGAGTAGTGTAATTCATAAACAGATGGGAGTGAGGACCCAATGATTTTCTCTGCTGTCCTCACCACTCTTCGAAGTATCCTCTGTTCAGCGACAGTGCAGCTACCATACCAAACTGAGATGCTGCTGGTCAATATACTTTCTATAGTGTCTCTGTAGAAAGTTGTGAGGACAGGAGAGGGAAGGTTTGCTCTTTTCAGCCTTCGGAGAAAATGAAGTCGCTGTTGTGCCCTCTTGACAAGAGAAGTGGTATTTGTGGTCCATGTCAGGTCATCTGTAATGTACACTCCTAGAAACTTGGTGCTTCTCACTGACTCCACACTGTTTCCATGGATTGTAAGTGGCCAGTGTGGTATGTGCTTTCTCCTGAAGTCAATGATTGGCCTGTATACATACTTTCTAGATAGCATTTAAGTTCCAATGTCAATGCTTCCTCATGAGTCAATATATTAATTAATCAAGGTAAAACAACATGTCCTATCTCATCTGGCTTTGAACAATATAAAAATTTAATGGTTTATTAATAAAGGCTTTAGCAGTGTCCATGATGACTTAAGGCCACTTGCCTGCTTCCATCTCCAGCAGCTTAGCTCTTATCAGTAAAGCTGTGTACTGCGCTTACTAGAACAGCTGCCTCTGATTTTAGTCTTACTAGATGTTGGTGCGGGGCGGCATGGTGGCGCAGTGGGTAGCGCTGCTGCCTCGCAGTTGGGAGACCTGGGGACCTGGGTTTGCTTCCCGGGTCCTCCCTGCGTGGAGTTGGCATGCTCTCCCCGTGTCTGTGTGGGTTTCCTCCGGGCGCTCCGGTTTCCTCCCACGGTCCAAAGACATGCAGGTTAGGTGGATTGGCGTTTCTAAATTGGCCCTAGTGTTTGCTTGGTGTGTGGGTGTGTTTATGTGTGTCCTGCAGTGGGTTGGCACCCTGCCCAGGATTGGTTCCTGCCTTGTGCCCTGTGTTGGCTGGGATTGGCTCCAGCAGACCCCCGTGACCCTGTGTTCGGATTCAGCGGGTTGGAAACTGGATGGATCGATGGATGGATAGATGTTGGTGCAACAAGCAAGTATTATTTGAAGAGTTCAGTTTTTCATATGTGGGTCATCTTGGTTCCAGCTTAATGATGAAAGTCTCCAATTTTTATTAGCTCAAGACTGGAAATATGAGAAATGCAACACATGATCAGATGATGGTCAGACAGCAAATACAACCTTCGAGTTCTAATAATTGTTATCAAAAAATTGATGATTATTAGGGGAAAGAAGTTTACAAGTTGAGGAAATTGTTATGAAAACAGGTACAGTACAAGGTCATTATTACGATGAATAACATGTGAAGTGAATGACGAGAATTATGTACGAAATGGGGATGTTTTGTGATTAGAATTGAAATAAAAATGAACCGCGCCCAATTAACTGGGCTCACTTCATGAACTGAGACAGCTACAAACCAAGAGTGACGGTCCTACCTACAACCACACGCTCATTCAGGAAGTGGTCCCCTGAAGCAGAGCAGGCTCTGAGGGACTGCTTTGGAACTACGGACTGGGATATCTTGCAGGGATCACATAGTGAGAACATTGAGAAAGTTGTTGACTGCACTACTGACTACATCAACTTCTGTATGGACATTGTAGTTCCAGTAAGAACAGTACACTGCTATGCTAACAACAAGCCATGGATTACAAGTGACATCAAGGACCTTTTGAACCAGAAGAAAAGGGCTTTTAAATGCGGTGATCAGCATGAGCTCAAGCGTGTGCAGAAGGAACTCAGAGTCCAGCTCAGGGTGGCGAAGGAGCAGTACAGGAGAAAGCTGGAGCAGAAGTTGCAGAATGCATGAAGGAAGTGTGGGATGGGATGAAGATCATCACTGGCTGCAGCTTGAAACGAGGTGCCACCATCGAGAGAGACGTGAAGAGAGCAAACCAAATGAACAGCTTCTTTAACAGGTTTAACCACCCTAACCCACTCTCACCTCGGAGTACTGCACCCTCCACCCACCCTTCTGCTGATCCCTACCCACAATTACAGCAGCGCAGGTGAGCAAAGAGCTGAGGAGACTTCGTGCCAGCATAGCAACGGGTCCAGATGGAGTATCGCCATGACTGTCGAAGGCCTGTGCACTGGAGCTGGGGAGTCCTCTACAGCGCATCTTCAACCTAAGCCTGGAACATGGGAGAGTCCAGAGGCTTTGGAAAACATCTTGTATCACCCCAGTCCCAAAGGTATCATGTCCTAGTGAGCTGAACGACTTCCGGCCTGTCGCTCTGACGTCACATGTGATGAAGACCATGGAGTGGCTGCTGCTTCACCACCTGAGGCCAAAGGTACGCCACGCCCTCGACCCTCTGCAGTTTGCATACCAGGAGAAGGTGGGAGCGGAGGATGCCATCATCTACATGCTACACCGATCCCTCTCCCACTTGGACAGAGGCAGTGGTGCTGTAAGAATTATGTTTGTAGACTTCTCTAGCGCCTTCAACACCATCCAACCTCTGCTCCTTAGGGACAAGCTGACAGAGATGGGAGTAGATTCATACCTAGTGGCATGGATCATGGACTATCTTACAAACAGACCTCAGTATGTGTGTCTCGAGAACTGAGACATTGTGACATTGTGGTCAGCAACACAGGAGCGCCGCAGGAGACTGTACTTTCTCTGGTCCTGTTCAGTCTATATACATTGGACTTCCAATACAACTCGGAGTCCTGCTACGTGCAAAGGTTCGCTTACGACACTGCTATTTTGTGGGCTACATCAGGACTGGGCAGGAGGAGGAGTATAGGAACCTAATCAAGGACTTTGTTAAATGGTGCGACTCAAACCACCTACACCTGAACACCAGCAAAACCAAGGAGCTGGTGGTGGATTTTAGGAGGCCCAGGCCCCTCATGGACCCCGTGATCATCAGAGGTGACTGTGTGCAGATGGTGCAGACCTATAAATACCTGGGAGTGCAGCTGGATGATAAATTGGACTGGACTGCCAATACTGATGCTCTGTGCAAGAGAGGACAGAGCCGACTATACTTCCTTAGGAGGCTGGCGTCCTTCAACATCTGCAATAAGATGCTGCAGATGTTCTATCAGACGGTTGTGGCGAGTGCCCTCCTCTACGCAGTGGTGCGCTGGGGAAGCAGCATTAACCCTTTAACCGCCCTCTGCCGGATATATCCGGCATCGTAGCTTTATTGCTGACGCCTTACTGCCTTACTGACTTCAAGTGAGGTTTTGCAGGCGATTTTGGACAATAATTCTGATCATGATTGTAGCAGTTCTGAAGAAGATTTTAGCGACAATGATGATCAGCAACGTGCGCTGCATTATACTGTGAATGACGGCGCATCGGATGATGGAGATGAGTGGGTGTATCCCCAGCATCTCAACTGGACTGCTGCCCGTTATCTGAGCCAGATATGAAAGATCCAAACCGTGACCGCTTGTTCAAGCTACGTCCTTTGATTGACCATTTATTTGAAACATTTAAGCAGGTATTTCAGCAGGTAAATACTGCTTGAATAAATGTAAAGTAAAAAAACGAAAATTGTTCAGATTTCTCCTGGCATGGGGAATATTTAGGGAGTTGGCGGTTAAAAGGTTAAGAAGAAGGACGCCTCACGCCTGGACAAACTGGTGAGGAAGGCAGGCTCTATTGTAGGCATGAAGCTGGACAGTTTGACATCTGCGGCAGAGCAATGGGCGCTGAGCAGACTCCTGTCAATCATGGAGAATCCACTGCATCCACTGAACAGGATCATCTCCAGACAGAGGAGCAGCTTCAGCGACACACTGCTGTCACCGTCCTGCTCCACTGACAGACTGAGGAGATTGTTCCTCCCCCACACTATGCCACTCTTCAATTCCACCCGGGGGGGGGTAAACGTTAACATTATACAAAGTTATTGTCTGTTTTTACCTACATTGTTATCACTCTTTAATTTAATATTGTCTTTATCAGTATGCTGCTGCTGGAGTATGTGAATTTCCCCTTGGGATTAATAAAGTATCTATCTATCTATCTATCTATCTATCTATCTATCTATCTATCTATCTATCTATCTATCTATCTATCTATCTATCTATCTATCTATCTATCTATCTATCTATCTATCTATCTATCTATCTATCTATCTACTATATAGTGCCTTTCATTTCTATCTATCTATGTATTATATAGTGTCTTTTTCATCTATCTATCTATCTATCTATCTATCTATCTATCTATCTATCTATCTATCTATCTATCTATCTATCTATCTATCTATCTATCTATCTATCTATCTATCTATCTATTATATAGTGCCTTTCACATCTATCTATCTATCTATCTATCTATCTATCTATCTATCTATCTATCTATCTATCTATCTATCTATCTATCTATCTATCTATCTATCTATCTATCTATCTATCTATCTATCTATCTATCTATCTATCTTTATGTGCTCTGCAGTTGTTTCCTATGCTATGTAATAAAGTCTAAATTCTGACTGCCTTTCTGAAGACTCTGCTCATTTTTTACTGAAGATTTCTCCACAACAACAGATGACAGGGAAGCATCGAGAAAAACAGAAAGTCTTTTATATGGTGTTTATTGATTTGGAGAGGGCTTATGATGGAGGGCCACATTAAGAGTTCTAGAGGGGCAATAGAGAGAAGCAGACCAAAGAAGTGTGTGAGGTTTGTCCTTATATGAGGGAGTGAGGACTCGGATTAGAAGCAGTGTTGTGGTGACAGATGAGATCCCATTTAGAGGAGGTCTGCACTGGGGTCTTCTTAAAGTCCTTACCTCTTTGAGGGTGCAGGAAGTGGAGAGGAAGTTGGAAGAATGGAGAAGGGCTTTGCAAGATAGAGGGTTGAAGATAAATAGGAAGAAGAAGAATATGTGAAGTTTAATGATAACCAGGATTCAGAAATTAGCATGCAAGGAAAGCTATTGAAAAAAGTGGATACTTTTTAATATCTAGGATCGAAGGTAGCCCAAGATGGAAAATGAGATGTAAAGATAACCAATAGAGGGCAGTGTGGGTGGAAAAAGTGGAAGAACATATCTGGGGTGTTGTGTGATTTCAAGTATTAAGGAGAAGGTTAAAGCTGAGGTGTATACAACAGTTATAAGACCAGCAATGATGGATGGAGCTGAGACACAGATAGTAAAGGGAGCGTAGCAGGAGAAGAAGTTAGATGTGGCCAAATTAGAATATGGAGATGTGGATGTGTTGAGAGACAAAAAGGACAGAATAAGAAATGAGCCAATCAGAAGTTCAACTAAAAGTGCAAGAGACATCTAAGAAAGTACAGGAAAGGAGGTTGAAGTGGTGTGGACATGTGATGAGGAGAGACAATGAAGATGAGGGCAAAAGAATGATGGGAATGGAAGTCCAGGGGAAGAGAAAGTGAAGGAGGACAAAGAGGAGGTGGATGGAATGAAGTAAAAGAAGATCTGAAGGAAAAGGCCTTGACTGGTGAGAAGGAGCAGGACTGAGAGGTATGGAGAAGGTTGATCAAGCACGTCGACCCCATCACGAAGGGGAAAAAGAGGAAGAGGAATAAGAATTAAAAGCTCATGCAATGCAATGATAAAGTATTCAGACACCATCACTTTATGTACACTTAATTGTCTTGTAGACTTAATCTTAAATTGGTATTGTTTACATTTTCGCCCAACATTGTACACTTAATAACCCATAATGACAAAGTGAAAACATATTTTTGGAAAAGTTTGTAAATTTATTACAAATCAAAGAGTGGCATTTCTCGTCCCTGTAAATATTCAGACTCTTTGCTGTGAGACTCTGTATTGTGCTCAGGTGCCTCCTGTTTGCTTTAATCCTCCTTGAAACATGTCCAGAACTTCATTGGAGTCCAACCAAATTGAAGGACACATGTGTTCCTGTGTATAGAAGGTCCCACAATTCACTCTGCATGTCAGAACAAAAACCGAGCCATGAAGTCCAAGGAATGCTCTTTAGATCTCCACCATCACATTGTGTGATCATGGCAAGGAGATAAAGCCATTTCTACAGCTTTGAGTATTCCCAGGAACCCCATAGCTTCAATAATTGTGAAACTGAAGTTTGGAACCACCAGGACACTTCCTAGAGTTGGCCATCTGTCCAAATTGAGAAAACTGGAAAAGAAGGGCTTTGGTCAGAGAGGTGACCAAGAACGCAGTGATCACTTTTAGAAGTACACTCTGCTGAGATGGGAGATCCAGTTGGAAGGAGCAGGACTCGTGATAGAGTATCAAGACAGCTTCATTGTATATGATGGCTTACTCTGGAGTTTGCTGAACAGCATTTAAAGGACTCTGACAGCATGAGGAGGAAGATTCTCTGGTTTGGTGGGATGAAAGTTGAAGTCTTTGGGATGAAATCCACGCACTATGTCTTTTGAGGATAAGGCACTGCTCATCACCTGCCTAATACCATCCGTACGGTGAAGCACGGTGGTTTGCAGCATCATGCTATGGTGGTGCTTCTCAGCAGTAGGGACAGAGAGAGACTGGTAAGAATTGAGGGAAGGATGAATAAAACAAAAATAGAAAGATTCTTTAACAAAGTGACCTCACACTGGGGTGCTGCTTCACCTTTTTAGCTCAACAATGACCTGAAGCATAAAGCCAGGACAGTACTGGAGTGGCTTCAGCACAAGTCTCCACAAGACCGTCCTTGAGTGGTCCACCCAAAGGCCAGACTTAAACATGGGCGGAGAGACCCAAAGATGGCAGCTTGCTTCTTCTTAGAGATTGAGAAGATCTGCCAGAATGAATGGGAATGACTGCCCAAATCTAGGTGTGCAAAGATGGTTGAGACTTAACCTAAGAAGGTGCCAAAGGGGGCTTCTGAATTAAGGATCTGAACAGAGATTTTAAGTTTTGATACATTTGAAAAGATGCTTTCACGTTATCATTATGGGCGTTAACTAGGAAAAGAAAATCCGAGCACATTTCTCCAGTTTTGATGTCACTACACTGGTTACCTGTGTCATTCAGGATTGACTTTAAAATTCTGCTTATGGTTTACAAAGCCTTAAATAATCTCGCTCCATCTTATATATCGGAATGTCTGACATCTTATATTCCAAATCGTAACCTCAGATCCTCAAATGAGTGTCTCCTTAGAATTCCAAGAGCAAAACTTAAAAGAAGTGGTGAGGCGGGGGGCCTTCTGCTGTTATGCACCTCAAATCTGGAATAGCCTGTCAGTAGGAATTCGCCAGGCTGATACAGTGGAGCACTTTAAACAACTGCTGAAAACACATTAGTGTAACATGGCCTTCTCATAACTTCATTTTAATTTAATCCTGATGCTCTGCATATTCAATTAATTATCATTACTATTCATGGTGGCTTCAAAATCCGTACTAACCCCTACTCTCTTCAGTTTCTTTTTCTGGTTTCTTTGTGGTTGCGGCTTGTGCCACCACCATCTACTCAAAGCTCCATGATGTTCCAACACTGAAGGATTAAAAGCCAGAAGTCTGCATGACCATCATCATCAAGTCCTTCAGTGAGAACCTTAAATACAAAGAGGACTATTTCATTTATGTGAGGTAGAATGCCCAGAGGGGACTGGGTGGTCTCGTGGCCTGGAACCCCTGCAGATTTTGTTTTTTTCTCCAGCCGTCTGGAGTTTTTTGTTTTTTCTGTCCCCCCTGGCCATCGGACCTTACTCTTATTCTATGTTAACTATCCATCCATCCATTTTCCAACCCGTTGAATCCGAACACAGGGTCACGGGGGTCTGCTGGAGCCAATCCCAGCCAACACAGGGCACAAGGCAGGGAACCAATCCCAGGCAGGGTGCCAACCCACCACAGGACACACACAAACACCAAGCACACACTAGGGCCAATTTAGAATCGCCAATGCACCAAACCTGCATGTCTTTGGACTGTGGGAGGAAACCGGAGTGCCTGGAGGAAACCCACGCAGACACGGGGAGAACATGCAAACTCCACGCAGGGAGGACCCGGGAAGCGAACCCAGGTCTCCTAACTGCGAGGCAGCAGCGCTACCACTGCGCCACCGTTCCGCCCTCTATGTTAACTAATGTTGTCTTATTTTAATTTCTTACTTTGTCTTTTATGTTTCTTTTCTTCATTATGTAAAGCGCTTTGAGCTACTTTTTTGTATGAAAATGTGCTATAGAAATAAATGGTGTTGTAGTTGTTGAGTGTGGAATAATGGATGGAAAAGGCAAATGTATCCATTGAAAAGTCAAACCTGAAACACAATAAAATGTGCCAAAAGTGAAGGGTTCTGAATACTTACTGTAAATGTCCAAAATGTGACTTAAGTCACACACGTGCACTTGGGAGACAGTTTATGGGCTTGAGTACATGTATGTTCCCGCCAGACCAGGGGTTGGCGCTGCCCTCTAACTCTTTCTCCCCTTTCCCTGCATACCAGCCGAAGAACCTTCGTCCTAAAGCCACTTCCAGTCCTCAGAAGACGGCCAACATCACTTCCTTTTCCGGCCATCAAGATCCCACCTCCTTCTGATGTCATCTCCGTTTCCCACAATTCCATCCTCCCATTAACATCACTTCCCATCTACCAGCTATATATGGCAGCCATTTCCCTTTTTTCCCTCAGTTCTGTTTTTGAGCTCACGTCTCTAAAGACCTACCTAACCAACATTTTTTCAAGTATACCGGTGGGGGTCTCTAGACCTTTCACTTTGTGGTGTGTGTTCTTTTACCCCTGAAAAGCAAATCTGTAGATAAAGAACAAACAAACTGTGACTGTGCTTTACTAATAAACTGCGGAGATTTATAGGCTGAGATTCTGCTGTTCCTGTTTGACTGGCGATGAGTTGCATGGAAACCTCAATGAAGTCAAAGACTTTTAGATAGATAGATAGATAGATAGATAGATAGATAGATAGATAGATAGATAGATAGATAGATAGATAGATAGATAGATAGATAGATAGATAGATAGATAGATACTTTATTAATCCCAATGGGAAATTCACATTCTCCAGCAGCAGCATACTGATACAATAAATAATATTAAATTAAAGAATGATAACAATGCAGGTGAAAAACAGACAATAACTTTGTATATGTTAAATGTTAATGTTTACCCCCCCCGGGTAGAATTGAAGAGTCACATAGTGTGATGGATGAGCGATCTCCTCAATCTGTCAGTGGAGCAGGACAGTGACAGCAGTCTGTCGCTGAAGCTGCTCTTCTGTCTGGAGATGATACTGTTCAGTGGATGCAGTGGATTCTCCATGATTGACAGGAGTCTGCTCAGCGCCCATCGCTCTGCCACAGATGTTAAACTGTCCAGCTCCATGCCAACATTAGAGCCTGCCTTCCTCACCAGTTTGTCCAGGCGTGAGGCGTCTTTCCTCTTAATGCTGCCTCCCCAGCACACCACCGCGTAGAAGAGGGCACTCGCCACAACTGTCTGATAGAACATCTGCAGCATCTTATTGCAGATGTTGAAGGACGTCAGCCTTCTAAGGAAGTATAGTCGGCTATGTCCTCTCTTGCACAGAGCATCAGTATTGGCAGTCCAGTCTAATTTATCATCCAGCTGCACTCCCAGGTATTTATAGGTCTGCACCCTCTGCACACAGTCACCTCTGATGATCACGGGGTCCGTGAGGGGTCTGGGCCTCCTAAAATCCACCACCAGCTCCTTGGTTTTGCTGGTGTTCAGGTGTAGGAGTTTGAGTCGCACCATTTAACAAAGTCATTGATTAGGTCCCTGTACTCCTCCTCCAGCCCATTCCTGATGCAGCCCACGATAGCAGTGTCATCAGTGAACTTTTGCATATGGCAGGACTCCGAGTTGTATTGGAAGTCCATTGTATATAGGCTGAACAGGACTGGAGAAAGTACAGTCCCCTGCGGCGCTCCTGTGTTGCTGACCACAATGTCACAATATCTCAGTTCCCGAGACGCACATACTGAGGTCTGTTTGTAAGATAGTCCATGATCCATGCCACTAGGTATGAATCTACTCCCATCTCTGTCAGCTTGTCCCTAAGGAGCAGAGGTTGGATGGTGTTGAAGGCGCTAGAGAAGCCTAGAAACATAATTCTTACAGCACCACTGCCTCTGTCCAAGTGGGTGAGGGATCGGTGTAGCATATAGATGATGGCATCCTCCGCTCCCACCTTCCCCTGGTATGCAAACTGCAGAGGGTCAAGGGCATGTTGAACCTGTGGCCTAAGGTGGTGAAGCAGCAGCCTCTCCATGGTCTTTCCAAAGCCTCTGGACTCTCCTCTGTTCCAGGCTCAGGTTGAAGATGTGCTGTAGAGGACCCCCCAGCTCTGATGCACAGACCTTCACCAGTCGTGGCGATACTCCATCTGGACCCGCTGCTTTGCTGGCACGAAGTCTCCTCAGCTCTCTGCTCACTTGCGCTGTTGTAATTATAGGTGGGGATGTCTCTCCTATGCTGGTATCAGCAGAAGGATGTGTGGAGGGTGCAGTACTCCAAGGTGAGAGTGAGAGTGGGTTAGGGTGGTCAAACCTGTTAAAGAAGTTGCTCATCTGGTTTGCTCTCTCCACATCTCTCTCGATGGTGAAACCCCGCTTCGAGCTGCAGCCAGTGATGATCTTCATCCCATCCCATACTTCCTTCATGCTGTTATTCTGGAACTTCTGCTCCAGCTTTCTCCTGTACTGCTCCTTCGCCGCCCTGAGCTGGACTCGGAGTTCCTTCTGCACGCACTTGAGCTCATGCTGATCACCATCTTTAAAGGCCCTTTTCTTCTGGTTCAAAAGGCCCTTGATGTCACTTGTAATCCATGGCTTGTTGTTAGCATAGCAGCGTACAGTTCTTACTGGAACTACAATGTCCATACAGAAGTTGATGTAGTCAGTAGTGCAGTCAACAACTTCCTCAATGTTCTCACTATGTGATCCCTGCAGGATATCCCAGTCTGTAGTTCCAAAACATTCTTTCAGAGTATTCTCAGCCTCCGGGGTCCACTTCCTGAATGATCGTGTGGTTACAGGTAGGACTCTCACTTTTGGTTTATAGTGAGGCTGAAACAGAACTGTGTTTTCTGTGTTGTCTGAGCGTCCATGTCTTATGCACCTTATGAGAGCTTACCTGCAGATTTCCCCCACAGTGTTCAGTGTATTTAGACAGAAATGCCACCCGGCGTCTCTGCAGATGATATAAGCTGTGGCCTGCAGGGGGCGATCCTGCCTCCCAATCCCAACACAGACAGGCGCAGGACACAAGTTCAGCACCCATGTTTTATTTTTTTCTTTTTCCACGTGGGAAATGACTTCCGCCCGTTTCCCACCTGCACAACACAGTTCACACCAATGCACAAAACACTTTCTTTTCTTTCTCTTCCTCTCTCTCACCTCCACACCTCCTCCAGCAATCTTCATCCACCTTCTCCTGACCCTGGCTCCCGGAATAGTGGCGGCTGCATCCTTTTAGAGGGCAACAGGTGCTTGAGGACCTTCTTCCGGCAGCACTTCCGCCACAACCAAGGGCTCTATAATTCTCCAGGCGACCCCTGGCGGTGGCCGTGGGCCCAGCATGGTTGAGTTTCCATGCTCCAATCCCGTGGCACTGCTGCAAGCCAGGGAGACTGCCCTCTAGTGTTCTGGTGGAGGTAATGTCCTGGATAAGTGCTCTCCCTTGGTCCTTCCAGTATAGAGGCGTCCCAGCTGGGTAAGGGCCCCGGCTATCTGCCATACTGCACAGTTCTCACCAAGCCTCTGCTCTCGCCATCAAAGACACTGTTTGCACTCTGCACTTGGCTGATGGAGGATGATAGCAAAATTACACGAAATTCAGTAAGAGATTATGTGATATGTTTGGATGTACTGAAAGACTTCTGACACGAAGAAGTTAAAAATAAATAAATAAATAAACCCACCTGCCATCTGTGCATTTCTCTGCCTGCTAACAGAAATGTGAAGCCTCCTAAGCTTGGATGGACTTCAAATTGATTGCGGTGAACCCCTGCCCGTCCCATGACAACTGCAATCATTTTGCCGATTTAGTAACATTTCAGTGCTTTTTATCTTGTTGCAATTAAAAATGAGCTAATTAGAGCCTGCCCCTCTGTTTAGATGTGATTACTTGTCACAAATTAGGGTGCTGCCGTTCCTAACAAACAGAAGGCTGACAATATTGTTCAATGCATCATTAAGTTATCTTCACATGGGGGCAAGACAAAAAAGAGTGTGGTGCAGAAAACACAGACGTGTCTCCACCACATGGCAGAGAATGCAGTATGTGGGGCGCAGGAGTGTCCCTAACCACCTTAAAAAAAAGGGCAAGAGTCTGTGTGTCCGTCTGTGTGTCTGTCCAGTTGCTGTGTCTCTGCTCTCCAACAACTGGCGCATCACAGACATTAACACTTTCTTTGGTAATCCTGGACAGACACACTGCACTGCAAATGTTAAAGCTGAGGTCTACATTACTATGATTTCAATTCATCTGAGATGGGTACCACAGCTAGCCCACCTTAATAAAATGATTAGTGTCTGTATGCCTGTCTTTATGTCCATTCCAAAAGATAATGCAGTACAAACAGTTTAAGTAGTAAAATGCATTGCATTTGTCATTTCAACAGATGGAACACCGCAAACACTAAAACCGATTTTATGAATCCCATGTTAAATGTCATGTAACAAACACATATGTGTTGCACTTGTCATTCCAACAGATGGCACATCACAAACATTTGCAGTAATGTATGTTATTACTACAAATAAGTGTCTGTGTGTCTGTCTGGTTGCTATGTCTCTGTCATTTCCACAGATGGTGAATCACAAATGTTTCTAGTAATAAAATGCATTATATTTGTCATTCCAACAGAAGGCACATCACAAACATCTACACTGTTTTTACGTATCCCATACCAAATGGCATACAACAGAGACCTCTGCATTCCATTTGTCATTCCAACAGATGGCACATCACAAATATTTGTAGTAATGCATTTTATTGCTACATATAAGTGCCTTTGTGATGGTGTGTCTGTTTGATTTCTGTGTCTCTGACATTCCAATGGATGGTGCATCACAAATATTTTTAGTAATAAAATGCATTGCATTTGTCATTACAACAAATGACACATCAGAAACATTTGTAGTAACACATTATATTACTGCAAATAAGTGTTTGATGCATGAGGTCTGTGTGTCCATCAGTTGCTATGTCACTGTCATTCCAACAGATGGTGTATCACTAATATTAACACTTCTTTTATGAATCCCATACCAAATGACATTTAACAGAGACATACTGTATGCATTGCATTTGTCATTCCAACAAATGGCATATCACAAGCATTAACACTGCTTTTACGAATCCCATACCAAATTGAGTATGACACAAACATGTGCATTGCATTTGTCATTCCAACAGATGGTGCAAAACTGAAAAGAACCCTGATTTTATTAATCAAATGGCATATAACAAAGCATATGCCATGCATGTGTCATTCCAGTAGATGACATATCACAAACATGAACAGTTTTAATGAATCCTATACAAATTACATATAACAAAGATATACCTGTATGTATTGCACTTGTCATTCCAAGAGATGGCTCATTCCAAATATTAACACTGCTTTTATGAATCCCATACCAAATGGCATTTAACAGAGACATATGCATTGCAATTGTCATTCCAACAGATTGTGCATCACAACCATCAACACTGCTTTTATGAATCCCATACCAAATGGCATTTAACAGAGACATATGCGTTGCATTTGTCATTCCAACAGATGGTGCATCACAATCATTAGCACTGCTTTTATGAATCCCATACCAAATGGCATATAACAGAGAAACATGTGTTACAGGGTGCACTGAAAAGGTTAATGCTGTGGTCTACAGTGATTTCTTAGGTTTCAGTTTGTCTTAGATGGGTAGCACAGCTTGTTATTAATTAAAATGACAATACATTTATCCATTAGATGAAAACATTGATACAATATGCACTCATTGAGCCAATTATTAGAAACACATACACACCAGTTTATCCATGCAATTATCTAATTAGCCAATCATGTGGCAGAAGATCAATGCATACAATCATACAAATGCCACTCAAGGGCTTCAGCTAATCTTCACATCAAACACAAAAATGTAGAAAAGAATGTGATCTCAATGATTGTAAACACTGCCACACTGGCATCTTCCACTTGTCTTCTGATGGTGGCAGGATGATCTTCTCTTTGAAGAGCTGGCCTCTTGTCTAGGTAAGGAACCTGGCCTCATCCCAGGTGATGACGCCTTCCCATACATGCCATCTATCACACCGTGATACTTCAAAAGTCCCCTGATAGCTCCATACACTTCATCTACTTTTCCAGCAAATACGTCATAGCTACCTTGATGTCTTCATCACTTGAAAACTGCTGTCCATGGAGACATTTTTTCAAAACTCTTCTACTGCATGGACCCCATTTTGGACTCAGGATCTCTGTGATAGACCCAAGTCTCATCTCCAGTCACCAAACGATGAAAAAAATTCAGTTGGTCTTCACAGAGCATCTCCATGGTCTTAATTGTGTTCAGGAGCAGGTTGTTGTCAGTGCACCACGCTGTCAGCCGCTCTACTTTGTCCCTGTAGGCGGACTTATCCTCCCCAGAGATGAGCCCCACAGTAGTGGTGTTGTCTGCATATTTGACGATGGTGTTGCTGTGGTAGGCAGGGGGGCGCAGTCATGTGTGTACAGCGTGAAGAGCAGGGGGCTCAGCACACAGCCCTGAGGAGAACCGGTGCTAATGTTGGTGGCCGAGGAGATGTGTGGGCCCACCCTAACACTTTGTGTGCCGTCTGTCAGGAAGTCTTTAATCCATAGACAGGTGGAATACTGGAGTTCCAGGGCTAGCAGCTTGCCCACCAATCTGTGAGGGAGGATGATGTTAAAAGTAGAGCTAAAATCAATAAAGAGGAGACGTGCGTAGCTCCCCTGGTGCTCCAGATGAGACAGGGTAGCATGGAGAGCAGTAGAAACAGCGTCCTCAGTAGACCTGTTAGCCCTGTAAGCAAATTGGTGTGCATCAAAGGTGGGAGGGATGATGGACATGATATGACTCCGGACCAGTCTCTCAAAACACTTCATCAACAGTGGAGTGAGCGCTACTGGCCGATAGTCATTCAGGCAGGATATGGTTTTTTGGTAAAGGGGATCTAAAGGGATCTCCTTTGGATTTTTCCCTTCTTTTGTGAGAAATTTGATGACTGAACGTCACTCCAAATCTAGCATTTTCTTACATGATTGGCTTGAGGACTCTCCTGCCCTCTTGACTCTTGGGATGTTAGACTCGCACTGAGCCACAACTGTGCAGGAGTCACCTTTAGACTTGTTTCAACATGCTTGCTACTTTCTTTCAAACTCAGTTAGATAAATTATTTGAACACCCCTCATACATTTTGTTATGATGCATCCTTGTGATCAAATCATCCCAATTCATTTTCTTTTTTAAAATCTAGCAGCAAAACAGGACCCCTTTCCTAGCCATTCCAGCCATGGACTCTTCTTGGGTCTGATGTGACAAGCTTCACACACCTGGATTTGGGGATTTTCTGCCTTTCTTCTCTGAAGGTCCTCTCATGACATCCTCAAGCCATGTCGGGTTTGGATAGAGACCCTCGGTGGACAGCTATTATCAGGTCTCTTCAGAAATGTTTGTGTTTAAGTTCAAGCTCTGGCTGGGACACTGAAGAACATTCATTGAGTTGTCCCTCAGACACCCGGATACCAACAGGACTGTATGCAACTCCAACTCCCATGAAGCCCTGTGGGAGTTCAAGGCACCGCTGCCACGGCTGCCACCTAGTGTCCCGGGGGAGGTAATGCTCTGACCACACTTGTTCCCCCAGTCCTCCACAACAACAGTTCACATCAGGATTTTGTCATTATTACTATAACATGAAAAAAGTTTCTGTTTAGTTATGTGTTCAGCATTTCTTGCCTCGCATTTCCTTTCATTCTATACTTACACAGATCGTTGTAGACATGGAACACAGATGAAATAAAAGTATACTCTTTCCAGTGAATTCACAAGCATATAATATTGGATTAGACACCCTACCTTTTACCATAGCAGATCAGTTTAAATACCTAGGGGTAAATATCACAAGTAAACATAAAGCTCTTTATCAACAAAATTTTGCCGTCTGTATGGAAAAAAATTAAGCAAGACTTGTATAGATGGTCAACCCTTCATCTCACTCTAGCCAGAAGAATTAACATTGTTAAATTGAATATCCTTCCTAAACTTATTTTTTTATTTCAAAACATTCCAATATATATCAATAAATTGTTTTTTAAGCAATAAGATTCAACAATAACCTCATTCATTTGGAACTCAAAACACTTGTGTATCCAAAGAGCGACCCTACAAAGACCTCAGGCAGAAGGTGGCATGGCTTTACCTAATTTTCAGTTTTATTATTGGGCAGCAAGCATACAAGCCATAAAAACCTGGACACAAAAAAATGAACATACACAGGCTTGGTCTGCAATAGAAATAAAATCCTGTAGTACTTCTTTATACTCCCTGCTCTGCTCTCCAATAAATGCAAGTTATCGCAAATATACTAATAACCCAATTGTGCTTTACTCACTCAGAATATGGAACCAACTTAGAAAGCATTTTAAGATGGAAAATCTTTTATCGGTGGCACCTCTGCAAGAAAACCACCTCTTTCAACCCTCGCAAACATATCCAGTTTTTAATACCTGGAAAAGTTTTGGGATTAAAATGCTCAGAGATCTTTACATAGACAACATATTTGCATCTTTTCGAACAATTACGTTCCAAATTCAACCTCCCAGCTACACATTTCTTAAACTATCTTCAAATTAGAAATTTTGTTAAACAGAAACTGCCCAATTTTCCTCACCTCGTACCCTCCACCATGCTGGAAAAAATACTGCTCAATTTCGAGGAATTAGACACCATTTCCGCATCATATAAAATCTTATTAGAGTCCCTACCTTTCAAAGACCCAAGAGGACATTGGGAAGAAGATCTCTTAATCAATATATCAGAAAAGGTGTGGAAGGTAGTAAAGCAGGGAATTCACTCGAGCTCCATATGCGCAAAGCATAGAATTATTCAACTAAAAATTATATATCGAGCTCATCTGTCTCACTTAAAACTGTCCAAAATTGTTTCCAGGGCATGATCCAACCTGCGAACGCTGCAACCAAGCTCCTGCCTCACTGGGTCACATGTTCTGGGCCTGCACCAAACTAACATCATTTTGGACCAAACTTGTTAAGTGCCTCTCAGACAGCCTTGGGGTCACAATCCCTCCTAACCCACTAACAGCTGTGTTCGGTGTTCTTCCAGACGAACTTGAAGTGGAGAAGGACAAGCAAACGGTGATTGCATTCACTACACTCTTGGCACGCAGACTTATTTTGTTAAATTGGAAGAATCCTAACTCTCCTTTGATAAGTCAGTGGGAAACCGATGTTTTATATTATTTGAAATTGGAAAAAATCTAATTCTCAGTTAAAGGATCTGTACAGAATTTTTTAAAACATGTCAGGATCTAATCAATATTATTTTAGAATAAGAGAAATAACTCTTACCGCATTTAAATCCCTTCTCCATTTTTTTATTTACCTATATATATATTTCTTCCTTTCTTCTGTTTATTGTTGCCTTATTAAAAAGCCCAAAGCAATTCTCCTTTGGCTGAGCTCTCCTTCTCAGGGGTGGGGTTTGATTTGTCTTCAATTTTTTTTTGTTATAAATTGATCTGTTTATATGGAATGATTACAATAAAATTAATAAATAAAATTAAAAAAAAAAAAAAGAAATGCATGTATTCCAAATAACAACACGTTATTTACCCTTTACAACTCCAGACACCTCACAACCAGATAAAGAAACTTAATCTTGGTGAACTTCAGCTGCGTTGGTGGGGGGGATAGCAGGCTGCTTGCTGCTTGTGCCGATCGACGCATTTACAAAACAAAGACGCTGCTGACGAGGTGCGAGGGAATTTAAGGTGGCCTGGAATTACAACTTTTTTCGTAGGCGTCAGGGATTCTGTCGTTAAGGATATCTGTCCACTTTGCTCCATTCATCTTTCCCTCAACCCTGTCTAGTCTCCATGTCCCTGCCATTGAAAAACAGCCCCACAGAATGATACTACCTGCCACCACCATGCTTCACTGTTTGAATGGTATTGAACAGGTGATGAGCAAGGCCTGGTTTTTTCCACATGTGATGCTTAGAATTGAGGCCAAACAAGTCATTCTTGCTTTCATCAGACCAGAGAATCTTGTTTCTCACATTCCCAGAGTTCTTTAGGTGCCCTTTTGCAAACTCCAAGCTGGCGTTCGTGTGTTGTGTGGACACTGTACCCTAAAGCCCAGATTAGTAGCGTGTTGTAGTGATGGTTGTTCTTCACAAATTTTCTCCCATCTACTCAGTTTCTTTTGAACTCAGACAGAGTGGCCATTTGGTTCTTGATTTACCAGGACCCTTCTCAGCTTGCCTGGATGGCCAGCTCTAGGAAAAGGTGTGGTTGTTTCTAACTTTATTACGTTTAAGAATGAATCAGAATCAGATTTATTGGCATGCGTACAAGGAATTGGTGACTCTCCAATTATAAGTTACATAATTGACATACACACAGTAATTATGATGGAAGCCACTATACTCTTGAAAACCTTCAATGCAGCAGACCGTTTTTACAGACTACTCTGGCTTTGTATCTTGTTGTGAGACATGGGCTGAGTGGAGTTTGATTGGTTCATCTGATGATTTTGGTTGAAGCCCATTTGTAGCTCGTTCATGTGTGCAGCGTGCACGTGAAAATGCGATCCAATGACTGTCAAGCGGCATGCTAATCTGCAAGCACAGGCTGTTAGTTGGCTTGAATAAAAGGGAGTGGGTTAGTGTAGGGAATGGAAGGAAAAATGGATAATTTTTGTTTGTATTTGGGAAAGAGATGAGAAGTGATCACTGTTCACTTGTAGTGACCACTTGTAAACGATTCTCACTCACATATTTCACAACCTTCTCTGGTATTTCAAAGAGTGAGTGAGCAGACATTGCAGTTCCTGTTGAGCTGTACAGAAGAGAGAAGGACCTATGGCTGGTGCAGAAGTTTATGAGAGAAGCTGTACTAAAGCTTCTCATCTGTTGATTTACCACAGGAGAGCAGACAACAAATGGACGGAGACAGAGAGAGCAAGGGGGATCCAAAGGGTGGTAGCATTCGTGAGTAAGGACATATGGTGACCAACAGAGATGGCAGCTCTGTGGAGTAGGGTGACTGGGCACAGTCGCAGCTGTCTGGACCAGGGTGACAGGATGTGGTGCAAGCCCAGGTCTGTGGGTACCAGAGGAGGTGGTAGACTGGGATCCAGCGGGCTATGCTATGAGGGATAGGGAAGGATGTCAAGTAAAGTGCAAAGCAATATGGATTTTTAAATGTATTTATTTATTTATTAGAGAACCAACAGGAACAGCTGGAAAAAGGCACAATTTTACAATCACTGTGACAGGTGGCCACGGCCATTACACCCGACTAGGATGCCAGCTGGATGGAAGGACCCAGAGAGAGAGCATCTACAAGGCATTATCTTCCCTCAGACGCTAGAGGGCTACCCTCCCGGGTGGCTGTGGCACCACAGGTTCCTAAAAAGGGCACGCTGAGAGTTGGAGTTTGGCACAGCTCTGTTGGGTTCTGTGAGGGCTGCCATGGGGAGTTACAGAACCTTACTTTGGGTTTCCATTACACCTCAGAGTGATTCCAGGTTCTGATTAATGAGCCACCTGGAACACTCCCAGGACCAGCTTAAAAGGAGCCAGAGTCGGGAGGAAAAGGGACCACCTTGCCAGTGGGGGGAGTGAATGTGGAAAGGAGAGAAAGAGTGTGCTGTAAACTGTGTTGGAGCATTGTACAGTGTCTGTCTCACTTGTCCTGTTGTGGTGGACAGCCAGAGCTCTTACCCCGCCTGGACGCCCTGATTGTGGAAGAGCTGGGGTAGAGAGTATTTCCAGGACTTCCAGAATTCCCCTGAATCAGCCTAGTCGCTCTTCTCTGGACCTTTTCTAACAATCTGTTAGTCTTCTTAATGGCCTCTGAACACTGATAGCTGATAGTGTCGAGTCCACTAGAAAGTGTACTTTCGATTTTCAAACCACCCGCTGTATATTTAAACATAATATTTTTCTACTTCCTACATGTAATACTTTATATTTACTGACATTAAATTTCAAGTGTCACAAATCAACCCAACCCTGAATGCTGTCCAAGTCCCTCTGTGTTGATTCAACAGCCCTGGAATCAGCCTCGTCGCTCTTCTCTGGACCCTCTCTTGTGCTGTTATGTCCTTTTTGTAGCCTGGATACCCAAACTGCACCCAGTACTCCACATGAGGCCTCACCAGTGTGTTATAAAGGTTGAGCAGAACCTCCTGTGACTTGTACTCCACACATCAAGGCACTATATAACCTGACATTCCTTCTTAATGGCTTCTGAACATTGTCTGGAAGTCGATAGCTTAGAGTCCACTGTGACTCCTAAATCTTTCTCATAAGGTGGATTTTCAGAGCTCCCACTGTGTATTCAAACCTCACAGTTTTACTTGGTCACTTATTCTTTGTGTCTGTGGTTTTCTGTGTAAAGGAAAACTTCCTAATGTTTGTGTGAAATTTCCCCTTAACAAGTTTACAATTGTGTCCCTGTGTTCTTGATGAACTCATTTTAAAGTCACCGTCATGACCCACTGCACTAATTCACTTCATAATTTTAAACACTTCAGTCAGGTCACCCCCTGTAGCCCTGGAATCAGCCTAGTCATTCTTCTCTGGACCTTCTCTAGTGCTGTTATGTCCTTGTTGTAGCCTGGAGACCAAAACTGCACACAGTACTCCAGATGAGGCCTCACCAGTGTGCAATAAAACTTGAGCAGAAACTCCTGTGACTTGTACTCCACACATCAAGGCGCTATATAACCTGACATTCTGTTAGCCTTCTTAATGGCTTCTGAACACTGTCTGGCAGGTGATAGCGTCAAGTCCACTACGACTCCTAAATCCTTCTCATAAGGTGTACTCTCGATATTCCGACTGCCCATTGTGTATTCAAACCTCACATTTTTACTTCCCACATATAACACTTTACATTTACTGACATTAAAGTTCATCTGCCACAAATCTGCCTGTGAGTCACAGTAAGGAGACCAGGGTTTGTGTCCACGGACCTCACCATTGGAGTTTGCATGTTCTCCCCGTGTCTGCGTGGCTTTCCTTCAGGTGCTCCGGTTTCCTCCCACAATCCAATGACATGCAGATTAGGTGCATTGCTGAAACTAAATTGGCCCCAGCGTGTGTTTAGTGTGCGTCTCTTCACCATGTGATGGACTGGCTCCCTGTTCAGGGTTTGTTGTTGCCTTGTGCCCCATGCTGGCTGGGATAGGCTCCAGCACCCCCGCGACCCTGTTCAGGACAAAGTAGTTTTGAAAATGAAATGAAATTAAAATTAAACAAATCTTGGGTGGAGGATGATTTGTTTCAAACTACTTTTGTTAAACTTGACTTGCATGTATTGAATGTTTATTGATTGTAATAAAATATATAAAAATAAATAAATAAACAAATCTGCCTCTGCTTATACAATGTCCAAGTCCCAAATGTGAACAATTTTAGCATATCCATCCATTATTCAACCTGCTATATCCTAACACAGGGTCACGGGGCAACATAACACAATTTAAAAAAAAAAAGTGAAGGGTCTGAATACTTTCTGAAGGCATTATAGGTATTAAAATATAATAAAAATTAAAAAAAGAATGATAAAACAGGACCTATATGTGTTGAAACTGATGACCACTTGAGAAGACATTTTAAATATATGATAGGATAACATAACATGACCTTCTCAGACCTGCCATAGTGGGTCATAGTGGGACAGGAAGGCAAGTAAGAGACCCGACGGATATGTGCCAGTTAATCACAGGGCCCACTCATGTGTACCCCTACACTCACCGACACAGGGCCAAATGTGGAATTGCCAACTGCTCAATTCAAGAATGTACAAGGCGTCTTTTTCTTCAGGAGTTTCTCATGAATTCTTCTGTAAATGCAGCATTGGCTGGCGCCTTTCACGGTGTGGACACATGCCCAGTTCTTCCATTTGTTCCTGTTAGAGTGGTAGGTTCACGTTTTTTTTTTTTTTTATTACACCCTCTACTTGTACCCAACTGATCTGCTATGGCAACGGCAATTTTAGACTTACTGTACAATACAAGCATTTATACAAACATTCATTTAAAAACATTCTTTAGTTCAAGCTTTTTTTTTTTGTTTGATTTATTTTTTTATTCAAAGAAATAATTTGAGGACAAGGTCATCTGTTATATACCACAAATTTCATTCAATTATTATAAAAAGCATTAATTGAAAGCAAAGCAGAACTATGATTCAACACACTGCAGGATTTGGAAAAGCTCCTCTCTGTGTGTTCAGGCAGGGGTCAAAGAGAATAATAATTTGTGAACTCCCAGAACATTCTGTCATCTCGATTATGTGGAGGCCCTCACTTGGACTGTGCCTCATGTGTAATTCATGGAGAATACAAACTTACAAAGGTGTGTAAGAATATTTACAGCAAAATCCATGTCCATCACTGCTGTTTCTGTAAGGAACGATTCTCACACATTTCACAAAATTCTGAGTTGGAATGCACCTTGGACACAAAATCAGATAAAGCAGGGGTACCCGTGTGCAGTTATACAATTTGAAATAATAGATAGATAGATAGATAGATAGATAGATAGATAGATAGATAGATAGATAGATAGATAGATAGATAGATAGATAGATAGATAGATAGATAGATAGATAGATAGATAGATAGATAGATAGATAGATATGGAAGGCAACAACAACAACAACATTTATTTATATAGCACATTTTCATACAAAAAGTAGCTCAAAGTGCTTTACATAATGAAGAAAAGAAGAATAAAAGACAAATAAGAAATTAAAATAAGACAACCTTAGTTAACATAAAAAGGAGTAAGGTCCGATGGCCAGGGTGGACAGAAAAAACAAAAAAAAACTCCAGAAGGCTGGAGAAAAAAATAAAATCTGTAGGGGTTCCAGGCCACGAGACCGCCCAGTCCCCTTTGGGCATTCTACCTAACATAAATGAAATAGTCCTCTTTGTAGTTAGGGTTCTCACGGAGTCACTTGATGCTGATGGTTATACAGACTTCTGGCTTTTAATCCATCCATCATTGTTGGAACATCATGGTGCTTTGGGTAGATGGTGGTGGCACAAGCCACCACCAATAGGACACCGGAAAAGGAAACAGAAGAGAGAGTAGGGGTTAGTACAAATTTTGAATGAATAGTTATTATAATGAATTGGATATACAGAGTGTCAGGATTAAATTACAGTGAAGTTATGAGAAGGCCATGTTAAAGTAATGTGTTTTCAGCAGTTTGTTAAAGTGCTCCACCGTCTCAGCCTGGCGAATTCCTACTGGCAGGCTATTCCAGATTTTAGGTGCATAACAGCAGAAGGCCCCCCGCCTCACCACTTCTTTTAAGTTTTGCTCTTGGAATTCTAAGGAGACACTCAGTTGAGGATCTGAGGTTGCGATTTGGAATATAAGGTGTCAGACATTCCGATATATAAGACGGGGCGAGATTATTTAAAGCTTTATAAACCATAAGCAGAATTTTAAAGTCAATTCTGAATGACACAGGTAGCCAGTGTAGTGACATCAAAACTGGAGAAATGTGTTCGGATTTTCTTTTCCTGGTAAGGATTCTAGCACTATATAATAGATAGATAGACAGATAGATAGATAGATAGATAGATAGATAGATAGATAGATAGATAGATAGATAGATAGATAGATAGATAGATAGATAGATAGATAGATATTTTTTTTTTATTTTTAAAAAAACAAACTTTATTGACAGAAAAAAAAAAAAAAACAGCAGTCAACTATACAACAACTTACACATTATATTATTATAAATACATTTTCATGTTAAATATTTTTGGAAAAACACAACTGAAACCACAAAACTCCCCTAAAAAACAAACCGCAGTTCTTCATTAATACAGTCACATAATATATTATTCACACACCATATTGCTTTAAACTTGTCCAGATTCTTTGTGGATTTGTAAAAATTAAAATCTATCAAAATGCGACTGATGCACAGTATTTTAAAAACTACAATCGGATCTTGTAAACCACTCCCTACAATTTTGTACTTTCTGGTTTTCCAAATGGCTAATTTACTTTGCCCCAAAACAAAGTTTGCCAAATTTACATTGTTTACATTTCTTTTTGTTCTTTTAAAACCGAACAGAAAGCCCACCCTAGTGTACACCATTTCCAATCCCCCAACAAGCCTCTCTATTAAATTAAACAAAGGCTCCAGCCTTGTACAGAACATAAAGCAGTGAAACACAGTTTCTCTTTCCCCACAGAAAACAACAACTGTCAGACACCCCTGGCATAATAATTGACAAGAAGGAGTTCACAGCTAAGATCCCATGTAAGACCCTCCACTGTAAATCTCCCACCCTACTGGTCAATGGTGGCTTGTATAGCGACCTCCAGGCTGGCTCGGAGAATTCTGTGCATCTGATCTGTCTCCTCCATGGAGTGTCTGGTATCGTCCTCAGGGAGTCTCGGTGTCTCACCTTTACACACAACCAGTACATTTGTTTCCCTGTAGCCGTTGGCAAAGGCAAGTCCATCAGCCTCTGCACTGAAAGAAATTTGCTCTGCTCCACCGTTGTCCAGTCACCCACCGGAGATACCAAAAGTGGTGGAAAATCAGGATCCTCAGGTGGATGAGTCCGTTCATTGAACATATCTCTCAGGAGTGCCGAGCTCTCAGCTGACAGTGAAGCCTTTATTTGTGTTAAAAAAGTCTGCACCACTCGCAATGACCGCACTCCAATCTGTTGTGCAATTTCTTTTGCATTCTTCCAACAGAAATTTTCACAGTCAATAAACTGTTTCAGTTTTGTACAGCCTCCACTTTTAAGATGATTAGTAAAAGTTTGAGACAGTCCCACTGAACTACTGAACTTCAGATTGTTTACAATGGGCTCTTCCAAAACCCAGAACAATGACAGGCTGTCCTCATCCCCTTTAATTGTCACCATCTGCCAGGCTCTAAAAAGACTCTTATAAAAGTCTGGTAAGTCCGACATCTCAAATTTATTCACCTGGCATAGCAGCAGAGTTTTTCCAAATCTCAGGTGTTCAATGTGGTCAAAAAAACGAAGTGCAAAATCCATCCATGGTTGGTGCTCAGAAGGATACAACAATTTCTGTATAGTCTGTAGCCGGAATGCAGCAACTCTTCTGACCACATCTATAATTCCTTGCCCACCTTCATCCAGTGGCTGAAACAGGACACTTCTCCTAAGCCAATGCAGGCCATCCCAAAAAAAGTTGATTAAAACTTCCTGAACACTCTGAAGCAGCTGTGCAGGAGGCTCTAAACAAATGCATTTATGCCACAGTCCTGAAGCTATGAGATTGTTAATGATGAGCATCCTGCCCCTGTAGGATAACTGAGGTAGAATCCACCTCCACCGTGAAAGCCGATCCTTCACCTTCTGTAGTACTCCATCCCAGTTCTTTCGTATGAAGTGTTCATCCCCAAGAAACACTCCTAAATATAACAGCCCTCCAGATGACTACTGCAGGCCACCAACCAGTTGTGGTGGTTTTAAACCAGTCCAGTTTCCCACTAAGATAGCACTGCTCTTTTCCCAGTTTATTTTAGCTGAGGAAACAATTTCAAAAGATCTCTGGCATTGAAGCAAAATGTCAACGTCCTCCTGATTTTTAATGATGATAATGATGTCATCAGCGTACGTTGAAACCTTAACAGGCTCCGCAGTGCAACATGGAAATGATAGACCAGTCAACACTCCTCTCAGTTTAACCATAAAAGGTTCCAAGGCCAACACGTAGAGCATTCCTGACAAGGGGCACCCTTGCCTGACTCCTCTTCTGACAGCAAAAGGTTCACACAAACCACCATTGACCTTAACTACACCAGAAATGTCACTATATAATAGCTGAATATATTTAACAAACCGGTCCCCAAACCCAAAAGCCTTCATTACTTCCCATAAATATGAATGCCTGACCCTGTCAAAGGCCTTCTCTTGGTCGATAGAAATAAGACCAATCGGAAAATTAAAGAGTTTAGATGCCGCCAAAATGTCTCGAATTAAAAAAATATTATTGAAAATTGTTCTATTCGGGACACAGTAGCTCTGATCAGGATGCACCACCTGAGCTAAAACAGTTCGCAATCTGTTAGCTAGCGCCTTTGACAGGATTTTGTAATCAGCACACAGGAGGGACACAGGCCGCCAGTTTTTGATATTTTGTAGGTCACCTTTTTTTGGCAGTAGTGTTATTATCGCCCTGCGGCAACTCTGAGGTAACACACCTGTTTTTATACTGTGGATGAACACCTCCAAAACATCGGAACCAATAACATCCCAGAAATCTTTATAAAATTCCACTGGAATGCCATCAATTCCTGGGACTTTTCCATTATTCAACTCCTTCAGTGCAGCAGTGAGCTCTCCTAAGCACAACTCCTTCTCCAGCTCTTCGGAGTCTGCATCACGAAAGTGCGGTAAATCCTTCAAGAAGGTCTGCTGTTCCTCAGCCTCACCTTCCTCTGTTGCAAAAAGTGTCTCATAAAACCTCCGTACCGCCCGCCTTATCTCACCGGGGTCCTGAGTCTCCTCACCATTATCCTGTCTTATGCAATGCAAGATCTTACATTGAGAGTTCTTTTTCTCAAGTCCAAAAAAATACTGGGTTGGTGCATCCATGTCAGTTATCTGTTGGAATCTCGCCCTCACTAGAGCCCCCCGAGCCCTTATCTCCAATAAGCTGGCAAGGCCCTTCTTTTTAATCCCAAGGGTTTCTAATAATTGGACATCTGGACCCTGCTCTAAAAGCTGCTGAATCTGAATTATTTCAGTTTCTAACATTTCCATGTCAGACTGTAGTGACTTTGTGACATTTCTGGTGTACTCCTGACATAATAAACGAATGTGGGTCTTCCCAACCTCCCACCACTGCTGTAAACTGGTGAACTCCTTCTTCATGAGTCTCCAGCTTTCCCAAAAAAAATTAAATAACTCTTTAAAACTTTGATCTTGAAGGAGGAGCGTATTAAAATGCCAGTAGGCACTACGAGGCTTATAATCACTTAAGATCACAGAACAAGACACCAAACTGTGATCTGAAAACCCTGCAGGGGTAATATGACAGTTTTTAAATAAACCGATATGGTGTTTGAAACAGTAAACACGATCGAGCCTCGCCAGTGAAATAATCCCCCCATTCATCCCCCCCATGTATATTGCCTAGTGTCCCCATTTTTATTTCGCCACACATCTTCCAGTCCTGTCCCACTCACAACTCTCTCTAATTCCTGTGCTGAGCGTGTATGCGACTCCAGCCCGTTATTCCTATCTTTTTGCGTAACAAGGGTGCAATTAAAATCCCCACCTAGAACTAGAACCTCATGTGTGCCACATTGTGTCAGAACACCCTCCAACTTCTTAAAAAAAGCAATTTTCTCGTTTCCATCGTTTGGGGCATATACATTAATAAAAGTGAAAGAATTGCCTTGAATTTTGACACACACTTTGAGCAGCCTCCCCTTCACTATTTCTTCAACATCACAAAGAGCTACTTGACAGTTCTTGGAAAACAAAATGGCTACTCCAGCACTAATATTCGAACCATTACTGAAATAAATGTCCCCTTTCCAATCCCTACTCCACTCCCATTGATTTGTGCTGTCTATATGAGTTTCCTGTACAAAGATAACTTTTAAATCTTTTTGCTTTATGAATTCAAAAAAAGCCAACCTCTTATTATTATTTCTTCCACCATTAATATTCAAGCTTCCTACATTAAAGCAAGCCATGTTCACAGAAAGTATAAAAATATTCAAGATAAACCACAGATCCCAGTATATACAGGACCTTGTAAATGTTCCAGTTGTCCTCTCCATTATTGCTTATTTTGTTTTAACTGTTTCTTCAGTCTGCTTGACAGATTCTTTAATCTGAGAAGCTCTTTATCGGTAAACAGGACAGATGAGGACTTTTCTTTTCTTAGGCTTTGTATTGATGAGATAAAAAGTTCCACATCAGGAAAATAATCGGTCACATCTACTCCCCTTCTGCCCTCAGTTTCCGTCACAAAAGTTCTAATACTTTGTGCACTATACCCCCCTCTGCCTTTACATTCTTGCAGGTCAGACACAGTTGAACTATCCGACATTTCCTCCTCCGCCTCCTCGTCTCCCTCACTCAGCCCAGCCGCATTTTCACTGTCTGCCTCAGCTAGGGCCGCGTACCTGCCCTGTGTAACAGGTGGGGCTGCAGCAGGACCCTCGCCTTCCTCAGCAGCACAAGCCGTAACATTACTGCGTTTTCGCGCGGTTCCTTCCTCCTCCCCGGCTTGTCTTTTTTTAGCAGGCCGTTTAAACCCATCGTATTGCTCAGGGGCGTTATCGTCCCCTTCCTCCATTTCAATCTCTCCCCACACACTTCCCTGTGCTGTAGCAGAATCTTGTGCTGCACTTTCATCCCCGACAACTCTCATCGATACTGGTCTGTGCATCTCCCCATTAAGCAACTCATTTTCCTTATTTAAAAGTTCAGAAACATTGACACTCTCCTCGGCCCGTACTTCCTCTGGTATTTTTGGTTTTTCATTACCATTGAGTACTAAAGGTCGATCTTGTAAATCATCATGAGTTACATGTAGGTTATCACGAGCAACTGCTCTGTTCACTTTGTCTGGACAATTTTTAACCAAATGCTCCTCACTTCCACACCCAAAACATTTCATTTCATCCGAACTCAGGAAAATCACATAATCGAAACCATCAATTTTAAACCTCATAGCAACATTTAAACTTTCGTCCATTCTGTTGAGTACCATGTAAACTTGTCTCCTAAAAGACATTACATGTTTTAACTCCGGAGACTTACACCCCAAGGGAATATAGCGGATTTTTGACACCAAACGACCATGACGCACTAATTCCTTTTCTATCGTCTCATTTCTCAAAAATGGGGGGACATTTGATAAAGTTACTTTACGTGCCGGCGCCGCCAACGGAGACACCTGCACGAATGAGCCATCGATCACTACACCCTTCTCTACAATTGCCTGCACCAGATCGACAGAAATCAAAAATAATACGATCGAGCCGTTCATTCGTGAGGCGGAGTTAATATTCTCACAACCGATCACAGTGCCTACCGCCAACACCGCACTTTCTAAGGGGAAAAAAACATCACAAAGAAGTTTTATCCCATGGCGGCAACTCAACCGTTCTAAATTCGCAGCCATTACGGCTGCTGTGGCCAGATGCCACTACACACAAAAGTGAAAACCTTTCAAACAATTCACCAAGAAAAAGAAAAAGTTAGGAAATAGAAGGAAAAAATATTCAACAAAACACTGCACTCACCAAACCTAGAGCCCACCACCAGCACTCGCGCCAGAGCAACCACCCACCATGCACTGCGACAGAGAAACAGGAAGGAAACAGATAGATAGATAGATAGATAGATAGATAGATAGATAGATAGATAGATAGATAGATAGATAGATAGATAGATAGATAGATAGATAGATAGATAGATAGATAGATAGATAGATAGATAGATAGATAGATAGATAGATATGGAAGGCACTATATATTAGATTTATAGATAGATAGATAGATAGATAGATAGATAGATAGATAGATAGATAGATAGATAGATAGATAGATAGATAGATAGATAGATAGATAGATAGATAGATAGATAGATAGATAGATTCCTTCTTGATCCTGAGGGAAATTCTAGAATATTTCAAACAGGGAGGACATGGGATGCAAACTCATGATCTCTTTATCAGTTCATCTTCATGTCCCTTCAAACCACTTTGGATTATGTGGAGCTGTGAAAAATTTCCAAAGGTTTATAGATATTGTTTTGAGAGAAGAATCTTAAGCTTGAGCCTGTATCGATCAAATTGTAATATTCAGTGATCATTTATCAGAAATGGTCCAAAAAAGGAGAAATATCCATCAGTTCTCTGTGTGACAATACCTTGTTGATGCCAGAGGTCAAAGGAGAATGGTCAGACTGTTTTGAGCTGATCGAAGAATAAGGAGAGAGGAGAAGTTTGTGCCCTTTCTGCAGCAATGGCGGGGTGAGGGGGGTGGCGGGTAGGGGATGGTATAGCAGGCTGCTTGCTGCTTGTGTTGATCAAAGCATTTACATGACAAAAGACACCGACGGAGAGGTGCGAAGGGATTTAAGGTGTCCAGGTTTACGTTTTTTTTCCAAGGCTTTGGTAATTCTAGTGTTAAATGTCTTTTTGTGAAACCTCAGTAAACCAGTAAATACAAAGAAGATGCACTGATTGTTCCAAACCAGCCAGGAGTTACCACAGTTATGGAACCCAGTCATACAGAAAAAGAAGAAATTCTTAACTCATGAGAACAGAGAACATTACAGAGATGTAGTGGAGATAACAAACGGAACAGCCAACAATGACAAAAAGTTAAACATTTAAAAAATATGAAAATATAAGCTTTCTTACCTTAACCTGTTAAACAAATACTAGCTGTGTAAGCCTGTGCTATAAAAATCCTGGGGTCCTAGAAACTATTGAAATTGTCAGAAAAAAATTGAAATGTAGCGATATCAGGTAATTGAGAGGAACTACTCTGGGCCTCTCTCTCCTAGGAGGATTTATTTTCCTGACATGCTCACGTCACTTGTGTATTAGTGAGTAAAGTAAAAGGGATACCTTTTTGCCGATGTTAGCGGGTAAGCGACTTTGTCTTTCTTCAGAGGTTTTGCTGACATGCTGGCCCCACTTCTGTTATGGGCGTCTAAGCGAGTTTTCTATTTCCTCAGAGGCGGAGCAGAGGTCACCACAGTTGTTTTACTGTATATATAAAATACTTGGACAAAGCTTATTACTTTAGTTAGAAACTTAAAAAAGTAGTAGAAGTATTGAGCTAAAATGTGGATCAATGTACAACAAAAAGGCACCCTGTATGTGTTTATCTTTATGTGTTTAACCTTAATTTTCTTCTTCTTTTTGTTTAAGAAATCTTTTATCTTCTAAAATGTCAACAGACATGCACAATTAGGCGTCTTAAACATAAAATTTAAAGCACCTTCAGATCATGCATCAGCACTGTCACTAACTCCGGATGATGACTGGCTGGAAGAATTCTACCGACACTCTGTCTGGCATCATGAAGCTTCCTCTTCTTCCTCCGTGATCTGCGTATAAGAACATCAGCACCCAGAAGTCAGGGTTCATGTAGGAGCTCGAAAATGGAAGAAGAGGACTCTTATGCAAGGAACCAACTGTACAGGAGAGACTGGACTTATGAAGTCCATATCGCCATTTTCATCTGGTTTTGTTAATGTTATATTTCATAGAACATTGAATACTGGTCCATTTATTAGCAGGACGCTGCAGTAGAGGTCTAGGCATGTATGATAAATAATGAAATCTTATCAAAACTCAAATAAAAACAAAAGCTTGAATTGATTTTTCAGTGTACTGTAAAATTACAAGGACTAACTTTTGCTAAATTCTTTACGTGAAAAAATGCACTCCTCTTAATCCGGAAAATATGCAATTTAAAGTTTAGGTCAAAGTCAATGATTACCTATAAATTCTTTTCCTTCATCTTGACTTTTAAGCCAAAAGGATCAGGTTTATTTTTAATACCCTCACTATATCCATGTTTGCCAATCACTAAGATTTCTGTTTTTTCTTAATTTATTTGGAGAAAGTTACTACTCATCCAATTGGAAAAACTGCTAAGACGTTGGGTCAGAGAGCCAAGAGCATCAGGATCATCAGGCGCTATAGATAAGTAAAGCTACATGTCACCTGCATAGCCTTGTGCTCTGAGATTATCTGACCTAATGGAAGGACGGAGATTGAAAAGAGCAGCGGACGTAGAATCTTTAGATCCTTGTGGTACACCAAATACAGTCGTGACCAAAGGTTTTGAGAATGACACAAGTATTGGTTTTCACTAAATTTGCTGCTTCATTGTTTTTAGATCTTTCTGTCAGATGTTTCTGTGGTATACTGAAGTAGAATTACAACCATTTCGTAAGTTTCAAAGGCTTTTATTGCCACAGCGGATCATCTTCTTCCATATCGTCCTGTCTTCTGCATCTTGTTCTGTTACACCAATCACCTGCATGTCTTCTCTCACCACATCCATAAACCTTCTCTTAGGCCTTCCTCTTATCCTCTTTCCTGGCAGCTCTATTGTTAAGCTTCTCCCAGTATACTCAGCACCTCTGCTCTGCACATGTCCAAACCAACGCAATCTCGCCTCTCTGACTTTGTCTCTCAACCGTTCCACATGAGCTGACTCTCTAATGTCCTCATTTCTAATCCTGTTCATCCTCGTCACAACCAATGTAAATCTTAGCATCTTTAACTCTGCCACCTCCAGCTCTGTCTCCTGCTTTATGGTCAGTGCCACCGTCTCCAGCCCATATAACATAGCTGGTCTCATTACCATCCTGTAGACCTTCCCTTTCACTCTTGCTGATACCCGTCTGTCACAAATCACTCCTGACACTCTTCTCCACCCACTCCACCCTGCCTGCACTCTTTTCTTCACCTCTCTTCCACAATCCCCATTACTCTGTACTGTTGATCCCAAGTATTTAAACTCATCCACCTTCACCAACTACTCCCTGCATCCTCACCATTCCACTGACCTCCTTCTCATTCACACACATGTATTCTGTCTTAGTGGTCCTACTGACCTTCATTCCTCTCCTCTCTAGAGCATATCTCCACTTCTCCAGGGTATCCTCAACCTATCGCTACAGATCACAATGTCATCAGCAAACATCATAGTCCACAGGGACTCCTGTCTAATCTCGTCTGTCAACCTGTCCATCACCATTAGCAAATAAGAAATGGCTCAGAGCCGATCCCTGATGTAATCCCACCTCCACCTTGAATGCATACGTCACACCTACCGCAGACCTCACCACGGTCACACTTCCCTCGTACATATCCTGTACAACTCTAACGTACTTCTCTGCCACCCCCGACTTCCTCATACAATACCACAGCTCCTCTCTAGTCACCCTGTCATATGCTTTCTCCAGGTCCACAAAGACGCAATGCAACTCCTTCTGGCTTTCTCTATACTTCTCCATCAACATCCTCAGAGCAAACATCTCATCTGTGGTGCTCTTTCTTCTCATGAAACCACACTGCTGCTCACTAATCATCACCTCACTTCTTAACCTAGCTACCACTACTCTTTCCCATAACTTCATGCTGTGGCTCATCAATTGTATTCCCTTGTAGTTACTACAGCTCTGCACATCCCCCTTATTCTTAAAAATCGGTATCACTACACTTCTTCTCCACTCCACAGGCATCCTCTCACTTTCCAAGATTCCATTAAACAATCTGGTTTAAAACTCCACCGCCATCTTTCCTAGACACCTCCATGCTTACACAGGTATGTCTTCTGGACCAACAGCCTTCCCATTCTTCATCCTTTTCATATCTATCTTCATATATTGCACTTCCTGATTCACTATCGCCACATCATCCAACTTCTTCTCTCTCTCATTCTCTTCATGCATCAGCCTCTCAAAGTACTCTTTCCATCTGCTCAACACACTCTCCTCACTTGTGAGTACGTTTCCATCTTTATCCTTTATCACCCTAAGCTGCTGCACATCTTTCCCAGCTCGGTCCCTCTGTGTAGCCCACAGGTCCTTTTCTCCCTCCTGAGTGTCCAACCTCTCATACAACTCATCATATGCCTTTTCTTTAGCCTTCGCCACCTCTCTCTTCACCTTGCGCCTTATCTCCTTGTATTCTTGTCTTGTCTCCTTGTACTCCAGTAGCACTGAAGGACCCAAGATTGCAAAGAAACACTCATTTAAAAATGGCACCAGTGTGCTTCAGGCAGCAGCTTGCGTTAATCCTTGAGTATCACAAAAAGAAAAACATCAAGTGTCCACCGCCACCCCCTCCAGAAGGAAGCGCGTATTATCACAGCTAAAGCACCTTCACGCCAGCTGTAATCATTCATCAGCTGCCTTGTTCACGGCACACAATGTTGATGAATGCTAGTTAGCAGAATAAATACAATTGCTAATAATTAGAGGAGAACAGCAGGCGATAATATGACTGGTGAGCAGAGGATTGCTGCGCTCCAACACCCGACTCTGTGATTATTCCATCAGGAGTACTGCTTTTTGATGAGCTTTTCCTTGATGCGTTAACGCTGTTATTTTTATAGTTTATTCTACGAGAGTGTAGGTGTTGGTGTTCATACAAAGATCCAGTAGGGCAAACATAAAAATACCATAAGTGAAATTCTGCCGAAGTTCAAGGCAGGATAAACTATACTGTTGTGGCCAAAAGTTTTGAGAATGAAACAAATATTAGTTTTTCACAAAGTTTGCTGCCTCAGTTTTTATGACGGTAACTAGCATCTACTCCAGAATGTTCTGAAGAGGGATCAGATGATTTGCAATTAATTGCAAATTCCCTCTTTGCCATGAAAATGAACTCATTTGCAAAAAAAACCCCATTTGAGCCTTGCCACAAAAGGACCTGCTGACGTCATCTCAGTGATCCTCTCGTTAACAAGGCTGGAGATCACTCTGTCATGCTGATTGAGTTCAAATAGAGAGGTGAAGAAGGCTTCAGGGTGCCCAAGAAAGTCCAGCAATTGCCAGAACCATCTCCTAAAGTTGATTTAGCTGTGTGCACCACCAGTGCAGGGCAAGCTCTGGAATGGCAGCAGGCAGGTGTGAGTGAGGTCAAAACTTTTGGAGGATGGCCTTGTGGGTGTCAAGAAGGCCATCAAAGAAGCCAAGAGAAACATCAGGGACAGACTGATATTCTGCAAAAGGTACAGGAATTGGACTGCTGAGGAATGGTGGGGTTAAGTCATTCTCTCTGATGAATCCCCTTTCTGATTGTTTAGGGCATCTGGAAAAAAAGAAAAGGTGAGTGGCACCATCAGTCCTGTGTCATACCAACAGTAAACCATCCTGAGACCATTCATGTGTGGTGTTGCTTCTCAGCCAAGGCAGTGGGCTCACTCACCACTGTGCCTAAGAACACAGCCATGAATGAAGAATGGGACCAAAACATCCTCCGAAAACAACTTCTCCCAACCATCCAAGAACTGTTTGGTGACCAACAATGAACAATCCAGCATGATGGAGCACAGGGCCATAAGGCAAAAGCCAACTTAAGTGGCTTGGGGAACAAAACATCGAAATTTGGGGTCCATGGCCAGGAAATTTCCCATGGGCTCACCACCTGTAGGAGGTTGGGTGCAGTGTGAGTTGGGCAGTGGCCGAAGACAGGGACCTTGGCGGTCCGATCCTCGGCTACAGAAACTGACTCTTGGGATTTAGAATGTCACCTCTCTGAAGGGGAAGGAACCTGAGCTAGTGTGACATAAAGCGTGGACTCTGGAACCAATCTTCTTGAGATTAAGAGTAAGCTGAACCCGTTTCCAGTGAGAGTTGGACTCCGCCAGGGCTGCCCTTTGTCACCGATTCTGTTCATAACTTGTATGGATAGAATTTCTAGGTGCAGCCAGGGCGTTGAGGGGGTCCGGTTTGGTGAGCTCAGGATTAGGTCACTGCTTTTTGTAGATGATGTTGTCCTGTTTGCTTCATCAGGCCGTGATCTTCAGCTCTCTCTGGATCGGTTTGCAGCTGAGTGTGAAGAAGCTGGGATGGGAATCAGCACCTCCAAATCCAAGACCATGGTTCTC
The DNA here is from genome assembly GCF_900747795.2 of Erpetoichthys calabaricus. Lineage (NCBI taxonomy): Eukaryota > Metazoa > Chordata > Cladistia > Polypteriformes > Polypteridae > Erpetoichthys > Erpetoichthys calabaricus. Next base: position 8,991,361 of record NC_041394.2, read on the forward strand.
ACCTGGAAAAGGGTGAAGTGCCCTCTCAGGGTTCTGAGCGAGAACCTGCCCCAATTGGAGGAGTTCAGGTATCTTGGGGTCTTGTTCATGAGTGAGGGAAGAATTGAGTGGGAGAGCGACAGGCAGATCGGTACGGCATCCGTAGGCGCTGCATCGGTCTTTCGTGGTGAAAAAGGAGCTGAGCCGAAAGGCAAAGCTCTCAATTTACCAGTCGATCTATGTTCCTACCCTCATCTATGGTCATGAGCTGTAGGTAGTGACTGAAAGAATGAGATCACGAATACAAGCGGCTGAAATGAGTTTCCTCTGCAGGGTGTCTGAGCTTTCCCTTAAAGATAGGGTGAGAAGCTCAGTCATCCGGGAGGAGCTCAGAGTAGTGCCGCTGCTCCTCCGCATCGAGAGGAGTCAGATGAGGTGGATCGAGCATCTGATCAGGATGCCTCCTGGACGCCTCCCTGGTGAGGTGTTCCGGGCACGTCTAACCGGGACGAGGCCCCAAAGAAGACCCAGGACATGCTGGAGGGACTATGTCTCTCGGCTGGCCTGGGAACGCCTTGGGATTCCCCCATAAAAGCTAGAAGAAGTGGCTGGGGAGAGGGAAGTCTGTGCATCTCTGCTCAAGCTACTGACCCCGCGACCTGATCTCGGATAAGCGGAAGAGGATGGATGGATGGATGAATGGATGGATGGATGGATGGATGGATGGATGGATGGATGGATGGATGGATGGATGGATGGATGGATGGCCAGGAAACTCCCCAGACCTTTAATCCCTTTGAGAACTTGTGGTCAATCCTCAAAAGGTGGGTGGACAAACAAAACCCACCAATTCTGACAAATACCAAGCATTGATTATACAAGAATGGGTTGCCATCAGTCAGGATTTGGCCCAGAAGTTGATGGACAGCCTGGCAGGGTGAATTACAGAGATCTTGTTAAAGAAAGAAGGGCCAGCACTGTAAATATTGACTCTATGCATAAACTTCATTTAATTGTCAATTAAAGACTTTGAAACTTATGAAATGCTTGTACACTGAAGCAGCAGACTTTGTGAAAAGCAATACTTGTGTCATTCTCAGAACTTTTGGCCACGACTGTAGGTGCCTCTGCTAGAAAGTTAGACATTTTTTGATTTGGCCTCATTGTTAGGTTTTATCTCTCTTTTTTTTTCTTTGTGATTTTTTTTTTCTTCTGTAGTTTTTTTCAGTTTGACTTATGATGTCACTTGTATTAGTATGACTTGAATGCTTGGAATGTTATTTTTTTTTGTTGCGTAAGTTAGACACTTGATTACATGTAATGTTATCTTCTTTAAAGAATATTTAAAAAAGGGGAAATTTTGGATTGGCATCATTATAAGCTCTTCTTCCAGACAGTTTATTTTTAGTTGGGAGATCTGGGGACCTGGGTTCGCTTCCCGGGTCCTCCCTGCGTGGAGTTTGCATGTTCTCCCTGTGTCTGCATGGGTTTCCTCCAGGCGCTCCGGTTTCCTCCCACAGTCCAAAGACATGCAGGTTAGGTGGATTTGCGATTCTAAATTGGCCCTAGTGTGTGCTTGGTGTGTGGGTGTGTTTGTGTGTGTCCTGCGGTGGGTTGGCACCCTGCCCAGGGATTTGTTCACGCCTTGCGCCCTGTGCTGTGCTCCCTGCGTGGAGTTTGCATGTTCTCCCCGTGTCTGCGTGGGTTTCCTCCGGGCGCTCCGGTTTCCTCCCACAGTCCAAAGACATGCAGGTTAGATGGATTGGTGATTCTAAATTGGCCCTAGTGTGTGTTTGGTGTGTGGGTGTGTTTGTGTGTGTCCTGCGGTGGGTTGGCACCCTGCCCGGGATTGGTTCCTGCCTTGTGCCCTGTGTTGGCTGGGATTGGCTCCAGCAGACCCCCGTGACCCTGTGTTCGGATTCAGCAGGTTGGAAAATGGATGGATGGATGGTTTAAAAATAAAAGTGGTGTTAAAAGATGTTGGTGACTCTATGAAAGACTACCTTCACATTGCTCCCTTGCTTGCTGGGCTTACTTGCGGCCAGTGGTAGACCGTGCATTCCACAACTAGGCCTTCAGTAGTGCTCCGTCTGAATCAATATGCCCCTCAAAAACGAATTTATGGTTATAAAAACCATCTTAATATGCAGAAATACAGTATAAAGAGCCGTTGCATCGCAGATAGATAACTCCTGTAGCCACAATAAATGCCTTTATTGAATAGACAAACCAGGGGTGAACAAGTTCCTTTCTACTGCAGCTACAGCCGCGACACACATAAAAAACATCAATAATAACTCATAAACTTGCAATGTTATTTAGGAAAATCGCAACATTTTACTCACCAAAAATTCGGATTATTTGTAAACAAAATCCATAATCCTCTCTTTCCTCAAAATCAGTTCAATTATTAGCAGATTATCCGTGCGCTTCAGTTCCATCACGAAGTCCTTTTCTATCTCCATCAAAGCTAATGCTGAAAGTCGAACCTGCCCTGTCGTATTTCTGGCATAAGTTTTAATTCGCTTTAGGGCTGAAAATGTCCGCTCGACAAAAGCAGTGGACATGGGAATGGTCACCGCCAAACATACTAATGCCCCATGCTCTCTGATGAAGGAAGTCAAGGAGATCAGTGGGAGATTTTCCTGCAAAATCATCCATTTCATACTTACACCATCCTATCCAACCAACGGGTCTGAATACGGTGACGTTGCCGTAATCATCCATGGCATACTTACACCATCCTATCCAATCAACGGGTCTGAATACAGTGACGTTGCCGTAATCATCCATGGCATACTTACACCATCCTATCCAATCAACGAGCCTGAATATGGTGATGTTGCCTTACACCTGCTAGAGGGCCCTAGTAAAACCAACTCAAAATCTGATTGCTTGAAGCAACAGTTTAATCAACATTTATTTTGTGTTAGAGGGCCTGCAGAATGGATTGTGAAGGCCTCTGGGCAGACTTCATTGACTTTGACCCTGCCTGGCAACAAATGATGGCTGAAATGTGATTGGTTAAATGCTTTAATACAAAAATACATGTCTGGAAGCAGCACAGCCATTGGAAAAGCTATGAAAGGAAGCAGACAGACTATTTGGAATTATTAAATAAGTATTCATGGACAAAATATAATTAACATCAGTTTGTGATTCAGATATTTTTTTAGGCCAGCAGAGAAGACCTTGCAGGCCCTGACGGTCCGCCACTGTTTGCGGCCGATCTATCGTGTGATCCACGTGGTACTTTACATACTTAAAAGTCCGAACAGCACCTATCAGATTTGGATTGTTTTGTTTTTCTCTCTCTCAGACCTTCCCTGCTCCTGACACGCACTCCTTTGAAGAGGAAGATATGTTTGCATTCTTTTAATTGTGAAACGAAACTGTCATCTCCGTCTTGTGAAGGAGCACGTTTAAACTTTTGAAAAAGAGACATGTGTTTGTTTGCAGTGTTTGAATAAAGTTCCTGCCTCTACAACCTCCTGTGTTTCTGTGCAAATCTGTGACCCAAGTGTGACAAGATGCAGTGGTTGTCAGTACAGCTGCAGGAGATTAAATCCAAACAGGTCACTTTCTTTCTGTGTGTGTGTGTGTGTGTGATTTTCTACAGGGACTCTGGTTGTTATTCCCAAAAATCCAATAGAGTTTAACTGCGGACCTCCAGAGCTCCCCTCCATTGAGGAGTATGATGGAAACCAGGGTGTCAACGGCCCCAACACGAACACACACAGAGTCCCGGGTTCAAGTAAAGGATGGTTTATTCAACCTTTTTCCTTCCACAATACCACAAAGCAGCACCAAAGCACAGGTTTCTCTCTTCTCAATACACAATAATCTCCACAATACTCTTACCACTGCATTGCCCTCCTCCAGTTGAGTGTTGCCTTCCTTCCATCCTCCAGCTCCTACGTGCCTGGGTAAGGGAGTGCTGCCCCTTTTACTTCTGTGCCACCTCCACCTTTTTATTATTTTGCCACCTCCTCTTTTCTACCACCTTCGCTTATTGACTGTATTGCTGAAATTAAATCCTGGTTTTCTTCGAATTTTCTTAAATTAAACAGTGACAAAACTGAGGTTCTCCTCATTGGTTCAAAATCATCATTATCCAAAACCAATAATCTTTCTCTTATTATTGATAACTCTGTTGTTTCCCCATCATCTCAGGTCAAGAGTCTGGGTGCCATCCTTGACAGTACTCTATCTTTCCAATGTCACATTAATAACATTAATAACATCACCAAGTCTGCTTAATTCCACCTACATAATATTAATCGCATTCGCCACCCCCTCACTCCTCATACCACTGCCATTCTTGTTCATAGTCTTGTCACTTCTCGGCTGGACTACTGCAATTCACTCCTCTTTGGTCTCCCTAATACATCTCTTCATAAGCTTCAGTTAGTCCAGAATTCTGCAGCACGCATCATTACTCGAACCTCATCTAGTCACCATATTACTCCGGTCTTGCAGCAGCTTCATTGGCTCCCGGTTAAGTTTCGAACTGATTTTAACATTTAAGGCCATTCATAACCTCGCCCCTCCATATCTGTTTGACCTTCTTCATGTTGCCATTCCCTCCCGTAACCTTAGATCCTCTTCCTCCACCCATCTGACCGTCCCTCTCGCCCGTCTAACCACCATGGGGAGCGGAGCATTCAGCCGTTCTGCTCCCAAGCTCTGGAATTCATTACCTACCAAGCTCAGAAACATCAAATCATATTCATTCTTCAAATGTAAACTTAAAACACATCTGTTTAAAATGGCTTTTTCATTTTCTTTATGATTACAGTGGTTTTGTTTGGTTTTAATTTTTAGATTTTCTGATGTTTTAAGTTGTTTATAATTGTGTCTTTTATTTATTTATTTATTTATTGTTTGTTCGGTGTCCTTCAGTCCTCTGAAAGGTGCCTTGTATAAATAAAATGAATTATAATTATTATTAAGGACCCAGGAGTACTTCTGGTGCCAGGGCCACTGCATGATGGAAGAACTTCCGGGTCATATGAAAGTCCATTCCAGCAGGGAGCTCATCTTCCTGCAGCGCCCTCTTGTGGCACCCAGTGACCCCAGCAGGGCTGTATTGCCGGACTACACTTCCCAGCATGCTCTACTGGTTCCATACTGGGCACTGATATCCTGGGTTGCTACCATCTAGTGTAGTGGTGGAGTAAAAAGCTCCCAGTAACATCTTTCCTTTTGAGTGGGCTGTCCATCCATCCCTTCTTGTTCTTCCTTCTGGGTCTGATTTCTTTCTCCTCCCCGGCTGGGTGTGGTATAACGGGTCTATGGCTATGAATGAATGACCAGTTTTTAAAATAATTCCATTTGGCTGTGTCAGTGTCTGTGGGTGCACTTATGCAGCTGCGGGGAGTTGATGAGTAAATTGGAGCGAGATGCACCTGCACGGGAGGGTGCAATCGTTCACAATTGCTTCATCGGCTTCCTGCGATGCGTGATTGAGCCGCTGTACCCATGGAGCACTCTCGGACACTGTCAACGCTGAGAAAAAAAGTTAGAAACGTCTCACCCCGACGCTGGGACCAGGTTAGTTAGGTGGCCACCTGCACGCCTTTTTTTTTTTCTTTCCTAAGAGCATCTATATGCTTGGGATTACCAAATTTGGCGTACTGGATCTGTGACCTTTTTTAGTTTCTTGTATATGAAGTATAGGGAAAGTATTGTATTCGTCCAAAGATCTGATGTTGAGATTTTGATGAATCTCGACGTTTTAGACCTCCCTGACTTTCTCGTATACAAAGTATAGGGAAAGTATTGGAATACTCCAAAAATTCCATTTTAATATTTTGACGAATCTCGAAGTTTTAGACCTCCCTGATACCATTTTTTGAATTATGTCTGTACAGTTGTGCTTGAAAATTTGTGAATCCTTTAGAATTTTCTATATTTCTGCATAAATATGACCTAAAACATCACTCAAGTCCTAAAAGTAGATAAAGAGAGACCAGTTAAACAAATGAGACAAAAATATTATACTTGGTCATTTATTTATTAAGGAAAATGATCGAATATTACATATTTGTGAGTGGCAAAAGTATCTGAACCTTTGCTTTCAGTATCTGGTGTGACCCCCTTTGCAGTAATAACTGTAACTAAACGTTTCCGGTAACAGTTGATCAGTCCTGCACACCGGCTTGGAGGAATTTGAGCCCATTCCTCCGTACAGAACAGCTTCAACTCTGGGATGTTGGTGGGTTTCCTCACATTAACTGCTCGCTTCAGGTCCTTCCACAACATTTCGATTGGATTAAGGTCAGGACTTTGACTTGGACATTCCAAAACATTCACTTTATTCTTCGTTAACCATTCTTTGGTAGAACGACTTGTGTGCTTAGGGTCGTTGTCTTGCTGCATGACCCACCTTCTCTTGAGATTCAGTTCATGGACAGATGTCCTGATATTTTCCTTTAGAATTTTCTGATATAATTCAGAATTCATTGTTCCATCAATGAAGGCAAGCCGTCCTGGCCCAGATGCAGCAAAACAGGCCCAAACCATGATACTACCACCACCATGTTTCACAGATGGGATAAGGTTCTTATGCTGGAATGCAGTGTTTTCCTTTCTCCAAACATAACACTTTTCATTTAAACCAAAAAGTTCTATTTTGGTCTCATACGTCCACAAAACATTCTTCCAATAGCCTTCTGGTTTGTCCACGTGATCTTTAGCAAACTGCAGATGAGCAGCAATGGTTTTTTTTTTGAGAGCAGTGGCTTTCTCCTTGCAAACCTGCCATGCACATCATTGTTGTTCAGTGTTCTCCTGATGGTGGACTCATGAACATGAACATTAGCCAATGTGAGCGAGGCCTTCAGTTGCTTAGAAGTTACCCTGGGGTCCTTTGTGACCTCGCCGACTATTACACGCTTTGCTCTTGGAGTGATCTTTGTTGGTCGACCACTCCTGGGGAGGGTAATAATGGTCTTGAATTTCGTCCATTTGTACCCAATCTGTCTGACTGTGGATTGGTGGAGTCCAAACTCTTTAGAGATGGTTTTGTAACCTTTTCCAGCCTGATGAGCATCAACAACTCTATTTCTGAGGTCTTCAGAAATCTCCTTTGTTCGTGCCATGATACACTTCCACACACATGTATTGTGAAGAGCAGACTTTGATAGATCCTGTTCTTTAAATAACGCAGGGTGCCCACTCATACCTGATTGTCATCCCATTGATTGAAAACACTGAACTCGAATTTCACCTTCAGACTAACTGCTAATCCTAGAGGTTCACATACTTTTGTCACTCACAAATATGTAATATTCGATCATTTTCCTCAATAAATAAATGACCAAGTGTAATATTTTTGTCTCATTTGTTTAACTGGTTTCTCTTTATCTACTTTTAGGACTTGAGTGAAAATCTGATGATGTTTTAGGTCATATTTATGCAGAAATATAGAAAATTCTAAAGGGTTCACAAACTTTCAAGCACAACTGTATGTGTGTTGGTGTGTGTGTGTGTGTGTGTAAACACGATAACTTGAGTACACGTTCACTTAGGTCAACCAAATTTTGCCTTCAAGTTGTGGAATATGACCCGGACACAAACAGGCAGACACGTTTAAATTACCCCACACATGTTTATTTAGGGTCTCCATTATACAATCCATCACTACTCACACAAGCCCCAATACCCCTCAGTCCAGGCCTTATCACAATGCCTTCTCTCTGTCTCTATCTCTTCAGACCGCCTCCTTCTCTCCTCCAGAACCTTGTCCTTCTTCCACCCGACTCAAGTCCATGACTGGAGGGAGGTGGCCTCTTTAAATAAGCACCCGGATGTGCTCCAGGTGTGTTCCCGGCAATCTCCCCCCCAGCACTTTCTGGTGTGGCAGAAATGCTGTGGTCCAGGATCCTCCAAGTATTGGGGTCCCCCTGGTGGTGACCACGGGCCCCTACAGGCTCAAACTTTGCAGCTCTGTACCCGCGGCCCCCAGGGCGGTTGCCCCGTCGAGGTCTGGAGGAGGCACAAGCCCTCCTCCGATCTTCTCGAGTGTCCTGGCTGGGTACCACCCCCATCCGGGTACACAAAGTATTAGGTACAAAACATAGATTTCAATCAACTTTTGGTCTATTTATGTTAACCAGAAGTGGTTCTTTACCTTAAATTCATTCAGCTGCAGAGTCCGATTTATTCAACTTTACTTTTATAATAATTCTTCAATATATTATTCATTTGGGACACTAGATGGCAGCCCCCATGGGTTGCAGCGATGGCTCGGGCTCCCACAGGGCTTCATGGGAGATGGAGTTGTTTACAGCCCTGTTGGGATCCGGCGATGCTGCCAGGGGGTGCTGCAGCTGTTCCTGAGCCCACATGGGTGATCCTTTCACTACACCCGGAAGTGCTGCACCTGGAGTACTTCCGGGTAACATATAAAAGGAGCCAGCAGACAGTACTTGTGGATCCAGAGTCATGAGGAGGGAGACAAAGCTTGCCAAGGAGGAGTGGAGGAGAATAAGAAAGAGAAAGAAAAGAGTATTGTGTTTAAGGTGCTGTCTGTGCTTAGTGGGGTTATGTTGTGCCTGTGGGAAATGGGGAAGGCGTTTCCCACGAAGTGAAGAAAAAATTCAAAACATTTGTTTTTTATCAGTGTGCCTCCTGCTTCTGGCTGTGTCATTTGGGTGTCTGGCATGCCCCTCTACACTTGTTACAATATGGGATAGGCATTTGCTCGAGAGACAGTTAAAGGGGGCTTTGTTTTGTTGGTTCTGTTGTAGTAAGTGTCTAATTGTTTAGTTAAAATATATTTACATTTGTAAATTTTTCTCTTGTGTTTTTCTATAACTGTTACCTTTTGTTTTCTGTCTTTGCTTGATAATAAGCTTTAAGAGGAGAAATGACAGGACAGTCTGGTCCAATGTGCTAATGAGAGCTTAAAAGTTTATCGTCAATATAGCATTGCCCACATTGAGCTTATGGTAATTGTTACAGTAGCCTGAAACAAGGTTTGAAGCCCTTCTTGCTTTTAAGCTCCTGACACTTGGCACAGTGTTTGAATAATGTGACTTGTGGCATTCACTGTAAGTCTGGGCACGTCTTGAAACGATTGGGTGACATACGGCATAGCTCATCCATTTTGATGCCAGCGCCAGAAGTGAAGAAGCTTGCAGACGCAGAATCCGGAAGAGACTGGCTGTCCAGTGGAGCTACTAAACTGTGGAGCTGTGGAAGTCAGCAGCTGGACCAAACTCCAAAAATGTGTGAAGTTAATTGATTACTCTAAGTTAGGAGACGGAAAGCAGTTTCCCAAGTGAAGTAAGGCCAGTGGATGACCTGGCAAGTTAATGATGTGTGCATGAAGTGCTTTTTACTGATTGACCTGAAAAAACAATCTGAAGCTTCAAAAATTAGTGACATCTGGTGGTTTACAGAAATCATGGCAGCCATGAGCTTCAGGTGTACAGTGGAGGAAGTTCACATCCAAACCCTTGTGGTTTACATAGTTTCCATTGGACATGTGTAGTAAAGCATAAGAACACTCTCATTTTGATCTTTTCATAATCATGTTGTTATTCAATTGCTGCAATAAATGCACGTTAGTGTGTGTGTGTGACGATTTTCTACAATAATATAATACATACTAGCTGTCCCCTGACAAACGTTAAAAATCAATAAACAAAAAGGTATTGCTAGCTAAGCAGAGGCAAGGTACACTCCAAAACACAAAGGTAGACCGGCTCCCCACTCCTGACGTCACGCTTCCCCCTCCCCTCGGCCCACAGCCTCTCTCTCAGATTTGCGCAAATATATCGCTCCTGCAAGCAAACTATCATTGTTAGCGCGATGAGAGAAGACGTAAAATCAACCGGAATGTTCAAGCAAATTCTAGAAAAAAACCCAATCTAAATCCGTTAAGTAGTTCTCTCATTCGCTAGCTTAGTGAATGTAAGATACGCCCTGAGGCTGACGCGTGAGTGAGGAGGGCCCTGTTCCCCTCCCCTTGGTCCACTGCGTGTCTCTTAGATTCGTGCAAATAAATGGGTATCGCAAGAAAACTATTATATTTAGCACGATGAGAGAGGTCGCAAAACCAACTGGAATGTTCAAGCAAATTCTAGAAAAAAACCCGATCTAAATCTATTAAGTAGTTCTCTCGTGAAAAACGGACAGACATACATACAGACAGACAGACGTTGGTTTTATATATATAGAGATTATACTTACAATAATATAATATGTTTAAGTGTGTTCTCATAAATATGTCATTTGTTTCCACTATGAATATTGTATGACTGTGTGCAGAGGGTACAGACCTATAAATACCTGGGAGTGCAGCTGGATGATAAACAGGACTGGACTGCCAATACTGATGCTCTGTGCAAGAGAGGACAGAGCCGGCTATACTTCCTTAGAAGGCTGGCGTCCATCAACATCTGCAATAAGATGCTGCAGATGTTCTATCAGACGGTTGTGGCGAGCGCCCTCTTCTACACGGTGGTGTGCTGGAGAGGCAACATAAAGAAGAGGGACACCTCATGCCTGGACAAACTGGTGAGGAAGGCAGGCTCTATTGTAGGCATGGAGCTGGACAGTTTGACATCCGTGGCAGAGCGACGGGCGCTGAGCAGACTCCTGTCAATCATGGAGAATCCACTGCATCCACTGAACAGGATCATCTCCAGACAGAGGAGCAGCTTCAGCGACAGACTGCTGTCACCGTCCTGCTCCACTGACAGACTGAGGAGATCGTTCCTCCACCACACTATGCGACTCTTCAATTCCACCCGGGTTTGTAAACGTTAACATTATACAAAGTTACTGTCTGTCTGTATACCTACATTGTTATCACTCTTTAATTTAATGTTGTTTTTTATCAGTATGCTGCTACTGGAGTATGGGAATTTCCCCTTGGGATTAATAAAGTATCTATCTATCTATCTATCTATCTATCTATCTATCTATCTATCTATCTATCTATCTATCTATCTATCTATCTATCTATCTATCTATCTATCTATCTATCTATCTATCTGTCTGTCTGTCTGTCTGTCTGTCTGTCTGTCTGTCTGTCTGTCTGTCTGTCTGTCTGTCTATCTATCTATCTATCTATCTATCTATCTATCTATCTATCTATCTATCTATCTATCTATCTATCTATCTATCTATCTATCCCCTGCACTGAGGGCCACTCTTTTAGGTAGACCACAATTATTCAAGGGCCAGCTTACGTTTGCTGCGCTAATTTGTAATATTTTTTCAAACTTTCCATTTTTGTTGGCCTTCCTGTGGGTGGCACTCAGACTGGCACTAAGACTGCTAATTTGAATGACTGGAATGCCAGCTAATGGTGCTGGTGACTCTTGCCCAGGCCGATGCAACCTGAAAGTGCCATTAGAATAGCAATGTAAAACAACAAGAACTCTTTGGTACTCAGAGTCGGCGTGCACCAGTGAGGTACTACAAGACACTATAAGAGACCACTTGTACGTCAGGGGATTTTTGTGAAAGATTAATATTGTTCCATCAATGTTTGATGAATAATTGCTCTAAAGGGTTTTCAGAATGTGCTTGTGGAACTGGACACATCTAAGGGGGTTTAGTGAATGTGCCTACAGTAGGTTGGAGTATTAATGACATATTAGAAGTTCTAGTACAGAAGAATAGTAATGCATGGTATTTATTTTATTGTTGGATAAATAAGCTACACACTTCAGGACTCCATCTTTACTTCAGGATCGTCTCTGTATAAAATCCCAGTGGTAGTTTTACATCCCCTTTAACAGCATGTCTGACATTGCAAAGCTTCGGTGATGTTCATAGCTTCGGGTGTATGCAGTCAGTTGGTCGTGAAGTTTTGATACACTACTTGAACACAGTGTTCCTTGTTAAAATAATACAAGCTTCAAAACCTTTTCTACATCAAACGTCCCATCCCTAAGGGCAGATAACTTGGAGGAATTGATAAGCTATTGAAAGTAGTCACCTAAAATTCATCTTGGGAGCTATGTGTGACATTCTTCTGACTATTATGATTATTATTATTATTATTCTGACTATTGTGGAAAAATCTTCAATTGTTGAAATGCATTTGTTTATATTAAATTTGAATGATTTTGCTCAAATGAACCAGGATGAATTTACAGGCATTACAAACATCGCTTCTTGTACATTCTTCTTGTGTTATACTAGACTGTGTTAATCAGTGCGGCTCCAACCTACACTCTTGACACTTGGTAGATCATGAGCCGAACGGGATCAGAGGAAGGGAGAGACAACAGACCAAAACTGAAGAGTGAAAGGTGCAAGTTTATTTACAAGAGTGCAGCACAACAATAACACAGCAGTGTCAGGGAGGTATTGTTTCACAGTCCTTCAGTGCTGACCCTCCATCAAAAGCAAATAGAAATAAAAAGAAAAAAAATGCATGTATTTACATTAAGTATAGTTGATGAATTTGATGAGTCAATTTGACTTAAATGGATGAGCCACAGCATGAAGTTATAGGAAAGAGTAGTGGAAGCTTGGTTAAGAAGGGAGGTGATGATTAGTGAGCAGCAGGATGGTTTCATGCCAGGAAAGCAAACCACACATGTGATGTTTGCTCTGAGGATGTTGATGGAAAAGTATAGAGAAGGACAGAAGGAGTTTGTGGACCTGGAGAAAGCATATGACAAGGTGCCTCGAGAGGAGTTGTGGTATTGTATGAGGAAGTCGGGAGTGGCAGAGAAGTACGTAAGAGTTGTACAGGATATGTACGAGAGAAGTGTGACAGTGATGAGGTCTGCAGTAGGAGTGACAGATGCATTCAAGGTGGAGGTGGGATTACATCAGGGATCGGCTCTGAGCCCTTTCTTATTTGCAATGGTGATGGACAGGTTGACAGATGAGATTAGACAGGAGTTCCCGTGGACTATGATGTTTGCTGATGACATTGTGATCTGTAGTGAGAGTAGGGAGACCCTGGAGAGGTGGAGATCTGCTCTGGAGAGGAGGGGAATAAAGGTCAGTAGAAACAAAACAGAATACATGTGTGTGAATGAGAGGAAGGTCAGCAGAATGGTGAGGATGCAGGGAGTAGAGCTGGTGAAAGTGGATGAGTTTAAATATTTGGGATCAACAGCACAGAGTAATGGGGATTGTGGAAGAGAAGTGAAAAAGAGAGTGCAGGCAGGGTGGAGTGGGTGGTGAAGTGTCAGGAGTGATTTGTGACAGAAGGGTACCAGCAAGAGTGAAAGGGAAGGTCTACAGGACGGTAGTGAGGCCAGCTGTGTTATATGGGTTGGAGACGGTGGCACTGACCAGAAAGCAGAAGACAGAGCTGGAGGTGGCAGAGTTAAAGATGCTAAGATTTGCATTGGATGTGACGAAGATGGATAGAATTAGAAATGAGAACATTAGAGGGTCAGCTCAAGTTGGACGGTTGGGTGACAAAGTCAGAGAGGCGAGATTGCGTTGGTTTGGATATGTGCAGAGGAGAGATGCTGGGTATATTGGGAGAATGGTGCTAATGATAGAGCTGCCAGGAAAAAGGAGAAGAGGAAGGCCTAAGAGAAGGTGTATGGATGTGGTGAGAGAAGACTTACTGGTGGTGGGTGTGACAGAGCAAGATGCAGAGGACAGGAAAAACATGGTCCACTATGGTAACCCCTAACAGGAGAAGAAGAAGGCAGTGCACTCCTACAGTCCTCCATGCAAAAACTACAAGAAGCTGACCAGTGAGGGCATTTAGCCCCTCCCTATTCTGGTTTGTGCAATGTAAGAAGCCCAGTTGCCCAGGAGGAGGTGTCATTTGCACTAAGAGCGACCCGCCAGATGGAGCTCCAGTGTTCGACCCTTATTTTATGGTAAAGAGCCGAATACTTTGTTGTTTTGTCTGAGAGTCTATTTACTTTGATGCCAAGATTTGACGTATGACTTTTGTTTGGACTTCTGTCATTGAACTGGATAACCTGGTTGGTGCACCTGGCCACAGTTCATTAATACCACATAGTTTTCATTTTTTCTACACTGTTTTTGTATCTAGAGTGATTAAAATGATAAAAGGGCACCAATTGTGAGAATATGCTACTTTCTTGTTCTTAGGGTTTATCGAGGCTATGTAGGTCACACCCCAATAATTAGAACAACTGCGTGTATCCAGCAGGGGGTGCTAGGTCCCTTGTTGGAATAAGTTCTTTTGTAATTGCGGCGTGTTACGTAGCCTGAAACTACATAGATATAATATAAAAAGGCGATACATGTCCCTTAGTGATACGGTGGTAAGAAATCACATAGGAGAAATAACTTAGCTTTCTTTAATGACGGTTTACGTAGCATAACAGATGAAGGAAGCCAAGACCTTCGGGAGTGGGGGCCCGATGTATAGAGTCTGCCATTTTCATTGCTGCATTGGAAGGATTTTCAGGATTGGATGACGGTATCTCCCATCTGTCCGTTGGCTTCAAAAGTGTGCCGGGCAATGTTCCAAGGCTTTACAGTAATCCCTCTTCCATCGCGGGGGTTGCGTTCCAGAACCCCCCGCGAAAGGTGAAAATCCGCGAAGTAGAAACCATATGTTCATATGGTTATTTTTATATATTTTAAGCCCTTATAAACTCTCCCACACTATTATAAACATTTCACGCACAATTATACAGTATAAACCCTTTGTATTCTCTTAGATATTAGGTAGGATTCGTTGAAATTATGTATGTAAACACAGTTTACATACAGTAAAACCTAAATATTTTTTTAAAAATATCGAGCGTCTCCGATATCACATATGTTACAGCCATTACGACAGACAGGCCACCAGCAATAAATACGTACAATGCAAGAAAAATTGTATACAGTAAAATGTGTGTACAGTGACACTAAACTATGTACATGTAATAAGTACTGTACGTAGATAATTAATTATTGTTACTCACCAACAATGACATGACGACTTGTCCGATAACGATGAGTTTAATTTTACTGCACAACAAAGGATAGCGTTACAGCTCTTCTAAAGGAGCCTCTTCAGGTGACTGTGTAGCACCGCCGTTGTTCTTCTTCCAGCACTCTTCAATCCAAATTCCATCCAGACTACTGCCTTATCACGTCCACTTGCAACTCGTTTTGTGCCCTGGTTAAAGGACACTGCGGCCGTAGATCTTATATGCTTTTCCTCCTTTTTAAATAAAAAGAATCATGGACTCATTGATGCTGTGATGGTGTCCTGCAGCGGTGTAGCTGTTCCCTTCCTTCAACATATCCAAAACTTTTACCTTTTCTGCAATCATTTGCATCTTCTGTTGGCGCTTGGACACGGCCCCTGAAGCAGTAGCAGGGCCACGTTAATGCTGAATGAGTGAGATGAGACTTCCTGGTTAATGCTGCACTCCGTCGCTGAGCCAATCAGCAGCACACAGGAACTTAACTGCGTGCTCTGATTGGGTAGCTTCTGAGCCATCCGCCAATAGCATCTCTTGTATGAAATCAACAGGGCAAACCAACTGAGGAAGCAAGTACCAGAAGTAAAAAGACCCATTGTCCGAAGAAACCCGCGAAGCAGCGAAAAATCTGCGTTATATATTTAGATATGCTTACATATAAAATCCGTGATACAGTGAAGCCGCGAAAGTCGAAGAGCGATATAGCGAGGGATTACTGTATACTCTTTCTTCATGTGCAGGCCTCCACTTAGGTGAATCATGTCATTCCAAACAAGGCAAAGAGAGGATACAATTCATGCTGAGTTTGACACCCAGAAATAGTATACAATGCCCATTTCGCAGTTGTCCCTGTCTTGTCTTCTAATTCTTGCCTAACAGTTCTTATATGGTGAATTCCTGTGTGCTAAATCTGGACTAGTGTTAGCTGTGCATGTGAGAAGAAAGAAAAGTAGATTTATAAAATATTTGTACAGAGCACAGTGACATATTAAACATGTACACTTATTAGTCTGCGGTAAAAGCAAGATATTGTTTGGTTGGTATGTGTCATTTGACCAAAAGGATTAACATTTATGTGTGTCACAATGACGCCCACGTGTCTGTTAGTGCTGGTAATAGTGAATCCCTATATAGAGAATCTTATGCAGAATATTGTGGAGTGATTGCCAAATGACAGGCCAAGTTAGGTCAGGTTGGGGAGCATGCACTGGTACAGCACATTGCTGCACCCACCACACGACGAAACAGCGCGGCATCCTGGTTGGCAACCCCCCAGGGAAACACACAGTTCAGTCCCACCCTTCCGGAAATGACCCTCTATCTGCCGCAGCCAGGTGTTCCGTGGTGTCCCCTTGGCCTGGTCCAGCCACTCTGGTCCTCAACAATGAGAAGCCTGTGAGCCAAGTCACCCTAAGGGAATTATATCACATGGCCGTAATGCCGTAACTGACGCTTCCTCACTATGCAGGTAATGTATCTCATACGGAACTCCATGAGACTCATTTGTCACAAAGTCACCCAAGCATTCTCCGAAAGAGACACAGTACTGATAGAGTCCAGTCTTCATCTCAGGTCACTGGATAGCGTCCATGTCTCACAACCATGTAGCATGGCAGGAAGCACCAGGATCTCTAAAGACATGGACCTTCGTCCTTTTGCA
Organism: Erpetoichthys calabaricus; assembly: GCF_900747795.2. Lineage (NCBI taxonomy): Eukaryota > Metazoa > Chordata > Cladistia > Polypteriformes > Polypteridae > Erpetoichthys > Erpetoichthys calabaricus. Next base: position 9,007,891 of record NC_041394.2, read on the forward strand.
TAGATATCAGGAGTGCCACACACCTCTTTCTAGTGACCTCATGACCCCCCATGCTCTCCCAATCCGTCTACTGACTTTATTGGAAGAGTCAGCAGAGACATGAATGTCACTGCCGAGGTAAGTAAACCTTTCGACGAGGTCGACACTCTCTCCGCAAACAGACACACTGCTGATGGCTGTGTATAAGAGGTCATTAAAGGCATTGCTCTTGGTTTTTATCAGGTGTGTCGTACATCGCTGGGGGTCAGACCCAGCCGGTATGCCTGGAAGGACTGTGTTGTGGCATATTTGTCCTCCGGGCCAAGAGGGGGCAACCGCCCTGGAGTAGAAGAGGCCCACAGAAGGAGAGCAGGGAGGCTCAAGACCGTTGGGGCCTCTGGTCACCGCCAGGGGGCGCCCCGAGCCTCATGGAGCCCGGGACTTATTCGCTTCCGCCACACCCATGGAGGACGATCCTTCCAGGGTCACCCGGAGTACTTCCGGGTGCTCCCCTGACTCTTCCGCCACACCAGGAAGTGACGTCAGGCAGAGCACCTGGAGCTCATCTGGGTGAGAATAAAAGGGGCCGCCTCCCTCCAATCAAGGAGCTGGAGTCGGGAGCAGGAGCAGGACGAAGCTCCTGGAGAGAGAGTACAGGGGGCCCAGGGACAAGGAGAGAGAAGGCCCAGGAGAAGAGAGACTGGGGCTAGAAGCAATGTGTGAGTTGTGCGGGACTGAGTTGTGTTGCTGTGTGGAAGAAAATAAAAGTATTTGGATAAAGATGCAGTGTCGGTCTGATGGTGTCCGGGCAAACCTCATGGGTGTCACACACGTGCGAGTAGGAGGATGTTGTATGGACCAAATGAAGGTAATTCCATGCCAGACCAGGGGGTGGCAGGGTGCACTAAATCTTCTCCTGTTATCTCTGCAGACCAGCTGCAGGAATACCTGTCTGACTCAACCTTGAAGACATCATTTCCAGTTCCAGCGCCTTGACTAATATCACTTCCAGGTCCAGCGCTACTGTTGACATCAGAAGAAGGTCACTTCCGGTTCCCCTATGTCATTTCCAGTCTGACTATTTAAAACCACCATCTTTACAAACCATCATCAGTTCATTTCAGGACTCCAACCAAGAAACTTGTTGTCAGAATTCAACTCACTGCAACCAGGGATGATATCAGGGTGGCTGTCCCAAACCTTTTTAAGTGTGTTGAGTCTGATCATTTTACACAGGACACTTGCATGCCTAGCCACTCAGAATCCTCACTCAGTCTCTTGAGAACTCTAATCAGAGCCTCCATTGACTCTGCGGATCCAACTGACACCACTTGAGTATTTTCTTCTTTCCTTTTTCATTGTGTGAGTCATCACTGAATTGGACTGTGCTTAATAAAGAGCACAAAAATTGATAACAATCAAAGAAGTCACCTAATTTAATAAAGGATAGTCATTGTTTTCGCACTATAAAGGGCTGTGATGTATTCATCCATGTCTCACTTTCTCTCACTGGGGACTAGTGAGTGAGGAGCCACTTCACCCAACACTAATGTGCAGCATCCCACCTGGACGATGCGACTGCAGCCACTTCTACACCAGTACACTCGCCACACATGAGATATTAGGAGGTGAAGGGGTGAGAAAGATATGTCCAATGACAAACAGGGAATGACTAGGGTGTGTCACAAAAATAAGTAAGCCAAAACACAACAAAAAGATTTGGGGATCTCCCCGTATAATGTTGGGTTTTGGAGAGCAGGCTCAAAAGACTGATATCGATCTTCATAACTGTAAAACAACAAAACTCAAGGAAAAATGGCACAATGAGACTTTTATATAAAGGTGGCAGGAAGGAAGGTGAGGTCATCAGGTGGGGACGGACATGACATCATCAGGTAGGGATGAAAGTGAGGTGATCAGGAAGGGACGGAACCGGAAGTGACATCATCAAGAGGTGGGCAGAAGTGAGGTCATTATGAAGTGCTGGAGGTGATGTCATCTGGAAGGGGACAGAAAAGAAAATGGCTTATCATTTGGGAGGTCTGTAGTCTTTTAGTGCTTGTCCCCAAATCTTCATCCGGAATTGGACCCTTTGGCTGCCCCCTAAGTGTGCATGTGTGACAGGGGCCAGAATGATTCATTTGTGGTGGGCAATTTAGCCTGGACATACACCAGATACACCCTACTCTTTATGAAGAATGCCCAGGGATCTTTTATGACCACACAGAGAGTCAGGATGGTAGTTCAGGTGGATGACCTGTACTGAAGCACATGTGGTATGAACGCTCTTTAACTCTTTTAGGGCTAATTTTTTTTTGTTTCTTTTCCCCCAGGGCTGAATATTTTTCCAAAAACTAACTTTTTTTAAAAAAAGAACACAAAGCAATTGAAATCAACAAAAAATATTTCCTTTTGACAAATGTTACTGTCTTGCATGTTGTATGAGCCTGCATACTCTATGATTTCACATACATATCACATACATTTTACACAGCAAAGTCCTGCAAAGCCTGATCTCGCTCAAAGCAGCCAATTTCAGTCATTGTCACATTGCACACCTTACAATATGTGTTGCTTTGGTGCCTACTTTTCAATTGTCTGTTGCTGCACTTTCTCACATATATTGTTAGTGTGTACTGTAGAGAGACAAGTCACCCATTTGCCATCGTGCCATGCCACTGCCACGAAGTTATCCGCCCGCATAAAAAACGTATTGTCACCTCTTTTGCTCTTCAGCCTGTGTCTCCTGTTCACCCTCACTGTGCCACAAGCTCCAATTCCCCTGCTCTGTAGCTCCATGAACAATTCTGGTCATGTATAAAAATTGTCCAAATGTACACAACATGACCAAAATGTTCATAGCCCTGAAGCAGCTCCAGCACAGCCTGACTTGTCAAGGGACAGTTCTCTCTTTGAAAGAAATACTTTCCTGTCTATGTAATTACTTTCAGGCAGAAACCAGTGTTTGCTTCTGCCAGTACAAAATCCTTTATGCCATACTTTGTGGGCTTGTCTGGCATATATTTGCAGAAAAAAAGGTGTCCCTTTTATTTTATCATAGATTCATGCACAGACAAATCACAGCCAGGCTGATAGAATTGTTTCTATGTTGGTTCCACAATGTCAAGCAGGGGCTGAACTTTATGCATGACGTTATAGCCTGGCTCACCCCTTGGGATTTGCTTCTGTTTATTACAGAAGTGAATAAAACTTTGCAGCATCATGTACCTATCATCACACTGCATAACCTGTCCAAAGCCACCAGGGGACAAAGCACGTTTGGACCAATGCTCCCTGAAGTTATATCACCAGTTCTGTCCCATCTCTATTTGTAATGCCACAGCGTGCTTCATCTCGTCTTTTGTTGTTGGTTTCTACTTTGAAAAACGAGAATGTGGTGCAAGCGCAGCCCGCGATTCAAAAAACCCCTCAACCCCTCCTGTCGAGAAAAGTCGACATCCGCCCTAAAAGAGTTAACACCTAGCCGCCCCCCGAAAAACTTTAAAAATCAATAAACAAAAAGGTATTGCTCCAGTTCTTAAATCCTTACACTGGCTCCCGGTTAAGTTTAGGGCAGATTTCAAAATCCTTCTTTTAACATATGAAGCATTAAATGGTCGAGGTCTGGCTTACTTGTCTGAACTTATCATGACTTAAAAACCTGAGCGCACATTAAGATCTCAAGATGCCGGTCTGCTTATGATTCCAAGGATTAATAAAATAACAGTGGGAGGTCGAGCTTTTAGTTACAGGCCCCCCCCCCCCCCTAAACTGTGGAATGGTCTGCCTGCTACTATAAGAGATGCCCCTTCGATCTCAGCTTTTAAATCCCGGCTGAAGACTCACTACTTCAGTTTAGCACACCCTGCCTAGAGCTGCTGATTAACTGTACAGACTGCATCTCTGTTGTTAGTCATTAGCACTTAACACTAGAATTACCAGAGCCTACGAAAAAACTCGTAAATCCGTCCCACCTTAAATCGCGTCTTAAAGCCGTTTGCACATCTCAGCCAGAGTCTTTTGTCATCTAAATGTGCCGATTAAACAAAAGCTACTAGCAGCCAGCTATTCCATCCCCCCACCGACTTAGAATGAACTCCTAGCTCATGCCTTGCCTTGATTTGATTATTTGGGATTGAAGTGGAGTTTTACAGTGGAAATAATTCGAGCGTTATTTGGAATACACGCATTTCATGTGTGTTCCGTTTCTACAGTATAGTAGTAGTCTGTGCAAACACATTTTTAAAACAGAAACGTTTTTCATATTCTAATAGTAAATGACAAAATGTAGGCATAAACTATATAACGTATGAAGCCTGAAGTCCATATATCAAAGAAACACTTTCACAAAAGGTACAAATAAGAGAACACGTGCGCTTTTCTTCAAAAGTATAACTGCACAAAAAAAAAGCCGCGTTAGCATGCCACATTGACACTCTTACTACAACTGCCGTGGTGGCGTAATGGTATCAGCTCCTGACTGGGGATCAGAGGGTGGCGAGTTCGATCCCGCACGGCTCCACTTCGAGAAATGAACTGCTCTTATTCTTACAATTTTAGAATAACAACATAAATTTCATTTCAGTCTGTAACAGCCGGTGTAACTTATGATACTGGTAAAGGTTAGTTTTTTTTTTTTTTTAATTCCCTTTTCATTCTCGCAGGCGATGCATACTAACGCCCCCCCCCCCCCCCAAAAGGGTTCTGACACATAAACGCTGGCGAAGCTGCCTTCCTTCGTATCTCACCGTCACTTGATTTTCTTTTTATTCAGTGTTATTGAGTGTTCCTGCCAGTCCCCACATGTTGCTGTATGCTGTTTCTTTTGTACTCCAGGACATGCAGAGGAGAGAATGATTTCACATTATTTATGCTGTTTTCACATAAAGACTGCAGAATACTCGTGACTGCATTCTCGTACCAATGCACTTTTTCCATCACCTTTTCCTATAAGAAGCAATGTACTCACTTCTCTCTATGCTGTGGTTTCTATTACACACCTGAAAGAGACGATATATGTGAAAACTTCATCGCACTAATGCAATATTATTTGAAAACGAACAGCGTCAGATCAGGTGTGAAAATTTTATGTGAGATACGAAGAAGGCAGCTTCGCCAGCGTTTATGTGTCAGAACCCTTTTGGGGGTGGGGGCGTTAGTATGCATTGACTGCGAGAATGAAAAGTGAATTTAAAAAAAAAAAAAAAGCTAACCTTTACCAGTATCTCACATAAAATTTTCACACCTGATCTGACGCTGTTCGCTTTCAAATAATATTGCATTAGTGCGATGAAGTTTTCACATATATTGTCTCTTTCAGGTGTGTAATAGAAACCACAGCATAGAGAGAAGTGAGTACATTGCTTCTTACAGGAAAAGGTGATGGAAAAAGTGCATTGGTACGAGAATGCAGTCACGAGTATACTGCAGTCTTTATGTGAAAACAGCATAAATAATGTGAAATCATTCTCTCCTCTGCATGTCCTGGAGTACAAAAGAAACAGCATACAGCAACATGTGGGGACTGGCAGGAACACTCAATAACACTGAATAAAAAGAAAATCAAGTGACGGTGAGATACGAAGGAAGGCAGCTTCGCCAGCGTTTATGTGTCAGAACCCTTTTGGGGGGGGGGGGGGGGGGCGTTAGTATGCATCGACTGCGAGAATGAAAAGTGAATTAAAAAAAAAAAAAAGCTAACCTTTACCAGTATCATAAGTTACACCGGCTGTTACAGACTGAAATGAAATTTATGTTGTTATTCTAAAATTGTAAGAATAAGAGCAGGTCATTTCTCGAAGTGGAGCCGTGCAGGATCGAACTCGCCACCCTCTGATCCCCAGTCAGGAGCTGATACCATTACGCCACCGCGGCAGTAGTAGTAAGAGTGTCAATGTGGCATGCTAACGCGGCTTTTTTTTTTGTGCAGTTATACTTTTGAAGAAAAGCGCACGTGTTCTCTTATTTGTACCTTTTGTGAAAGTGTTTCTTTGATATATGGACTTCAGGCTTCATACGTTATATAGTTTATGCCTACATTTTGTCATTTACTATTAGAATATGAAAAACGTTTCTGTTTTAAAAATGTGTTTGCACAGACTACTACTATACTGTAGAAACGGAACACACATGAAATGCGTGTATTCCAAATAACGCTCGAATTATTTCCACTGTAAAACTCCACTTCAATCCCAAATAATCAAATCAAGGCAAGGCATGAGCTAGGAGAAGTTCATTCTAAGTCGGTGGGGGGATGGAATAGCTGGCTGCTAGTAGCTTTTGTTTAATCGGCACATTTAGATGACAAAAGACTCTGGCGGAGATGTGCAAACGGCTTTAAGACGCGATTTAAGGTGGGACGGATTTACGAGTTTTTTCGTAGGCTCTGGTAATTCTAGTGTTAAACATAAGTAACATGACAGTTATAATTGTATACTAACCCTCACTTATTCTGTTTTTCTTCTCGGTACTCAAATGTGGCACTTGGTGCCACGGCCCACCTGCCAAGTTGTTTTGCCTGCCTAAGGAAAAGTCATCCCTGATGGAGGATCGCAGGAATCGTGGGAAAGAGGGGTCCTTTCATCGGATTGGCTGGCCCAGCACTGTTTCAGCCGTGGAATGGCCAAATGGGGGAGGCAGCTTGAAGGATGAGGTCTCCAGGACTCTACACAAATCCAAATCTTATTATGGGATATATCATCTACTGTTAAATTCTGCTCTGTACTTCTAAAATTTATATTTTTTATTTCTTACTATATTGAGGAATTGTTCTGTTCTGTGAACTGCATTATATTGTATTGACCCCCTTCTTTTGACACCCACTGCACGCCCAGCCTACCTGGAAAGGGCTCTCTCTTTGAACTGCCTTTCCCAAGGTTTCTTCTATTTTTCCCTACAAGGTTTTTTTGGGAGTTTTTCCTTGTCTTCTTAGAGAGTCAAGGCTGGGGGGCTGTCAAGAGGCAGGGCCTGTTAAAGCCCATTGCGGCACTTCCTGTGTGATTTTGGGCTATACAAAAATAAACTGTATTGTATTGTATTGTATTGTATTGTAAGTAACATGGAGTGTCTACCTTCTCTTCAAGACTGTCACCTGCCTTGACTGAGTACTGCAACCAGGATGTCCCATGTTAATATGTATTTATCACTCAACTTGTATGCTTGGCATTACATATTTAATGCAGGGGTGCTCTTGGCATGCTACACTAAACACAGAACGTTGCTCCTGGCATGCTGAACTTAGAGAAGGGGTGATCGGAATCCATCACCCAGAGCAGACAGATTCTTTTATCATGCTACACTTAGTGCTAGGCAATGCCTCCAGCCTGTGACACTAAATGCAAAGAGTTACTGGTATCATGTTACACTTGGTGCCAGGGGATGCCCATAGCCCACTGCACTGCGCAAAGCCGTTCTCTTTGTCTGCCGAAGTCAAGGCAGAAGAGTTTTTTTTATTTGCAAAGGTTCATTTTTTTCTTACCTTCCTTGCTTTTCCACCAGCCGGCTCTGTGTAAGCAATCAATCAATGTCTTCACAGTGGTACTAAGTGATGCTTTTAGCTTTGTGCCTATACTGCATGGCAGAAAAATTCTTCTTGAAAGTGCAGTCCAATTAAAAAATCCTTTGGGTAGCTTGTGCTTAGGCTGTCACACCTCAATTTGTCACCTGCTACAGTATCGAGTGCCCAAAGTACCCAAGTCAGTGACAACACTCGCTCAGCTACTCTTTGATGGATAGCAGCTCAAAAGGCTACTTCTCCTTGCCAATTCTTCTTCTCACAGTATAGGCTCAAAGTTGAGCAGCAACTTCATTTAACCATTTCTCATCTTATCTTGTCTCATCTTCTGAAACCGCTTATCCTGCCAAGGGTGGCAGTGGCAGCAGACCAAGCAGATCAGCCCAGATTTCCCTAACCCCAACTACAGATTGCTGATCTTCCTGGGGAATTCCAAGCCGAAAGATATAATCCCTCCAGCATGGGATGTCCCTGGAACAGCTGCAGTGGGGGCATCCTTACAACATGAACAAACCATCTCAACTGAAACTGGCTCCTCTCAAGCTGGAAGAGCAGCAACTATGCTGAGGCTCTCCTAAATTGCAGAGCTTCTCTACCCTGTCACAGAAGTTATACCCCCACCACCCCGTGAAGAAACCTCATTTCTGTCTTTTGTACTTGTGATCTCATTCCTTTGATCATTACTTACAGGTCATAACAAAAGGTCACAACAGGGTTGTAGATGGACCGGTAAACTGACAATTTAGTCTTTAGACTCAGCTGGCTCTGCCACAATCCACTTGTTGATCTCTTTTCTTTCCTCAATCATGACCGAGATCCTGAGATACTTGAAATCTTCCACTAAGGGCAGGTATTACCCCTCACCTAGAGAGAGCAATCTACTCCGAGAGAGAACCATGACCTCAGGCGTTCCCAACCTAGTCTGCCGTAAGGTCTCTGCCCAGTAGAATGTGCCTAGAGCAACTTTTTGGGAAGTCACCTGGGGGACATCCTTAGAACATACCCAAACCACCCCAACTGGCTCCTCTTGATCCGGAAGAGCCGCAACTCTGCTCTGAGACTCTCCAGAATCTCTGAACTTCTCTACTTATTACAGAAGTATCAAACCAAACACCCTGTGAAGAAGCCTCATTTCTGCTGCTTGTAGTCATGAGCTCATTTTTTCGGTCATTTATCCACAGCTCATGACCAAAGGTGATGACGGAGATGTGGATGGACTGGTAAACCAGGAGTTTAGTGTTTAGACTCAGCTGTGTCTGTTCCAATCCTCTTGTTGATTTCTCGTGCCCTTTCTCCCTCACTAATATACAATATCCTGTGATAATCAAACTCCTCCATTTCCCTCTCACCTGGATAGAGCAAGCCACTGTTTTCCGAGTGGACCTCAGTGTTGGAGGTATTACTCCTCTTCCCAACTACTTCTCTGGGAATTCACAGACATTTCCAAGCCAGCCAAAAGATATAGTCCCTCCTGAATGTTATGGGTCTGCCGTAGGATCTCTGCCCAGTGGGATGACTTTGAAGCATCTCCTGGGGGAGCCGCCCAGGGGGCATGCTTACAACATGATAAAACCATCTCATCTCGATCCTCTTAACCCAGAGCAGCAGCAACTCCACTATGAGACTCTCCTAAACTGCTTAGCTTCTCTACCCTGTCACAGAAGTGTCATCCTAGCCACCACATGAAGAAACCTCATTTCTATCTGTTGTACTCATGCTCTCATTCTTATGATCATCAGCTCATAACTAGAATTCAGGACAGGGATGTAAATGGACTGGTAAACCAAGAGTTTAGTCTTTAGACTCAGATGCCTCTGCTCCAGTCCACTTGTTCATCAATTCTTTTTTTTCCCACACTCATGAACAAGATCCTGAGATACTTGAACTCTTCCACTAAGGGCAGTTATTCCCCCTCACCTAGAAAGAACAAGCCACTCTGAGAGAGAACCATGACCTCATAGTTGGAGATGGTATTCCTCTTCTCAACTTCTTTCTTGTGAACTCCAAGGTGTTCCTAAACTCATCTGCCACGAGGTCTCTCCCCAGTAGGATATCCTTGGAGAAGCTCTTTGGGGAGCCACATGGGGGTCATCTTTATGACATACCCAAACCACCTTAACCTGGCTCCTCTCAATCCGGAGGAGCAATAACTGTACTCTGTGTCTCTCCTGAATCTCTGAGGTCCTCACCTTACCACAGAAGTGACAAACCAAACACCCAGTGAAGGAACCTTATTTCTGCTGCTTCTTCTCACAATCTCATTCTTTTAGTCATTTATCCAGTCCTCATGACCAAAGGTGATAAGAGGGATGTGGATGGAGAGGTAAACTGAGAGTTTAGTCTTTAGACTAGCTGTGTCACCTCCAGTTCACTCGTGGATCTCTTGTTCCCTTTTTCCTCACTCATAAACAAGATCCCGAAATACCCAAACTCCTCCACAAAGGGCAGTTATTCCCCCCTCACCTGGACAGAACAACACTTTTCTTTCCAAAAGAGAGCCATGACCTCAGAGTTGGAAGTGCTGGTCCTCTTCCCAGCTGCTTGAGGATTAACTATTTAACTTCTGCAACTTGAGAAGTACTGTAGTTCAGAGGTTATTGCCACTATTTCGCCCAATTAGGATTCTGAGTTTGAGTCCCATGTCAAGTTGTTGTATGAATTTCCATGTTTTCCCTGCTAGTTGTCATGTTTCAATTCAGTTTTTATCTCCTTGCCATCTCCAACCCATATAACATAGGTGGTCTCACTACCGTCCTGTAGACCTTCCATTTCACTCTTGCTGATACCCGTCTGTCACAAATCACTCCTGAAACTCTTCTCCACCCAATCCACCTTGCTGCACTCTCTTTTTCACTTCTCTTCCACACTCCCTGTTACTCTGTACTGTTGATACCGAGTATTTAAACTCCTCTACCTTCACCAACTCTACTCCCTGCATCCTCACCATTCCACTGTCCTCTCTCTCATTCACACACATGTATTCTGTCTTGTTCCTACTGACCTTCATTCCTCTCCTCTTTAGAGCATATCTCCACCTCTCCAGGGTCTCCTCAACCTGCTCCCTACTCTCGCTACAGATCACAATGTCATCAGCAAACATTTGCATTGGTTGTGATGAGGATGGACAGGATTAGAAATGTGGACATTAGAAGGTCTCCTCAGGTTGGACAGTTGGGCGACAAAATCAGAGAAGCGAGATTGCATTGGTTTGGACACAACAGAAAAGAGATGCTGGGTATATTGGGAAATGGATGTTAAAGATAGAGCTTCCAGGCAAGAGGAGAAGAGGAAGGCCTAAGAGAAGGTTTATGAATGTGGTGAGAGAAGACATGCAAGTGATGGGTGTGACAGAGGAAGATGACGAGGACAGGAAGATATGGAACAAGATGATCCGTTGTGGCAACCCCTAACAGGAACAGCCGAAAGAAGAAGAAGAAGAAGAAGAAGAAGAAGAAGAAGAAGAAGAAGAAGAAGAAGAAGAAGAAGAAGAAGAAGTTGTTTACATGGTAAAATGGTAGAAAATTTTCAACAAGAACAAGCCTTTCATCCCAACAAGCTTTTGTTTATGTAAACATTATTACTTATTTTTAATATTTCTCTTGCTAGGTATTATCTATCAGTATTATTTTATTTTGTGATTATTTAGTTTTTATGTATATATTTTCGTCCTGCTATGTTTCTTGTATTTTTATGGGTGAACCCAATAATCATAAATTAGGGTGCTGTCTGCTACCCTGGAATAGCAAGTCCACACAGTATCAACATCTAAGACAATGGAAGAAAATTTTAATCTAAGAAAAATTGCACGATAAAATAATTATTTTTGTTTAATGCAACTATAGAATTCAGTTTCTTGGAATGATATTTAATGCAAAACCTTTGTGGAAACCACACATCAATAAAATGTTATAGAAATGTAAAATCAGACTTAATCTAATGTGTGCCTTGGCAATCATGGGCTGTAGTGAAGAACTGTCGTTTCCCAACCTCAGTGCTGAAGCCCATTGGTGGGTAATGTTGTTTTAATCATTATTTTTCATTGGCTAATTTTAGGGTGCTACTCTACTGAACCTATTTTTGAATAGATTTTCGCTCCCACTGCCATCTTCTTCCAATGACCAGTCATCCCACACCATCTCTACTACATCAACCACTCCTGCCATGTCAACTGGAATGGCAAGTGACGATTACACCTCTGACCATCTAACCATTGTGCATGAAACAAAGTTTGTGCACAGAAGCATCAGCAGAATTCCTGCAATCAGCTGTAACAGCACAGCAACAACAAACAATGGCAGGCTTTCAGTCCCCATCTATGATACTTTGCCTTGATTAAAAGGTTACTGTACACTGAGAATAAGCAAAACACACAGTGAGTAATGCATGCAGGTCTGGTGGTGACGATGGTTGATATCAAACTGGCCACACCAGATCATCAGATGTTCCCTCTGTGCTATGCAGCACTGTTGGGTTGGCGTGTAGCTGTCATCGTGCCGCTAACTCCCCTACACACACAATTGTAATGGGAGGTCCGGCTCTTTTCAAAGATTTGGCTCTTTTGGCTCGGCTCCCTTAGAAGTGCCGGCTCTTACGGCTCCCAAATGGCTCTTCATTTAGGATCACTCGGAGCCTTCTCTTTTAGCCTAATTTATCAATTAGATAGATAGATAGATAGATAGATAGATAGATAGATAGATAGATAGATAGATAGATAGATAGATAGATAGATAGATAGATAGATAGATAGATAGATAGATAGATAGATAGATAGATAGATGTGAAAGGCACTATATAATAGATAGATAGATAGATAGATAGATAGATAGATAGATAGATAGATAGATAGATAGATAGATAGATAGATAGATAGATAGATAGATAGATAGATAGATAGATAGATAGATAGATAGATAGATAGATAGATAGATAGATAGATAGATAGATACTTTATTAATCCCAAGGGGAAATTCACAATTATGAATGGTTTGTGTGTTGGTAAGCAATTTTATATTCAGGGTTTTCATAAAAGCCTTATTTTTATGCATTTTCTTTTCGTTACAAAACAAAATGCACAGTTACTTTTGTTTAACATTTTAATCAAACCTTTAAATGAACGACTGAACACAGAACCACAGCAACCACAGCAAAGAACTCAAATAAATAAAGGTCAAAGTCTTAACGTTAGATAAAAGTCTTTAGTGCAGGTTGGCATTCAGAAATGCCAGATGCCTCAGTTTGGATGGGCTGATGCGATTTCTCCTCCTGTCTGGGCAGGTTTCTTGTTGACCCTGCTCTGCTCTGACGGATATTTTCATTTTACAAATTCTGCGCTCAGCTTTGCAGTCCCCAATATCATTGAAATGCAGCCAGATGCTGCTTCTTTTTCAGTTTTCACTCATCTGTTTACATTTTCCCAACATTTAAATCTGGCTCCCATCTCTCTGTCGCTCTGTGTACCTGGTCTGTATCACTAAACTCAATGTCTTTGGAGTGTCCCCCCCTTCTTTCAAATGATATTATGATCCTTGTCTATCTGTGCATGTGATTTGCTGCATGGTGTGCTTATCAAAATAAAGTCCCGCACCTGCCTGATTCGATTCTCAGCAGAGCTGAGCAGGAGCGGCTGAAGATTTGGCTCTCACTGACAGGAGTCGGCTCTTTTCGTTCGTTACAAAGAATCGGCTCTTAGAGCTGACTTGTTTGTGAACTACACATCCACACAGGCCAGCGTTTCTCAAGTATTTGCAACCGGAGTTTTCATAACAGTTTTAATTGCGCCCCCCTAACGTTTTTTTGAAAGGACCCCACTAATATCAATTTGTTCTTTTTTAATTAATGATATATCATAGATGCATATTTTATTATACCTACTTAACTTTTAGACATGCGGTTTACTCCTACCCTCCAGAAATGACCATCTATCTGTCACAGCCAGGTGTTACGTGGGTGTCCCCTTGGCCTGGTCCAGCTGCTTGGATCCATAACTGAAGCTCCATCACAATGCGGTACAGCAAGATGCCTCATTCGGAGCTCTGTGAGCAACCGTTTGTTCAACATGAAGTTACTGTCCCGGCAAAACGATGAACATCTTGACGACTGGCAATTAACAATGCAATGCAAAGCTACTTAACTATACATTGGTGCAAACCAAGTAGCAAAACAAACAAAATAAATAGCAATGCCACAAAAAGGCAAATTCACAGTGGAGACGGGGCGACTCTAAACATGGCAAGTCTATAAAGTCCATTAAGTGTGTCAACTGTGAGTAGTCCTTTAACCCCAGAATCCCTGAAGTTTACGGAAAAACTTGTAATCCCAGGCCACCTTAAATCCCTTCACACCTCTCCATCAGCGTCTTTTGTTTTGCAAATGTGTCAATCGGCAAAAGCAGCAAGCAGCCTGCTGTCCCACCCCTACTGCCACAGCTCAACACGGGCAAAAAGTTCTCCCAGCTCAAGTCTCTTTAACTGCTTGTAAGGTGCCTGGAGTTGTATAGGGTAAATAATACAGTATATTGTTATTTGGAATACATACATTTCATCTGTGTTCCGTATCTACAAAGACCTGGGTAAGTGTAGGATGACAGGAAATGTGAGAAACGCAAGGAATGTTGAACAAATACCTAAAATAGAAACTTTTTTTATGTTATAGTCCTAACAACAAAATTTTGACATGAAGTGTATAATGTGTGAAGCCTGAAGTCCAAATATCAAAAAAACACTTTCGCAAAAGGTACACGTATAACAAAACAAGTGCTCTTTTATTCAAGAATATAACCAAAGAAAAATAAATTGGGTTAGGGTACAACACTGACACGACCGCTTGGGTGGTGCAGCAGTAAGAACTGCTGTCTCATAATCAAGAGGTTGCCAGTTCGATTCCGGGCTCTCTTCAGACTAGTCCAGTCGCTTGGATCCTCAGCAATGAGAATCTTGCATGTCAGAAAACCTCGGGGAATCACATCACATGACCGTATTGCCGTATCTGATGCTCCCTCACAATTCAGGTAATGTCCCTCATTTGGGACTCCATGAGCAACACAAAGTCAAACCAGCAGTACCCAAGGATTCTCAGAAGAGACACAGTACCAAAGGAGTCCAGTCTTCATCTCAGGTCACTGGATAGCGTCCATGTCTTACAACCATATAGCAAGACAGGCAGCACCAGGACTCTAAAGACTTCGTCCTTTTGCAGAGATATCAGAAGCGCCACACACCCCTTTCTAGTGACCTCATGACCCCCAGATGCTCTCCCAATCCATCTACTGACTTCATAGGAAGAGTCACCAGAGACATGAATGTCACTGCCGAGGTAAGGATGAGGTCGACACTCTCTCTGCAGACAGACACACTGCTGATGGCCGTGCCTAAGAGGTAATTAAAGGACTGGCTTTTGGTTTTTATCAGGACACTCGCAAGCCCAGACACTCAGACTCCTCACTCAGTCTCTTGAGAGCTCCGATCAGAGTCTCCATTGACTCCATGAAGATCACAGACCCTCCATCATCAAAACAACATCAACTGGTCTCATTTCACATCACTTGAACAGCAGTCTGCCGTGCATGAAAGCCATTGAGCCACCACAAGCCAATTTGTGTTCCTTTTTTAACTCCATACTGTTAAAAACCATGTATTTAATGTAATAAACTAACACATTGTAGGTGGCACATGGGATGGACGAGCACACCAGTGGGGAGATGGGAAGATTCCTTACCCGGGTGGGAGGCCTCAAAGAGACATAAAGGCATCCCAGCCAAGAGAGGGAAGGAGGTTACACCTGGACAAGGCTTCCCTAATGGAGGGACAGACATCCCAGCCAGAGAAGATGGTTCCTTACGCCGACGGGCCCATGTGTAACACCTTCCCTAGCCCGAGATAAAAGAAGACGGGGAAAAAATATCTCTAAGGGAGGTGTATTACCCCCAGGCACTAGATGGCTGCAGCCCTCCATATTTGCGGCAATTTGGGAACCAGCAGAGAATGCTGGGATTTGTAGTCCAGTAACACAGCCCTGCTGGAGTCCATGGGTGCCACAAGGGGGCGCAGCAGGGAGAGGCACTCCCCAGTATATTGGACTTCCATTTGACCCGTAAGTACTTCCAACAGCACCAGATGTACGCCGGGATCCTCAATAAAAGGGACCACACTTCCTTATGCAGGCGATTTGAAGCTGGGAGGACAGACAGCAACACTTTACTGGAGAAGGGCAATGCGGTGGTGAGAAGAGAAGTGAATTGCAGAAGAGAGATAACTTGTGCTTGGTGCTTTGTGCTGGTATTGTGGATAATAAATCAGCCATTACTTGAACCCAGGACTGTGCTTGTGTCTTTGTGTTTGGGATTCAGGGCTCACTGGTGCCCTGGTTTTTATCACAATATGTAATTGAATTTTATTATCTATGTTAAATTTGAGTATAACTTATTGTTACAAAAATATTTCATAATTAAAACTGTAATGCAATAACCTGAAGCTAAGTATGTTCAGGTCTGGCCAGTATTTGGATGGGAGAAAATCCAAGAAAAGCTTATACTGTTGCTGGAAGAGATGTTGGCAATGCCAGCAGGGGATGCTTACCCTGTCATCTGAATGTGGCTCTCAATGCCCCAGTGTGGTGACATGGGACAGTGTGCTGTTAAAATGAATGAGACGCGTAACCAAGGTCCTGGTTCTCTATGCTCATAAAAGATCCCTGGGCATCCTTCATAAAGATCAGGGTGTAGTCCAATTTCCAGGCTAAATTGCCCACCACAGCCTAGTCAGCCTGGCTGACTATCTCTCTCTCACTCCTTCACCACTTAACTGCTAATGTGTGGTGAGAGTATTGGTGCAAAATGGCTGCTGTCGCATCATCAGGATGGATGCTGCACATTAGTGGCAGTTGAAGTTGGCTCCCCGCTCAATATGTAAAACTGAACGCACCTGAACGTTGTGCATTGTCTAACTTGTTGAATGTTGCTTTATGTTGTGCGTTTAGAAAACTTTCTGCCTGGATTTTGACAAGGATTTTTTTAGGTTATGGTTTTCTTCTCATTTGTCATTCCTCTCTTATTTTACGTTTGTCTCGATCTGCGCTTAAATGATGACAGTCGAGTTTTCAGAGTGCAGCTTCTTCATCTGAGAAGGTTATGGTTCGACTGGAATCTGTCCATTTTACGAAAGTGCTTATGTGCACACTTAACCTTTGCAAATGATAATACCACTCGAGGGTACTTCTACTGTGCTATCATGGAAGTTAAGCATTTCTGAGAGGAACTTTTAAAAAAGGTCTCAGGTATGATACTGCTTAAAAAACGTTGACGATGCACTCAGATTTTCATTTTTAAATGGAGATGCACAAAGTATTCAGAGCCCTTCATTCTCTGCATCTCTTTATTGTGCTGTAGATTTCATTTGAAATGCATAAATGTGCCATTTGCATAAATGCATACATTTGCCTTTTTGCATATTAATCAACACTCAATAACCCAGAATGACAAAGTGAAAAAATGGAATCAGGAAGGTTTGCCAATTTCTCTTATCTCCATTACTGAGGCACTCCAGATTGAGTATAGTAGGTCCCGCAAATCGAACATCAGGACAAAAACCAAGCCCTGAAGTCCAAGGTCCCCTCGATAGACCTCTGTGATCTAATTGGGAAACCTGCTGAAATTCAATGAAGGATGTTGGCTTGGTACAGAAGTGAGAACAGCAATAAGTTTATGAATGGGTATAAAGGTGGAAAATGGGAAGAACAACTGTAACTGACGTACCTCCATTTGGTCGACCATCAACATTAGAGAAGACTGACAGATTATGTTGGTCTGCGGTTGCTGCACATTTGATTATCAGCTGTGGATATGCACGTGCCACAGTGCATGAGGACTTGGGGGTCCGTAAAATTTCTGCAAGATGGGTTACTTACTGATCTGCACAAGCCAACAACCTTCTGTAAATTTCATCAGGTTTCACTGCCTCCTACTACAGTGCATTATTCAACAATGGTGCAATATCACAGTGGAGCGTTCATTTTCTTCTGACCTTGGCTTCAACTCGATTTATGGCAGAGTGTGGCACTGCCCATAAGCCCTTGAGAATATGTTGCATTGTGCCAGCTTCTATCTGTTGTGTTTACTGCTGTGATCGCCAAGGGGTGCACCAGCTCCCCAAACACCTGACAGAAAGGCTCGGACACAGGTATATAAGCACAAAGAGTTCTTTATTCGTGGGAAACTCTTATTTTAAGCATTTCCCACTTCACAACCACAAGTACAGCCAAGCGCACAGTATGCAGCACTCAGCTATATTCTTGCCTTTGTCTCTCTTGGTCACAGCCTCCTCCACTCCTCCTCACAAGCATTGTCCTCCTTCCTTCCAACTCTTGTCCCCAGAACAGTGGCAGGCAGCTCTTTTAACTCTTTGAGGGCTGAATATTTTTTCCAAAAAACTCAGTTTTCTGAAAAGTACACAGTGCACTAGTTTCACACATAAATCAACATAAAACATCTGTTGCTACGTGTCTGTGGCTGCTGTTGACGCCTGATTGGCAACTCTGGAAGCAGTGGCTGCGCAAGGGTGGCTCGATGGCCAGCGAGCCGGCTACCTCTCTGTCTTCGCACAGCAGTCGCGGTGTGACGCAATATGGTTTGTGCATCTGGTCATCATGAGTGGTGGTCCTCCTAGGCAAATGCTGCTGTAGGCGTATCAGCTACATGAACGTGTTCAGCACCACGATCAGCTGGGGACTGATAGGTTGATGCTGGTATCTCACTTTAATTTTCAATATCCATCTCCAGATCAATGGCATCAAACTCCGAAAAGTCAGAGTTTGATTCAGCGATAATACGTAAAACGTCCGTGGAGAATTTTGCTTTGCACATTTGCTTTAGTCTTGCCAGATGTCGATGCCATTTTAGAGGCTTTTTGCTCTTTCATGCACGCGCAGGGAATCGATGTCAAATCAACAAAGCTATGTAACTTTCCTTCAAGCAAACAGAGTTGAATTAAAACGTAAGGGCGAGTTTTGTTGGCAGTTTATAGCCGATTACAGTTCTCTGAATTTAAACAAAAGTCGACATCGACATGAAAGAGTTAATATCGCACCTGGAAGCACTTCCGGTGTTCCGAAGCTGTAGTTCAGAGAAACTTCTGGGTGAGGTGAGAGCCTGATAAACAGTCCCTGCAACGCCCCCTGGTGGCACCCGTGCAACCCAACAGGGCTGAGCCAACAAACCCCAAGTCCCATGATGCCCTGTGGGAAACTATAGTGGTGCTGCTGCAACCCAGGGGGTGGCTGCCATCTAGCAATCTTGGGGGGATGCACACTGTCTCCCTCTGTCCTTCCATCTCAATGGTGTCCCGGCCAGGTAAGGACACTGGCTGATCCTCACACCACGAAATTTTGAACTTGCCTTTACTTTCTGATTGACCCTCACAGTTATTTTTGTAAGGTTCCCTTCCTTTTTCTGTATTCTGCTTTACCTTTTCTGAATTTTATTTTAGTGGGGAAGGGAATTTAGACTTCCGTCTCTTTACACATGCATATGTATGGAAACAGCTCCTGCAGCATTGCTATTCACAACTCTTTGGCACATCCGACAATATAATCAATTTGTGATGCCGCAAGCACTAAAATGTAAACAAAACAAGAAATAAAAAAAATCTAATAACACCTCCACAAATATACGAAAAAAACAAGAGAAATAGAACATAAAAATGTGCTCAAACACCTCCAGTCCTCTTTAACAACAAAGCCAGAGCAGGCCACACTCGCATACGCAGAAACCCTCACAGTCAGTTTGGGAGTTGTACATTTTTTGCAATTTGTTAAGAGAAACCTATAAGAGCAAGGGTACAATACGCAGATGTGGGGGGTTTATCTACAGGTAGGCATAATTGAGTGATTAATGGAATAAGCGAAGGCAAGCTGTGATTTAATTGGATAATAAGCCACTAATTATCTTTCAGCGACTGCAGAGAATGAAGAGGGTGCTTGTGATCACATTACATTCTACAAACATAATCGAGGGAAGGAGTTGTTCAAGCTTACGGTGACGGCAAGAGGACGTGAAGAATCTGGCTTAAGTTTGGAGGAGGACAGACTGAAAGACCTGTAGAGAGTGACATGGCCATGCTGGTGTAAAATTACAAATCTCTTGTACCTTTCCACGCGTAGATTGGACACCATCGTGATGGTCTGAAATGAGGAAAGAGATTAGAAATAAAGAAACATGGGGAGTAAAGTGACGGTTGGAATGCTCTTGGTGGAGTCGTCTGTCACCTGTTCAGTCTGCCATTAAAGCTGCATGAAGTGGATAAAGGTTCTCCGTCGTTCCTGTTCCTTAGATAAAAGGCAGCTCTGTGCATCTCCCATGAGAAAGAAAATTTAGAATTAAGGTGCGTCAGTCTTTCCAAATAATAAAAGTATGATGCTAATAGAACTATAAGAAGCGCAACACTTACAGTGGGGCAAAAAAGTATTTAGTCAGCCACCAATTGTGCAAGTTCTCCCACTTAAAAAGATGAGAGAGGCCTGTAATTTTCATCATAGGTATAGATAGATAGATAGATAGATAGATAGATAGATAGATAGATAGATAGATAGATAGATAGATAGATAGATAGATAGATAGATAGATAGATAGATAGATAGATAGATAGATAGATAGATAGATAGATAGATAGATATGAAAGGCACTACATAATAGATAGATAGATAGATAGATAGATAGATAGATAGATAGATAGATAGATAGATAGATAGATAGATAGATAGATAGATAGATAGATAGATAGATAGATAGATAGATAGTGTGACAGACGACCGGCTATGGACTCCGGTCGTCACCCCCAGGCCGCTAGGAGGAGCCCTCCGGACAGCATATTTGTGCCCCGAGTTCCAGCAGGGCCTCATGGACTTTGTAGTGTTTTGACACAGCCCTGCTGGATACCTTGGGGGCCGCCAGGAGTCGCTGTAAGGGGGCTAGTGGGCTCTGGCATGCCCTATAACCCGGGAGTGCATCCCAGTCACGTGACTGGAAGAAGCGATGTGCTCCCGGGATGAAGAAAAGGACTTTGCCCTGACCCGGAAGGAAAACGGACTTGTGGGTTTGGCTTGGAGCCACTTCCGGGTCAGGGGCTATAAAAGAACTCTGGGTAAGCCCAGACACTGAATTGAGCTGGGAGGTAGGGTGGCGACGTGTCTGGGAGAGGAGGAGTATTGTTTATAGAGAGAGTATTGTGTTTAATGAGTGTGGAGTGGAGGGTGCTTTGTGCACAGTGTAGTATTATAATAAAATATTATTATACTTTCACCTGGTCATCAGAGTGGTACCTGAGGGTTCGAGAGGTGGACAACACGCTTAACTGCTACAATAGATAGATAGATAGATAGATAGATAGATAGATAGATAGATAGATAGATAGATAGATAGATAGATAGATAGATAGATAGATAGATAGATAGATAGATAGATAGATAGATAGATAGATAGATAGATAGATAGATAGATAGATACTTTATTAATCCACCTCAACTATGAGAGACAAAATGAGAAAAACAAAATCCAGAAAATCACATTGTCTGATTTTGAAGAATTTATTTGCAAATTATGGTGGAAAAAAAGTATCTGGTCAATAACAAAAGTTCATCAATACTTTGTTATATACCCTTTTTTGGCAATGACAGCGGTCAAACGTTTTCTGTAAGTCTTCACAAGGTTTTCACACACTGTTGCTGGTATTTTGGGCCATTCCTCCATGCAGATCTCTTCTAGAGCAGTGATGTTTTGGGGCTGTCGCTGGGTAACAAGGACTTTCAACTCCCTCCAAAGATTTTCTTTGGGGTTGAGATCTGGAGACTGGCTAGGCCACTCCAGGACCTTGAAATGCTTCTTACGAAGCCACTCCTTCGTTACCCGGGCGGTGTGTTTGGGATCATTGTCATGCTGAAAGACCCAGCCACGCTCCATCTTCAATGTCCTTGCTGATGGAAGGAGGTTTTCACTCAAAATCTGACAATACATGGCCCCATTCATTCTTTCCTTTACACGGATCAGTCGTCCTGGTCCCTTTGCAGAAAAACAGCCCCAAAGCATGATGTTTCCACCCCCATGCTTTACAGTAGGTATGGTGTTCTTTGGATGCAACTCACCATTCTTTCTCCTCCAAACACGACGAGTAGACTTTTTACCAAAAAGTTCTATTTTGGTTTCATCTGACCATATGACATCCTCCCAATCCTCTTCTGGATCATCCAAATGCTCTCTAACAAACTTCAGACGGGCCTGCACATGTACTGGCTTAAGCAGGGGGACACGTCTGGCACTGCAGGATTTGAGTCCCTGGCGGCGTAGTGTGTTACTGATGGTAGCCTTTGTTACTTTGGTCCCAGCTCTCTGCAGGTCATTCACTAGGTCCCCCTGTGTGGTTCTGGGATTTTTGCTCACCGTTCTTGTGATCATTTTGACCGCACAGGGTGAGATCTTGCGTAGAGCCCCAGATCGAGGGAGATTATCAGTGGTCTTGTATACGTCTTCCATTTTCTAATAATTGCTCCCACAGTTGATTTCTTCACACCAAGCTGCTTACCTATTGCAGATTCAGTCTTCCCAGCCTGGTGCAGGTCTACAATTTTGTTTCTGTTGTCCTTTGACAGCTCTTTGGTCTTGGCCATAGTGGAGTTTGGAGTGTGACTGTTTGAGGTTGTGGACAGGTGTCTTTTATATTGATAACGAGTTCAAACAGGTGCCATTAATACAGGTAATGAGTGGAGGACAGAGGAGCCTCTTACAGAAGAAGTTACAGGTCTGTGAGAGCCAGAAATCTTGCTTGTTTGTAGGTGACCAAATACTTATTTTCCACCATAATTTGCCAAATAACTTCTTGATGTGATTTTCTGGATTGTTTTTTTTCTCATTTTGTCTCTCATAGTTGAGGTATACCTATGATGAAAATTACAGGCCTCTCTCATCTTTTTAAGTGGGAGAACTTGCACAATTGGTGGCTGACTGATACTTTTTTGCCCCACTGTATGTATTAATTAAGAATGTGCTAAAGCTAACTTAACAAATGTAATCTAATGCAGATACTAAAGCTATAAGAATATAATTTCTTTATAACTAATGTAATGTACTGAACTAACCTTCATGTAACCCTTGATATTTTATGAGCAATGTGCGTGAAAAAAAGAATGAGGAAGTGAGCATTGTCTAAAACCGCTGAGTTGCATACACCCTATAACCGTTAGGACAAAACTTGCTATAACTGGTCTTATGTACGTGTAAGTTAGCAGAAGTGTATTTCTTAAAATTGTGAAAATACTGACCACTTTTTATCTGTAAAAAATCACTGTGTGCTCCTGCATGTTGCAATCCAGGGAGTGACCGCAAGCTATAACGATCTACGTATGACCTCAAAATGAACTGCCGCGTTTTTTCTTTTTTCTTCTTGTCAATGAACTTGAGTATTAAAGGAAGTCTCGGCTTCCTACTAGCAGGCTGCCAGTTTGTAGCACACTGGAACGTGACAGGGTCTGCAGCCTGCCTCCTCTCACCAAGAATAAAGAAATTGATTTTTATTTTATATTGGTGTCCGTTTCCTTGTCGTTCCCGACTTTCAGCATCCACACCCACCATGAAGACCTTCCATTGAACCATCACATCGCCACTGTACTCTCACATGATCATGAAAGTGTTACCATTTGACACACTCATCTTAATATACAGAAGGGTCCATGGCACAGCCCCTCATTACATCTGTGACCTTTCTCAATTCAGACATCCCCTCAGGCTCCCTTTCACCTTGAAAAATGCAAACACGCCATGACAAATTAGCCGTAACGTTTTAACTCACTGAATATCTATACGCCATAATGCCTATCTAAACTCTATTGGCTGTTGTTATGTCACAGAGTGACATCATAGTTAAAATGACACCACAAACCTCGATCTACAGGGGAGAGAAAGTGTCACCTGCCGTGCTCCCTGGCTTTGGAATAGCCTGCCATCAGCCATTAGAAATACCACAACACTCGACTGTTATAAGAAACACCTGAAGAGCCATTAAACTTATAGAGCTTTTAGAACTTTTTCCATTTTATTTGGATTTTTACTTGCATCGTCAAATGTTGTATGTTTTATTCATTTGATTGTCCTGTTTTTTTTGCATTTATTACGCTATGTTAACCCTTAAACCGCCACATACTTTGGGGATTAATGCACCCCTGCACGCCAAGTACTTATTGTCTGCACTTTTTAAGTAAACGTCACAATTCACAAAGAAAATGTGAAATTTTAATTGAACTCATTAATTACTGCAACACTGATCATTTTACACACTGCCAATGAACTGTAAAAACTATAAAATAAAAACTACTGCAACAATCAATTATTATATGTAATTAATGTATTATATGTTTGGGGCGGAGTGGTGGCTCTGAGGCTAAGGATCTGCACTGATATCCAGAAGATCGCTGGTTCGAATCCCCGTCACTGCCAAAAGAGATCCTACTCTGCTGGGCTCTTGAGCAAGACCCTTAACCTTCAATTGCTCCAGGGGCGCTGTACAATGGCTGACCCTGCGCGCTGACCCCAAGGGGTATACGAAAACTAACAAATTCCTAATACAAGAAATTGTATAAGGCGAAATAAAGAACAAAAAAAAAAAAAAAAAAAAAAAGGTGCAACTGACACCATTGATGAAATTCAGTAAATCACCGAGCCAACTGCATTTGAAGTGGCTGCACACAGAGGTAAACGCTGATGCTGGCAGGCCAGGGACAGTGATGCTGATTCGCTAGGGGGCACCAGTGGGCATGAGCTGGCTGCTCAACGAATGTACGGCACGGACTGATCAGCTCCGGCGTGCTGGCAAATTGCACTGGGAACTGACTATAGATGGTTGTGGCGTTCAATGAATGTACGTCACCAAATTTACTCAGCCACTACATGCTGGCAAATTTCACTGGGAACCAACTATAGCTGGTTGCGCTGTTCAATGAATGTACGTTGCCGAATATACTCGGCTGCAGCGTGCTGGCAAATTGCATTGGGAAACAACTATAGCCGGTTCTGGCGGTTTAAGGGTTGATTTTTTTTTCACTTTGTAATTTACTGCATAGTTTATACTTTTTATGCCTTTGGGTGAGTGAGTAGTTGGAATAGTGAGTTATAATTAAAATATATTATTATTATTATTATTATTATTCATTGCTAATGGGATATACAGAAGTCCAGCTCCCAAACAGAGACTGCTATGTCTTAGTCTCACTGAAGCCATTTGTAAACATCTGGAGACCACCAGGAGTGACTTGTGCCTAAAAGCGGGTGGGGACAATCAGAGAGCTCGCTAAGTGTCACATTCCTAAACCAATCCAACGCCTCATGAAGGCGGCAGGGGGCAGTGATTCTGAACTGCAAAAATCAGAGGTGCTCTTGCTAACCTGGTCTGACAGACAACAAGCTTCTGTTTATGATGAACAGTCGAAAAGTCCCATAATTAAACCTTATTAGACATTTAAAAATAACAATAACTTGTGTGACACACGTGCTTATAGGAGGCAGTCAATGGGCATGATCCCAGCCAGGTTCCACTTCCATCTCCATACCACGTCATTCTGCTGACCTCACTTCTGCCTTCATCCCGTTGGACCCTCCTCTTCCTTCCCACTGCCTATAAAGACAGCTACGTGCCTTCCCATTTAGTTCCATTCTGGAAACAGTTTTTTGAGACTACTCAGCATTGAAGCACTAATAGTATACGGGGAGATACCCCAAACCATTTTCTGTCTTTGTGTTTCCTTTTACACCTGATGCAATGGGAAGAAACTTTGGACCGCGTGGGGGGATGCCAAACAGGATCCCGAGCTGTTTTGTCGTGTGTTGAGTGTGGCAACATGCTGTACCAGTGTATGCTCCCCATCCTGACCTGACCTGGAGGCGATTCCTGGTGGTGATTAGCAGGTCATCAGAAACTCTGCGGCATCAGATTATACATTGGCATCAATGGACGAGTTGTAAGCGTGAACGATGTGTTGTCTCAGGTGCTCTGTGTGTGCTCTCCATCATTAATCTACAACGAGAGTGTAGGAGTCAATTTAAGCTTGAAAGAAATAGCAGCTGCGTTCATGAAAATATGAATTGCAAAATATGCATTTGAAATAAACGGTGTGTCACAATCCATTAAAAGCACTACCATTAAGAGAGCGGTTAACAAAAATCCACAGGAGATGCAGATTTCAGGGCTCAAAACACCCAAATAAATAAATCGAACCAGTGACATCAGCAGATGTACAGATGAAGCTGCACAACATCCACCTTCTAACTGCACATCTAAAAAAATAACTAAAGAAATTTAACATGACAGTCTTATTGGAAATGCAAACATGCCATGACAAAATACCTTTAGCGTTTTAACACACCGTATATGCGCTGACCACAATTATTATTGAATTCTGTTGGCTGTTGTTATGTCATATAGTGACATAATCATTAAAATGACAGAAAGATATTGTAGCAGACAGAGGCCCTTCTCTAACAAGTGGTCTACGTGTGTGTGTGTGGCTGTCTGTCTACATTGACACAGTGCTCATTCTTCTTCTTCTTCTTCTTCTTCTTCTTCTTCTTCTTCTTCTTCTTCTTCTTCTTCTTCTTCTTCTTTCAGCTCCTCCCACTAGGGGTTGCCACAGTGGATCATCTTCTTCCATATCTTTCTGTCCTCTGCTCATTACATTGTGTAAATTAATTATGAAGTGTATAGATAGATAGATAGATAGATAGATAGATAGATAGATAGATAGATAGATAGATAGATAGATAGATAGATAGATAGATAGATAGATAGATAGATAGATAGATAGATAGATAGATAGATAGATAGATAGATAGATAGATAGATAGATAGATAGATAGATACTTTATTAATCCCAAGGGGAATTCCAGCAGCAGCATACTGATAAAGAAAATATTAAAGAGTGATAACAATGCAGGTATACAGACAAACAATAACTTTAATGTTAACGTTTGCCCCCCCGGGTGGAACTGAAGAGTCGCATAGTGTGGGGGAGGAACGATCTCCTCAGTCTGTCAGTGCAGCAGGAAAGTGACAGCAGTCTGGACGCTCCTCTGTCTGGAGATGATCCTGTTTAGTGGATGCAGTGGATTCTCCATGATTGACAGGAGTCTGCTCAGCGCCCGTCACTCTGCCACAGATGTCAAACTGTCCAGCTCCATGCCTACAATAGAGCCTGCCTTCCTCACCAGTTTGTCCAGGCGTGTCCCTCTTCTTTATGCTGCCTCCCCAGCACACCACCACGTAGAAGAGGGTGCTCGCCACAACCATCTGATAGAACATCTGCAGCATCTTATTGCAGATGTTGAAGGACGCCAGCCTTCTAAGCAAGTATAACCGGCTCTGTCCTTTCTTACACAGAGCATCAGTATTGGCAGTCCAGTCCAATTTATCATCCAGCTGCACTCCCAGGTATTTATAGGTCTGCACCCTCTGCACACAGACACCTCTGATGATCACGGGGTCCATGAGGGGCCTGGTCCTCCTAAAATCCACCACCAGCTCCTTGGTTTTGCTGGTGTTCAGTTGTAGGTGGTTTGAGTCGCACCATTTAACAAAGTCCTTGAATAGGTCCCTATACTCCTCCTCCAGCCCATTCCTGATGCAGCCCATGATAGCAGTGTCTTCAGCAAACTTTTGCACGTGGCAGGACTCCGAGTTGTATTGGACGTCCGATGTATATAGGCTGAACAGGACCGGAGAAAGTACAGTCCCCTGTGGCGCTCCTGTGCTGCTGACCACAATGTCAGACGTGCAGTTCCGAAGACGCACATACTGAGGTCTGTCTTTAAGATAGTCCACGATCCATGCCACTAGGTATGAATCTACTCCCATCTCTGTCAGCTTGTCCCTAAGGAGCAGAGTTTGGATTGTGTTGAAGGCACTAGAGAAGTCCTGAAACATAATTCTTATAGCACCACTGCCTCTGTCCAAGTGGGAGAGGGATCGGTGTAGCATGTAGATGATGGCATCCTCCGATGGCATTCTCCTGGTATGCGAACTGCAGAGGGTGTAGGTAGCACATGGGATGGACCGGCATCCCGGAAAAGAGTTGGAAAGATACTTTACCCAAACAGGAGGTGTTGAGTGGACAGAAAGGCATCCTGGATGGATGTTGCACCCAGACAAGGCTTCCCTAATGGATGGAAAATGGTTCCTTACCCGGACAGGAAGCCCCAAAGTGATGGAAATATGGATAGCACCTTCGCTGGTTGGGATAAAAAGGACAGGGAAGGACTGTCTCTGGAAGGTATTTATTGACCCCCGAACGATTGCTAGATGTCAGCAACCCTCAGTATCAGTTTCCATTCGGGAAGCAGCAGGGAATTCTGGGAGTTGTAGTCCGGCAGCACAGGACTGCTTTGGTCCATGGGTGCTGCAAGAGGGCGCTGCAGGGAGATGTACTCCCTGTTACTTGGAACTTCCATGTGAACTGGAAGAACTTTCAATGGGATACAGCCCTGGCCCTGGAAGTTCTCCCAGGTCTTCAATTAAAAGGACCACACTACCTTGACCAGGTGAGTTGACGCTGGGAGCAGGACGAGCAACACTCAACTTGAGGAGTGCAGTGCTGTGGAGAGAAGAGAGGTACTTGGAGCAGAAGTGAATTGTGGTTGGTGCTTTTTTTGGAGGTATTTATATAATAAACACCCATTTATTTGAACCCGGGACTGTCTTGGTGTGTTTTCGTGTTGTTCTACCAAGTGCATGAATGGATAACAGCAATTGAAACTTTTTATTTTCTCTCAGCATCACATCTTTGGTTCAGGACCATTTGGTCTCTCACTGACACCCCATCGATGGTTTAAAGCCCACGGACGGGAGAAACTGGGGGCAGGTGCTTTAGGAAGAAGCCCTGTGGGTGGAGCTTTTGCAATTGAAAAAATTTCACAGCTATTCATAACACACTTTTTAATGGGTTTTCCCCAGATGTGTATTCTTCTGGTCCCATGTGACTAGCCGTGTCTCAGCTAGGGGCTGGGGTTCAAATTCAAGTTTGTTAATTTTTGAGTCTTCTATTTTTGATGACTATGTGTACCTTTATTTTTAGCTTTGTCTATGCATACAAATTGCCTTTGTTATGTTGCATGTATTTTGGGGGTGGTCCGCGCAAGAGGTGGGATGACCTGCTAATCATCACCAGGAATCATCCCCAGGTAAGGTCAGGATGGGGCGCATACACTGTTACAGCATGTTGTCACACTCACCACACGACAAAACAGCTCGGGATCCTGTTTGGCATCCCCCTCACGCGGTCCAGTCCCACCTTTCGGATGTGACCATCTATCTGCCGCAGCCAGGTGTTACGTGGGTGTCCCCTTGGCCTGGTCCAGCCACTCAGGCACTCAGCAATGAGGATCACCCTCAGGAATCATGCCGAGTTATGACTGTTCAGCCGTAACTGACACTCCATCACAATGCAGGTCGTGTGCCTCTTTCGGGACTCCATGAGCAACACAAAGTCAGACCAGCGGTACCCAAGAATTCTCCGAAGAGACGCTGTACTGAAGGAGTCCAGTCTTCATCTCACGTCACTGGATAGCGTCCATGTCTCGCAACCATAGAGCAAAACAGGAAGCACCAGGACTCTAAAGACTTGAACCTTCAACTTTCATCCAGCGACCTCATGACCCCCATGCTCTTCCAATCCATCTGCTGACTTCATAGGAAGAGTCACATGAATGTTACTACTGTACTCTTGACGCGGTTGACATTCTCTCCGCAGACAGACAAACTGCTGATGGCCGTGCCCAAGAGGTCATTAAGGGCCTGGATCTTTGGTTTTTATCAAGACACTATCAAGCCCAGACCCTCAGACTCCTCATTCAGTCTCCGATCAGAGCCTCCATCCTGCAAATCCAGCGGTTCTTCCTCAGTTTCTGGTGGTTCATTGTGAAATCATTCTGGAGCCAGTTAGCTCTTGTGCTTTTATAAATTTTTCTGGATTATGTTGTCCTTCTTCTCTGTATTTTGACCTTGCATTCAAATTTTGTATTGGGACTTTGTTCACCTTGGATTGCCTTCCTTTTACAGGTAATTTGCGTTCCTCTGAGCTTAATTCTGATTGGAATACTTTTTTGTGAAGAACAACATCTCTTATTCTATAAAGATTCGGTGCTTCACCTTATTACTAGCTGGGGTTTGATGGCGATATCTCCCTCTAGTGGGCATTATTGGAAGTGGAAGGGACTATGTGCTTTGGAATTCATTAGTGTTTGGGACTCTCAGATCATGACAGGGCCATGAGAGATGATGGATTTGAAGTACATAAGCAGTGAAGGATATTAGGGTGCTGCCAGAAGATGCTTACTTCACCAAAAATAA
Source organism: Erpetoichthys calabaricus (assembly GCF_900747795.2). NCBI lineage: Eukaryota > Metazoa > Chordata > Cladistia > Polypteriformes > Polypteridae > Erpetoichthys > Erpetoichthys calabaricus. Next base: position 9,037,750 of record NC_041394.2, read on the forward strand.
ACTAATAAATCAAGAACAGAATGCACAGCCATCTTGAAAGTGTTAAAATCAGGCTGCCAGTCAATGCAAATGACGAAATAAGAATTATTGAAAGTGCTGCAAAATGTTACGGTGCAAAACCCCAAAATTTTTAATCAAATTACAGTTTAATACAAATGAAATCGACATCATATGAAGTGGCAGGTCAGGCTGACACACATGGATCAGTAGGCAAAGAAAAATTTGAGCAGTCTTTCTGAGAATATAAGTCAAGTAGTCCGTATGGATGATCAAAGTCAAAATTAATCAGTCGATTTTAAACCCAAAAAGGTCATTTAATTAACACACAGCAATACTGGGACTTCTGATAATGAGTGTGGATGTGTTTGAGCCATATACAGAGTTACAAGTGAAACATTAATTTAAAGGCTGTTATGTGTAGATAGATAGATAGATAGATAGATAGATAGATAGATAGATAGATAGATAGATAGATAGATAGATAGATAGATAGATAGATAGATATACAGTTAGGTCCATAAATATTTGGACAGAGACAACTTTTTTCTAATTTTGGTTCTGTACGTTACCACAATGAATTTTAAATGAAACAACTCCGATGCAGTTGAAGTGCAGACTTTAATTCATTGGGGTGAACAAAACGATTGCATAAAAATGTCAGGCAACTAAAGCATTTTTTGAACACAATCCCTTCATTTCAGGGGCTCGAAAGTAATTGGACAATTGACTCAAAGGCTATTTCATTGGCAGGGGTGGGCAAGTCCGTCGTTATGTCCTTATCAATTAAGCAGATAAAAGGCCTGGAGTTGATTTGAGGTGTGGTGCTTGCATATGGAAGATTTTACTGTGAACAGACAACATGCGGTCAAAGGAGCTCTCCATGCAGGTGAAAAAAGCCATCCTTAAGCTGTGAAAACAGAAAAAACACATTGGAGAAATTGCTACAATATTACGAGTGGCAACATCTACAGTTTGGTACATCCTGAGAAAGAAAGCAAGCACTGGTGAACTCAGCAACGCAAAAAGACCTGGATGTCCACGGAAGACAACAGTGGTGGATGATCGCAGAATCATTTCCATGGTGAAGAGAAACCCCTTCACAACAGGCAACTGTGGAAGATGAATGTTCTCTTCATTCCCTTGTACTAATCCTTGTCTAAGGAGTTACGCAGAAGTAAGCTTTAAAAACATGCTTTGCTGAGCAAACAGAAAAATATTTGTCAAAAGGACTCGAGGTCTAGGCATTCCACACTGAGACTGCCTTATCACGTTTTCCCTTAGTTTACATCTGAACGCCATAACAAGGAGCCAAGGAATCAAGTTGCACAAGGGGCATTGAAGGGGCTCAAGGATTGTGTATAATAAAGTATAAATATTATACTTGAATATATGAATATTAAATCACGCATTCTAGGGGTATAAAAACTTTTCCCCACCCAAAAAACAGTTGTTCAGAAGAGCCCTGACGCTGTCAAGTAATATTGATTGCCTGTTTTTCTGAAACCTGCTCACTGTGATGATGAGAAAATAAAGCTGCTATATGACCACACCTGCTGTCTTGTCTAAGTGATCATCCACACAACCAAGTGAACAACACTCTCCAGGTGGTAGGCATATTGATATCCAAGTCTACCATAAAGAGAAGACTGCATGAAAGTAAATACAGAGGGTGCACTGCAAGGTGCAAGCCACTCATAAGCCTCAAGAATAGAAAGGCTAGATTAGACTTTGCTAAAGAACATCTAAAAAAGCCAGCATAGTTCTGGAAAAACATTCTTTGGACAGATGAAACCAAGATCAACCTCTACTAGAATGATGGCAAGATGTGACACAGGACAGAAGCAGCCGAATGAATTCTGAGGTGTTCAGAGACATACTGTCTGCTCAAATCCAGCTAAACACAGTCAAATTGATTCATGATACAAATGGACAATGACCCAAAACATACAGCCAAAGCAACCCAGGAGTTTATTAAAGCAAAGAAGTGGAAAATTCTTGAATGGCCCAGTCAGTCACCTGATCTTAACCCAACTGAGCAGCCATTTCACTTGTTGAAGACTAAACTTCAGACAGAAAGGCCCACAAACAAACAGCAACTGAAAGCCGCTGCAGTAAAGGCCTGGCAGAGCATTAAAAAGGAGGAAACCCAACATCTGGTGATGTCCAGGAGTTGTCAGGCTGTCATTGCCAGCAAAGGGTTTTCAACCAAGTATTAAAAATGAACATTTTATTTCCAGTTATTTCATTTGTCCAATTACTTTGAGCCCCTGAAAAGAAGGGATTGTGTTAAAAAAATGCTTTAGTTGCCTCACATTTTTATGCAACCGTTTTGTTCACCCCACTGAATTATTTATGGACCTAACTGTATAAAAGCCATATAACATTGACTCACTCATCACAAAATCTCCTGAACCACAAGGACTTGGGACTTGAAATTGGGAATGTAGGTTACCCTTGGCCCATAGGTGCTCACTAAGAAACAGTTTTAAAAATTTTGTGGTCCAAGCGCGAAATTTCTTATAGTTTCTTTAGACCCGTTTTTCTGTCTGTCCGCTTTTCACGAGAGAACTACTTAACGAATTTAGATCGGGTTTGTTTCTATAATTTTCTTTTGAGACTTTCTCATCGCGCTAAGTATCAAAGTTCGCTTGCGGTACCGGTATATTAGCACGAATCCGATAGAGCCCCAGAGGACCGAGGTGGGGGGGGCCTTACACCTTGGAGCGTAACCTTAACTCCACTTAGTTAGCGAACGAGAGAACTACTTAACGGATTTAGATCTGTTTTTTCTAGAATTTGCTTGAACATTCCGGTTGATTTTGCAACTTCTCCCATTGCGCTAAGAATCAGAGTTCGCTTGCAGGAGTGATATATTCACGCTAAATCCAAAACAGAGGCTGTGGGCCAAGGAGAAGGTGAAGAGTGACATCAGGAGTGGGGAGCCGAGCAGGGTCCTCCTCACTGCACTGTTTCACTAATATGTGGGCAGAGCCGCGGGGGATGGCTAGTAGAATATTAATCTCTTTCATAGTCATAGACAATGGTATAGTCTTTCCCCTTGTAAGTTTGCTATAACTAAGATACAGTGTGATAACTGAGTCAGTTGTTGTTTAGAATAGGTGGTCCCGGTGCACAGGGACTTTAACCCTTAACCTGCCACATACTTCGGGGTTAATGCAACCCTCAGACGCCAAACACTTTTTTGCTGCGCTTTTTAAGGAAACGTCACAATTCACCAAGAAAAAGTGAAATTTTAATGGAACACATTTTCATGCAAAGAGCATCACAATTACTGCAACTCTGATCATTTTACACACTGCCCATGAACTGTAAAAACAATAAAATAAACTATCCATCCATTCTCTTCTGCTTATCCGAGGTCGGGTCGCATGGGCAGCAGCAGAGATGCCCAGACTTCCCTCTCCCCGGCCACTTCTTCTAGTTCTTCCGGGAGAATCCCGAGGCGTTCCCAGGCCAGCCGGTAGACATAGTCCCTCCAGCGTGTCCTAGGTCTTCCCTGGGGCCTTCTCCCGGTTGGATGTGCCCAGAACACCTCACCAGGGAGGCGTCCAGGAGGCATCCTGATCAGATGCCCGAGCCACCTCATCTGACTCCTCTCGATGCGGAGGAGCAGCGGCTCTACTCTGAGTCCCACCCTATCTTTAAGGGATATCTTTAAGTTTAAAATAAACTACTGCAACAATATGTACAAGGTGCAACTGACGCCATTGATGAAATTCAGTAAATCACCGTGCCAACTGCACTTGAACTGGCTGCACGTGAGCACACAGAGACCAATGCTGACGCTGGCAGGCTAGTCTAGTGCAGCGGCTGAATCCCAGGGACAGTGATGCTGCAGTGCTGCAGGGGGTGCCAGTGGTCATGAGGTGACTGCTCAAAGAATGTACAGCACGGAGTGATCAGCTACGTCATGCTGGCAAATTGCGCTGGGAACTGACTTTAGCCGATTGCGGAGTTCAATGAATGTACGTCGCTGAATGTACGTCGCCGAATTTACTCGGCTCTGGCATGCTGGCAAATTGCGCTGGGAACCGACTTTAGCCGGTTGCAGAGTTCAATGAATATACGTCGCTGAATGTACGTCGCCGAATTTACTCGGCTCTGGCGTGCTGACAAATTGTACTGGAAACCGACTTTAGCCATTTGCAGCGTTCAACAAATGTATGTTGCCAAATATACTCAACTCTAGCATGCTGGCAGATTGCATTGGGAACCGACTATAGCCGGTTCCAGTGGTTTAAGGGTTAACACCCCATTTTCAACACAGAAATGGGATAGGCGAACAGTTTCCTGACCATTTTGAAATGGTTCAACAACGTTTAGAAGTGATTTTGTAACGATTAGAAATGTAACAAGATTTAAGCTTTGAACAGAACTTCTCTTAACAAAAAATTCAAAAAGTTCTTGTTTATTTCAATTTTCTCTTTTTTGGGTGAACTGTTTTTACTTTGAATTTTAACTAAAACCTTTAAGAAAACGAAGATATTTTGTCTGTGGAATCATTTGAACACATCAGGCTTTTGTTGAATCTGATTTACAAGCTGAAACTGCAGAACTTTGGTCATTTTGGATAAACGCAGCTACATCAGAGTTCACTAAGTCAAAGTCCGATTCGACAATAATACACAAAAAAAGAAATAACATACACAGAGTGTTTTGCTTTGCGCATTCGTTTTGCTCTCTTGCTGCCATTCTAGGCGTTCTTTCCTCTCCGCTACTCACACACACACAGGGATTTGACATCAAGTCAACAAGTCTAACAGGGTCTACCTATTAGGTAAAGGTGAGATTTATCGATGTTTACAGCTTTTATCGCCATCTGTCCCTGAATGCCGATTTTACATCCGTCCTCAACCCCACGCATTGACAAAAGTCGACATCCAAACATTCGCCCTAAAAGGTTTAAAAGATGCAACTGTGCTTGTGGTTGCTCTGCCAGTCAGCAAACATCCGCCATGCCTTCACAGTTGTGAGAAGCAGATCATAGACATGTTATGGAGTACCTGTGAAATGATACAAAGAGTATGTGACACGTGTTTTGTCCTAATTAGGTTTATGCAATTTTGCTTCTCCTTTCGGGGATCGAACCTTAGACGTCAGTGCCTGAGGTGAAGTCTCAGATGTTGCGCCATGGTAGCTGGTTTGCTTGCTTAAGATGATGTAGATCGAAGTATTATACCCTGTGAGGGACGGCCGGTAGCTTAACCCAGCCGGGATGTCCAAAGGATGGATACTTTTGGACACTCCCTCCCCCAAAACGCTAGATGGCAGCTTCCCTGGAATGTGGTGGTGCCCCAGATTCCCGCAGGGCATCCTGGGACTTGGAGTTTGGTTGAGTGCCGTAGGTGCCACCAGGGGGGAGCTGAAAAGGAACAGGAGGACTCATGTCTTATTCATAGCCCGGAAGTACTCCCAGGTCATGTGGACGGAAGCTCCAAAGTACTTCTGGGCTGAAGAAAAAAGCTGGTTCTTCAACAGACCCGGAAGTGTTAGCAAGTCACATGGTCGGAAGGACAGAAGCACTTCCAGGTCAAGAACTGCTGGAGACCCAGTAATCGAGCCAGAGTTGGGAGGAGGTAGACAACGCTTGCTGGGAGGTGTGGAGGAGAACAGATATTATATTTGTGCTTAATTTATCATTCATTTACCTGTGTTATTGTGGTTGTGGTGCTTAGGCACTGTTACTAAGAACATAAGGAATTAAAATACTTCTTGGTACTTTTACTCAATGTCCAGAGCATCGTTCTGTTGGGGTTAACAGAACAACAGCGACCCCTAGCGTTTACAATCCATAAGTCTGAATCACAGTCTGATTATTTGGGTGGTCACCTACCGGGTATCGCTTATGTGGTTGTGGTTGGTTGCATCGTCCCACAAGGGAAAGCAGAGGTGCGTACATATGATGAGCCCCAATTAGGGTGATAGATGTCTCTTTGTATTATTTGACGGGTACTCCATCACATGCCTATGATTTGCTTCTCACAACTGAGAGGACGTGGTGGATGTTTGCCGACTGGCCGACCAACAATTTATGCTGAATGACATATATAGGTTTTGGAACAACATGTGCTGCCATCCAGACAACTTCTTTGTCAGGGAAGGCCTTGCTTGTTTCAGGAAGACCAAGCTAATCTGCAACTGTATTACACCAGCATGGCTCCTTAGTAAAATAGTCCAGGAGCTAATCTGGCCTGCCTGCAGTCCACACCTCTCACCTAATGAAAACATTTGGTGCATTATCAAATGAAAAATATGACAGAGGAGACCATGACGCAGAGATGCCACATGCACTTCAGAAGCAATCATCCACCTGAAGCTAAGCACGTTTGGGCCCAGCCAGTACTTGTGTGGGAGAATATGCTTAGGAAAAGTTTGGGTGGCTGCTGGAAGATTCCTGGGCATCCTTTGTAAAAAGTAGGGTGCATCCCGATGTCCTGGATAAATTGCCCTCCGTGGCCTGGTCCTTCTGGCCCTCTAATCATCCCATCTTTAACTCTTTTAGGGCGGATGTCGACTTTTGTCGACAGGAGGGGTTGAAGGCTAATGTCGACAAAAGTCGACATCCAGGGATAGGGGGCGACAATCAGCTGTTAATGGCGACAAATCTCACTGTCACGTCACAGGCATTCCCTCTGTGCTTGGAGGAATGCTAGACTTGTTGACTCGGAAACTAAACCTTGCATGTGCATGAGTTGCGAAATATAAACAATGGCAAGATGGCACCGACATGTGAAAAGGCAGCGAAGCAAGTGCAGAAAAGAAAACACTCGGCAGACGATGTTTTGCGCATTATCGCGGAGTCGGACTCTTGATTTTTCAGAATCGGATTTTATTGGCAGTGATCAGGAGATCGAGCAAGAGAGTGAGAAGCCGGCATCAGCTGATCAGACACCAGCCGATGCCGCGCCAGCGGATCTGCTGCCAGTTGCGTGCCTTCGCGCAGCCGATGCATCTACGGCAAGGTTCGCATGGGATAAATACACAGACATTGATCCGTTGAGAGCCGATCTGGCTACCGGAGTTTACAAGACGGCATGGCTTGCTGTTGGACACGACAGATCACCAGCTGCTGTACTTCAGGCTGCTCTCTCCTGATGCTGCTTTTCAGCTACTGTCAGACGAGACAAACAGGTAGGCAGAGATTTTTTTTGAATCGCGGGCTGCGTTTGCATCGCATTCTCGTTTTTCAAAGTGGAAACCCACAACGAAAGATGAGATGAAGCGCTCTGTGGCATTACAAATAGGAATGGGACAGAACTGGTGATATAACTTCAGGGAGCATTGGTCCAAACGTGTTTTGTCCCCTGGTGGCTTAGGTACGTGCTGCTGCAAAGTTTTATTCACTTCTGTAATAAACAGAAGCAAATCCCATGGGGTGAGCCAGGCTATAATGCCATACATAAAGTTCATAAAGTTTCAGAAGATGAAAAGAGGTGACAATACGGTTTTCATGCAGGCAGAAAACTTGGTGGCAGTGGCATGGCACGATGGCAAATGGCTGACTTGTCTCTCTACAGTACACACTAACAATATATGTGAGAAAGTGCAGCAACAGACAATTGAAAAATAGGCACCAAAGCAACACATATTGTAAGGAGTGCAATGTGGCAATGACTGAAATTGGCTGCTTTGAGCGAGATCAGACTTTGCTGTGTAAAATGTATGTGATATGTATGTGAAATCATAGAGTATGCAGGCTCATACAACATGCAAGACAGTAACATTTGTCTAAAGTAAATATTTTTGTTGATTTGATATGTTAAACAATTGCTTTGTGTTCTTTTTTAAAAAATGTTAGTTTTTGGAAAAATATTCAGCCCTGGGAGAAAAGAAACAAAAAAAAAAATTAGCCGTAAAAGAGTTAATTGGCTTCTCTCTCACCACTTCACCACTTAATGGTTAAAATGTGTTGAGCATGCTTGCACAAATATGGCGGCCATCACATCATCTAGTTGGGTGCTGCACATAAGTGGTGGTTGAAGTGGCTCCCCATTCACAATGTAAAGCACTTTGAATCGTGAGAAAAGTGCTATATAAATGTAAAGATTATTATTATTATTATTATTATTATTATTATTATTATTATTATCATCATCATTCTACATAAGGCAAGAATAGGACAAAATTTCACTACAGCAATTAAACTCTTCAGTCCATGAATGTTCAAGGAGTGCTGTTAAAAGAAGAGGTGATGTAACACAATGGTAAACAGGGACCTCGTCCAAACCTTTTTCAAAATGCAACACTGGCACCAAATTCAAAATGAGCCGGTATTTTTCAAAACACAATAAAATTTTTGACTTTCAACATTGTCTTTGTGCTATTTTCAATTAAACACAGGGTTTACATGATTTGCAAATCATCGCATTCTTTTTTAATATACATTTCACACCAGTTTTTCGGGTAACTAGGCTGAAGTTTAGAAGAGGTTATTCTGTACTGAGGGAATAAAAGAATAAATGTTTTGAAATGGCTTCTCTGCTTGCCTTGAACTCTTACTAATAAACCAGCTGGGTATACAGCTAACAGAAAGAAGGGAGAGGATTTTAAACATAGACAGCAGACTCCAGTTCATCCACAAGTGTGTACTGACTCTCAAGAGACAGTCAAACAAAAAATGAAAAATGAACAGGAGAACTGTAGTCAGTAAACAGAAAAAGGCTAAACTTGGGAGTCAGTGCAAAAACAAAACAAGAAAATATCGGATCAGAAAAGAGAAAGAGCAGAGATTACATAATGAAGACGAGCAAAAGTGAAACAAGGGTTTAAAATTAGATGTAAAAAGCCACATTTCCCCTTGGATATCTATCTATCTATCTTTAACAGGCCCTGCCTTTTGACAGTGCCCCATCCTTTACAAGGAAAAACTCACAAAAAAAAAAACCATAAATGGAAGAAACCTTGGTAAAGGCAGTTCAAAGAGAAACCCCTTTCCACGTAGGTTGGGCGTGTAGTGAGTGTCAAAAAAAGGGGTCAATACAATACACAGAACAGAAAACAAGTAATCCCCAACACAATACAATAGTGCAATAGAAATATTACAAGTACAGAGCAGAATTCAACAGTAGATGATATCCCATAATAGGATTTGGATTTGTTCAGAGTCCTGGATACCTCGGCCATCAACCTGCCTGTGTGCGGTTTGCAGTGTGATGTTGAGATCTGGGATCTTATATTTTTAATTTTCTCATTAAAGACGTTCATAAAGTCTGTACTGCTAATGTCTGTTGGTATTTTGCACTGTAGATCTGAATTCCCATTTGTTAATTTAGCAACTGTTCTAAACAGTACCTGGGGATTTTTATTATTGTTATCTGTTATTGTAGAATAGTATTCTGAGTGAGCTTTAAAGAGAGCTTTTTTATATTTTTTAACACTATCTGTCCATGCAATTTGAAAGACCTGCAGTTTTGTTGTTCTCCATCTGCGCTCCAGTTTTCGACACTCTAATTTAAGAGCTCTAGTGTTTTCATTAAAGAGTTTCTATGCGCTCTGATCACTTTTGTTTTAAGGGGAGCCACTGCGTCCAGATCACCCCTCAATTTCACATTATATTAGCTGATCTAAATTGTTTTCAATGTTTACATTCAATGTTAACTGATCTAAATGGTTTTCCACAGTTATACTTGACTTACTTAAAGTATCTATAAGTTATGAAGCAGAATTACAGTCTAGATAGATAGATAGATAGATAGATAGATAGATAGATAGATAGATAGATAGATAGATAGATAGATAGATAGATAGATAGATAGATAGATAGATAGATAGATAGATAGATAGATAGATAGATAGATAGATAGATAGATAGATAGATAGATAGATACTTTATTAATCCAAAGGGGAAATTCACATACTCCAGCAGCACCTTACTGATACAAAAAAAAAATTAAATTAAAGATTAATAATAATGTAGGTAAAAACAGACAATAACTTTATATAATGTTAATGTTCAAACCCCCAACCCCCCGGGTGGAATTGAAGAGTCTCATAGTGTGGTGGAGGAACGATCTCCTCAGTCTGTCAGTGGAGCAGGACGGTGACAGCAGTCTGTCGCTGAAGCTGCTCCTCTGTCTGGAGATGATCCTGTTTAGTGGATGCAGTGGATTCTCTATAATTGATAGGAGCCTGCTGAGTGCCCATTGCTCTCCCACAGATGTCAAACTGTCTAGCTCCATTCCAACAATAGAGCCTGCCTTCCTCACCAGTTTGTCCAGGCATGAGGCGTCTTTCTTCTTAATGCTGCTTCCCCAGCACAACTACGGGGAGAAGAGGGCGCTCGCCACAACCGTCTGATAGAACATCTGCAGCATCTTATTGCAGATGTTGAAGGACGCCAGCCTTCTAAGGAAGTATAACCGGCTGTCTAGATGTCGCACTGTCTTTGTTTTAATTTGTGAGTGTATTAGTAAGGGCAGAACCAAATGAAACGTAATTAAGTAATGATCTGAAATAACATTTAATGGATTAATATTTAAATTTTGAATTTCAACTTTGTAAGTTATAATTAAATCTAATGTGTGGTTATCATTATGAGTTGAACCTTTGACAATCTGACAAAATCCTACTGAATTTAACAAATAAGTAAAACATTTGCTAAAAGTGTCAGTGTCCTCATCAATATGTTCATTCAAATCCCCCATTGATACTATGTGATAATTTATAGTCAAATCAGATAGAAGGTTGCTAAATTCAGTCATGAACAATGAATATGGCCCTGGTGGTCTGTAGAGTAGCACTACAATTGTGTTGGAATCTGTTTTAACATTTAAAATGAAAGCCTCAAAGGATGTGAAGTCACCTACATTTTTAGAAGTGATTTGCATTTTGTTATAATGAATTAATCCAAGGCCTCCTCCTCGACTGGAATCTCTAGAAAGAATCTCAGGAAAGTCAAACTACCTAACTGGCAAGCTTCACTGACAAATGGTTTTTAGGGGGCAGGTGTGAAAATAAGCCATTAACTGGGGTGATGTGTCACACCAGAATTCTACTGGTCTAAAGTTGGCTGTTTGGTTTTGAGCCATTCTCTACCCCAACACCCTATTGGCCGTAGGATTTGAACAGAGAATGTATAAATTTGGTTGCTTTACTCCTCTCTTCCTTTCTCACACCATTACCATAAAAAGTAAAAAAAACACTGAAGAGCACAGCTTAGCAGCCATATTGAGACAGGCATGCGGCCTGTCCTGTTGAAACAAATTTAGAACAGTGAAAATCTAAGTGCCACTACACCCCTATCCATATTACTAACCGAGAATGCTAAACCGGATGATGGACGCAGGCACATCCGGCAATGGGCCGTAGCTGCAAAAAGACGTACTGCGCAGGCGCGAAAAGAGTCCGCGAGAGTCGGTGCCTGCAATGGGCCGTAGCTGCAAAAAGACGTACTGCGCAGGCGCAAAAAGAGTCCGCGAGAGTCGGCTGAGGAGCCGAGAAAGGCAGACAAAAGAGGGCGAGAGAGGCGGACAAGACCACAGAAAAAAGGAGTGAGCATAGGAAAAATTGAGAAACGAGGCGCAAAGAGCACCGAAAAAAGGAAAAGGCACATAAAAAAGTATTCAAACGCAAGTAAAGCACCAAACACATTGCACACGAAACTAGACCCAAAAAAAAAAAAAGAGGCTCGCGCACAACAGCAAGGCACCCCCCCCCCCTACAGGCACCGGACGGGACACACACCAAGAGGGGGATTCAACAAGCCCATGGAACACAAAAAAAAGAACACAAAACCACCCCACAGACCCTACAAGCAAGGGACGGGACACACACAAAGAGGGGGATTCAACAAGACACAGGAACACAAAAAGAAAGAAGACGCTCGCGCAACAACAATCCTCAAACCCCCCCCCCCACATCCATAAGAAGTCACACCCAAAGCCACATATTCTAAAGTGAACGTCAGCACCTTCACACTAGACAGCATAGGTGTCAGCATTGGTGGATCTCCTTACAATAAAGCACTATTAACCGTTCAACTGCAGAAAAGGAAACATATTGAAACAAGTCATGAATACACGGTCACGGGTACAAAACGAAAAGGAAAGGATAACAGGAACAAACACACGAACACGAAAGAAACAACAAAATAGACGGCTATGCAGCATAGGTGGATCTCATTACCATAAGGCACTATTAACCGTTCAACCGCAGAAAAGTCTCCATATTAACAGTGAGTGCAATACTTCTTATTACTTATCCATATTTCTAAAAGAAAAAATGTCTCGACTCCAAAAACGCAAAGCTCAACTACAGCTTCTAACTAACGATGTACCTAAAAGTAAAAACTTTATGAACTGCGTTAGATCCTACAATAGTTCATTTGCTTTTAGTAAATATCAGGCCACCAAAAGGCAATGGCCCATACTGCTTTCCCATATGTGCACAAATACTGCATCGCATTGGAACAGTGCACCCTGAAACAAATCAACAACGCAAATATGCACAAATCTACATCCTGGATCCACATGACGCAAACTATCAATCAAAGTGCTGCATCGCAACAGGCACGGATTCAAAACGAAACACCTCCCGTCTCAGACATACGTTAACGGCAAGGAAGGCTACAACGGGCTTCTCACACAGCACAGGCAAATCGATTACAGCTCCAAAACAACACGTCCCAAATACTACACATGCAACAACGCGCCTCTCAAACGGCACAAGCAAAACATACCCCGGAAAAATTCATTCCGATTAATGAATGTCATTTGCAATCATTGTCATTCAGTTCACTTCCCTGAAGAAACAACTGGCAATACAAGTAATACATTTACACGTTGTTGTCAAAAGGGTCAAATTAGACTGCCTCCTTTACATTCATATACTGAATATCTACAGAAGCTTATAACTGACGATGTACCTAAAAGTGAAATCTTTATCAACTGCATTAGATCCTACAAATCGGTATCCACTATGAACATTAACGGTGGCACTGCACGTGACATCCGTCTTGAAAAAATGTTGTTTATTGATGAATGTTCAATGGCATGAAGTCACTTACTCAACACCATTCATAAACTTCTACAAACGTTTATGAATAATAATATTCCATTTGGAGGAAAGGTACTTTTATTAGGAGGAGATTTTAGACAGTGATTAGCTATTCTTCCAGATGCCATGCACTCAGCTATTGTTCAGTGCACCTTAAAATACGCAGACAATTGGCATTGCTTTCAAAAGATACAGTTAGTAAAAAAGATGCGATGTCCAGAACCAGATCATAACAATTGCTTATTACAACTGAGAGATGGTACACTCACCAATACAGATGGACTTCAGCCACATATTATTACAATTCCTCAAGCCTTAATCTGCGACGACTTAATTACAGAGACATTTGAAACAGCAATCTCATTAGACCAAATGCCCCTTTTAACACAACGCACTATATTACGTCCAAAAAATATTAATGTGGAAAACATAAATACCCAAGTCATTCCATTACTTCCTGGAGAGACACAACTCTTTCTAAGCTCTGACAAACTTGACTCTGATCACAACAATAACCATCTTAAATGACCTTACAAGTTCTGAGCTGGAATTACCTTTAACACTTAAACGGCGTGTACAAAGAAATTTTCAAATAAACCTTTACACTGTGCCACACACTTTATTGTTTGCTTTCTATTTGCATCATCTACACCTTCACACTATTCTATATCTCATTCATACATCATGCTCTTTCTCATTCCCAACACCAGGGGTTGGCGAGCGAAGCGAGCAGGGGGCGGAGACCCCTAGTAATCACAGAATTGAATAGATAATGTTAGGCAATATCAGATGCTTGTGGTCACAAGGAGGCAACACATGAGGAGAGGAGGTGGGACAGAGTTCAGACCGTTACCTGACAAGTGGAAGCTCATTGAGTTCACAACTTCACATACATGATATTGTTTTCAGGACACATGGTAGCACAGTGGGTTCACTTTCTTCACTGTTTGGAGTTTGCATGTTCCTCCTTTGGACCCGTGGGCATCTTCCGAGTGCTCTGGTTTCCTCCCACGGTCCAAAGACATGCTGGTTAGGTGAACTGTCTGTGCTAAATTGGCCATGGTGGGTGTGTGGCGTGTGTTCACCTTGCGATGTACTGGAACATTCTACAGCGACTACTCTTTCCTTGCACCATAGGCTTTCTGGGATAGGCGCCTGCTTCTCTATGGTCCTGCTCAGGATTTAAAACACAGAAAATGGATGGATGGGTGTATAGTTTTTTCAAGCCAGCACATCTTAACTAGGATTGCTCACATAGATGTGATTTTTTTTTGTTTTTTTGTTAGAGTGTGAACGAAGCCACATTTTTTTTTCCTCACTATTTCCTGAGTGAAACGCTAAAGACGGCTTCAAAGAAGGAAATATGAAATGTCATTCTGTTTGGCTTAACTCTGACATTTAGGCACAAATCTGCCAGGTCTTGTTTCTCAGCAGACACTTTTTCTTGCCTGCACCCGAGGTCTGTGGAACAAGCCTTCTGTAAAGCAATTATTTATAACAGAAATGTCAATGAACACATTATCTTTCTCATTAGAGCAATGGATGTTGGTTTTAATGTGAGCTAACAATATGTTGGAATAAATTAAACAATTTGTTAGACGTCACTTCCATCTTCGTTGTTTTTCTGACACTTGGATTAAGAAAACAAATGTCATACTTCAGCGGGTGAAATGTGCTTGGCTAAATGTAAGCTGAAAATGCTGTTAAGGGATGAACGCAGACACAAGTTTAATGATACTTAATAAAAGTTAGCACTGAGGTGGTGAAGATTAATTTGCACTGTGGATTTAATTTTTAACAGTTACGTTTAATAATTGATTATAGACTAGAACAAGTGCTAATTAGGGCCTTAGTAGATTAAGATTTTAGCTCTGTGAAGCAAATACTTTAACTAAACAAAATGATAGATAGATAGATAGATAGATAGATAGATAGATAGATAGATAGATAGATAGATAGATAGATAGATAGATAGATAGATAGATAGATAGATAGATAGATAGATAGATAGATAGATAGATAGATAGATAGATAGATAGATAGTGTGCCCCTTCACTATATATTCAAGGGGAGCATCCCTGGATGGTGCAGTACTTGTCCCTGGACACTGGATGGGCGCCCCCCTGTGTTTAAGTGGTGCCACAGCCTCCCACAGGGCTCCATGCAAGATGGAGTTCTCCACAGCCCTGTTGGGATCTGGGGATCCGCCAGGGGGCACTGCATGGGCTCCACCCGGGAGTGCAACCGGAAACAGGTGATCAAGCTCCTGGAGCACTTCTGGGTGGGCCGTAAAAGGAGCCAGCAACCATCACTCAACAGCCAGAGTCGGGAGGAGGAGGACAAAGCTTGTGGAGAAGTAATGGTGGAAGAGAGAGAGAGAGGAGTGTTTTGGTGTGTTAGTTTGTGCTTGGGAGTGTTGTGGCTGGGGGTCACGGGGAAGACGAGCCCTCCAGCTGAAAAAATTTAATGTTTATTTATTTTTATACGTGCCTCCCGTGTCCAGTCTGTGTCGGGTCGGGTGCAATATAGTGCCTTTGTTACAGTAGATAGATAGATAGATAGATAGATAGATAGATAGATAGATAGATAGATAGATAGATAGATAGATAGATAGATAGATAGATAGATAGATAGATAGATAGATAGATAGATAGATAGATAGATAGATATGAAAGACACTATATAATAGACAGACAGACAGACAGATAGATAGATATGTAAGGAACTATATAACAAGATAGATGTGAAAGACACTATTTAATAAAGTACCCCTCTTGAGGAGACAATCGTTGAAATGAAACAATGAAGTGCTCATGAAAGTGGATCTCCAACACAATAAATGTGTTACCTTCTTTGGCAGTCTTTTACTGTTTTTGAATTTCATTTTCTGACTAATTCCATCTTTTCATGTTCAATGCCTTTAGAAAGAATTCAGACCCCCTTCACTTTTTTCATGTTTTAACAGGCCATAGCCTTATGCTAAAATCATTTCAATTCAGTTTGTCTCTCATCAAGCAACACTCGATAACTCAGAATGACAAAATAAATGCAGGATCTTGCAAATGTATTTAAAGTATCCCATTGTGGCAAATATTAAGTCCCTTTACTCAGTACTTGGTTCAAGTCCCTTTGGCAGCAATTACATCATGGAGGCTTCTCGTGTTTGACACAAGATTTGCACACCCAGATTTGGGAATTATTCTGCCATTCTTCTCTGTAGATCCTCTCCTTCTCTATGTGGTTGGATGGAGACCATAAGTGGACAGATATTTTCAGTTCTCTTCAGAGATGTTTGGTTGGATTCAAGTATATGCTGTGTTGTATTGTCTTTGCTTTGTGCTTAAGTCCCTATTGAGGTGAACTGCCTCCATCATTTTGGTATATTTTAACCCAGTTGAGCATTTGAAAGAGACTATATTAAGATAAATAGATAGATAGATATATAGATATGAAAGGCACTATATGATAGATAGATAGATAGATAGATAGATAGATAGATAGATAGACAGACAGACAGACAGACAGACAGACAGACAGACAGACAGACAGACAGACAGACAGACAGATAGATAGATAGATAGATAGATAGATAGATAGATAGATAGATAGATAGATAGATAGATAGATAGATAGATAGATAGATAGATAGATAGATAGATAGATCAATCGTGTGGACACCAGAGGTCATACAGCACCCCAAACCCCTGGCACAACAGACACAGAGCCCAAGTCCAGTACACAACACACATTTATTATCTGCGGGGAGGCGCTTTTCCCTCACTCCCCACAGCAGAACAGTACCATAAGCACCAACTACACAAATCACAGTCCTTCTTTCTTCCTTTTTCTCTCTTCTGTCTCTCCTCTACCTTGACACACTCCTGCTGAATAATTATATTGCTGAAAGTCCTTAGTGTTGGTGTGTCACAGAGAGGATGTGCAGCACTGTTTATAATGGCTCTCAATTTTGTTTTAATTCCCTCCTCCTCTGCTACCTCCAGGATATCCAGAGTGTGTCCCATAACAGAGTTTTCCCTTTTAATTGCATTGTTGACTCAGAGGTCTTCTCTTGAAGTGATGTTACCAGCCTAGCACACCACCCTGGCCATCACAGAGATACAGAAGATGTGAAAGATGTCACTTCCCACATTAAAGGAGTGCAGTCAAACATTTTAGAACACCTAAAAGTTTCCAGGTTTTCTTCAAATGTAATCAGTTGAAATGTAATAAATGACCCAAAAATGGTAAAAAGATACAGAGAAGTTTAAATTTAAAGTTTAGCTTAGCAAACACTGAATGAAAGAAATTTCAGAAGATTACAAATGGGCCTTCTTCAGAGAACAACTAATAGGTTACAACCTACAGATGCTCTGTAGCAATTAAAGTAAATGAAGCCTTGAAAGTTGAAGCAAACAATTTGTACAGATGTCCCAACTTCTGGAGAGTTGGAGCCAACCTTGCACTAAATTCCAAGAAAGCAAAGGAACTGATTCTGGATTTCAGAAGACTGAACTACAGTGGTAAACCATCCCATAAGCATTAACGGCGAGAGGGTAAATACACTCCAGAGGTACAGATTCTTGGGAGTTCACATCAGCCAGGACCTGTCATGGACAACAAACACGACAGCAATGGCCAGGAAAGGTCTTCACAGGCTTCGCTTTCTGAGGAGCCTGAAGAAAACACAAGTCCCACAACAGCTGCTGCTTAACTTCTACAGGTGCACCATAGAGTCTGTCATCACCTACTACATTACAGCGTGGTACTCTGGCTGCACCTCTGAGAACAGGAAGACCCTCCAGCATATCATCGAAATGGCTCAGAGAATTACTGCCACTTAGCTACTTCATCTTCTACTGAAGCAGAAAAGCAAAGAACATTTGTAAAGATCCAACACAACTCAGCCATAGCATTTTTACTCTTCTGCCCTCTGGCAGGTGCTTCAGAGCTCTGTATGACTGCACAACCAGGCTGAAGAGCAGCTTTTATCAAAAAGAATTAGACTATTACTGCCCCTTCCTATAACAGAGACCACCACTGATTGAATGAAACGTCTGCATCAATCATGCATAGTCACACACTTATACTTGACCCATGTGGAACTGAAGGCCATTACACTGACTGTATTCTTCACTGTGACTTCCTTTACTTGTGATTTCATTTATTATTTATCTCTTTATGCTTACACGTTTATCTTTACTTTGACTGTGAATATTTGGAACTGTTAATAGTAACCGTGCTTCTCAAAGTTTAATGTTTACTCAATTAGTTGTCTGCTATTATATTCTTTTATCGAAGGCGTCTCTTGGTTTGCTCCAAATGATATCTCATTATATTGTACAGTGACAATAGGTAGCTTGCATCTTGCATCCAGTGCGGCAGGGGGTGAGTTATGAGGAAAGATTAAAAGAGCTGAGCCTTTTCAGTTTGAGCAAAAGAAAATTAAGAGTTGTGACAGAGGCTTTGTCCACCTCTTGAACCCTCAGGTACCACTCTGAACACCAGGTAAAAGTATAAATATTCTTTATTTTATAAGAATATTGTGCACAAAGCACTCTCCACACCCTATTCATATAAATCAAGCTCTCCAACAAACCAATCCTCCTCGCCCAGACACTTTGCCACCCTTCCACCCAGCTCAGCTCAGTGTACTGGGCTTCCCAGAGTCCTTTTATACACCCTGACCCGGAGGTGTTCCCATTCAACAGTCCACAGTTCCTTTTCCCTTCCGGGTCAGGGTAAACAGTCCTTTTCTTCAACCCGGGAGCAAGTCGTTTCTTCCTGTCACGTGACCGTGACGTACTCCCGGGTTATAGGGCACATGCGAGCCTACGAGCCCCCCTACAGCGATGCCTGGTGGCCCCCAAGGTATCCAGCAGGGCTGTGTATAAAAACTACATAGTCCATGAGGCCCTGCTGGAACTCGGGGCATGTCAACGCTGCTGGGAGAGCTCCTTCTGGCGGCCTGGGGGTGAGGGCGGAGAAAGAAGCCGGCAATCCACCACAATTCCCCACCCCCTTAGCGAAGCCAACTGGGGCGAAGCTACCAGCCCCGCGAGGGACGTCCTCCTCCAGGAGAATGCATCATCCGGACCTTGGCTACGTTGTCTAGATCCCCCGGCGAACCTTGGGGGAACGGTGTATCTTCTCTCCCACCGCTCCCCTGTCCTCCGGGGACAACTTCGCCACACGTGGCCCGGTTGCCGACAGTTGTAACACCGCCGACGTCCTCCTGGTGGCCTCTCTTCCCGAGACCTGAAACATCTCGGGAATTCAGTCAGCTCCACCTTCTCCTCCGCCAAGGAGGGGTTAACGGCCGCTTTGCTGCTCTCTGCCCTTTTCTTTATTTTGTTAGGAGACCCTTGTTTTAATTCGGGGATCTCCTGCTTTCTCTGGGGCTTGTGCACAGCGTGAGGCTCTCTATGGAAAAGAGAGAGCCTCTTTGCTGTTTGCATGCCTGTTGTCCTGTGTATTATTGGAGGCGGCGTCATTAGTACCACATCGCTCCGGGTAACAGCACTATTCAGCCGCCCCGGTTCGATTGGCACTTCCTCCGCCCCTCCAGTAACCAACGGCAACCCCTTTTTCACGCGGGTCGGGTTCTTAAGGTCTGCATTGGTCCAGAGCGGCGTCTGATACCGCCGCTCCGGTTCTATCGGACAATTGCCCAACCACTCCGTCATTGTGCCACACTCCAATGTCGGGTTCACAGCGCTTTGGTAACCGCTACTTTTTAAATGCGGTGCCGGTTCACACTGTGTCCCCTTATTATATACGGTACAGAGGGCACCTACCTGCACCGCCACATTAATCGAGGCCGGGGCTTCACGGCCTAACCGCCGAAGGTACTCCTGCAGTCCCTTCAACGGTGCTTCCGCTGTAGCTCCCAGCTCCTCCACACGCTTCCTCAACTCTTGTAATCCCTGGAAGAAAGCATTTAGGGGCTCGAGATATTTGTCGAGCTCCCATAAGTTTATAAAGTTATTTGTCTCGGCTGGCGGCAAGGCTACTTCCTTGTTATGATCACCTGCCGACCGGGAACCAATGAGCACGTCCGCTCCTGGCATGTGCTCTGCTAGGCTTCGGGAAGGCTCCTGGGGATTTGAGTCCCGCATTTTAGACAGCCTGGGCACTGCTACCGGCCGCGAGCCAATGGGCACGTCCGTTGTCGGCACGTGCTCAGTGTCACGCAAAGACTCTTGGGAGTTGGAGTCTTCTGAGGGACGGGTGGCTGCAACAAGCCGACTGAGGTCTGCCTTTTTTCCATTAACGGCAGATCCTTCAGTCACATCCAGCCCCTCTTTCTCTTTATATAAAGTTGGCGCTGCTTCGCTCGCCGCCCCCTTCCCCTTCAGGGACCGCAGACGCGTTGGGGAATTATTTACCTCACTGACGGCTCTAAACTGACCTTCTTCCTGGTCGCTGTCGCGCGAGGTCACGTGGACATCGTCCTCGAATGGGCTTGTAGATGGACGACTCCTAGCCTGGCCTGCCTTCTGGGTAACGTGGCCATCTTGCCAAGGTATGAGGAAGGCATCTGACGCACTGTCTGCTTTATGGAGGCATGCCTCTGTAAAACATGAGTAAAAAGTACCCGAAACTTTGGGCGTTTTTCCAGTACATACCTCCAACCGCGGTAGCGATGTCTCTAATCCGTGTAGGGATTTCGGTGCGGCCGACGGCTGACAGCAAACCCTGCTGTTGCGCCCTTCGGGCTTGTTCAGCCTTTATCGGCTATCGGTCCTCCTCACACCCAGTCAGGTAAGTCCAGGTTAATTCGCCGTCCGTCATGGTCTTCACCCAGTCGGGACTGCCCTTCTTTTTTCCAGATTTCTTTCCCATTATGGTCTGCTGTAAAGGACAGTTCACAGCTGCAGCACTCTTGGTCGCGGGTGGGATTTTCACCTCCGCGGTTTCAAGAGGGACCTTCTTAGGGTTCTGTCCACAGTAAAATTTATTTAAATCCAGGTCCTCTGCCAAACCCGACGGCCAGAGAATCCTGCCGAGACTACGCCAACTGTGACAGATAGAGGCTTTGTCCACCTCTTGAACCCTCAGGTACCACTCTGAACACCAGGTAAAAGTATAAATATTCTTTATTTTATAAGAATATTGTGCACAAAGCACTCTCCACACCCTATTCATATAAATCAAACTCTCCAACAAACCAATCCTCCTCGCCCAGACACTTTGCCACCCTACCTCCCAGCTCAGCTTAGTGTACTGGGCTTCCCAGAGTCCTTTTATACACCCTGACCCGGAGGTGTTCCCGTTCAACAGTCCACAGTTCCTTTTCCCTTCCGGGTCAGGGTAAACAGTCCTTTTCTTCAACCCGGGAGCACGTCGTTTCTTCCTGTCACGTGACCGTGACATACTCCCGGGTTATAGGGCACATGCGAGCCTACGAGCCCCCCTACAGCGACGCCTGGTGGCCCCCAAGGTATCCAGCAGGGCTGTGTATAAAAACTACATAGTCCATGAGGCCCTGCTGGAACTCGGGGCATGTCCACGCTGCTGGGAGAGCTCCTCCTGGCGGCCTGGGGGTGAGGGCCGGAGAAAGAAGCCGGCAATCCACCACAGAGGAGACCAGACTCTTCTTCTTTTGGCTGCTCCTGTTAGGGGTTGCCACAGTGGATCATCTTTTTCCATATTTTCCTGTCCTCGTCATCTTGTTCTGTTACACCCATCACCTGTATGTCCTTTCTCACCACATCCATAAACCTTCTCTTAGGCCTTCCTCTGTTCCTCTTGCCTGGCAGCTCCATCCTTAACACCCTTCTCAGGATGAGACCAGAAGCGAGGTAGTTCCGTGGTCTTCTTTATTGCGCAACATGGAGGTGGATATGGGAGCGTTACATCCAGTAGGAACGTGTAATTCTTGCGTCTTTCTGTAGATAAAAGGAGAAAAACGCATTATTGCTCTGTTTCAGTTCCCCATCTTTCGTTCTTTCGTACCCCATCGAGCCCTTTGACTGTCCCCTTTTCGTGCATGTGTGACAACATGCAGCCCAAACCGTGGTCAAAAATCAATATCCATAAGAACCACAAATTCAAGGGACGAGTCTTCTTCTTCTTCTTCTTCTCTTGGCTGCTCCCGTTAGGGGTTGCCGCAGCGGATCATCTTCTTCCATATCTTTCTATCCTCTTCATCTTGTTCTGTTACACCCATCACCTGCATGTCCTCTCTCACCACATCCATAAACCTTCTCTTAGGCCTTCCTCTGTTCCTCTTCCCTGAGCAGCTCCATCCTTAGCACCCTAATCCCAATATACCCAGCATCTCTCCAATGCACATGTCCAAACCAATGCAATCTCACCTCTCTGGCTTTGTCTCCCAACCATCCAATTTGAGCTGACCCTCTAATGTCCTCATTTCTAATCCTGTCCATCCTCATCACATCCAATGCAAATCTTAACTCTTAAACCACGGGAACCAGCTATGGTTGGTTCCCAATGTAATTTCCCAGCACACTGGAGCCGAGTGTATTTGGCAATATACATTCATTGAACGCGGCAACTGGCTAAAGTCGGTTTCCAGTGCAATTTGCAAGCACGCCAAAGCTGAGTATATTTGGTGACATACATACGGCAATGTACATTCATTGAAATCCGCAACTGGCTAAAGTTGTTTCTGACTATACTTCCTTAGAAGGCTGGCATACTTCAACATCTGCAATAAGATGCTGCAGATGTTCTATCAGACGGTTGTGGCGAGCGCCCTCTTCTACGCGGGGGAGGCAGCATAAAGAAGAGTGACGCCTCACACCTGGACAAACTGGTGAGGAAGGCAGGCTCTATTGTAGGCACGGAGCTGGACAGTTTGACATCTGTGGCAGAGCGACGGGCGCTGAGCAGACTCCTGTCAATCATGGAGAATCCACTGCATCCACTGAACAGGATCATCTCCAGACAGAGGAGCAGCTTCAGCGACAGACTGCTGTCACTGTCCTGCTCCACTGACAGACTGAGGAGATCATTCCTCCCTCACACTATGCGACTCTTAATAAAGTATCTATCTATCTATCTATCTATCTATCTATCTATCTATCTATCTATCTATCTATCTATCTATCTATCTATCTATCTATCTATCTATCTATCTATCTATCTATCTATCTAGTGCCATTTCCCAGCACGCCGGAGCTGAGTATATTCGGTGACGTACATTCATTGAATACCGCAACCATCTATAGTCACTTCCCAGTGCAATTTTCCAGCACGCCGGAGCTGATCAGTCCGTGCCGTACATTCGTTGAGCAGCCAGCTCATGACCACTGCCACCCCCTAGTGAATCAGCATCATTTTCCCTGGGATTCAGCCGCTGCACTAGACTAGCCTGCCGGCATCAGTGTTGGCCTCTCTGTGCTCATGTGCAGCCAGTTCAAGCATAGTTGGCACAGTCAGTGATTCACTGAATTTCATCAATGGCGTCAATTGCACATATAATAAGAGATTGTTCCAGTAGTTCTTTTTAGTGGTTCTTACAGTTCATTGGCAGTGTGTAAAATGATCAGAGTTGCAGTAATTGTGATGCTCTTTGCATGAAAAAAAAATACGTGTTCCATTAAAATTTCACTTTTTCTTTGTGAATTGTGACGTTTACTTGAAAAGTGCAGCAAAAAATGTATTTGGCATCCAGGGGTGCATTAACCCCCAAGTATGTGGCAGTTTAATGGTTAACATCTATAACTCTGCCACCTCCAGATTGGTCTCCTGCTTTCTGGTCAGTGCCACTGTCTCCATCCCATATAACATAAGAGGAGACATGATTGAAGTGTTTAAAATTGTGAAGGGAATTAGTGGAAGGAGACGGTGACTTTAAAATTAGTTCATCGAGAAAACGGAGACATAGTTGGAAACTTGTTAAGGGTAAACGTCACACAAACATTACAAAGTTTTTCTTCCCACAGAGAAATATAGACTCGTGGAATAAGTGACCATGTAGTGTGGTAGGGGCCTGCATAACTCGACTTGATGTTGTTTTAGAAGAAATAAGTGGGTAGGACTGGCGAGCTTTGATGGGCTGAATGGCCTGTTCTCACCAGACTGCTCTACTGTTCTAATGTACTTTATCAGAGAGGTGGAGAGTTGCCAATGTCACATTCCTGTCAGATTTCAGTTATGCATGGATGTGTTGGAAAATGGGAACAGAATGTTCTGGCGTTTGAAAGAATCTCCTCTGTGAATCATTGTGTAAGTACAATTGCCCTGAAGAAGCAGCAGATTCAAGCAGCAATCAATCAGTTTGGGTTTTTATAAATGTCTTGTGGCACCAGAGAAATGATATGGTTGCCTGCGGCTATCTATTGCATTAGGCTCTCCTTGTAAACTGCAAAACATCTTTCATCAAGTAGATGGGTGGAAAGAGCCGGATGGTATATGTGGCAAGGCAATTAGCATATTAATTATTAGTTAACAGATGTCTCTGGTGACTCTTTCTATGAATTCAGTAGCTGGATCGTGAGGGCATAAGGGGTCAAGAGGTCACTGGAAAGGGGTTGTTTCGAGCTTCCGATATCTTTGCAAAACAATGAAGGTTCAAGTCTTTAGAGTCCTGGTGCTTTGTGTTTTGCTAAATGATTGTGAGACATGGACGCTATCCAGTGACCTGAGGTGAAGACTGGACTTCTTCCGTACCGTGTCTCTTTAGAAACTCCTTGGGTACAATACAATACAATACAATTTATTTGTGCATGGCCCAAAATCACACAGGAAGTGCCGCAATAGGCTTTAACAGGTCCTGCCCTTTGACAGCCCCCCAGCCTTGACTCTCTAAGAAGACAAGGAAAAACTCCCAAAAAGAAAAAAAACCTTGTAGGGAGAGACCCCTTTCCAGGTAGGCTGGACATGCAGTGGGTGTCAAATAACAGAAAACAAGTAATCCTCAATACAATATAATAGCACAATAGAAATATTACAAGTACAGAGCAGAATTCAGCAATAGATGATATCACATAATAATATTTGAATTTGTTCAGAGACCTGGAGACCTTGGCCATCAAGCTGCCTCCCCCATTTGGCCATTCCACAGCTGAGTCAGCACTGGGCCAGCCAATCCGATGAAAGAACCCCTCTTCCCGACAATTCCTGTAATCCTCCGTCAGGGATGACTTTACCTGAGGCAGGCAAAACAACTTGACAGGTGGGCAGTGGCACCAAGTGCCACATTTGAGTACCGAGAAGAGAAACAGAATAGGTGAGGGTTAGTATCCAGTTATAACTATCCTGTTACTTATGTTTTAGTGCTAATGACTAACAACAGAGATGCAGTCTATACAGTTAATCAGCAGCTCTAGTCAGGGTGTGCTAAACTGAAGTAGTGAGTCTTCAGCCGGGATTTAAAAGCTGAGACTGAAGGGGCATCTCCAGTTCATCCACAAGTGTGTACTGACTCTCAAGAGACAGTCAAACAAAAAATGAAAAATGAACAGGAGAACTGTAGTCAGTAAACGGAAAAAGGCTAAACTTGGGAGTCTGTGCAAAAACAAAATAAGAAAATATCAGATCAGAAAAGAGAAAGAGCAGAGATTACATAATGAAGATGAGCAAAAGTGAAACAAGGGTTTATCAATTAAAATTAGATGTAAAAAGCCACATTTCCCCTTGGATATCTATCTATCTATCTATCTATCTATCTATCTATCTATCTATCTATCTATCTATCTATCTATCTATCTATCTATCTATCTATCTATCTATCTATCTATCTATCTATCTTTAATTTGCCCTGCCTTTTGACAGCACCCCAGCCTTTACAAGGAAAAATCACAAAAAAAAACATAAATGGAAGAAACCTTGGCAAAGGCAGTTCAAAGAGAAACCCCTTTCCAGGTAGGTTGGGCATGTAGTGAGTATCAAAAAAAGGGCTCAATACAATACACAGAACAGAAAACAAGTAATCCCCAACACAATACAATAGTGCAATAGAAATATTACAAGTAAAGTGCAGAATTCAACAGTAGATGATATCCTATAATAGGATTTGGATTTGTTCAGAGTCCTGTAGACCTCGTCCATCAACCTGCCTCCCTCTATTGGCCATTCCACAGCTGAGTCAGCACTGGGCAAGCCAGGCCAATGAAAGGACCCTTCTACCTGACGATACCTGCAATCTTCCATCAGAGATGAGTTTACCTTAGGCAGGCAAAACAACTTGGCAGGTGGGCCATGGCACCAAGTGCCACATTTGAGTACCGAGAAGAGAAACAGAATAGGTTAGGGTTAGTAACAAATTCTAACTATCATGTTACTTATGTTTTAGTGCTAATGACTAACAACAGAGATGCAGTCTGTACAGTTAATCAGCAGCTCTAGTCAGGGTGTGCTAAACTGAAGTAGTGAGTCATCAGCCGGGATTTGAAAGCTGAGACTGAAGGGGCATCTCTTATAGTAACAAGCAGACCATTCCACAGTTTAGGGGCCCTGTAACTAAAAACTTGACCTGTTATTTTATTAATCCTTGGAATCCTAAGCAGACCAGCATCTTGAGATCTTAATGCACTGCTGGTTTGACTTTATGTGGAACAAGTCATTGCTCACTGAGTCCCGAATGAGGCACATTACATGCAGTGTGAGGGAGCATCAGTTATGGCACTACGGTGATGTGGCGCAATTCCCCCGAGAGTGATCCGGCTCGCAGGATCCTTATTGTTGTTGTGAGAACCCTAACTACAAAGAGGACTATTTCATTTATGTTAGGTAGAATGCCCAGAGGGGACTGGGTGGTCTCGTTGCCTGGAACCCCTACAGATTTTATTTTTTTCTCCAGCCTTCTGGAGTTTTTTGTTTTGTTTTTTCTGTCCCCCCTGGCCATCGGACCATACTCCTTTACTATGTTAACTAATGTTGTCTTATTTAAATTTCTTATTTTGTCTGTTATTTTTCTTTTCTTCATTATGTAAAGCACTTTGAGCTACTTTTTGTATGAAAATGTGCTATATACATAAATGTTGTTGTTGTTGGGGAATCGAGCTACACTGAACCAGGCCATAACACCTGGCTGTGGCACGTACATGGAGGGTGGGACTGGAATGCATGTCTGCTTGGGGGGGTTGCCAACCGGGATCCTGAGATGTTTCGCTATGTGGTGTGTGCAGCAATGCCCTGTGCCAGTGCATGCTTCGGAACCTGATCTGACCAGAACCTACTCTGCTGGGCACTTGACCAAGACCCTTAACCTGTAATTGCTCCAGGGATGCTGTACAATGGCTGACCCTGCGCTCTGACCCCAAGGAGTATGCTAAAACTAACTACAGTAATCCCTCGCTACTTCGCGGTTCACTTTTCGCGGATTCACGACTTCGTGGATTTTATATGTAAGCATATCTAAATATATAACGCGGATTTTTCGCTGCTTCGTGGGTTTCTGCAGACAATGGGTCTTTTTACTTGCTTCCTCAGTTGGTTTGCCTAGTTGATTTCATACAAGAGATGCTACCCAATCAGAGCACGCAGTTAAGTTCCTGTGTGCTGGTGATTGGCTCAGCGACGTATTGTTGCATTAACCAGGAAGTCTCATCTCACTCATTCAGCATTAACGTGCTACTGCTGCAGGGGCCATGTCCAGGCACCAACAGAAGATGCAAATGATTGCAGAAAAGGTAAAAGTTTTGGATATGTTGAAGGAAGGGAACAGCTACACCGCTGCAGGACACCATTACAGCATCAATGAGTCCACGATTCTTTTTATTTAAAAAGGAGGAAAAGCATATAAGATCTACGGCCGCAGTGTCCTTTAACCAGGGTGCAAAACGAGTTGCAAGTGGACGTGATAAGGCACTAGTCTGGATGGAATCTGCTTTAGGAATCTTTGCAACAAGGTCGACAACGTCATGACCGCCTACAAGCTGCTACGTGTACTTCGCTATACAGTAAGTGTAAACTTATCTACTGATTTCATATTGCTTAGCAGTTGTCCCTGTTATTAATAGAGTAAATGGTGGGTTGTAAACAATACAGGGAGGGTTTAAAAAGTCCAAATACACGTTAAATAATTAAATAAATATGGTGTCCCTACTTCGCTGAAATTCAGTTATCGCGGTCAGCCTTGGAACCTATCTCCCGCGATAATTGAGGGATTACTGTAATTCCTAATACAAGAAATTGTATAAGGCGAAATCAAAGAACAAAAAAAAAAAAAAGTATGCGTCAGACCTTTTCCAAACTTTAAACTCTTCATTTGCTTCTGGTCTGGTTCCTGCCCTACTTGTTGTAAAGTTGTGTTGGGATTTGAGTTTTAACACTAGAATTACCAGTGTCTACGAAAAAACTTGTAGATCCGGCCCACCTTAAAACCGTTCTCACCTCTCCGCCAGCGTCTTTTGTCTTCTAAATGTGCCGATTAAGACGAGCAGCAAGCAACCGGCTATTCCACCGTTGCAGAACATTCACTAAGTTCTCCCAGCTCATGCCTTGTTTGATTATCTGAACTGCTGGAGTTTTAGAGTGGAAATAATAGATCGTTATTTGGAACACATGCATTTCATGTGTGTTCCGTTTCTACAGTAATCTGTGTAAACACATTGTTAAAACAGAAACTTTTTTCATATTTTAGTAATAAATGTTACAAAATGTAGGCATAAACTATAGAACGTGTGAAGCTTGATTTCCAAAGATCAAATAAACACTTTCACAAAAGGTTCAAAAACGATGCAACAGCTTCTGTGGCGTATTACTAAGATTTGGTGTCTCAGAGCGCAGCAGGCTTGTCGTGCCTGAGAGACCTGAGTTCGATTCCCCACTTGGGAGAAAGTGGTTATTTTTTGCCTTTGTTACGGTGGGCCTTATTTACAAGTTTTTTTGCGTAGACTCTGGTAATTCTAGTGTTAAACCTCAGCTTGCATTTTGTTCTGGTTTTATGCTGTAATGGACGGCCAGCAACTCAACCTGGCCGGGACACCCCTGAAATTGAAGGATGGGGGAAGGCAGCTACTTGCCGACACTACCTCCCCCAAAACGCTAGATGGCAGCTCCCCTGGAGATGTAGCGGTACCCCAGATTCCCGGAGGGCATCCTGGAACTTGGAGTTTGGTTTCTCAGCCCTTTTGGGTGCAGTGGGTGACACCAGGGAGAGCAGGGGTCAAAGGACCTGGGGACTCATCCTTTCCCTATAGCCTGGATGTACGAGGTAGTCACGAGGACGGAAGCCCCAAAGTACTTCCGGGCTGAAGAAAAAGCCAGCCACGTGTTTGGAAGGACTAAAGCACTATTTAAAGGACTGATGGGATCCCAGCAAGTGAGCCGAAGTTAGGAGGTAGAAGACAGAGCTTGCTGGGATATATGAAGAAGAAAATTGCATTGATTTATTGGTTATTTGATTGTGTTATGGTGGTTGTGGTGCGTATTTAAAGAAGAAACATATTAAAATACTTCTGAGTGCTTTTATCCTGTGTCCTGTGCATCTGTCTGTTGGGTTTAAGGGGCAACAGCGACCCCTAGCATTCACAATGCCTATCATTAATGTTTTTCTAATGTTTGATTATATTTTTCAACTAACTGGCCCAGTCCAGAGTAGATTGTGGACTATTCTTCTACTATTAACTCTAAATGCAGACGTGTCAGCTACAGTAACTGAAAGGAGTTCATCCGCCCACATTCCCTACAACGTTACTCAAGGTTATCATTCTCCTCACGCCCAATCCATACTGTTTATCCCACATGCTTATACATTTTATTGCATTTTTTCATTCCAAATTATGGTGTATACAACCAAAACTATAACCTCATTAAGGTAATGTTAAAAAGAAAAATGAGAGGAAATGCAAAGGCTGATAATGGAAGTATTAATTCCATTGGAAGTAGCTGATGGTTTGACTGCCAGGGCCTTAAACTCATATCCTGGGAGGTCAGCATGCCCTTTTATAGTTGGTAATGGAATTTGTTATTTATTTACATAATTTATTCCTGCTCTCGTTTTGCTACACTAATGAGGTCAGATTGGCAGAATGGTTAATGTACTCAAAGGAGATTAGTACTCCTGCTGTCATTCTTTATTATTCTTATATTTTTTCTAGTTATGTTCTCTTCTGTTAAGTTATAGCATCAGTTTATCTGTGGCCCTGTGCTATATGATTCTCAACAGAAGTGCAAATGTTTGTGATGTGTCATCCGTTGGAAAGCAAAATGCAGTTACTGCAGGCAACACAAATATTAATGCTGAATACCCCCCAGCGGAGTGTCACCTGTCAAACCTACAGCTTGAAATCTTCTCTTCACAGTTGAAAGTGACACTTGGTTACTCCAATCACTGTTAATCTCTTCTTGATACTCTTCTTATGAGGCGCAAAAGATTTAGAGACAGAGAGAGAAAGCTCAGCTGATGTCACAAGGATGTGCTCCGCTCTGCTTGCATTAAATAGAAGCATTGCCTTAGTTGAGAAGCACAGGAGTCTACTATTAATCAGCTTGAAACAGAGCTGCTGCTGAAGGCCTTAGTAATCCAGACATTACGTGTTCATGATTGGCCACTGGCAGTTGCCACAATGCAAATGTTTAAATTGGGACGAATTGTGATGTGATTCCACAACAAAACACATTAAATAGTTTCTGTGTGGACTGGTGAAATTTAGTGGCAATGCTACATTAGATAGATAGATAGATAGATAGATAGATAGATAGATAGATAGATAGATAGATAGATAGATAGATAGATAGATAGATAGATAGATAGATAGATAGATAGATAGATAGATAGATAGATAGATAGATAGATAGATAGATATGAAAGGCCTATGTAATAGATAGATAGATAGATAGATAGATAGATAGATAGATAGATAGATAGATAGATAGATAGATAGATAGATAGATAGATAGATAGATAGATAGATAGATAGATAGATAGATAGATAGATGTAAAAGGCACTATATAATAGATAGATAGATAGATAGATAGATAGATAGATAGATAGATAGATAGATAGATAGATAGATAGATAGATAGATAGATAGATAGATAGATAGATAGATGTAAAAGGCACTATATAATAGATAGATAGATAGATAGATAGATAGATAGATAGATAGATAGATAGATAGATAGATAGATAGATAGATAGATAGATAGATAGATAGATAGATAGATAGATAGATAGATAGATAGATAGATATGAAAGGCCTATGTAATAGATAGATAGATAGATAGATAGATAGATAGATAGATAGATAGATAGATAGATAGATAGATAGATAGATAGATAGATAGATAGATAGATAGATAGATAGATAGATAGATATGAAAGGCCTATGTAATAGATAGATAGATAGATAGATAGATAGATAGATAGATAGATAGATAGATAGATAGATAGATAGATAGATAGATAGATAGATAGATAGATAGATAGATAGATAGATATGAAAGGCACTATAAAATAGATAGATAGATAGATAGATACTTTATTAATCCCAAGGGGAAATTCACATACTCCAGCAGCAGCATACTGATACAAAAAACAATATTAAATTAAAGATTGGTAATAATGCAGGTATAAAGACAGACAATAACTTTGTATAATTTTAACGTTTACCCCCCCGGGTGGAATTGAAGAGTCGCATAGTTTTGCGGAGGAACGATCTCCTGAGTCTGTCAGTGGAGCAGGACGGTGACAGCAGTCTGTTGCTGAAGCTGCTCTTCTGTCTTGAGATGACACTGTTTAGTGGATGCAGTGGATTCTCCATGATTGACAGGAGTCTGTTCAGTGCCCGTTGCTCTGCCACAGATGTCAAACTGTCCAGCTCCATGCCAATAATAGAGCCTGCCTTCCTCACCAGTTTGTCCAGGCGTAAGGCGTCCTTCTTCTTAATGCTGCCTCCCCAGCACACCACCGCATAGAAGAGGGCGCTCGCCACAACCGTCTGATTGAACATCTGCAGCATCTTATTGCAGATGTTGAAGGACGCCATCCTTCTAAGGAAGTATAGTCGGCTCTGTCCTTTCTTACACAGAGCATCAGCATTGGCAGTCCAGTCTAATTTATCATCCAGCTGCACTCCCAGGTATTTATAGGTCTGCACCCTCTGCACACAGTCACCTCTGTTGATCACGGGGTCCATGAGGGGTCTGGGCCTCCTAAAATCCACCACCAGCTCCTTGGTTTTGCTGGTGTTCAGGTGTAGGTGGTTTGAGTCGCACCATTTAACAAAGTCCTTGATGAGGTTCCTATACTCCTCCTCCTGCCCACTCCTGATGCAGCCCACGATAGCAGTGTCGTCAGCGAACTTTTGCACGTGGCAGGACTCCGAGTTGTATTGGAAGACCGATGTATATAGGCTGAATAGGACCGGAGAAAGCACAGTCCCCTGTGGCGCTTCTGTGTTGCTGACCACAATGTCAGACATGCACTTCCCAAAGACGCACATACTGAGGTCTGTCTTTAAGATAGTCCACGATCCATGACACCAGGTATGAATCTACTCCCATCTCTGTCAGCTTGTCCCTAAGGAGCAGAGGTTGGATTGTGTTGAAGGCGCCCTGATTAATTGGCTGATTAATAGGAGGGAGATGAGTCGGAGAGAGCTCAGTTGCAGTTTGTAGTCTGTAGTAGCACTCCCTTAGTGCAGAAACATAGGAGTCTAGTACTGCTCAGCATGAAAAGGAGTTGCTTCTGAAGGCCTTTCTAATCCAGACATCTTGTGCTCATGGCTGGCCACTGGCAATTGCCACAATTCAAATATCTAAATCAGGATTGTTTGTGATGTTATTCCACAACAAAACACTTGGCGTAGTCAGCAGGATTTGCTGTGTGGACGAGTGGAACTTAGTGGCAGTGCTGGGGGCTGAGTGCATACGCAGTGCATAGAAGCACTCCCTTAGTGCAGAAACACAGGTGTCTACTATTGCTCATTTTGAAAAGGAGTTGTTTATGAGGCTCTTTTTTATCCACTGCATTGTGATTGGCCAATATCTAAATTGGGATTGTTTGTGATGTTATTTCACAACAAAACACTCGGGGTAGTCAGCAGGATTTGCAGTATGGGCATATACAATTTAGTGGCAGTGCCGCACTAATAGGTGGGGGCTGAGTGAGAGAGAGCTTAGCTGATGTCACAAAGAAGTGTTCCACTTGCAGTGTGCAGTAGCACTCCCTTATTGCAGAAACATAGGAGTCTACTGTTGCTCATCTTGAAAAGGAGTTGCTTCTGAAGGCCTTTCTAATCCAGACATCTTGTGTTCATGGCTGGCCACTGGCAGTTGCCACAATACAAATGTCTAAAATGGGATCGTTATTCAACAATAAAACACTTGGCATAGTCAGCAGGATTTGCAGTGTCGACGAGTGGAATTTAGTGGCAGTGCTGGGGCTGAGTAAGAGACGACACTCAGCTGATGTCATAAGTAAGAGCTCCACTTGCAGTGTGTAGAAGCACTCCCTTAGTGCAGAAATGTAAGTATCTACTAGTTTAAGGCATTTCATTGTAATCAACCTGTAACCTTATAATGGTGCACTGAATGGCCAAACTATTCTAAATACCATCACTGCTTTAGTGTTGTTATTCCCAGTGCACCACTCAGAGTATGTAACCCACTGTATCTGAGTGTGGAATCACACCTGTACAGCAGCTCATCGGATTAATCAGGATACAGCATCAAGCATGTGCTGCCTCATCCATGTGCACAGTCTATTTGAATTGTTCCCATAAAATATGGCAAACACTTAAGAGCCTTTTCTGTAGGGACCTCATGGTTCACGGTGCTCTAAACACACTCAATCAGTCCATAAATTGCTCCTGGTAGACCTGTTTGTACTTATAAGTACAATCACCTCACTCTAAACTTGTGATACAGTTATAATATTGCACAACCTGAGCCACTTGATAAAGCGCTTATTAACATATGATGACGACTGGCTTCTAAGTCGATTTAGATTTCCAAGACGCTATCATCTTGGAGCTCTTGATATCATTTTTAAGATGAAATGCAGTAAAGCATGTTTATTACTTTATACAGATAAGTTTTAAACTTCATTAAAATAATGTATATTGTGTAACAAGGCACTATATAAGCGCCAAACCTGACACAGATTGGACACGGGAGGCACATATAAAAATAAATAAACTTTATTTTCCTCAGCTGGGTGGCACATCTTCCCCATAATCCCCCCAGCCACAACACAGTCCCAAGCACAAACTGAAAAGACAAACACAACACTCCTTTCTCTCTTGCACCACCACTCCCCAGAACAGCAGAGAAAGTAGGGGTTAGTATGGATTACGGAGCTACCATGAATGAAAATGATAATTAATTGAATATACAGAGCATCAGGATTTAACTAAGATGAAGCTATGAGAAAGCCATGTTAAAGTAATGTGTTTTCAGCAGTGTTTTAAAGTGCCCCTCTGTATTAGCCCGGCGAATTTCTATCGGTGTGCTATTCCAGATTTTAGGTGCGTGACAGCAGAAGGCCGCCCGCCTCACCACTTCTTTTAAGTTTAGCTCTTGGAATTCTAAGCAGACCCTCATTTGAAGATCTAAGGTTATGATTTGGAGTGTAAGGTGAGAGACATTCTGAAATATAAGATGGAGTGAGATTATTTAAGGCTTTGTATACCATAAGCATTATTTAAAAGTCAATTCTAAATGACACAGGTAACCAGTGTAGTGACATCAAGACTGGCGTGATGTGCTTGGATTTTCTTTTACTAGTTAAGATTCTAGCAGCTGCATTCTGCACTCGTTGCAATCGATTGATGTCTTTTTTGGGTGGTCCTGAGAGGAGTGCGTTACAGTAATACAACCGACTGAAAATAAAAGTGTGAACTAATTTTTCAGCATATGCAATGTTATATGAAGTCTAACGTTTGCTATATTTCTTAAGTAAAAAAATGCTGTCCTAGTAATCTGATTAGGTCCTAGTAATCTGATCAGGTCAGAGTCAATAGTTACCCCTAAATTCTTTACATCCGTCTTGACTTTTAGCCTAATGGATCAAGTTTATTTGTAATACCCTTGTTATATCTATTATTGCCAATCACTAAAATTTTTGTTTTCTCTTTATTTAGCTTGAGAAAATTACTACTCATCCATTCAGAAACATTGTGTCAGTGAATCAAGAGAGTTGGGGTCGTCAGGCACTATTGATAAAGACAGTTGTGTGTCGTCAGCATAGCTGTGGTAGCTCACATTATGCCCTGAGATAATCTGACTAACGGAAGCATGTAAATCGAAAATCGAGCATGTAAATTTTGCCAATCACTAAAATTTCTGTTTTCTCCTTATTTAGTTTGAGAAAATTACTACTCATCCATTCAGAAACACAAGTAAGACATTGGGGTCAGTGAATCAAGAGAGTCAGAACCATCAAGAATTCAATCCTGTAAGCTCATGAGCACATGCGTGACGATCTCATAGGGTTCAAATACAATGTCCTGATCTTAACTTATCTTGTGCGGAGTTGGCATATTTTTCTCATTTCTGCATGGTTTCTCCTCCAGGATCTCCAGTTTTCCTCCCACATCCTCGATGGAAAGGTCGGTCGTGTGTCAATAAGAGTGTGTGTGCTTAAGTGAATCATGAATCACAGGTGGTGCAGTGGTAGTGCTGCTGCTTTGCAGTAAGGAGACTGTGGAAGATTGTGGGTTCGGTTCCTCCCTGTGTGGATAGCACTTTGAGTACTGAGAAAAGCGCTATATAAATGTAATGAATTATTATTATTATTATTATTATGTGGTGACTGAGCCATGTCCAGAGCTACCTTCTCTTTTGAACCAAATACTGCTAGGATACCCTCATTAAACAGAATTTGATTATGCAGGTTTTAGGGTGTTATGTTAATTATTTTAATTTTTCTTTTAATAAAACTCTTGTTTATGGTTAAATTGAGATTTTCCTTTTGGCATAAATTATGCGTGGCTTGTGTGTTTTTGTTATTAAACTCCTACTAATTTAATATTGACTCACTTTTATAATAAATGTAATTACCTTTGTGCTCATTTTAATTCTTAGTTAAATGTTGGGTTATTAGCTAATTAAGGCACAGTTGAGTTCTCTTGTTTCTGAAAACTTTCTAATTTCATATTGCCCAGGGTAGAAAAGTAGGAGAGCTGACAAATAGCATGACATCTCCAGCCTTTTATCACTCCCATGGTGAACTTTGTCCAGGGCTCTACTATCTTCGCAGAAGAGTGCATCAAGAAGAGTGACAAGTGGAATGGAGTATTACTAAATTTTAATTATGCCCTATGGACTGGCAAATGCATTTGCAATTTTCCAGTGATGTTTTTAGGGTTATGCTGGGATTCTGGTGGCTTTGGGTAGGTTCTGTAGGGCTGCACATTTTTAGATAAATTCCCACAGCCAAAAAAGATGTCAGATGTGTTCCAAGTATTCAAGTAACACTGTTTCCCAGGATCAATCAAGGGGGCTCTGTTTTTTTCAGTTTTGGAGTGTATTCTGTTCTAGACTAGATGCAAAAAGTGAATTCTCTTCTTAATATGTTCATCAGTTTGTGTGTCTGGGTTTCAGTCCGCCAGGGCCTCTGCCTTCAGCTGCCACTCAGGTCACATTACAACTGGCCCCTATTCCTCCTGTAAATGGTGGACCCACAGGAGGGCAGTCCCACATTGCCTTGTTGGGGCTGTGTCCAACCGGTCCCCGTGGTAGGTCTGGCTGCAAGGTGCTCACCTGTGGACACTCCTCTCAGGCCAGGCACAAGGAGGAGATCCTGGTAATGCGTACTGGGTGGGGTACTCCTTTAAAATTCAATGGTTTGCTTCATAAGGGGCTCTGAATCTATCTTTCCCCTATAAACTGAAAGGGTCTCCCACAGTTTCTGCTGGTTCACTTTCAATGTACAGTCGACCCTTGATATATGACCGGCCTGACATGCGAACAACTTGCTTTACGACCAAAATTTTTGTTTTGAATTACGACCAACGTCTTGCATTACGACCCGAATGCGGTCACGTGTATCTGCTTGTGCGATTGTAAACAAACAGCTGAGAGCGTTTGTAAGCGTCAGTCGGAGCCCAGATACATGTGTTTGTGGATGTAATTTCGGTCAGTGCAGTGATTTATATAATTTATTTCAATAGTTGTGAAGGAAGAGAAGGTAACGAAGGTAAAGAAAGCGATCACAATCGAAACGAAGAAGGAAATTGTGCAGAAATATGAGAGTGGCGTTCGTGTGACCAATCTCGCTAATATGTACAGCATGTCGAAATCCGTCATCTCGACAATTTTACAAAGAAAAGATTTGTATAAGGAAGCTCCTTCCAAACAATAACCACCTTCCATTTCATTCTCCTCTTCCTCCCTTCCTGCAAGCCAAAGATGTCAACTTAAATGGTGAGTACAGTATGAAATTGTTGTTTCTGGTAGGCTAGGCACTTTTTATAACTTTTTAGTTAGTACTTTAGAAAAATTATTGGCGTTTTTGGTAAATTATGCACATTATATAACCCTTTTTTATTATGAAAAGGTTAAGTAAGTGTTGCTGTGGGAGGTTCGGAATGCATTATGGGTATTTCCATTATTTCTTATGGGAAAAATATTCTTTACTTACAACCAACTTGAGTTACAACCAGCCCTCGCGAACGAATTGAGATCGTAAGTCAAGGGTCCACTGTACTTGAGAGTAGTGAGTCTGTGTAGTTTATATTTCTACAGTGCTTTAATTAGTTCTCTAGAGTTCCTGAGACATTTTTTGTTTTACTGCATTGGGGCTTTTCTTATTTTGGTTTGCCTTATTTTTACAGCAAATTATTTTGCCTTTGTATTCCATGGAACTTAACTGTCATTAAACAACATTTTTTGTGATATTAAACTTTTATAAAGATTCCACTGCGGTGGGTTGGCACCCTGCCCGGGATTGGTTCCTGCCTTGTGCCCTGTGTTGGCTGAGATTGGCTTCAGCAGACCCCCGTGACCCTGTGTTCGGATTCAGCGGGTTGGATAATGGATGGATGGATGGATGAAATGAAATAATATACAGTTAGGTCCATAAATATTTGGACAGAGACAACTTTTTTCTAATTTTGGTTCTGTACATTACCACAATGAATTTTAAATGAAACAACTCAGATGCAGTTGAAGTGCAGACTTTCAGCTTTAATTCAGTGGGTGAACAAAACGATTGCATAAAAATGTGAGGCAACTAAAGCATTTTTTGAACACAATCCCTTCATTAATATCGCCAGTACCCCTCGGCGATATTACATTAAACACAACTCCACACAGCAAAGTCCATGGAAAACCACACCTGATGTAATGAGAGATGACGAGAGTAAGTCCAGAGATCTGTATGTTGAAAGGGAATGAAAAACTCAGTCCTACCAGTAGACACTGTAAGGGTGAAGATGGATGGATAGTTCAGGATCTCTCCTATACTTGCAGGAAAGCCATGAATCCACAATCAGTCCTCAGCACACAGGTAGAAAGACGATCCAGACCCCAACAACGAATACCATCCAGGACGCAGCAATTAAATATGGCTTAATTAACAGAAGGCAGTCCGACAGGTAAACAAAACACCAAATACAACAACAAAAAACACTTTTTTCCTTTCGGACACCTGTCATCCTTTTAAACCCCTCTGACCACCTTTGACCCCAACATCCCCTGCAGGGACTGCTGGGAGATGCAGTTTTAATTCATAGTAGCACTGCTACATGCTTTTGAAACTCATGTGCTTTGGGACTCACAGTCAAAATAGTTACCACAATACACATTTTTAAATTGGGATGGATTGTGATGTTATTCTCTAACAAAATACTTGGTGTAGTCGGCAGGATTTGAACTCTGGACACATGGAATTTAGTAGCAGTGCTGCAGTAATAGGTTTGAGCTGAGTGAGTGCGAGAGAGCGCAGCTGACATCTCCAGGAAGTGCTTGACTTGCACTCTTGTCTGACCCCTCACCTGGGACCAATTTGCTTCTGGAGGCCCTACTATGAGCTTCTGCTCTGGACAACATAGTTCCCATCGTCACAGGGGCAAACAGATCTCTCGACCACCATAAGGTGGTGATTCTGAGAGAGAAAAAAGGGGGACTGGGGGTTGTGCTCCAGTTATCAGGGGATCACACTTCTTGGCCTTCCTGGAAAAGCTTATGCCAGGGTACTAGAAAGGAGATTTCACCCAGTCATGGAACCTCAAATCCAGGAGGACCAACGTGACTGCGGAATGGTGGACCAGCTCTTTACCCTTATGAGAATTCTGAAGGGGGCATGGGAGTGTGCCCAGTTGGTCTACATATGTTTTGTGGATTTAGAGAAGGCATTTGTACCCATGTTAATCGTTGGATTCTGTGGGGGGACGCTGGGACAGTGTGGGGTTCCTGGACCCCTAATAAGGGCTGTTTGGTCTCTCTATACTCACAGTAAAAGCTGAGTCTGCAAACTTGCAAAAACATCAGCACCTTTTCAAGTGGGTGTGGGACCCCACCAGGCAGGACTGTGCTTTGTCTCCTATCCTGTTTGCAATTTTCATGGATAGGATATCAAGGTACAGCTGGGAAGTGGAGGGGGCTCAGTTTGGTGGCCTTAGAATTGCATTACTGCTTTTTTGCAGATGACATAGTCCTGTTGGCTTCATTGAGCTGGTGAACTCCAGTACACATTGGGAGGGGTTGTGACTGAGTTTGAAGCAACAGAGATGAGGATCAGCACCTCCAAATCTGAGGCCATGGATCTTCATAGGGCAAAGGTGGACTGACTACTCCAAGTGTGCGGTGAATTACTGCCTTAAGTGGAGAAGTATTCCTGGGCCACCTTAATTTCCTTCGCACCTTTCCGTCAGTGTCTTTTGTTTTGCAAATGTGTCGATCAGCAAAAGCAGCAAGTAGCCTGCTATCCCAGACCCCGATGGGGCTCAACTCAGGCAATGAGTTCTCCCAGCTCAAGTCTTGTTTATCGGGGTGTGAGGTGCCTGGAATTGTAGAAGGTAAATAATACAATATATCGTTATTTGGAATACATGCATTTCATGTGTGCTCCGTGTCTACAACAATCTGAGTAATTGTAGGATGACAGGAAATGTGAGAAATGCAAGAAATGTTGAGCACATAACTAAAACAGAAACCTTTTTCATGTTATAGTACTAATGTCAAAGTTTTCACATGAAGTGTATAATGTGTGAAGACTGAAGTCCAAATATCTAATAAACACTTTCACAAAAGGTACACGTATAACAAAACAAGTGTGCTTTTATTCAAGTATATAACTGCAGAAAAAGAACTTGCTTTAGGGTGCGACATTGACACATCCTTAATTTGACCGCTTTGGTGGTGCAGCGGTAAGAACTGCTGACTCGTAATCAAGAGGTCGCATGTTTGATTCTTGGCGCTTCCCAGAATTGCAGTTTTGAGTAGTGAGCTGCTCTTATTTGTTACTATTATACAATAAAAACATACATTTGGTTTGAATCTGTAACAGTCGGTGTAAATTTATGGTGCTTGTAAAAGTTAGCGCTTTGTTTCATTATTCACTCTCAGTCACGTTCACGCTTGTCCCAATCTGACACTGCTGTTTTCAAATAAAGACGTGCTATAACAGAGGTGGACTCAGATGATGTTGAGGGTTCTACATCGGAGAAAGAGAACAGAATCCCTCCGTGCAAGAAACATCCACTCACACCTAAGAACAACGCAGCTAAACCAGGTTTAAAGGCAAAACATTCCAC
Source organism: Erpetoichthys calabaricus (assembly GCF_900747795.2). Lineage (NCBI taxonomy): Eukaryota > Metazoa > Chordata > Cladistia > Polypteriformes > Polypteridae > Erpetoichthys > Erpetoichthys calabaricus. The sequence continues at coordinate 9,078,379 of NC_041394.2, forward strand.
CATTTCGATGCAGCAAGAGATCAGGCGTCATCCTACTTGTGAATCTGCCACAAGCATGTCCTTCAATGAAACAGCAGGGCATGCCAAGCTCGCCAAGGTGTCGTGCAAAGTTCTGTTTGCGATTATGTTTCTTGATTGTTTACTTGTATTTATTTACTTATCTTCCTTTGTCAGTGTGCCCATGTCGAACAAACACAGGAAGCTCTGCAGTTTACTTGTGACTTTACGCTTTAGGAATTTATTTACTTAACTTCCTACAGTGACGGTGTACCTGCCAGCTTCTTCATGACCTGATGCACCTTGGCTCTGGTTTCCATTTTCTCAATTTGCAACAAACAGTAAAAAGCAGAATTAAGAACGCTAAATAAAATTTGCCAAAAAAATGCAACCCTCGGCAAATTACTCCACATCCATAATCTAAGAATCAAAAAATCAAAGACAGAGGTGATAAATCCCAGAAAAAGGAAAATAAATCCATCCATTTTCCAACCCGCTGAATCCGAACACAGGGTTACAAGGGTATGCTGGAGCCAATCCCAGCCAACACAGGGCACAAGGCAGGAACCAATCCTGGGCAGGGTGCCAACCCACCGCAGGGAAAATAAATACTTAACAATAACACATACTCTTCTAATGTCAATAAACTATTGAAGGACCTCAGCCTCAAACAGTAGTAATACATGGTTGGTAAAAAAAAAAGTAAGAAAACTAAAATAATCCAAGAGGACAATAGGAAAAAGATCTCTTAATCAATATATCAGAAAGGGAGTGGAAGGTAGCAATGCAGAGAATTCACTCGAGCTCCATAGGCGCAAAGCATACAATTATTCAACTCAAAATTATATATCGAGCACATCTGTCTTGCCTAAAACTGTCCAAAATGTTTCCAGGGCAAGATCCAACCTGCGAACGCTGCAATCGAGCTCCAGCCTCACTGGGTCACATGTTTTGGGCCTGCGCCAAATTAACACCATTTTGGACCTAAAGTTTTAAGTGCTTCTCAGACAGCCTCCTAACCCACTAACAGCTGTGTTTGGTGTTCTACCAGATGGGTTTTAATTGGTGAAGGACAAAAAAACTGTGATTGCATTCACTACACTTTTGGCACGCAGACTTATTTTGTTAAACTGGAAGAATCCTAACTCTCCTCTTTTAAGTCAGTGGGTAACCAAAGTTTTATACTATTTGAAATTGGAAAAAATCAAATAATCAGTTAGATGATCTGTACAGATTTTTTTTTAAAACCTGGCAGGATATAATCAATAAAATTTTAGAATAAGCTCTTAAAGCACAGAAGAAGCAATTATCTCCGCATTTCTTTTTCTTCTCCATTCATCTCTACTGGCCTATTAAACTCATCAATTTAGGTATGTTTACAAGCCTTAAGTTTTACCCCTATGGCCATGCTCTCTCTCTCAGGGGTGGGGGTCGACTTGTTTTTCAATCCTATTTTTTGTAAAAATTGATCGATTTGTATGAATGATTACAATAAAATTAATAAAATTTTTTAAAAAAATAAAAGAAAGCTAAAATAGCGGTGAAGATAATTTACAACACAAAATGTAAGCCATACCTCAATAAAAAGTCTTCTAAATGAGATTCCATGCCATGATAATTTCCCAAAAGGAGTGTAAGAACATGTCATTTAGCACACAAATGCCTATAAAAACAACTGGAAGCACCCCAGTTCATGACAGCTAAAAACCTTAGTGTCATTTTAGGCCTGTGCAGGATGGAAAGCCTGCCTTTTGAGTTTGGGACTGGGCTGCCTGAGGGTTGAGGTCAACTCTATGAAACCTGACCAGGGTGAAGTGTTGCTCTGGCTTGTAGTATTTTGAGGCCTGGGGGGTATTTTCCGTATGTCACTTAAATCATCCGAGATCAGATGCCTCATCTTGGATGAGTTAATGCCGGTGAAACTCATCCGGGATAAGTCAGTTTTTCAAACGCAACTGCGTAGTAGATTAGTCGAGCTGGATCTAATCATCCGAGATGAATGTGCGCGCCCGCGCTGAGTGAAAAGCCCATATATATTGAGTCTAGAAAACATGATCAGCAAGTATTTGATAGGCTGTTAACAAAATGACGAAAGAACAGGCGCATTTTTTTTTCACACAAGCGGAGAAGGATCTTTTATTTGAAGGATATGAAGAATTTCATGATTTAATATGCACAAGGGGTAACACTGCAAAAGCAGCCCAAACCAAAAAAAGACGGTATACAAAAAGTGGCCGACAGATTAAACGCATATGCATTGTACTTACTGAAAGCAGCGTTTCATTTCCTATGTGTCAGATTAATTATTATTTAATATGCCATAATTCCAGATCAAACGTGAGCACAAGGAGAACATGGGAACAGGTTAAAGAGAAGTACAAGAATATACTTCAAACTGGTAAATATTGGTATCTAACTATTTAAAGAATTGTTGACATAAATAATTATATACAATATAAAAAACATAAATTTTAAAGCTAATAAGAAGGCAGACAAGCAAAAAACAGGTGGAGGTCCATGCGGTCCAGACTAACCCTTGCCGAAGAGTTGGCTCTCCAGCAAAATGCCCATCGCCCTGTTTCTGAGGGCATTCCAGGGGGAAGCTCCTCCTCAGAACCAGTGGCAGGATGCAGTGGTCACTTCATTTCAGGTAAAGGATGGTCATTGCATATATTTGTCCTCCATGTGTGCCATAGGTATGTTCCATAAACCCCTCTTTTTTTGTTGGGTCAGTTGCAGGGAATGTCATATCCCTTGAACCTGTGTCTGACCAACGATATATTAACGAGATAAGGTCAAATATTTGATGAAGACACTGTGTCTGATTATTCATCAGGAGGAGAGATACATTTTCCAAATAATGTTTGATCAAACTCCACTCTGATCAGTCCCATGTGCCCCAATCACATTTGGAAATCCTGGTAATGAGAATGTTAGGCTGATTGTGAGATTCTTCATGGAACTGTGGGTGTTTTTGCCTGTATATTACCTACCTGCAATGGCATGAAATGCCTCTTTCATTGTCTGCAAACGCAGGTGTCCAGGAAACACTATGAAAACCCGAAGGAAATATTTCACAGCCAAACAGACTTTACGAATTGCCTGGCAAACTGTACATTTAGATTTTCCACATCGCCTACAGTATATAAAAAAAGTGCCGCTTGCAAAAAACCTCAAAGCAATGCATACTGTCTGTGTGGTTGTGAGAGCCCGACTTCGCTGAGTTTGACTTCGAATATAAGGTCCTAATAAATCTTTGATGTACAATATTCCCCCTAGGCTAAAGCGGTATCTTTCAAAAAGAATTTCCTCCGGGAGCAATAAAGGATCTTACCGATCGTGCAAAACCCTCTCTATATGAAATTCTCTTCTTATAATTTGCGAAACGATATCAATTGGTTGCTCATTCATGAACGGTGAAGCCACGACTGAATGAATTTCATGCACGGACACTAAGTGTGTGAGCTGATCCTTGTTTACGTAGAACAAACCTGCTCATAGCAGGTTTGAGGATTTGGATGTGCTGCTATGACAACACTTCCAGCAAGAGTTTCGAAAAACCGACAGATCCAGGATCAGGCCAAATCGTCAACAATTAAACGAGTAATCCACGTATGAAAAATACCCCCCTGTACTCCTATTTGTTACCTTTGTTGTTGTTGTTGTTGCAACACAGTGTTCTTGTGAATGATGACCCCACATTGCAATTTGTTGTAGATTTATCAACAAACCCATTGTTAAAAAGAACTTCATTGGTTCACTCAATGGGTGGCTGTCAGTGTGGATCTTTCTTCACTTGTATATTATAAGAGAAATGAGATGACAAGAATAAAGAGTTGGAGTACAAGCCTGTATAAATGAATTGTAAAACAAATAAGAAATTGCTGAGACGTCTTTTCAGACAAAGATGGCCAGGCTCCTGGTTTTCAGGGGCGGGTTCAGGTGGATGAACATCAGAAGTGATATCAGAGGCATAGGAAGGAAGAGAGAAAAGCATTATAGCACAGCGCCAACCCCTCATCCAATAGTAGAATTACAGTCGCTAGAACCCTTCAGCTGTCCCCTATGTGCATGCGAGTGACTATATTTACATGTCCCAAACATCAAAGTGCCCTGAAATGCGGGACCATGTATAAAGAGTACTGTTATCTCTACATGGTGTGACTGAAACGCATGCAAATCCCCTTAAATGAAAGCCTGCAATGTGCACTTTAATCACATATGATTTGTTTGATTTGAAATTTTAGGACTCTTTGCTTGTGGACCAGAGGGGCAAATCAAGGAAGAATGTGTCTTTGTCCCAAACATTTTGGAGGGCACTGTAGATAGATAGATAGATAGATAGATAGATAGATAGATAGATAGATAGATAGATAGATAGATAGATATTTCAAATTTACCATTTCTCTCTAAAACCATAGAAAAAGTAGTCGCCAAACAGCTTTAGTGACACCTTACGCATTACAATTTGTTCCAGTCTGGTTTCCGCACTGGTCATAATACAGAAACGGCACTAATTCGTGATGTAAATGACATTTTGATATCCTCCCGTGAAGGAAACTCCACTGTAATTATGTTGTTAGACTTAAGCGCAGAGTTTGACACCACTGACCATTCTATTTTACTCCACAGGCTAGAAAATGACATTGGACTTACAGGCACTGTGCTCGCTTGGTTTAGTTCTTATTTATCAAATCAATTCCAATATGTACAGAAATGTGCTGACAGGACTCCATCATTACACACAGAAGTTCAATATGGTGTCCCGCAAGATTCAGTACTGAGACCTTTACTGTTTTCAAATCCCAGCTGAAGACTCACAATTTCAGTTTAGCACACCCTGACTAGAGCTGCTGATTAACTGTACAGACTGCATCTCTGTTATTTGTCATTAGCACTAAAACATAAGTTACATGATAGTTATAATTGTTACTAACCCTCACCTATTCTGTTTCTCTTCTCTTTTCTTCTCTTCTAGATAGATAGATAGATAGTGTGATATATGGCCGACAGTTTATCCTGGCCAATACCCCCACGCCGCTAGATGGAGTCCTCCCTGCAACATGGAGATGCCCCGAATTACAGCAGGGCATCATGGACAATGGAGTGTTACCATGGGGGCCACCAGGGGACGCTGCAGGGAGGCACAGTGGTTTTTATTATAGCCCGGAAGTACTCCCTAATCACGGAGATGGAAAGAATGAAGTACTTCCAGGCTGAAGAAAAGAAGAAGTTTTCATCTGACCCGGAAGTGCTATGAAATCACATGGACTGAGGGACAGAAGCACTTCTGGGTCAAGGAATATAAAAGGACTATGGGAAACTCCAGCAGACTGAGCCGAGTTGGGAGGGTGTGGAACGGAGCTGCTGGGAGTGGAGGAGTAGTATTGTGATTGATTAGTGTATCCATCCATCCATTTTCCAACCCGCTGAATCCAAACACAGGGACACGGGGTCTGCTGGAGCCAATCCCAGCCAACACAGGGCATAAGGCTGATTGATTGATTAGTGTATTGATTTATTATTGAGTATTGTGGGAGTGGAGGTGTTTTGTGCACATCAATATTATAATAAATTTAATATTGGACTTTTACCTGGTGTCTGAACGTGTTGTCTGCGGGTTCAGGAGTCGACAGCGACCCCTATCTTTCACAATAGATAGATAGAGAGATAGTTATCTATCTATCTATCTATCTATCTATCTATCTATCTATCTATCTATCTATCTATCTATCTATCTATCTATCTGAACATACACCAGAATGACAAATAAGGAGGGAAATTAAAAAGAAAGAAAAACATCTGACTTGCCAGTCCCATGTCCAGTGAGGGGCTATACAGGCATGCTGCTGTTGGTATAAAGGTGCCCAGGTTGCATTACTTGACCCACTTCTGCTGAATAATTCATTGTCTGAAAGTCCTCAGCAGTGGTGTGTCAGAGAGAAGATGTGCAGCATTGTTCATAATGGCAATCAGTTTTGTTATAACTCAGTCCTCCACTACTAGCCCTGGGGGGTCCAGAGTGCATCCCATCACTGAGCCAACCCTTTTTTATTAGCTTGTTGGTTTAGTGGGCCCCCCTTGAAGTGATGTTACCAGCCCAGCACACCACAGATTGGCCATTACAGAGTTGTAGAAGATGTGAAGGATGTCACTCTCCACATTAAAGGAGTGCAGCCTCCTAAGGAAGAAGAGTCTGCTCTGCCCTTTTTTCTATAGTTCTTATGTGTTCTCAGACCAGTTCAACCAGTTCTTAATGTGGACACCCAAATACTTATAGGAGTGGACCACCTGTACATCCACTTCCTTACTAGTGACCAGGCATTGAGTCTCGTTAGTGAAAGGCATTAAGCAGTTCCATCATTTTGTTGATGTTAAGATTAAGAAACAAACATAAAAAATAAGAAACAGAGTAAATAATAAGAAAAAATTAATACAAAGAATAAAAAACAAAAATTAAATATACATTTTTTTAAAAATTCTCCCCATATATGGTGTCTTGGCAGTTGCATTTGGTTTCCAGCTATAAATGCTGTTATTATAACAGACAATCCTAAATTGTCTTACTGTTATGAGAGTGTGTGGCATCGCGTCCAACTGGGCACTCTCTGGTGACAGAATTGTCACTAACCCCCAAAAACCACGACAAGCGAATGGGGGAACTGAAAACTGTCGGTTACCTGCAATTTAGGATAATTCCATCATAATTTAGCTCTCTTGAAGCCCCATAACCAGGCATCACAGCACAAGGCTGTCTTTGCTGAAACACACAAAGCGGGTCTCCATGGTATGCACTAGAAATCACCACAGAGACTAAATATCTTCTGCAGAATTTCCAATGTGCTGGACACATTTACATATTCAATTGCATACTTCTTCACCTCGTTATCTTTGAAATGACTCACATAGACAAAGTGAAACAATCACACTGACGCTGACTGATAAAATACATGCCTTTATATTTTGGTGTAGAATAACCACAGAAAGGGAAAGAATAGATGCAGAAAAATAAAGAGATTAACTACCACACATGCTCTGTGTTTCCAAACAGGAGACCCTTAACACTCCACAACATTCACTAATCTAACAAATTACTATGATGCATGTGTAACAAAGCAAAAGAAAATAAAAATGCAAAGGAAAGAAAACAGCTTGGACTAATGAGCTATCTTATGACAAACTGGCGACTGTGAGTTGTCCATCACCTTAATTATATTGCTTTGTTGCACAAATACATACACAGTGATTCTGCAGCGAAAAGCAGCAAGCCATTGTTTGTTCCTTAGTGCCTCTCCAGATAGATATACCATGATTTCCAGCTTTGGAAAGGGATAGGCAATCAGAGGATAATCCGTTTAATGCCTCAGCCCTTGGGAATCTGTGAGGAGGACGTTAAATTAGCTGACCTGGAATGAGCCTTGTGCAGTATGAGTCCTATGGATATGTGGTACAGAATATAAAGAGACAAATAGCAGAGAGGGGGCAATAGCATTGATCGACAGACTGGAAAGAATGTATTATCATACATGGATGAATATAGACTTGAAAGGCACTTGTCACACACGCGCGCATGAGAGGCAGTCTAAGGGCTTCACTGAGAGGGGTTTGAGGAATTCTACCAATGTCTTTTCTCCCTCTTTCACAGACCACCAGAAGGAAAGCCCAAAAAGAACAAACCACATCCTCCTGCAGAACTCTCTTGGTTAAGAACCTGCCTCTTCATGTCCTGCACCTATAAGTTCTGAGCCCTCCAATCCCCTTGCCAGTCACAGTTTTTTGACTCAGTCATTTATGACTATACAGGCATACTGCTGTTTGTATAAAGGAACCCCCCGTCACGTTACTTGACAGAGGCCATTCAGTAGCACGACGCCCTCGGAAGCCATATTGAGACCAGCATGCAGCATTTCCTGACGAAAGCCATAAAAATGATGCCTTAACTAGAGACATTTAAAGTAACTGCAAGTCTGTGTGCTGCCTGAAACTACACATCAGCATTTATTAGGTTGTATGGTTGGCAATATTCACGTGTACTTTGCTTATTGTTATTTTATTAGTATTACCAATAATACATTATTTAAAGTATTAACTTAACTCCTACTTGTCTTTTACTACAACTAATTGCCTGAGGTTACAGATGTAGAAGGGAAAGTAGGCAGAAGTTATAAAGTACAATACCTTATAAACAGAGGCAAGTCTGTGGGATTTGAGACATTCTGACAAAGACTACACAATAAAGAATACAAAAGGAGAAAGTGAAGTAATATAAAACTCTGCCAAGAAAAAACAGATAGATAGATAGATAGATAGATTGATAGATAGATAGATAGATAGATAGATAGATAGATAGATAGATAGATAGATAGATAGATAGATAGATAGATAGATAGATAGATAGATAGATATGAAAGGTACTATATAATGATAGATAGATATGAAAAACACTATAAAAGATACAGTGCATCCGGAAAGTATTCCCAGCGCATCACTTTTTCCACATTTTGTTATGTTACAGCCTTATTCCAAAATGGATTAAATTCATTTTTTTCTTCAGAATTCTACACACAACACCCCATAATGACAACGTGAAAAAAGTTTACTTGAGGTTTTTGCAAATTTATTACAAATAAAAAAACTGAGAAATCCCATGTCCATAAGTATTCACAGCTTTTGCTCAATACTTTGTCGGTGCACCTTTGGCAGCAATTCCAGCCTCAAGTCTTGTTGAATATGATGCCACAAGCTTGGCACACCTATCCTTGGCCAGTTTCGCCCATTTCTCTTTGCAGGACCTCTCAAGCTCCATCATGTTGGATGGGAAGCGTCGGTGCACAGCCATTTTAAGATCTCTCCAGAGATGTTCAATCGGATTCAAGTCTGGGCTCTGGCTGGGCCACTCAAGGACATTCACAGAGTTGTCCTGAAGCCACTCCTTTGATATCTTGGCTGTGTGCTTAGGGTCGTTGTCCTGCTGAAAGATGAACCGTCGCCCCAGTCTGAGGTCAAGAGCGCTCTGCAGCAGGTTTTCATCCAGGATGTCTCTGTACATTGCTGTAGTCATCTTTCCCTTTATCCTGACTAGTCTCCCAGTCCCTGCCACTAAAAAACATCCCCACAGCATGATGCTGCCACCACCATGCTTCACTGTAGGGATGCTATTGGCCTGGTGATGAGCGGTGCCTGGTTTCCTTCAAACGTGACGCCTGGCATTCACACCAAAGAGTTCAATCTTTGTCTCATCAGACCAGAGAATGTTCTTTCTCATGGTCTGAGAGTCCTTCAGGTGCCTTTTGGCAAACTCCAGGTGGGCTGCCATGTGCCTTTTACTAAGGAGTGGCTTCCGTCTGGCCACTCTACCATACAGGCCTGATTGGTGGATTGCTGCAGAGATGGTTGTCCTTCTGGAAGGTTCTCCTCTCTGCACAGAGGACCTCTGGAGCTCTGACAGAGTGACCATCGGGTTCTTGGTCACCTCCCCGACTAAGGCCCTTCTCCCCCGATCGCTCAGTTTAGATGGCCGGCCAGCTCTAGGAAGAGTCCTGGTGGTTTCGAACTTCTTCCACTTACGGATGATGGAGGCCACTGTGCTCATTGGGACCTTCAAAGCAGCAGAAAGTTTTCTGTAACCTTCTCCAGATTTGTGCCTCGAGACAATCCTGTCTCGGAGGTCTACAGACAATTCCTTTGACTTCATGCTTGGTTTGTGCTCTGACATGAACTGTCAACTGTGGCACCTTCTATAGACAGGTGTGTGCCTTTCCAAATCATGTCCAGTCAACTGAATTTACCACAGGTGGACTCCAATGAAGCTGCAGAAACATCTCAAGGATGATCAGGGGAAACAGGATGGACCTGAGCTCAATTTTGAGCTTCATGGCAAAGGCTGTGAATACTTATGTACATGTGCTTTCTCAATGTTTTTATTTTTAATAAATTTGCAAAAATCTCTTTTTTCACGTTGTCATTATGGGGTGTTGTGTGTAGAATTCTGAGGAAAAAAATGAATTTAATCCATTTTGGAATAAGGCTGTAACATAACAAAAGGTGGAAAAAGTGATGCGCTGTGAATACTTTCTAGATACACTGTAGATAGATAGATAGATAGATAGATAGATAGATAGATAGATAGATAGATAGATAGATAGATAGATAGATAGATAGATAGATAGATAGATAGATAGATAGATAGATGACAGGCAGAGTGTTGGCTCTGAGGCTAGGGAACTGCACTGGCAATCGGAAGGTTGCCGGTTCAAATCCTGTAAATGCCAAAAGGGACTCTGCTCTCTTGGGCCCTTGAGCAAGGCCCTTAACCTGCAATTGCTGAGTGCTTTGAGTAGTGAGAAAAGCACTATATAAATGCAAAGAATTATTATGATAGATAGATAGATAGATAGATAGATAGATAGATAGATAGATAGATAGATAGATAGATATTGTCAAGAGCAAACCTGCCTGAGTCTCGTCAAGTCTCTATCTAGTGTAGAAGAAGTGGACGTCCCTTTGTGTTTGCGCGTAGGTGGTATAGTAAACTGTTATAAGACATGAATGTGTGGGCTTGAAAGAAAGACAGAAATAGCTTTGGTATGCCTGCAGATCGGGATTAGTCACTTTTTCTGCACAGAACTCATTTGTGCCTTAAATACACTGGCAATGAGCAGACACTTCAAATAATTATAATTTTTTTTTTGTTTTTTATTTGACCCTGCTCATTACTTTTTCTTATTTAATGGCAATAAGGTATAATTTCCTAGCTGCTTCTGACAACGCTGGATTCACATGTGATATTCAAATCCATTTGTTGTTTAATTTTAAGAGTGGGTTTTAAAACAATTCTTTTTAAAGAGAAAATGTTCTTCAAATACTATATAAATGAAGCCTGGGGGTGAACCCCTCACTCTTACGCTGAGTCCAGTTCCCTGGTATTGAAATCCCAGGCTGCAGATGGACACTCGCCCTTTCATGCATTGCCTGGACCAGTACAGGTAAGGAGGTGGAGGGTGATGTCCCACCGTTCATGACGGGTCCCTCCAGGGTGATGTCCCCAGCTTGATCTCCTCCTTATTTCATTTGTCTTTTACATTTAACTCATGTCTACCTGATCTACTGACTCATGCTCACCCCTTGATGGGCTCTCTGGCACCTTTCCGGCTTCCTTCAGTGCCTGTCATTGTCTCTCTAACTCTTCCTTCGTCATTCTTCTTCCTGTCCCCAAGGTGCTCTGTTTAAAGGGCAGTGTGCCCCACCAGGTGCCCTATTTAGATTGGCTTTCTTATATGATTTTAGCACTGAGTTCTTTTTACTCCATTAATTAGAGACTTTAATTTATTCATCAGAGCAGCGGACTGTGTGACAAATCCTGTCCTGTGCCTTTGTTACGGTGTAATGTGAATTCATTTTGCTTCTATAAACAGGGTTGTGTTATAATTAACAAATAATAAGTGAATTGAGCACAGCTGAGCAAAACTGAAACATCTGAAGGGATGCAGAGACGTACAATTTTGAGACAAGCATTCAGGGTCACAGGGAATGTAGGACTAGTCTGGCAGGAATGTTCACATTGTAGAAAATGAAAGATTAAAACTGATGGGACATCCTGTCTGACGCTGTAGCAGAGCTCTAAAGATTAGTAAGTCTCAGTGCAATGTTCTGTTTTCCTTTTTAATCACAAGAAGGCAATACCAATTGCTGATCTGCAAACTTACAATTGTTTAATGGTGAATAGTCATTTTTATTTGCATTCAAGAACACAATAATAAAAATAGAATTAGAATGTTTCCATCACCTCAGATTTAAGTACAAAATTCAAACAAAATGCAATTAAAATTGCACAATTTAGTTACGTATGACTTTTGAGTATTTTTTGTCAATTTTTGATCCCAAACTTTGTTTGGTGGCCCATCATTTGTCCCTGTGAATCATCCAGTAGTAGTCAGACATCGTACTGGCCTCCCAACATCTCTGGTGTCTTCTGTCCATGTCCTTGATGTCCTGATGGAGTCTTTCTAGTTGTGATGCCCCGTCCACTGGCACCTCCGGACATGCTCGGGCTCTGGGTATCCTTACATTGTCACCATCACTTATTTTGGGTTATTGTTCATATTGTAGCAAGGCTACGTAACTTGTCAGGCGGGTTGGCCTTCTCGACTGTCCGTCACTATATAATAGTGGCTGGGAGGGTGTCTATGAATAGCCCTTCAGGCACTTTTGTGGACGACCAAGGACTTTGTTAAATGGTGTGACTCAAACCACCTACAACTGAACACCAGCAAAACCAAGGAGCTGGTGGTAGATTTTAGGAGGCCCAGGCCCCTCATGGACCCCGCGATCATCAGAGGTGACTGTGTGCAGAGGGTGCAGACCTATAAATGACTGGACTGCCAATACTGATGCTCTGTGTAAGAGAGGACAGAGCTGACTATACTTCCTTAGAAGGCTGGCATCCTTCAACATCTGCAATAAGATGCTGCAGATGTTCTATCAGACGGTTGTGGCGAGCGCCCTCTTCTACGCAGTGGTGTGCTGGGGAGGCAGCATAAAGAAGAGGGACGCCTCACACTTGGACAAACTGGTGAGGAAGGCAGGCTCTATTGTAGGCACGGAGCTGGACAGTTTGACATCTGTGGCAGAGCGACGGGCGCTGAGCAGACTCCTGTCAATCATGGAGAATCCACTGCATCCACTAAACAGGATCATCTCCAGACAGAAGAGCAGCTTCAGCGACAGACTGCTGTCACCGTCCTGCTCCACTTACAGACTGAGGAGATCGTTCCTCCCCCACACTATGTGACCGGCAGAGGAAGAAACAAGAATCCAAAATGGCCATTCCACACTTCCACTTCCGTCCCCTCATTGATGACGTCATTCTCGGTCCCGCCGTGATGACATCACTTCCTGTTATATCATTTCCTGTAGCCATCTCTGTACCTGTACCGTATGTCGGATGTTTATTTTAGATCTTTATTTTCAAAATCGTTTTCACCTGTCCACTGGACATTATATGGGGCAATTCCCCAAAACTTTCTAACACTTTGGAGTCAATTCTTTGCTCATTACATTGCATAGTTACACAAAGGAATATAAACTTGTGTATCATCAGCATAACAGGGAAAAGAAATATTACATTTTTTGAAAATAGCTCCTATAGGATGAAGATACATAGAAAATCAAATAGGATCCCCGAGAAGCACCACATTTAACAGAAGCAGCAGACGAGAAACAGGAATTGAAAGACAGAGAAAAGTGTCTACCAGTAGGATATGACCTGAAGCAGTGAACAGAAGACTATTTAAGCCACAACAGCAAGATCTCATGGTCAATGGTGTCAAAAGCTGCAGAGAGGTCTAGGAGGACAACAACTGCTCTTCCACCTGAGTCAGTAATAAGAGAGATGTTATTAAATACTTTCACGAGGGCTCTCTCATCACCAACGGCAAAAGCCAGATCAGTAGTTCTCAAACAAATTATTGGAATTAAGATGATCAACCATCCATCCATCCATTATCCAACCCGCTATATCCCAACTACAGGGCCAAGGGGGTCCGCTGGAGCCAATCCTAGCCAACACAGGGCGCAAGGCAGGAAACAAACCCCGGGCAGGGCGCCAGTCCACCACAGAGATGATCAACCAGTTCATTATAAATTATTATTTCTAATATTTTAGCCAGAAATAACAATTGGGAAACCAGGCAAAAATTTGCTAACACTTCTTCTTCATTTGGCTGCTCCTGCTAGGGGTTGCCACAGCGGTTCATCTTTTTCCATATCTTCCAGTCTTCTTCATCTTGCTCTGTCACACCCATCACCTGCATGTCCTTTCTCACCATATCCATAAACCTTCTGTTAGGCCTTCCTCTTTTCCTTTTTCCTGGCAGCTCTATCTTTAACATCCTTCTCTCCTCTGCACATGTCCAAACCAATGCAATCTCTCCTCTCTGGCTTTGTCTCCCAACCATCTATCCTGAGCTGACCCTCTAATGTCCTCATTTCTAATCCTGTCCATCCTCGTCACACTCAATGTAAATCTTAGCATCTTTAACTCTGCCACCTCCAGCTCTGTCTCCTGTGCCACCGTCTCCAGCCCATATAACATACTGTAGCTGGTCTCACTACCGTCCTGTAGCCCTTCCCTTTCACTGTTGCTGATACCCGTCTGTCACATATCACTCCTGACACTCTTCTCCACCCAGTCCACCCTGCCTGCACTCTCTTTTTCACCTCTCTTCCACAATCCCCATAACTCTGTTGTGTTGATCCCAAGTATTTAAACTCATCCACCTTTGCCAACTCTACTCCTTGCATCCTCACCATTCCACTTACCTCCTTCTCATTCACACACATGTATTCTGTTTTGTTTCTACTGACCTTCATTCCTCTCCTCTCTAGGGCATATCTCCACCTCTCCAGGGTCTCCTCAACCTTCTCCCTACTATCGCTACAGATCACAAAGTCTTCAGCAAACATCACAGTCCACGGGGACTCCTGTCTCATCTCGTCTGTCAACCTGTCCATCACCACTGCAGATAAGAAAGGGCTCAGAGCCACCTTGAATGCATCCGTCACTCCTAGCCCAGTCCTCACCACTGTCACACTTCCCTCGTACATATCCCTTTCCATTCTTCTTCGTCTTCATAGATGTCCTTACTTCCTCCTTGCTAATCCTTTTCACTTTCTGATTCACTATCTCCACATCATCCAACCTTCTTTCTCTCTCTCATTCTTTTTATTCATCAGCCTCTCAAAGTATAATAATAATGCTATTACTGTATATATTCTCAAAATGTGTCATTTGACTTTAAAATACTGCTCATGGTTTACGAAGCCTTCAATAATATGCTCCATCTTATATTTCAGAATGTCTTTCATTTTACACTCCAAATTGTAACCTTAGATTTTCGATTGAGTGTCTGCTTGTAATTCCAAGAGCTAAACTTAAAAGAAGTGGTGAGGCGGCCTTCTGCTGTTAGGCACCTAAAATCTGGAATTTTCTTACCAATAGAAATTCACCAGCTAATACAGTGGAGCACTTTAAAAAACTGCTAAAAACTCATTACTTTAACATGGCTTTCTTATAGCTTCATTTTAATGTAACCCTAATATTATGTATATGCATTTAATGGTCATTTTTTTCATGGCTCCAAAATCTGTACTAACCCCTAATTTCTCTGCTTTTCTTTTTCCGGTTCGCTGTGATGGTGATCTACACCCCCACCACCTGATCAAAGCACCGTGCAGTCCCTACATTGATGGATTGAAGGCCAGAGGTCCACATGACCATCATCGTCTAATTCTTCCATGTGAAGCCTAAAAACCATGAGGACTGATTGAGATCATTTATGTTAGGGGGGCTGGGTGGTCTTGTGGCCTCGGAAACCCCTGCAGATTTTTTTTTTCTCCAACCCTCTGGAGTTTGTTTTTTTCTGTCCTCCCTGCCCATCTGACCTTACTTTATTCTTTGTTACTTAGTATTGCCTAATTTTATTTTTATATTTTTTCTTTCTTCATCTTGTAAAGCACTTTGAGCTACATCATTTGTATGAAAACGTGCTCTAGAAATAAAGGTTGTTGTTGATGTTGTTGAAGTGTCTTAAGCATGGGATAGATGCTGTATTAATACAATGTATTAGGATAATTATTATT
The DNA here is from genome assembly GCF_900747795.2 of Erpetoichthys calabaricus. Lineage (NCBI taxonomy): Eukaryota > Metazoa > Chordata > Cladistia > Polypteriformes > Polypteridae > Erpetoichthys > Erpetoichthys calabaricus. The sequence goes on from NC_041394.2 coordinate 9,094,015, forward strand.
ATCGAGGAGGATCTAAGGGAGGAAGTGGTATCAGGCGAAGAAGTATTTAACAGACTAGTTTTCTGTGATGCCAATGTGCGCCACCACCATCTCATCATGACACCATGCAGTCCCTTCATTGATGGATTGAAGGCCACGGGTCCATATGACCATCATCATCATCTAATTCTTCCATGTGAAGCCTGATTGAGATCATTTATGTTAGATAAAATGACCAGTGCGGGCTCGGTGGTTTTGTGGCCTTGGGTCCCCCTGCAGATTTTTTTTTTTCCAGCCCTCTGGAGTTTTTTTGTTTTTTCTGTCCTCCCTGGCCATCGGACATTACTTTATTCTTTGTCACTTAGCATTGCTTAATCTTATTTTTATATTTTTTCTTTTTTCATCTTGTAAAGCTCTTTGAGCTACATCATTTGTAAGAAAATGTCCTATAGAAATAAATGTTGTCGTTGTTACTGTTTTTTTTTTACTTTGCTATTATGACTCTGGCTATTGTTCTGATTTTGTTCTTTCTCTTGATCTAAATGAAAATTGTACACCAATGTCAACTCATGCCGTTAGTGCCCTGGCAGATTTTTCGCCACACCAATGAAAACCATTTTTTTTTTTTTTTTTATCTAGCATGAGGGGGGAAACCCTTTAATTGTGCATATTCTTGTTAGTCTTTCTTGTGCTACTGTGGAAGATGAATGTTCTCTTCGTTCCCTTGTACTAATCCATGTCTGAGAAGTTAAGCAGAAGTAAGCTTTACGAAACCATACATTATGTAAAAGCATGCTTTGATGAGCAAACAGAAAAATATTTGTCCAAGGGACTCAAGGTCTAAGCATTCCACACATGAGTCTGCCTTATCCCGTTTCCTTTATTTACATCTGAACGCCATAACAAAAGGGCCAAGAAGTGACGTCACATAAGGGGCGTTGAACTTGTGGTGAAGATAGAAGAAGGAACTCTGGGGTCTGAGATAATACTTGGCTCAAGGATTGTGTAAAATAAAAGTGTCGACTATTGCATTCCATAATGATATTAAATCACGCGTTCTAGGGGTATAAAACTTTGCCCCACCCGACAGATGGGGTTCAGAAGAGCCCTGACGCTGTCAAGTAATATTGATTGCCTGCTTTCTGAAACTCTGCTAATTGTGACGCAGAAGAATAAAGCTGCTATATAACCACACCTGCTGTCTTGTCTGAGTCTTCATCCACACTACTTGTTTTGCAAAGCGTTCATCTACTGAATGGTTGGACTGGAACATCAAGACCCAGAGCCGCAGTAGAAAAAGGACAAGACAGCGGCAAAACATGAGCGCCCCCTTTACCCGTTCTGACACTTGACAGATGCAGTGGTAATCACTGCTGATATTTTCATTTTTCAATTTGCAAGTCGGTTACTTCATTAGCAGGGAGGGTATCCACCAAGAAGAGGGAGATGGACCTAAAGGAGCTGCTGAGGGTCTTCCCTTTTTTATAATTTTTTAATTTCCTTTGCTCTGACCCTGTTACTCACTTGGAGCCTTCAGCTGTTCTCCTGTGAGTCTCCTTCTGTTGCTAAGAAACTAACACATGCTGGCTGTGCTGACCCCGCTAAAAAGAATTACTTTACACCGCGCCGCTCGAAATCTCATAGGACAGCGAGCGACGTGTCTCCTGGAACTTTCCACTCATTTTGTCTGCACACACATAAATGATTTGTTAGATTTAAGTCTATCATAATTAATTACTCTGGAGAAAGTTCATTTCTTTTGGTGAGTGCTGAACTTTTTCTGCCATTCCACACGGTCCCAAATGCAATTAAATGGCGACTGTGGGAAATTTGCTTATTTTTTATTTTGAAAGAATATTTGTATCCTTTTTCTTTGGTGAAGCATAATTATTTAAAGATGAACTCTCTTAACCTGACAAGGATTGCATGTAATAAACTGTAACACTCATCTTTGTCCCCAGCCAATAGAGAACACTTCTTTTTGGAGATTTTTCAAATAAGTCATTTCAGCACATAATAAACTAAATTAAGCAACTTAAATCATTACTTGAGTTTTCTATAGATTATATTTTTCCTTTGTCTCATAGCCATTGGTAGGCATTGGACTTTTTTATGAATTGAACACACCGTAGTGGATGGATTCTCTGCTTTTTACTTGGCTCTGTGAGGTGGCTCTGTGTCCTTAAAAGGATGGCTCACGTTGGAAAAGCATGCGACTCTGCAGAGTTGCTATTTATGTAGGCACCCCTGCCACTGGTGATGTGATACCAGCTCATACTTGGGAGACTCATCCCTGGCTAATGTGACTTGTCAGTACCGTCACACAGCCTTCTCGCTGAGGTTGCTGTCCCCAGCAACCAACTTCCACCTCTTTGCAATGGTGCACAGACTTCTTGAAATGGCAGCATGGTCTCTGTCATCCCACTGCTAACACCAATGTAGTATTGGCACCAAGCAATGCAACAGATGGATTTTCTGCTTTTTATTTAGATCTTTGAGGTGGCTCTCTGTCTTTTAAAGGACTGCACGCATTTAGCCACACTAGTTAGAAAAGCATGAGACTTTGCAGACTTCCCATTTATATAGGTGCCCCTGCCACTGGTGATGTAATACCATCTCATATGTTAGTGACTTATCCCTGACTAGTGTGACTTGTCAGCTCTGTTGCATAGCCCTCCTGCTGAAGTTGCTGTCCCCAGTGACCACTTGTGACTCATTGCAATGGCACACAAACTTGTTGGAATGGTAGTGTGGTCTTCTCATCCCACGTCTAACAGCAAGGTAGCATTGGCACCAACCGACACAATGGATGGATTCTCTGCTTTTTATTTAGCTCTTTGAGGTGGCTCTCTATCTTTAAAAGGACTGCACGCATTTAGCCACATTTGTTGGAAATGCATGAGACTGTGCAGACTTGCTATTTATACAGGTGTCCCTGCCACTGGTAATGTAATGCCAGCTCATACTTGGGTCACACACCCCTGGCTAATGCGACTTGTCAGTACCGTCACACAACCGTCACAAACCTCGCTGAGGTTGCTGTCCCCAGTGATCACTTCCAACTCTATGAAATGGCGCACAGACATTTTGAAATGGCAGCATGGTCCTGTCATCCCACTTCTTACACCAATGTAGCATTGCCTTTTGTTGCACTAGTTGGAAAAACATGCAACTTTGCAGGCTTGCTATTTATATAGGTGCCTCTTCCACTGGTGATGGAATGCCAGCTCATACTTGGGTAACTCATCCCTGACCGATGTAATTTGTGGCCGATGTTGCAGTAGTATGAAAACCAGAGTTGCATTTCTTTATATTTTCTATGTGTCAGAGTGTCGCGTAATGTTTTCAATGTCATTTATCTTTTACCCCAAGATATCCAATGGTTTAATTTATTATTAATTAATACTTCTGGTTTTGATTTTTGTTTTGTCTAATTTTATAGCTGCCATTTTAAAGGCACTATTTCAGATGACTCCTCCATCATAGGCTGCATTAATAATGGAGACAAGTCAGAGAACAGGAAGGTTGTGGAGGATTTTGTCTTGTGGTGCAAGGACAACAATCTGCAACTCAACAACCAGCAATACAGAAGATCTGGTGGTGGACTTACGATGTGCCAAGGAGACTCTGACACCAGTCCCCATTCAAGGGAAGGACATGCAGAGGTGCAGAACTACCTGGGACTTCACATGAACAAACTGGACTGGTCTGACAACACAGTGGCACCGTACAGGAAGGGCATGAGCAGACTGGACTTATTAAGGAGACACAGGTCTATTGATGTATGCAGCAAGCTGCTGGAAATGTTCTACCAGTCCATAGTAGCCAGTGTGGTGATCAACGCTGCTCCTGGGGAACCAACCTGAGCTCAAAAGAAGCACAATACCTGAACAAACTTATCAGGGAAGTCTGCACCATCACAACGCAAACCCTGGACACACGGGGAGCTGGGTGATGGGAAAATAGGATGCCATAATGAAAATAATCACATCCGTCCCCTCCAGGAGGCGCTCTCTTGGAGCACAGGCTCATTCCACCATGGTCTGCTAAGAAGCCCCTCTGGGGGTCTTTAGTGCCTACTCCTATGAGGTGATTCATTTTCCACCCGATGTACTCGTTAAATTTGTTTATTTATTGATTGATTGATTAGTAATCAAATGATTGGTTGGCTGTATTATTCGTCCTATGAGTCTGTATTCTGATGCTGTATACATTTGAATTTCCCCATGGGATTAATAAACTTGTGTCTAACCTTATCTATTCCAATCTATTGTTGATTCCTATTCCCAAGACGGAGCCGGAGTGGGTGTGACTTGAGAGGTCGTGACCCAGTCAATCATGACATGAGGGGATAAAAGGTCATCTAGGAATATACTTCCTTATCAGTCTACATGGATTCCAAAACCTTTTAAAATTTTCAAAAAAATTTCTTTGTTTTTGTTTCTCTGGTTTTTGAATCATCTTGACTTTGATTTTTGTCTTGCAACTGTTGATTTTAGTTACAAACAGTTGTCTTCCTTGTTCTGTCCCTCACTTTGGTTTTTATCCACATCCTTTTCTTCCAATTGCCTTCTGAAATCTCATGCCTGCTGGGCATAACATTGGGTTAGGTCAGAGTCAATGAAAGAATATGCCAGTCCTGGACATTTTTAGGTCCTGAAACAAAATTTAGAAGTAAGGGGAGAGCCATCAGGGGATACACTTTTTTAGGACTATTTTTTATTTTTAGCAATTTTACTTTTTTTTTCTTTGTGTTACAATAAATTCTCCTTTGACATCACAATTACTGATGATTTGTGTGCTTGTTTGTGTTCAAGTGTGCTGAGATATTCTGCTTTGGCAGACATGCAGTGCACCCACAGCATAATGTTTTACACCATGGGAGTCAGCAATCTACTATATAATGAAACACTAAGGTCTGTGTGTGTGTGTCCGGTCCATCGGAGCAATCTGATTGTTCAGTATGGCTTTGGTGTGATTGGTCAGTTTGGCTGCGGTGTGATTGGTCAGTTTGGCTGCGGTGTGATTGGTCAGTTTGGCTGTGGTGTGATTGGTCAGTTTATCTTTGGTAACACAAATGAAAGAGAAAGTGTGAGATACATGAGGAGGAGTAAAGGCATAGGAGGCACCCTGAGAGATTCGCCTTCAATGTCAGTAAGTATAAAAGTAGACAGGAGGTGAGAAAGGCACAGTGAAAATAAGAAGTAGACTTTACAAGGATAAACTTGAGAGAGGGAATGCTGGTCAAGAGATGTTTAGACACACAAGGATACCAAGGAAAGGCACTGAAGGCATACAAAAGGGAAGAGATAGCAAATATTTTTAAAATTATTTTATTACCGTAGCGTGGCTAGTTCTATTACAAATAGCAATATGGTTGGATATGCGCCAAACTGTTGAAGAATACAATACAATACAATATCATTTATTTTTGTATGTCCCAAAATTAGGGTTAGGCCCTGCCTTTTGACAGCCCCCCAGCCTTGACTCGCTAAGAAGACAAGAAAAAACTCCCAAAAAAAACCCTAGCAGCTGAGACAGCGCTGGGCCAGCCAGTCCGATGAAAGGAACCCTCTACCCAACGATTCCTGAGATGCTCCTTCAGAGATGACTTTACCTTAAGCAGGCAAAACAACTTGGCAGGTGGGCCATGGCACCAAGTGCCACATTTGAGTACAAAGAAGAGAAACAGAATAGGTGAGAGTTAGTAACACATTCTAATGATCATGTTACTTATGTTTTAGTGCTAATGAATAATAACAGAGATGCAGTTTGTGCAGCTAATCAGCAGCTCTAGTCAGGGTATCCTAAACTGAAGTAGTGAGTCTTCAGCTGGGATTTGAAAGCTGAGAATGAAGGGACATCTCTTATAGTAGCAGGCAGACCACTCCACAGTTTAGGGGCCCTGCAACTAAAAGCTCGACCTCCCACTGTTATTTTATTAATCCTTGGAATCCTAAGCAGACCGGTATCTTGAGATCTTAATGTGTGCTCAGGTTTGTAAGTCATGATAAGTTTAGACAAGTAAGCCAGACCTCGGCCATTTAAGGCTTTATATGTTAAAAGGAGGATTTTGAAGTCGGCCCTAAACTTAACTGGGAGGCAGTGTAAGAATTAAAGAACTGGAGTTATGCGTTCGTAAAAGGAAAAGAAGAGCCCTTTTCATCTAATTAAAATGGTTTTACTAAAGGAAAAAAATGGGTTATTCGTCGTAAGATCACAGCTGCTAAAAGTCGTCATCCTACTTCAGCCAATCAAACGGACATTTAAACTGTTTCATCTCTTTTAGAAATCCTATAGCAAGTGTAATATCTTCATAGGCGTGTTTGGTCCTCAATTAGTGCAAATGTTATGGTGAATCTTGTGGGACAGTTTTCAGAAAAGTGTGTTTCTGTCATACTGTCTCTGATAAAATCTATAATTATGCATATTAACGAAAGAGACCCCAGGTATCTTCTCTCAGGGGTAAACCAGTGGTTTTTATGACATGTAGCGTGTCAGGAACTGTGAACTCTTTTGTAGATTTCATAAGCATGCGAGGGGGTACCCAAAAATAACCGGAATCTGTACCTGGCTCTCAATCTCGACTTAGTTGTGAATTTCACCGCTAGGTGTGGCATTCTTACAGTATTCTGTGTCAGTCTGCCGAGTGGCATTGCTCTGTATTGTTTGTACGCCATTCCGTGTCGGTTTTACTTGGTTCTTATTAAACGTGTTCTGTGATGTTTGTGATGGGTGATCATAAAGAACAGCGAGTCTGCATTAATTTTAGTTTTCTCTCAGGGAAAACAGCTGCTGAAACTGTAGTGATGTTTGAAACTGATTTTAAAGAAGGAAACTTTAATTAAAACGCAGGTCTATGAGTGGTTTTTGTGTTTCAAATGAGGGGAAATGTCACTTGAAGACCAAACAAGACCTCTGGCTGACCTTCCACAAATAGGAATGATGAAAATCTTGAAAACGTTTGCAATGCAATTTACGAAGATCATCGTCGGACTATTGAAGAGATTTCTGAACTGACTTGTGTGTCACCTTCCCTACTCGCCTGATCTTTACTCTGTGTGACTTTTTCTTGTTCCTACATATGAAAGAAGAACCCAAAGGAAAACGTTTTTGTAACGTGGAGGAAGTCAAAGAAAAATCACTGCAGGCCTTGGAGAACATTCCTCTTCAGCGATTCCAAAAATGTTTGCACCAGTGGGAAAACCGTTGGGGCAAGTGCATTGATTCACATGGAGAGAACTTTGAAGGAGACTAAAGTTTCAGGAAGAAAAATTATTAAAACAATTGTTTTTTCAATTCCAGTTATTTTAGGGTATCCCCTCGTACATTGGCCTTTTTCGAACTTTGATCTCTGACTGTCTTTAGGGTCTCAGTCCATAAAGGATGTATGAAGGGAAGATAAGTAATTCTGTCCTTGCATTTCTATTATTCTTTATTTCTCTTTTTTTATAAGTTTATTCTTTGTTATCGTATATAATTTTGAGTTTTCTATTAAGATAATTTCAATTACTATACAGGTGCTGGTTGACAAAGTTGATTTATTTCAGTAATTCCATTCAAAAAGTGAAACTTGTATATTAGATTCATTCATTACACACAGACTGATGTATTTCAAATGTTTATTTCTTTTAATGTTGATGATTATAACTGACAACTAATGAAAGTCCCAAATTCAGTATCTTGGAAAATTAGAATATTGTGAAAAGGTTCAATATTGAAGACACCTGGTGCCACACTCTAATCAGCTAATTAACTCCAAACACCTGCAAAAGTCTTTAAATGGTCTCTCAGTCGAGTTCTGTAGGCTACACAATCATGACGAAGACTGCTGACTTGACGGTTGTCCAAAAGACGACCATTGACACCTTGCACAAGGAGGTCAAGACACAAAAGGTCATTGCTAAAGAGGCTGGCTGTTCACAGAGCTCTGTGTCCAAGCACATTAATAGAGAGGTGAAGGGAAGGACAAGATGTGGTAGAAAAAAGTGGACAAGCAATAGGGATAACCGCACCCTGGAGAGGATTGTGAAACAAAACCCATTGAAAAATGTGGGGGAGATTCACAAAGAGTGGACTGCAGCTGGAGTCAGTGCTTCAAGAACCACCATGCACAGACGTATGCAAGACATGGGTTTCAGCTGTCACATTCCTTGTGTCAAGCCACTCTTGAACAAGAGACAGCGTCAGAAGCGTCTCGCCTGGGCTAAAGACAAAAAGGACTGGACTGCTGCTTTCTGATGAAAGTAAATTTTGCATTTCCTTTGGAAATCAAGGTCCCAGAGTCTGGAGGAAGAGAGGAGAGGCACAGAATCCACGTTGCGTGAGGTCCAGTGTAAAGTTTCCACAGTCAGTGATGGTTTGGGGTGCCATGTCATCTGCTGGTGTTGATCCATTGTGTTTTCTGAGGTCCAAGGTCAACGCAGCTGTCTACCAGGAAGTTTTAGAGCACTTCATGCTTCTTGCTTTATGGAGATGCAGATTTCATTTTCCAACAGGACCTGGCACCTGCGCACAGTGCCAAAGCTACCAGTACCTGGTTTAAGGACCATGGTATCCCTGTTCTTGATTGGCCAGCAAACTCACCTGACCTTAACCCAATAGAAAATCTATGGGGTATTGTGAAGAGGAAGATGCAATATGCCAGACCCAACAATTCAGAAGAGCTGAAGGCCACTATCAGAGCAACATGGGCTCTCATAACACCTGAGCAGTGCCACAGACTGATCGACTCCATGCCACGCCGCATTGCTGCAGTAATCCAGGCCAAAGGAGCCCCAACTAAATATCGAGTGCTGTACATGCTCATACTTTTCATGTTCATACCTTTCAGTTGGCCAACATTTCTAAAAATCGTTTTTTTGCATTGGTCTTAATTGATATTCTAATATTCTGAGATACTGAATTTGGGACTTTCATTAGTTGTCAGTTATAATCATCAACATTAAAAGAAATAAACATTTAGAATACATGAGTCTGTGTGTAATGAATGAATCTAATATACAAGTTTCACTTTTTGAATGGAATTACTGAAATAAATCAACTTTGTCATGATATTCTAATTTTATGACCAGCACCTGTACTGATTACTGGCCTGCAATTATTGTAATTCATGCTGAAAGGGTATAACACCTTCTAACCATGGACACACACTGGAACTCGTCCTTTGTGGTTCACAGTCTGAATATTCAGAAGTATTCTTTAATAGTTAGGCTTTAAATAAAATGTAACACACGTTAAGTTAAGCTGCCTAGCCTCTAAGATTTAATTCCAAAATACACACTTTGAAATACACTTAGCCTCTGAGGTTACATATGAAATATCATTAATATAACACACTCACTCTGAGAAATCTACTTAGACTCTGAGATTTTATTATAAAGCAAACGTGCGTTAAACTGCACTTCGCATCTGAGGTTACAAAAGCCTTTGTGAGTATATCAAAATAAATAAATAAAAAAAACTTCTTCGGCCAACAGTAGCCCAATTTCCACCAGGACCCTGTTGGCTAACAGTACCTGTGGTGGTTGTTGTTAATCCGGGCCTCAACCGATCTGATATGGAAAGCTGTATTCTTGTCCACATGTTGATCTGGTAAAATTTTATAGCGGATGCCCTTCCTGAGGTAACCCTCCCCATTTATCTGGGCATGGGACCGGCATGAAGAAACACACTGGCTTGTGCATGCCCTGTGGCTGGGTTAAAAAAGAACTGTATTTAAATTCTGACAAAACTAAAGGATAGTGAAAGAAAAAAGAGAGCTTATTGTGAAAGCCTGTGCACCCGCCTGACCCTGTGCTGGCAGTGTGAGCCTCATATACTGAACTTGATTAAGGACAAAGATACCCCACTTCTGAAAATAATATGACATTCATGAAAATAAAGTGTCAGAATAGAAAGTGAAAGGGAAAGGTGCAGAAAAACAAAAAGAAAAAAGTGTTGGAAAAAAGTGTGTAAAGAAGAGCAATTCATATGATGTTGTAATAATTCTTTGCATTTATATAGTGCTTTTCTCACTACTCAAAGTGCTTAGCAATTGCAATGGCCTTGCTCAAGGGCCCAACAGAGCAGAGTCCCTATTGCCGTTTACAGGATTCGAACCGGCAACCTTCTGATTGCCAGTGCAGATCCCTAACCTCAGAGCCACCACTCCGCCTAACAAGTCCTAACAACTTAAAGTGCCATTAGTGAAAAACTGTATAAAGGCAAATAAAAGGTTTGGTTACATTGTAAAAAGTGTGGAATATAAAATGAGGAGCATTATGCTCACACTATAATAATAATAATAATAATAATAATAATAATCTATCCATCCATCCATTTTCCAACCCGCTGAATCCAAACACAGGGTCATGGGGGTCTGCTGGAGCCAATCCCAGCCAACACAGGGCACAAGGCAGGAACCAGTCCCGGGCAGGGTGCCAACCCACTGCAGTAATAATAATAATAATAATTAATAATAAAATCTGTAAAAAGGCAAATAAAAGGTTTGGTTATATTGTAAAAAGTGTGGAATATAAAATGAGCATTATGCTCACACTATAATAATAATAATAATATCTGTAAAAAGGCAAATAAAAGGTTTGGTTATATTCTAAAAAGTGTGGAATATAAATTGAGGGGCATTATGCTCAGACTATAATAAAAATAATAATAATAATCTGTAAAAAGGCAAATAAATGGTCTGGTTATATTGTAAAAAGTGTTATAAATTGAGGGGTGTTATGCTCAGACTATAATACTGATAATATTAATAATAATAATAATAATAATAATAATAATAATAATAAAAAACTCTGTAAAAAGGCAAATAAATGGTTTGGTTATATAGTAAAAAGAGTTGAATATAAATTGAGGGGCATTATGCTCAGACTATAATAATAATAATAATAATAATATTAAAACCTAAAAGGCAAATAAATGGTTTGGTTATATAGTAAAAAGTGTGGAATAAAAACAGAGGGGCGTTATGCTCAGACTGTAATGCACTAGTGAGAGCACAGCTGGAATCTTACACAAAGTTCTGCTCAACACACTATAAGAAAGACATAGCAGCACTTGAAGCCATGCAGAGGAGAAAGAGGAGGTGCATCCCAGGACATAAGGACATGTCCTACTGTGACTGGATGAGGAAGATAAACCCGTTTAGTCTCAAGCAGAGGAGACTGCATGGGGAAAAATGCTGCTAAATGGTGAATCACGTACTTGAGGACAACAGTGGAATATACGTAAGAACATAAGAAATTTGGCAAACAACAGGAGACCATTCAGTCCATCAAGCCCATTTGTTTAGCTAATAGCTAAGCTGTTCTAATATCTCATCCAGAGTCTTGTTTAAGATTGTCAAGGTTTCTGCTCCAACTCCATGTCTTGGTAGTTTGTTACAGAGCCCCATAACTCTTTGGAAAATAAAGGGAAGCACATTTCGGACTGAAGCCAGGAAGCACTTCTTTATGCAAGGAGTTATGGGACTCAAGAACAAACTACCGAGACATGGAGTTGGAGCAGAAACCTCAACCACCTTTAAGGCAGAAACCTGGTATTTACATGCACAAGTAATCTTATGGAGTTCTGTTTTGGCAATACACTCCCAAGTCATTAGTCAGGGGTAGAGCCATGGCTGAAGTATAACAATGACACAATCCTACCTCTAAGTTCTTCAGACAATTCCTTGGACCTCACGGCTTGGTTGTTGTTCACCTGAAGGACAGTCCACATAGAGCTGTGTACCTTTCCTTATCTGTCCAATCAACTGAGTCTTGTATAAGGTTGTCAAGGTTTCTGTTCCTACTCCATGTCTCGGTAGTTTGTTCCAGGGTCCCACAACTCTTTGGGAAATAAGAAGCACATTTAGGGCTGAAGCAAGGAAACCCATCTTTATGCAAAGAGTTGTGGGTCTCTAAAACAAACTACCAAGTCGTGTAATTGAAGTAGAAACCTCTACAACCTTTAAAAAGTGAAGAACCCAGTTAAGGCAGACACCTGGTTTTTTAATAGTCGGTGTTTACACGTGTAAGTGGTCTTCTGAAGTTCTCCTTTGCAAATATGCTGCCACGTCATTATCCAGGGGCAGAGCCATGGCTGATATGTAACAATGACACAATCCTATCTCTAAGTTCTTCAGACAATTCCTTGGACCTCACGGCTTGGTTGTTAATCACCTGACGGACTGTCTACAGAGGGCTGTGTGCATTTCCTTAGCTGTCCACTCAACTGAACTAACCACAGGTGGACTCCAAACATGGTGTAGAAACATCTCATTGCTGATCAATAGAATGTGTCATATTTCAAGTGTCAGAGTAAAGGGTCTGACGTCATATGTCAATTTGATATTTCAGTCTTTTTACTTTCAATGAATCTGTGGAATTCTGTTTTTGGTTTGTCATTCCGGGGTATTAAGTGTTGCTTGATGCGGGGAAAAGAAACTTAAATTAAACGATTTTAACAGAAGGCTGCAAAATATGAAGGAAAATGTGAAAGAAGCAAAGGGGTCGGAATGCTTTCCGAAGGCACTGTGAGTAAAAGATAATAAAATGGAGCACAGCACCAGAAATCCTCTAAGGGTCTCAAGGTGGCACAAGCCAATCAAGCTTATGCTGGCATTTGGGCACAAAGCTCTGCTCACAGGCTAAACTATCTCAGTATCTGGAAATGATTTCCTGTCTTGTGAGTGTGCGGTGGGCTGAGGGCTTTTCTAATGAGAAGAGCTGGTCTCTGATCACATTACAGAGGGGGGCGATGACGAAGAAGAATTAATTAGTGGCACTCTCTCTGAAGCAGCGATCACTGCTTTGATTAAACCATCAAGAGGCAAATTGTGCAAATCTAAAAAGCACGCTTATCGGCTAACTGCATTTAAGGGATGATCCAATTACAGCACTGCAGTCATGGCTGGGGGCCAGAAATCTTTGGGCGACTCCTTAAAATGTAAGAAAAGAAAAATAAATAATTAAGTAAGATAAGGTGTTACTTTCAGCAACTAGCAGGAAAGTACAAGCACTGTATACTTTTATTTAGTTCTGTATTGTATTTTTTTTCAACTGTTCTGAGCCATGCAAAAAAAGAATTCCATTGTACAGTGTTGAATAAAGTGAAAGGGTGCGAAACGTGGAGATTAAAATGTTCCATGAATAAACAATAAATAATTTAATTAAACTGTGGTTAAAAATTTTGGCAGTATGACTGGTAAGGGGAGAGAGTTAGCAGATATGATGGAGAGAGGAAGGTTGATATATTGTACGTGCAAGAGACTAAATGGAAGGTGAGTAAGGCCAGGTGGATCGGAAGTGGATTCAAATTGTTCTATCATGGTGTGAATGGGAGGAGAAATGGAGTAGGAGTTATTCTGAAGGAACAATATGTCAAGAGTGTTTTGGAGGTGAAAAGAGTGTCAGGAAGAATAATGATTATGAAGCTGGAAATTGGAGGTGTGATGACGAATGTTGTTAGTGCATATGCACCACAAGTTCGGTGTGCAATGGGTGAGAAAGAAGATTTTTGGAGTGAGTTGGATGAAGTGATGAACAGTGTACCCAAGGGACAGAAAGTGGTGATTGGAGCTGATTTCAATAGGCATGTTGGTGAAGGGAACAGTAGAGACGAGGAAGTGATGGGTAAGTATGGTGTCAAGGAGAGGAATGAAGAAGGTCAGAGGATAGTGGATTTTGCCAAAAGCATGGACATTGCTGTGGTGAATATGTATTTTAAGAAGAGGGAGGAACATAGGGTTACGTACAAGAGTAGAGGAAGATGCACACAGGTAGATTTCATCCTGTGCAGAAGAGTCAATCTGAAGGAGACTGAAGACTGCAAAGTGGTGGCAGGGAAAAGTGAAATTCAGCTGCATAGGATGGTGGTCTGTAGGATGATGTTGGAGATCAAGAAGAGGAAAAGAGTGAGGGCAGAGCCAAGGATCAAATGGTGGAAGTTGAAAAAGGAAGACTACAAGGTTGAGTTTAGGGAGGAGGTGAGACAGGCACTGGGTGGCAGTGAAGAATTACCAGACAGCTGGGAAACTACAGCAGATGTAGTAAGGGTGACAGCAAGAAGAGTGCTTGGCATGACATCTGGAAAGAGGAAGGAGGAAAAGGAAAATTGGTGATGGAATGAGGAAGTACAGGAAAGTATACAGAGGAAGAGGATGGCAAAGAAGAAGTGGGATAGTCAGAGAGATGCAGCAAGGCACAAGGTGAAGAGAGAAGTGACGAAGGCTAAAGAAAAGGCATATGATGAGTTGTATGAGAGGTTGGACACTAAGGAAGGAGAAAAGGACTGATTGGCTAGACAGAGGGACCGAGCTGGGAAAGATGTGCAGCGGGTTAGGGTAATAAAGGATAAAGATGGAAACGTACTCACAAGTGAGGAGAGTGTGTTGAGCAGATGGAAAGAGTACTTTGAGAGGCTGATGAATGAAGAGAACGAGAGAGAAAAGAGGTAGGATGATGTGGAGATAGTGAATCAGGAAGTGCAACGGATTAGCAAGGAGGAAGTAAGGACAGCTATGAAGAGGATGAAAAATGGAAAGGCCATTGGTCCAGATGACATACCTGTGGAAGCATGGAGGTGTTTAGGAGAGATGGCAGTGGAGTTTTTAACCAGATTGTTTAATGGAATCTTGGAAAGTGAGAGGATGCCTGAGGAGTGGAGAAGAAGTGTACTGGTGCCGATATTTAAGAATAAGGGGGATGTGCAGGACTGCAGTAACTACAGGGGGATAAATTGATGAGCCACAGCATGAAGTTAGGGGAAAAAGTAGTGGAAGCTAGGTTAAGAAGTGAGGTGATGATTAGTGAGCAGCAGAATAGTTTCATGCCAAGAAAGAGCACCACATATGCAATGTTTGCTCTGAGGATGTTGATGGAGAAGTTTAGAGAAGCCAGAAGGAGTTGCATTGCGTCTTTGTGGACCTGGAGAAAGCATATGAAAGGGTGCCTTGAGAGGAGCTGTGGTATTGTATGAGGAAGTACGTAAGAGTTGTACAGGATATGTACGAGGGAAGTGTGACTGAGGTGAGGTCTGCGGTAGGAGTGACGGAGGTGGGATTACATCTTGGATCGCCTCTGAGCCCTTTCTTATTTCCAATGGTGATGGACAGGTTGACAGACGAGATTAGACAGGAGTCCCTGTGGACAATGATGTTTGCTGATGACATTGTGATCTGTAGCGAGAGTAGGGAGCAGGTTGAGGAGACCCTGGAGGGGTGGAGATATGCTCTAGAGAGGAGAGGAATGAAGGTCAGTAGGGCCGCCAAGACAGAATACATGTGTGTGAATGAGAGGGAGGTCAGAGGAATGGTGAGGATGCAGGGAGTAGAGTTGGCGAAGGTGGATGAGTTTAAATACTTGGGATCAACAGTACAGAGTAACGGTGATTGTGGAAGAGAGGTGAAAAAGAGAGTGCAGGCAGGGTGGAGTGGGTGGTGAAGAGTGTCAGGAGTAATTTGTGACAGATGGGTATCAGCAAGAGTGAAAGGGAAGGTCTACAGGACATTAGTGAGACCAGCTATGTTATATGGGTTGGAGATGGTGGCACTGACCAGAAAGTAGGAGACAGAGCTGGAGGTAGCAGAATTAAAGATTCTAAGATTTGCACTGGATGTGATGAGGATGGATAGGATTAGAAATGAGGACATTAGAGGGTCAGCTCAAGTTGGATGTTTGGGAGACAAAGTCAGAGAGGCGAGATTGCGTTGGTTTGGACATGTGCAGAGGAGAGATGCTGGGTATATTGGGAGAAGGATGCTAAGGGTAGAGCTGCCAGGGAAGAGGAAAAGAGGAAGGCCTAAGCGAAGATTTATGGATATGGTGAGAGAGGACATGCAGGTGATGGGTGTAGCAGAAGAAGATGAAGAGGACAGAAAGATATAGAAGAAGATGATCTGCTGTGGCAACCCCTAACGGGAGCAGCCAAAAGAAGAAGAAGAAAAAGCCCCCAAAACCTTTTTCTAAAATCTGGTGTCTCCTCAGCTTATCCCATCGAAACCCTGAAGTAAGAGGAGATACCTGCCGACCGGTGCAGTCATTCTCTAATCCTCTAATGCAGGGGTCTCCTACACGTCACCCTCGAGCTACCGGTAGCTTGCAACCCCTTTCCAAGTAGCTCACCAAAGGGCTAATGAATCCGACATAAATTTGAAAACGTGATTAGTCAAATTAGGGGGAGTGGGCGATCTTTCCAAAAAATCATATCACGATCCTTTTAACACAAAATCACGATCCACAATCTGAATTACAATCTACCTTTTCAATGTGGCAAACACTTAAGAGACTATGTTGACTCAAACTCATCAAGACCTAAGTATCACTTTATTTTAAATATCAAACAAAGTTGAATTCAATTGTTCTGTCGTTCGCGAGCTAAGTGGAGTTAAGGAACACGCACCGAAGACTGGGGATTGAGTGAGGAAGGTCCCCCATCTCGATCTCGGATTCGCGCAAATAAATCGGTACCGCAAGCGAACTGTGATACATAGCGAAATGAGAGAAGTTGCAAAATCAAACGGAATGTTCAAGCAAATTATAGAAAAAAACCCGATCGAAATCCGTTAAGTAGTTCTCTCATGAAAAGTGGGCAGACATTCAGACAGACAGACATTAGATTTTATATATTATATATTAGTAAACCTTCAAAATAATGTGCAGTTAAAGTCTCAACAGCATTTCTGGAGCTTAGTAGAGCAAGATAACTATAAGAATCTTCACCAAGCAGCTCTGAAAATGTCTGCTTTGTTTGGGTCTCCATACCTCTGTGAGTCTGAGATGAAAGTCATGAAGTCAAAGTTCAGAACGAGACTGAGAGATGAACATTTAAATGACTCCATCAGAGTGAACATCAGTGGCTCCACTCCACCAGACACCTGCCTCTCTTGTTGACTCCATTCAGTGCCAGTCATCTGACTAACTAAAAAACACATCACATGTGCAACTGGACATGTGAATAAAGTGACACGAAACAAAATGACAAATGAATAAGGAATATCTGTGTATTTGGAATTGCATTGTTTTGTTTTGACAGCATTCATGTTTTAATTCAATAGTGTGAGATTGTTTTGTCTTGGTAGAGTAATGTATTGCTCTCCTTTCCCCTTTTGTATTATTAATGTGTAGCCTTTGTCAGAATGCCTCTAATCTCACAGACCTACCACTGTGTATATGGCATTGTACCATATAACTCCCCACCTTCCCTTCAATCTCTATAACCTCAGGCAATTAGGTGTAGTAAAAGACAAGCAGGAGTTAAGTTACAATTTAAACACTATATTATTGGTAATATTCATAAATAATAACAATATGCAAAGTACATTTGAATACTGACAACCATACAACCTGATTAAATGGTGATGTATAGTTTCAGGGGGCACACAGGCTTGTTAGTTAGTTAAAAATGTCTCTAGTTAAAGCATCATTCAGCTTTCTTCAGAACAGGCTGCATTGCCTGTCTCAATATGGCTGCCGAGTTGTGCTCTCCATTGTGTTGTCTTTTTCAGTTCATGGTGTGATGGTCTTCATCAGGTTGGTAAGAGAGACAGAGTGTGGTTGAGCAAGAAGATTTATAGATTCTCTGTCCAACCCCTAGAGCCAATAGGACATCATGGTACTTAAAAGCTTCTGATCCAAGCCAATTCGAAACAGCCATACTTCAGACCAATGGGGGAACAGAACATCTTAACACCTGCCACCCCCCCAAGACCATATGTTAAGGTAAAGCTTGGCAGTTAGGCAGCCTGGCTTTCTTGTGGGGGTTGAAAGACTTTAGCAGAGAAACACTTGCCAAACTTGTTTAAGGCACATTGCTTAGCCCAAATTACAAATAAAGACATACTAAATATTTATCAAGTTACAGTGCATCCGGAAAATATTCATAGCGCATCACTTTTTCCACATTTTGTTACGTTACAGCCTTATTCCAAAATGGATTAAATTCATTTTTTTCCTCAGAATTCTACACACAACACCCCATAATGACAATGTAAAAAAAAGTTTACTTGAGGTTTTTGCAAATTTATTAAAAATAAAAAAATTGAGAAATCACATGTACATAAGTATTCACAGCCTTTGCCGTGAAGCTCGAAGTTGAGCTCAGGTGCATCCTGTTTCCCCTGATCATCCTTGAGATGTTTCTGCAGCTTCATTGGAGTCCACCTGTGGTAAATTCAGTTGACAGGACATGATTTGGAAAGGCACACACCTGTCTATAGAAGGTCCCACAGTTGACAGTTCATGTCAGAGCACAAACCAAGCATGAAGTCAAAGGGTTTGTCTGTAGACCTCCGAGGCAGGATTGTCTTGAGACACAAATCTGCGGAAGGTTACAGAAAAATTTCTGCTGCTTTGAAGGTCCCAATGAGCACAGTGGCCTCCATCATCCGTAAGTGGAAGAAGTTCGAAACCACCAGGACTCTTCCTAGAACTGGCTGGCCATCTAAACTGAGCGATCGTAGGAGAAGGGCCTTAGTCAGGGAGGTGAGAAAGAACCCGATGGTCGCTCTGTCAGAGCTCCAGAGGTCCTCTGTGGAGAGAGAAGAACCTTCCAGAAGGACAACCATCTCTGCAGCAATCTACCATTCAGGCCTGTATGGTAGAGTGGCCAGACAGAAGCCACTCCTTAGTAAAAGGCACATGGCAGCCCGCCTGGAGTTTGCCAAAAGGCACCTGAAGGACTCTCAGACCATGAGAAAGAAAATTCTCTGATCTGATGAGACAAAGATTGAACTCTTTGGTGTGAATGCCAGGCCACATTTGGAGGAAACCAGGCACCGCTCATCACCAGGCCAATACCATCCCTACAGTGAAGCATGGTGGTGGCAGCATCATGCTGTGGGGATGTTTTTCAGCGGCAGGGACTGGGAGACTAGTCAGGATAAAGGGAAAGATGACTGCAGCAATGTACAGAGACATCCTGGATGAAAACCTGCTCCAGAGCGCTCTTGACCTCAGACTGGGGCGACGGTTCATCTTTCAGCAGGACAACGACCCTAAGCACACAGCCAAGATATCAAAGGAGTGGCTTCAGGACAACTCTGTGAATGTCCTTGAGTGGCCCAGCCAGAGCCCAGACTTGAATCCGATTGAACATCTCTGGAGAGATCTTAAAATGGCTGTGCACCGACGCTTCCCATCCAACATGATGGAGCTTGAGAGGTCCTGCAAAGAGGAATGGGCGAAACTGGCCAAGGATAGGTGTGCCAAGCTTGTGGCATCATATTCAAAAAGACTTGAGGCTGTAATTGCTGCCAAAGGGGCATCGACAAAGTATTGAGCAAAGGCTGTGAATACTTATGAACATGGGATTTCTCCGTTTTTTTATTTTTAATATATTTGCAAAAACCTCAAGTAAACTTTTTTCACGTTGTCATTATGGGGTGTTGTGTGTAGAATTCTGAGGAGGAAAAATGAATTTAGTCCATTTTGGAATAAGGCTGTAACATAACAAAATGTGAATACTTTCCGGATGCACTGTATATATATATATATATATATATATATATATATATATATGGTGTTGTCACGTTGTTGCTTTGGTAGAGGGATATATATATATATATATATATCTTTTCTATTTATTTTATTTGCATTTTTTCTTGTTATGTTTCATTTAATATAATTAATCACCTATTTTTACATATCATCTGTTTTTGAGGGCTTGTTTAAACTGTCGATTGTGGGGAAAATTTTCATTTGTTAGAGGTACGGCTTGTTATTTAGATTCAGCTCAGTAGTTTATCCAGGCCACAGGTCTTGGAGTTGTAGCTGCCAGCCGGGTAAGGGGTCGGCCGTTACAACCTTAGATCTTCAAATGAGTGTCTGCTTAGAATTCCAAGAGCTAAACTTAAAAGAAGTGGTGAGGTGGCCTTCTGCTGTTATGCACCTAAAATCTGGAATAGCTGACCGATAGAAATTCACCAGGCTAATACGGTGGAGCACTTTAAAAAACTGCTAAAAACACATTATTATAACATGGCTTTTTCATAGCTTCATATAAGTGCAACTCTGATATTCTGTATTTGCATTGAATTATCATTTTTATCATATCTCCACAATCCATACTAACCCCTACTTTCTCTGCTGTTGTTTTTCAGTTTTTTCTGTGATGTCGATCTGCGCCACCACCACCTGATCAGGGCACCATGACAGTCCCTACATTGATGGATTGAAGGCCAGATGACCTTCATCATCAAGTTCTTCCACGTGAAGCCTGAAAACCATGAGGACTGACTGAGATCATTGATGTTAAGGGGGCTGGGTGGTCTCGTGACATCAGAACCCCTGCAGATTTTGTTTTTTTTTTTCTCCAGCCCTCTGGAGTTTTTTCTGTCCTCCCTGTCCATCGGACCTTACTTTATTCTTTGTTATTTAGTATTGCCTATTCCCTTTATTTTTATATGTTTTCTTCTTTATTTCCTCATCTTGTAAAGCACTTTGAGCTCCATCATTTGTGTGAAAATGTGCACTAGAAATAAATGTTGTTGTTGATGTTGTTGAAGTGCCTTGAGCATGGGATAGGTGCTATATTATTACAATGTATTAGGATAATTATTATTATTGAGGAGGATCTAAGGGAGGAAGTGGTATCAGGCGAAAAAGGATATAACAGACTCATTTTCTGTGATGCCCATCTGTGCCATTACCACCTGATCAGGGAACCATGCAGTCCCTACATTGATGGATTGAAGGCCACGGGTCCACATGACCACCATCATCAAATTCTTCCATGTGAAGCCTGAAAACCATGAGGACTGACTGAGATCATTGATGTTAGGTAGAATGTCCAGTGGGGGTCTGGTGGTCTTGTGGCCTTGGAACCCCTGCAGATTTTGTTTTTTTTTTCTATTGCCTAGTCTTATTTTTATTTTTATTTTTTCATCTTGTAAACCACTTTGAGTTACATCATTTGTATGAAAGTGTGCTATAGAAATAAATGTTGTTCTTTTATCTACATTCCTCACTGCCACTGGCTCATCCCACCGCTGCCACCATTTGTGATGCTCCAGGTTGGCTCCACACTCCCTGATTGCTTACAGGAGACACTTTGAACCTGGAACACCAATGTACACCTCTTCTCTAACCCTATTTGAGCTAATTCTTTTATCATAAAACACATTTAATTATAGCCAAAAAATTGTGAAATTCTATTTCTAACATCTAAACATTTATGTGAGGTCTAGCTTGCAACATAAAATCTTTATTATTGATAATTCCTCTGTCTCCCCTTCTCCACAGGTTAAGAGTCTGAGTGTCATCCTTGAAAGTACTTTATCCTTTCAGCCCCACATCAGTAACATCTCCCGGTCTGCATATTTCTACTTGTGTAACGTTAATCATATTTGCCTCCCCTCCCTCACTCCCCACACCACTGCCCTCCTTGTTCATAGCCTGGTCACTTCTCGTCTTGATTATCGTAATTCCCTTTTCTTTGGTCTTTCTCACAAATCTCCTTATAAGCTTCAACTGGTCCAGAATTCAGCTGCCCGCATCATTACTAGGACCCCCTCTACTCACCATATCACTCTCGTCTTGGAGCAGCTTCACTGGCTTCCAGTTAAGGTCCGCATTCAATTCAAAATTCTCCTGTTAAATTTTAAGGCTATCCAAAACCTTGCCCCTCCAAATCTGTCCGATCTCCTCCATGTTGCCATTCCCTCCCTCACCCTTAGATTATCTTCCTCCATCCACTCGACTGTCTCCTTCATCCATCTTACCACCATGGTATTCAGTCGATCTGCTCCCCAGCTCTGGAACTCACTACCATCTGAGCTTAGAAATATTGAATCATTCTCACTTTAAAAATCTAAACTTAAAACTCATTTGTTTAAGACTGCTTTTAACTCTTTGACTACAATTACTCTGTCTGATTTTAATTTTTGTATTTTAGTTTTGTTTATTATGTGTGTTTTATCTATTGTTCAGTGTCCTTGAGTGTTTAGAAAGGCACCTATGAATAATTAAAATGTATTATTATTATTATACAAACTGTTTTTATCATCTTAATACTTTTAACAACTAAAATATCAGAATATTAATGTTTAATGCTATTGTCACACACATATGCTTGGGAGATAGTTTATGGGCTCAAAGAGATGCAATTACCCACCGAACTGGGCGTTCTAACTCCTCTTTCCTTTCTTCCGGTAGAATTGAAGAAACCACCCAATAACATCACTTCTGGTTCCAACCCTTAAGCTCACGCCTCTTTCTATACATGATTTCCTGCAGACCCACCTATATACTCTACCCTGATTTCCTTTTGTGACAGTTCCCATATTTGGACATATTTGGAGAACATTGTCTAAATTAGGACCCTAATTAACATTTGTGATATACTGGCATTACCATTGGTAGGTCACCCTTACCTCCAGATTGTCTACCCCAAGTCTCACTCTCGGAGATTCTTCCTCTAGAAGAGTTTTTCTCAACCACTGAGTCACCTGTGGGTTGTGAGTTGCTATTGTTTATAATGGTAGTGGGTTGTGGTGAGCCGCTGTGATGACTGCACTCAATCCACCAAGGAGGAGCTTGGTGGGTTGTGATGAAGAAACTTACATGGTAAAAAGAAAGATCCAGAACACCCTTGACTAACATGAATTGGTTACATCTTTGGACTGAAACAGTCATCATATCTGAGCTGGATTACTGTAACTCCATCAAGCACCACTTCAGAACATTTTGGATGGATTCAGTTTATAGTATTGATAAGAACGAGCTTTGAACGCTTCAAAATCTAGCACCTAGTGATTCACTGGTATGAGAAAACTTCCCAAATATGATTTACTGTTAGACACATCTTAATATCTAATTATGCAAGATGTCAAGTTTTTTGGGTTCCCCCGCTCTGTTTTCAGCCATCTTTTTAGGAATTTTCGGACCTTATTGAGTACAGGGAAAATACCCATATGATAAAGAGTAAACCGATAGATGTCAGCAGCAAAAATGGTCAAAAGGACTTGAAGTTGAAGTTGTGCATGCAACCCCAACTGACGCCAAGGGTTCACCCCCTAATGGGTGTAAAGATAGGCAAGCATGGGCTGGCATCATGGCTGGAAAGATTCAAGGTTCTTTGCCTGGCCAGGAGGCCAAGCCAATAATTGGACAAGAAGAAAGACGTGGCATTCCCTTACCTTAGCCAGTAGATTGGCAGAAAGTCAGATGCACCTG
The DNA here is from genome assembly GCF_900747795.2 of Erpetoichthys calabaricus. Lineage (NCBI taxonomy): Eukaryota > Metazoa > Chordata > Cladistia > Polypteriformes > Polypteridae > Erpetoichthys > Erpetoichthys calabaricus. The sequence goes on from NC_041394.2 coordinate 9,117,144, forward strand.
TCTAATTTTGTTATCATGCATATTGCAGATTTTCTGTTAATCCAATAAACTTAATGTCACTGCTGAAATACTACTGTGTCCATAAGGCATGTCATATATTGAAGGGAAGTTGCTACCTTGAAAGCTCAGCCAATGATAAACAAAAATCCAAAGAACTTTTTCATATGACTATATATATATATATATATATATATATATATATATATATATATATATATATATATATATATATATATACAGCATACGTGTATGAAGCCATAACAAAATGAATTATTAAACATAAGGAAAATAACTGAAGATAACTCAAGGATTAACTAAATGTAACTAAAGCATGTGAGGTCTCGGCCTTGTCTTAGAGAAACCGCCAACTTGATTTTCTGAGGTTAGAATGAGTTAAGTGAGAAACAAACATCCCTCTAGAATGATGGGCTGTACACCCCCCCCCCCCCCCCCCCCATCACCCCATGAAGGAGTGCTAAAATCAATAGGATAATCCACAGAACACCCCTGTCAAACAAGGTGGCATTCAGATAAATGGGAGAGTTGACAGGAGTCACAAAATACTAGTGCCGTTAGTTGATTGGATGGGGTAATAAAGTTCTGCATGTTAAGAGTCAGATGACATGATGCATTAGATGAGATAATGGGAATAGAAAAGTATAAAAACATATTAATTGTTTAATTGTTGCTCACTCCATGGATTGAAATGTTTGTATATAAATAAATCTGGGCTCTGTGACTGCCTTCTTTGAAGGTGGAGGATTAGGATTTTTTCCAATCTCCTGGATCCTGGACTACCTAACTAACAGACAGCAATTTGTGATGCTGTGTGTCAGAAATGGTGGTGTGTATTACTGGGACATCTTAGGGAACCGTCCTGTCTCTCTTCCTGTTCACCCTCAGCACAACAGACTTCCAACACAATATCAGCACTTGCCATCTACTGAACTTTAAAAACAACTTTGTAAGTCATTGAGGACTTCATCTTGTGGTGTAGGGGCAATAATCTGCAACTCAACATCAGCAAGACAAAAGAGCTGGTGGTGGACTTCTGACATGCCAAGAAGCCTCTGACACCAGTCACGGGAGGATGTGGAAGAGGTGTAGAGCTACAAGTACCCTAATCTGACCAACATCAGCTTTCCTATGGAGACTACTGTATATCCTCATATGTAAGTCAGATCTTGAAATCCGAAAAAATCAATCATAAAATCAGACCCCGACTTTTATGCCCGTTCAAAAATGCAATAGTTATTTTTATTTATTTATCTTCTTGCCTCCTCCAATCTCACATCAGTTTTTGAATTTTGTTGCAGCAGCGTAGTTACCAATTTCTTTCGCTACTTCAACAATATTTCATTTAAAACCAGCTTCATATTTTCTTCTGATCGAATGCTCCATCATAGATAAGGGATGCTCTTATGATAAAGGTGTATGAGGGTGTGAGATACGGAAAACACAAAACAGTGCAAACGTTGCTTTGGAATAGTTCGGGTATTGCTGTGTGGTCACGTAGACACAATAGAGTAAGCGTGAGAGAGAGGTTAGGAGCAAAAAAAGGCCGTGTGCTCTGTGGTTACTCTCTCAAGTGGGCGTTAGCATATCATAATCTCCTAGACCAATAGCGTGAGTTTTCTGCGTTTGACTTACACGACCGACATTATAAAATACCAGAAATTATACTGTAAAATCAAGTCCTGACTTATCAGCTGGAGAACTTATCCGCAAGTATATACAGTAAGTTTCTCAAGGTGTGGGTTACCACAGCCTGCCCTCATTGGTCCATGGATTTTATTGGATTATTCCACATATTTTCCTGGATCAAAAACTCCAAAGGCATCAGTTTGTATTTCATCCAGGAAACTCTGTGGGTCACTGCCAGCGCTCTCCTGTGCCCAGCCTTTCTTTCCTTGCTGTGCTGACCTGGTGTTCTGTCTCACTGCCACATTTCTTATTTCCTGAGTGAGGACTGGATTTCTGCTACTATCATGATGAACTTCTTTATGTGACACACTTCATCGATAGCAAGTGGTCAGACTGGAATAATAATTTTTGTTTTTTTGTAATCAGTTTTTTTTTTAATTGATTCAAGGAATTTAACAGAACCATAAACTGAAAAGTGGAAAAGTCAAACCCCAAAAGGTGCCCGGTAGGCCCCTTCAAAGCCCCCACCCCATGCCTCCCACACTTCAGAGCCTAGCAGCTGAATTAAAATCAATAAAATGCATAGATGAAGAAGACAAAAATAATTAGGCAACAAAAGCTTCAGGACAACCGCCAAATGAACCGACGTGTGCTCTAACTGTGATGCCAACAGGCTCCAAAGAATTTTTGAAACTGAGGTAGACCAGTTCTCAAGGGATTTTAAGGATACTCCATTAATCTGATAGGCAGACAGTTCTAAAATAATTAAAATGTTTAAAAATTGTGAAAATAAAGAAGATCAGGAGATATCCATTAAAAGAAAAGAAGTAATTTAGCTGCTATAGTGCTCAAACAAAGGCATTCACGCAGGTAACAGCAGTGGCGTAGGTCGAGTTCGTGTCACTCGGGGCGGGCTGGTGCTTCAATTTGCTGCCCTCCAACATATCTGAATATGTTAAACAGAAAATTAAAATGATATATAGAGAAAAATTAGGATAAATGTTGTATAGATGTATTCATATATAGAGAAACAGCAATAATTTTTCATATCTAATTATTTATAAGCATCAACTAGACAAGAATTTAGTATAGACGCACTGACAAACCATGTTCTAATTATTAGTGTAATTTAATTACACTGCGAAAACCAGAACCAGTGTAGTGTACAAGTGATAGGTGGGGATGTTTTCTGCGCAGAGCAAGAACGCATTCAGATTGATAGCGAAACAAGATTACAAATTGAAAATTAGTTGTTTATATCTTCCTAGAAATTATTATCGGTGTAATGTTTTTTGTTATTGCCTTATAAATTTCAACTGCTGTGTCTGATGCCATCACAGGACAGTCTGAAAATTATTTTTGAAGAATTTGTGGAAAAAAATCTGAGAATTTTACTTTTTTAATTCATGAGGGATATTTTCCGAACCCTTACACACAAATTGTACTGAGCCTTTTGGCCAATAATACCTCCCCCAAAATTGTGCCCCCCCCCCCCCCCCCCTCCAGAGGTGGACCGCCCCCTCGGCCTGCCCCCAGGTAAGCCACTGGGCGACAGGTGAGAGAAAGCTTTGAAGTTATAAACAGAAGTAGAGTTTGAGGAACAGGAAGAGGTGCATGATGGGATAAAGGCAAAGAAGATATGATACCAATCAGGGAGGGAAAGAAGATAGAGAAATGGTGGGGCAGAAAAACATGGAGGCAAAGACGGCAGTGGCCAGAGACAAACGACAAGCATTGGAGTTGGAGTGTGAAATATTGGAGACAAAGAGGAAGAGAGGGAAGGATTTTTAGAAGAGTGAAGGCTAGATAAAGCAAATGAAAAATGAGCAAGGTGTGGTCTTGAGTGAACATAATAGGATCAAGGAGAGATGGAAGAGGTGCTTTGAAAAGCTCTTGAGTGAAGAAAATCCAAGGGTCATATTTGGGGATGGAGTCCCAAATGAAGGGCTACCACTAAGAATAAGGAGGAAGGCTGTAGAGGAGGACTGGATGAACTACCAGCAGAGGTGCGGAAGAGTTTAGGAGAAGAGGGGGTAGATGTGTTGTGGGATCAAATGCTGATGATCTGTGAGCAGAGAAGAATACCAAAGGAGAGAGATTGTAAATTTAAAACATTTATTTATATAGCACAATTTCATACAAAAAAGTAGCTCAAAGTGCTTTACATAGTGAAGAAAAGAAACATAAAGGACAAAATAAGAAATTAAAATAAGACATTAGTTAACATAGAATAAGAGTAAGGTCTGATGGCCAGGAGGACAGAAAAAACAAAATAAAACTCCAAACAGCTGGAGAAAAAGATAAAATCTGCAGGGGTTCCAAGCCACGAGACTGCCCAGTCCCTCTGGGTATTCCACCTAACATAAATGAAATAGTCCTCTTTGTATTTAAGGTTCTCATTGAAGGACTTGATGATGATGGTCATGCAGACTTCTGGCTTTTAATCCATCACTGTTGGAACATCACGGTGCTTTGAGTAGATGGTGGTGGCACAAGCCACCACCAAAAGGACACCGGAAAAGGAAACAGAAGAGAGAGTAGGAGTTAGTACAGATTTTAGAGCCTCCATGAATAGTTATTATAATGAATTGGATATACAGAGTATCAGGATTAAATTACAGTGAAGTTATGAGAAGGTCATGTTACAGTAATGTGTTTCCAGCAGTTTTTTAAAGTGCTCCACTGTATTAGCCTGGTGAATTCCTACTGGCAGGCTATTCCAGATTTTAGGTGCATAACAGCAGAAGGCCATCCGCCTCACCACTTCTTTTAAGTTTTGCTCTTGGAATTCTAAGGAGACTCTCATTTGAGGATCTGAGGTGACGATTTGGAATATAAGGTGTCAGACATTCAGATATATAAAATGGGGCGAGATTATTTAAGGATTTATGAACCATAAGCAGAATTTTAAAGTCAATCCTGAATGACACAGATAACCAGTGTAGTGACATCAAAACTGGAGAAATGTGGAGAGCATTCTGCACTCATTGCAAAAGATTGATGTCTTTTTTGGGTATTCCTGAGAGGAGTGCGTTACAGTAATCTAGTCGACTGAAAACAAACATGTGAACTAATTTCTCAGCATCTTTCAATGATATAAGAGGTCTAACATTTGCTATGTTTCTTAAGTGAAAAAATGCTGTCCTAGTGATCTGATTAATCTGATCTGATCTGATTTAAAATTCATATTACAGTCAGCAGTTACCCCTAAGCTTTTTACCTCCGTCTTGACTTTTAATCCTAATGTATCCAGTTTATTTCTAATGGCCTCATTGTATCCATTATTGCCAATCACTAAAATTTCAGTTTTATCTTTATTTAGCTTGAGAAAGTTACTGTTCATCCATTCAGAAATACAAGTAAGACATTGTGTCACTGAATCAAGAGAATCGGGGTCATCAGGTGCTATTGATAAATACAACTGTGTGTCATCAGCATAGCTGTGGTAGCTGACGTTGTGCCCTGAGATAATCTGACCTAATGGAAGCATGTAAATTGAGAAGAGCAGCGGACCCAGGATAGAGCCTTGTGGAACACCATATAGGATATCATGTGTCTTTGAGTTGTAATTACCACAACTAATAAAGAGTTTTCTCCCTACCAGGTAGGATTCAAACAAATTTAAGACCTTGCCAGAGAGGCCCACCCATTGACTAAGGCGATTTCTAAGAATATTGTGATCAATGGTGTCAAATGCGGCACTCAGATCTAAGAGGATGAGAACAGATAAATGGCCTCTGTTTGCATTTACCCGCAAGTCATTTACTACTTTAACGAGTGCAGTTTCTGTGCTGTGATTTGTTCTAAAACCTGACTGAAATTTATCAAGAATAGCAGGTTTATTGAGATGGTCATTTAACTGCATAATGACTGCCTTTTCTAGAATTTTACTTAAGAAAGGCAGGTTAGAGATGGGTCTAAAATTTTCAAGAGCAGAGGGGTCAAGATTATTTTTCTTAAGTAGGGGTTTAACTACAGCAGTCTTAAGACAGTCTGGGAAGACCCCCGTATCTAATGACGAATTTACTATGTCAAGAATATTATCAATTAGCACGCCCGATACTTCTTTGAAAAAACTTTTGGTATTGGGTCAAGGACGCAGGTGGAGGGTTTCAGTTGAGAAATTACTTTATGTAAATCAGATGAATCTATCCTGGTGAAAGAGTTGAATTTGTTTATAACGGAGTACAGGGGTTTAGGAGGATCCTCAGTGTTGGGGAGATACACTATGTTATTTCTAATATCATTCATTTTTTTATTGAAAAATACAGCAATAGCCTCACAGGTTTTACTGGAAGTACTTAGGAGGCCTCACAGGTGGCGCAGTGGTAGTGCTGCTGCTTTGCAGTAAGGAGACTGTGGAAGATTGTGGGTTCGCTTCCCGGTTCCTCCCTGTGTGGATAGCGCTTTGAGTACTGAGAAAAGCGCTATATAAATGTAATGAATTATTATTATTATTATTACTTAGGAGGCATTCCTTTGAGTTACCTGGGATAACTGGGTAAGGAGAAGAGCGATGTTCAGGATTATGGAAACTACAGAGAGACAGAGCTGATGTCACACACACAATAAAAATTTGAGAAAGGCTTATAGAAAGAAGGCTTAGGGAAATAAAACCACCATAGCAAAGGAGCAGTTTGGTTTTGTGCCAGGGAGGGGAACAACTGATGCGGTCTTTGCATTGAGAAAGCTGATAGAGAAGCATCAAGAAAAAACAGAAAGGATTGCGTAGGTTGATAATAAAGTGCCACATCAAGTGGTCTGGAGGTGCATGAGAGAGAGAAGGACCAGAGAAGTGTATGAGGATTGTCTAGAATATGTATGAGGAGTGAGGACTTGGGTTAATAGCAGTGTTGGGCTAACAGATGAGATCCTAGTTAGAGTAGGTTAGCACCGGAGTTGTTCATCATCTTCTTCTTCTTCATATTTTCCCACTTATATGTGGGGTCACTTTGCTTGATCAACCTTCTCCATACAGCTCAGTCCCGCATCTCCTCATCAGTTTTCCTTCAAATCTTCTTTCACTTTATCCATCCACCTCCGCTCTGGAGTTCCTTGCTTTGCTCTTCTCACATTCCCATCACTCTTTTGTCCACATCTTCCTTGTCTCTCTTCGTCTCATGTCCATGCCATCTCAACCTCCTTTCCTGTACTTTCTTAGATTTCTCTTCCACTTCTGTTGTACCTACGATTGTCTCGTTTGATATCCTGTCCTTTTTTGTCACTCCACGCATCCATCTCCACAATCTCATTTCTACCACATCTAATTTCTTCTCCTGCTCTGCTCCCTTTAATGCCCATGTCTCAGCTCCATACATCATTGGTGGTCTTGAAATCCTCACCTTTAACCTTCACCTTAATTCTCTGATTAGAACATTAGAACATTCTAGACGAGAACAGGCCATTCAGCCTAACAAAGCTCGCCAGTCCTATCCACTTATTTCTTTCAAAAAAATATCAAGTCGAGTTTTGAAAGTCCCCAACATCTTAATGTCCACCACACTACTTGGTTGTTTATTCCAAGTGTCTATTGTTCTTTGTGTAAAGAAAAACTTCCTAATGTTTGTGTGAAATTTCCCCTTAACAAGTTTCCAACTGTGTCCCCGTGTTCTTGATGAACTCATTTTAAAGTCACAGTCTTGATCCACTGGACTAAATCCCTTCATAATTTTAAACACTTCAGTCAGGTCTCCTCTTAATCTTCTTTTGCTTAAACTGTAAAGGCTCAGCTCTTTTAATCTTTCCTCATAACTCATCCCCTGTAGCCCTGAATCCGCCTAGTTGCTCTTCTCTTGACCTTTTCTTGTGCTGCTATGTCCTTTTTGTAGTCTGGAGACCCAAACTGCACCCAGTACTCCAGATGAGGCCTCACCAGTGTGTTATAAAGTTTGAGCAGAACCTCCTGTGACTTGTACTCCATACATCAAGGCGCTATATAACCTGAAATTCTGTTAGCCTTCTTAATGGCTTCTGAACACTGTCTGGAAGTCGATAGCTTATGATCCACTGTGACTCCTAAATCCTTCTCATAAGGTGGACTCTTGCTTTTCTGACCGCCCATTGTGTATTCAAACCTCACATTTTTACTTCCTATGTGTAATTCTTTACATTTACTGACATTAAAGTTCATCTGCCACCATTCTACCCAAGCCTGTCTGCTATCCAAGTCCTTCTGTAATGATATAACGGATTCCAAATTAGCTGCTAATCCACCTATCTTGGTATCATCTGCAAACTTAACCAGCTTGTTACTTCTATTCCTATCTAAATCATTTATAAATATTAAAAATAGCAGTGGCCCCAGCACTGCTCCCTGCTGGTCACCACTCTTAACATCAGCCAATTCTAATGAGGTTCCTCACACCATCACCCTCTGCTTCCTGTGTCTGAGCCAATTCTGCACCCATCTACACATCACAACCTGAACTGCCACTTCTTTTAGTTTGATGTCCACCATCTCATGTGGCAACTTATCAAATGCTTTCTGAAAGTCAAGATTAATAATATCATCTGCTTCACTCTGGCCGTATCCTTTTGTTTCCACTTCATAGAATTCCAGCATGTTAGTAAAACACGACCTCCCTCTTCTGACCCCATGCTGACTGTTCAGAATAACTCCTTGCCAGGTGTTGCGCAGTCTTCTCCTTAATAATTCCTTCCATTAATTTTCCTGTGATGCACGTTAAGCTTACTGGCCTATTGTTGCTTGGATCTGCCTGCTCACCCTTTTTATATAATGAGATGATATTTGCTATTTTCCAGTCCTTCAGAATTTCTCCAGTGCACAGTGATCCTGTAAAAATATGCATCATGGGTTTCTATCTGTACTCACTAGCCTCCTTAAGAACTCGAGGGTAAATATTATCTGCTCCTGGTGATTTGTTTGATTTCAGCTTATTTAATCTGAGCAGCACTTCTCTCTCTACACTTTCCAAATCCCTCAGTACCTCCTTAGTAGTCCCTGTTACCTCTGGGAGGTTATCCACTTGCTCACTTGTGAACACCTCAGAAAAATGTAAGTTTAGAGCGTCTGCTATTTCACTGCTTGTATCTTTTAATTCCCCTTTACTATTCCTGATGCACTTCACCTCCTCCTTGACTTCTTTTACTACTAAAATATTGAAAGAATCTCTTAGGGTCAGCTTTCGCCTTATCTGCTATATTCCTCTCCAACTGTCTTTTAGGATCCCTGATATCCTTCTTAATGGTTGCTCTCATGTTCTCATATGCTCTACGATTCACTTTGCAGTCATTAGTCTTATATGCCTTATAAAGCAGTTTTTGGCACTTCTTTTTTAAATTTTTATTATTCCACAGTGGAGTTTTTTTTTTTAATTTCCTATCAATTCCAAATGTAGGTATGTATCTGTCCTGCATGTACATGTCAAACATTTTTAAACCTGTTCCACTGCTCCTCGATTGTCTCCACACGTTTAAGCTTATCCCAGTGTATCCTACTTAGACTTTGTCACATCTGCTCAAAATTTGCCCTACCAAAGTTCAACTTAACAATTTTAGTCTTTGCATCTGCACTCTTACAAAATCCTGGATGTCATCACACAATACCCCTGATATGTTCTCCCAATTGTTCCATCCACACACTGCACTCTTTGCATGTAATTCTCCATCTTGGGCCACCACTGATCCTACAGTAGATATTTCAACTTCTCCAGTCTTTTCAATAGTTCCCCCTGCAGGCTAATGTCTGAATACAGATCATCATTAAACCTCATATGTTTTTTTGTTTTCTTCTTCCTGTTTTCCTCCACATTCCAAAGTCTTTCTCCATTCTTCCAACTTCCTCTCCGCTTCCTCTTTTCTGGTGCCACACAACACACCATCATCAGCACAAAGCCTGCACTGGGGCATTTTTATCCCAGGACTCAACACATCCATAACCGGAACAAAGAGTTAAGTTACATGCAGAATGTAAAAAATACAAAGCACAATAATACACTGACAGTTCCGGTAGAAGAAATCCACACTAAACTAGCCAGGCTTCATCCTCATTTTAAAAACTGAGAGCAAAAGGGCATCACTCAAATTTACCAGCTTTATAGGAAGACTTTTAATACAAAGAATTCTTCCACACCGTTCTCATTTAAACCAATGATCTATCAGTGAAACGGGAAATTTTGCTTTAGCCCACACACACTGTTCATTAGAGTCTCTTCTTGAAAGAAAAATGACTTTCCGCTAAAGCACATAATGCATCCTCCTGTCTATCCAGGCTTTTGAGAACTGCTCAAAATAGTATAATTTACTCCATAATGCAGAAATAACAATGCTTTGTTCATCTGTGTTACAGCAATATACCGTAGAAACACTAGAAAAAAAAAACACAAAATGAGACTTTAATGAATGTTTTTGGAATGCTTCATTTAATATCGCGCAGAAATAACACAAGTACACCTCTGAATGATGAAGAGTAGGTTATTTTTTTTTCACAAAAGGCAATTGAGGGTTCCTTCTAAACAAGAAAGGCACCGTAAGAAGAAAAAAATACGCGTATACGATATATAAACATCGAGTGAATAAGTTAGACTTCTTCTTTACCTTTATAATGATTATTTAACCAACAAGCTTTGAATAAAATAGAGTGGAATCAGAAACTATTCAGGCCCCCTTTCACTTTCTGCACTCTTTATCAAGCTATTCTCAGATTACATTTTAAATGGATACATACCTATCAATCTATACTTAATTACCCTGTCACGTATCAGAGGGTCTTCTCACTGGCTCGATTGAGGTCTGCTATAAACTGCCAGGACGAGAGGGGGCGCTGCTGCTAACATTCTCTTCTCCTTCTCTCCCTGCAGCACCGAGAAACCGGCCAGTGAGGGCACCCAGCCCCGCCCCCTCTGAATTGAGCACCATAAGAAGCTGCCCAGAAGGAAGAGTCATTTCAACAACAAACGACCTGCCCGACAAAGCTCCCACTTAGAGATAATAATTTGTCATTTTATCTGACAGTCTCTTTGCTTTATAGCCTATAGGCATGTTTATTGTTTTGGACTAAGCATTAAACAGGAAGACAAGGTTGGTGTCTAACTTTTCCTTTGTTGCTTCGACTTGTCATTCTTGTACCCGGCCACAAACCCATAATGAACATTTGAACACATTTTCAGAAAGGTTTGCACATTTACTATATATACATATTCATTGCATTCGAAGTCTGTGTCACAATCTGATTGTATGGGTGGTTACCTACCAGGTAACGCTTGTGGTTGGTCAGCAAGTCAGCTAACATCCGTCACGGTGCCCTCATTTCAATTGCGAGAAGCAGATCATAGAATGGTTGAAATAGTTTACTGTCAAATAATGCAAAGAGTACATGACACGTGTTTCGGCCTAATTCTGGGCTCATCAGGCGTACACACTCACTGCACCCCAATCTACATGCTGTCAAATGAATGAACCACATGCCGTGGCGCAACGTTAGAGGCTTTGCCTCTGGTGCTGACGTCCGAGGTTCAATTCCCCGAGAGGGGGGTGCAGTGAGTGTGTACGCCTGATGAGCGCAGAATTAGGGCGAAACACGTGTCGCGTACTCTTTGCATTATTTGACAGTAAACTATTTCAACCATATATATATATATATATATATATATATATCCATCCATCCATCCATTTTCCAACCCGCTGAATCCGAACACAGGGTCACGGGGGTCTGCTGGAGCCAATCCCAGCCAACACAGGGCACAAGGCAGGGAACCAATCCCAGGCAGGGTGCCAACCCACCGCAGTATATATATATATATATACAGTAATCCCTCCTCCATCGCGGGGGATGCGTTCCAGAGCCACCCGCGAAATAGGAAAATCCGCGAAGTAGAAACCATATGTTTATATGGTTATTTTTAGTTACACAATGCAATGTCACATTACCGCGAAATCCTCAAAAGGAGGCAAAAGCAACTGTCATTGGAGAGGTTTCCTTGTTAAAGTCGCAAAAATAGAAAAAGATTCTGTTAGTGAAAGTCGTCCGACACAATAACCCTCCTCCTCCTCTCGTCTCCCTCACACCAGCCACGATTCTTTTCATAGGTGCAGGTTGATTTGTTTGATGTATTTTTACTTTATATTTTGTATTAATCATTTTTATTTGAATATTTTTGGGTTGTGGAACGAATCATCTGAGTTTCCATTATTTCTTATGGGAATATTTGCTTTGATATAGGAGTGCTTTGGATTACAAGCATGTTTCAGGAATGAATTATGCTCACAAACCAAGGCACCACTGTAATTGTAATGAACTCTTTCAGGGCGGATGTCATTTTTGTCAACAGGAGAGGCGGACGGCGGTAATCAGCTGTAAACGGTGACAAACCTTGCTATTACGTTTTTTTGTTCCACTGTGTATGACAGAAGGAATGTTCGCTGTGTTGGTTTGACTGAGATTCCCTGCGGTTGTGTGAGTAGCGAGGACTAAACGGCGGCGACATCTGACGAGAGATCGAAGCGAATGTGTAAACAAAAAATACTCCGTGGACGATGTTTTGCATATTGTCGCTAAATTGAAACTCTGACTTTTCAGATTCCGATGTTGTTACCAGTGAGCGAAAGCAAATGTGAGGTACCGGCATCAGCTGATCGATCTCCAGCTGATTGTAGTGCTGAACAGGTTTGTGTAGCTGATGCGCCTACAGCAACGTTCACCTGGGAGGACCACCACTTACAATGACAAGGGGACCAAACAGACTGCCGCTGCTAAAACAACTGCCATGTGAAGACAGCCTGGCAGCCAGCCTGCTACTTGTGAGCGGCTCAAGCCACAAGAGACATTGAACTGGCGGCCACCACATGAAGCTTTGTTTTGGAAAATAATATTCAGCTCTCAAAGAGTTAAAGCATAAACAAAAAGTGGCCGAGAAGGGAAAAGTATGTATAATTACGGCACCAGTATCATTGCAAGCGGATCAAACAGCCGGCAAGATCTTCTTTGCCATGCCATGACAGGGTGTGACTCACAATCATCTTTCAGAAAAGTGTCGGGATCAGTTTTCTTAGCTCTTTTTCTGCTTCCTCCGTAGTGGTAAAGATGTAATGCTTGTCTTGAGTCACGTATTTTAAAATAGTCTTTTATTCATAAGCTTTCTATTCTTACCAGTGGTCATCTTCAGAGAAATATGATTTGACTGACAGGAGCCCAAGGTAACATATAGCAATCAAGGGAGAAGGACAGGTGGATGTGGGAGAGGATTAATGGGGTGGGTTTCAGAGGGTGTTGGTCACAAAGTCTTATTCATTATTTACATGTTCTCCTTTTCAAGTCTGCATATGCTGGTTCATGTCCAAATGTCTGTTAATGCCGTCTTTATTAGATAGCCACATTTCAGTCAGTTCTCTAGCACTTTTAGTATTAGCCTTGAATTTTACTTGCACTGAGTTCCATTTAAACGTGTGTCCGGTCGAAGTTGAATGTTTGTAAATCAGGTTTCTTTCTTCTGATCGCATTGTTATATTCCTGTTTACAGGTGGCGAGTATTTTTGATGTTTCGTGGGGTGCAGTGGCTATGGGGCATCTGTTGGTGAAGAAAGATTCACGGATCTTGACTTTGCTGATGATGCTGTGATCTTCGAGGAGTCAATGGAGGCTCTGATATGGGCTCTCGAGAGACTGAGCAAAGACTGGGCTTGTGAGGGTCCTGATAAAAACCAAGATCCAAGTCTTTAACGACCTCTTGGGCACAGCCATCAGCAGTGTGTCTGTCTGCAGAGAGAGTGTCGACCTCGTCGAAAGGTTTACTTACCTCGGCAGTGACATTCATGTCTCTGGTGACTCTTCCTATGAAGTCAGTAGACGGATTGGGAGAGCATGGGGGATCATGTGATCGCAGGACAGGGGTTTGTTGCGTTTCCTGATATCTATGCAAAAGGGCGAAGGTCCAAGTCTTTAGAGACTTAGTGCTTCCTGTTTGCAAGACTGGACTCCTTCACTACTGTGTCTCTTCGTAGAATCCTTGGGTACCGTTGGTTTGACTTTGTGTTGCTCATGGAGTCCCAAATGAGGCACATTACCTGCATTGTGACGGAGTGTCAGTTACAACACTACGGCCATGTGGCAGCTTGTAGGATCCTCATTGTTGGGGACCCGAGTAGCTGGACCAGGCCAAGGCGTCGCCCACGTAACACCTGGCTGCGGCAGATAGAGAGTAAATTTCAGAGGGTGGGACTGGACTGCATGTCTGCCTGGGGGGTTGCCAACCGGGATCCCGAGTTACAGTGCATCCGGAAAGTATTCACAGCACATCACTTTATACACATTTTGTTATGTTACAGCCTTATTCCAAAATGGATTAAATTCATTTTTTTCCTCAGAATTCTACAGGGATTGGGAGACCAGTCAGGATAAAGGGAAAGATGACTGCAGCAATGTACAGAGACATCCTGGAAGAAAACCTGCTCCAGAGCGCTCTTGACCTCAGACTGGGGCGACAGTTCATCTTTCAGCAGGACAACGACCCTAAGCACACAGCCAAGATATCAAAGGAGTGGCTTCAGGACAACTCTGTGAATGTCCTTGAGTGGCCCAGCCAGAGCCCAGACTTGAATCCCATTGAACATCTCTGGAGAGATCTTAAAATGGCTGTGCACTGACGCTTCCCATCCAACCTGATGGAGCTTGAGAGGTGCTGCAAAGAGTATGGCTGTTTGGAATTGGCTTTTATCAGAAGCCATTAAGGACCATGACACCCTATTAGGGTGTAGGGTTTGGACTCTATAAATTTTCTTGCTTTACACCTCCCTATCTCTCTCATACCAACTGATGAAGGAGCATTTCACACACCATGATCTGAAAAAGACCACACTGAGTAGCACAACTCGGCAGCCATATTGAGACAGGCATGGGGCCTGTTCTGAAGGAAGCTGACCAAAAATGATGCCTTTAACTAGAGACATTTAAATTAACTACAAGTCTGAGTCTACACATAAGCATTTATCAGGTTGTATGGTTGCCAATATTCAAATGTACTTTGCTTATTGTTATTATTTATGAATATTATCAATAATACATTATTTAAAGTTATAACTTAACTCCTGCTTGTCTTTTACTACACCTAATTGAATGAGATTATAGATGTAGAAGGGAAGGTGAGGAGAAGTTATAAAGTACAATACCTTATAAACAGTGCTAAGTCTGTGAGATTTGAGGCATTCTGACAAAGGCTACACATTAATAATTCAAAAGGGGAAAGTAGAGTAATATATTACTCTACCATATACATATATTCCTGTTTCAAGCTGAATAACGCTGGTTTTGCTAAAGTACTGATACTGAACCTCGTGTTTTGGGGTGCAAGACAGGAACTTATAGCGTGACCCCAGTCTTTTAGGATTTGCTTCTGTGTCGCTTCACTGCAGCACTATGAGCCTGTTGTTACTCTGCCCCGGCAACGGACAAACAAGCTTACACAGACGTGGCAATCGCGCTTCGGGACGCACTTCAGCATGTCGTTACCGTTGGGTGGGGAGTGGGGGGGGGGTCTCAAAAGAGTTCAGAAACCTCACAATATGAAGAAGAAAAGGATGATTCAGCTCCTGATTGATAACTGTGCTTCCGCATTTAGATAATGTTCGCGTGGAATTCCTCCCACCCAATTGCACGGCAGTGCTTCAGCCATTGGATTTGGGCATCATTCGCACCCCTGAAGGAAATGCTCAGAAAAATTTTCGTCAGCATAGTAGGCAGGAGGAGATTAAAATTAACGCGAAAGAAGCTATTGAAATGATTGCAAACGCCTGGGCGCAAGTTAAAGAAAGCACTGTAGTAACGAAATTCAGAATCTCATTACAACAAAATTTTCGTTACAACAAAATTTTTTTAAGGTCCCTGGGAGTTTGTTGTAATGGAATTTTACCTGTATATAATAACACCCCAAGATGGTGCAGGCACCAATTGGGTGCAGGTGTGCATGAGTGCGTTTCAGTCCGCGGTTAATTGGGGAACTGGCTGACCGCGCCGCATACAAGTGTGGATGTGGGCAGATCAGTCAGACACCTATGTGATGCCTCAGAGGGAGTGACACCTGGCACCTGTACCCAGTCAGAAAGCAGAGTACAAAGGAGCCTGCATGGGACAGAAGAAGGAGAATAGAGAGACAAAGGAAAGGAAGAAGAAAGAAAGGAGGCAACATTCTTTCAGCTTAATGGTGAATCACATACTCGAGGACACCTAGTGGATATAAAGGGGTAGTGCATTTAAATGGGAAGCAAGGAAGCACTTCTTTACGCAAAGAGTTGTGGGACTCTGGAAGAAACAAACTACCGAGACATGGAGGTGAAGCAGAAACGCTGACGACCTTGGAGAAGAATCTGGATGAGATTTTGAGGACAGCTGGGCGATTAGCTACACATTAATGGACTGAATTGTCTCCTCTCGATTGTCAAATTTCTTATCTTTCTTATGGATAACCAGAGTGAGGGGAACGAGACTGGCCTCCCTGCAGTTTTGACCTGCCTGGTGCATTATAAAACATAAAATGCAGCATGTATAATTATAATGGAAGAATGGGGTAATATTCCACATGCCCTATTCCAAAAACTTTGGCACAGTATGGAAAAAGGGATGATGTGTAAATTCTCTTCACTACAACACTACAACATTTCCCAACATCATTTGGCGTTATACCTTGCAAATTCACGCATCACATACTTTTTGCTTTTATTAGTATTTTCCATACCATTCCAACTATTCATTTTGGAAGTGAGGCTGTAGTATGGTGGAGTGGTGGTTCTGAGGCTAGGGATCTGCACTGGCAATCGGAAGGTTGTTGGTTTGAATCCCGTAAATGCCAATAGGGACTCTGCTCTGTTGGGCCCTTGAGCAAGGCCCTTAACCTGCAATTGCTGAGCGCTTTGAGTAGTGAGAAAAGCGCTATATAAATGCAAAGAATTATCTATATATATAATTCACTAAGGCAGCCGACCATGGCAGGGAAGACGCAGGACAGAGCCACGCCCGTCAACTCACAGAGCCACAGCCACCAAATATTCACTAAGCAGCCGACCATGGCACGCAAGACAGAGACCATGGGATACGCAAGACAGAGCCACGCCCGCCATCTCACAGAGCCCCGCCCACCAACTCTAAGACCATGTGATATGCATAACAGAGCCCCACCCGCCAACTCTAACCCTCCTTCCGTGTCCACCCTCGCTCTCGAGGCATGCACACTGCCTGCTCATGTGCCAGCACACAAGACCTCACCAAACACCGCCTCGGTTGCTTTCGTCTCTGCTACAGTCCACATGCACCTCTGAGCCATGCTGACTTTTCAATGTTCTTTTCGGTTCCGGCTGCTTTTCTATACAGTCATCCCTCCTCCATCGCAGGGGTTGCGTTCCAGGACCCCCCGCGAAAGGTGAAAATCTGCGAAGTAGAAACCATATGTTTATATGGTTATTTTTATATTGTCACGCTTGGGTCACAGATTTGCACAGAAACACAGGTGGTTGTAGAGAGACAGGAACGTTATTCAAACACTGCAAACAAACATTTGTCTCTTTTTCAAAAGTTTAAACTGTGCTCCATGACAAGACAGAGATGACACTTCCGTCTCTCAATTAAAAGAATGCAAACATATCTTCCTCTTCAAAGGAGTGCGCGTCAGGAGCACAAAATGTCAGAAAGAGAGAGAAGAGAGACAGAGAAAAACAAACAATCAAAAATCAATACGTGCCCCTCGAGCTTTTAAGTATGCGAAGCACTGTGCAGCATGTCGCTTCACGAAGCAGCTGCACAGAAGGGAGCAACATGAAGATAATCTTTCAGCATTTTTAGACGAGCGTCTGTATCGTCTAGGTGTGCGAACAGCCCCCCTGCTCACACCCCCTCCGTCAGGATCAGAGAAAGTCAGCGCAAGAGAAAGAGACAAGTAAGTTGGGTAGCTTCTCAGCCTTCTGCCAATAGCCTCCCTTGTATGAAATCAACTGGGCAAACCAACTGAGGAAGCATGTACCAGAAATTAAAAGACCCATTGTCCGCAGAAATCCGCGAACCAGCAAAAAATCCGCGATATATATTTAAATTGCTTACATATAAAATCCGCGATAGAGTGAAGCCGCGAAAGGCAAAGCACGATATAGCTAAGGGATTACTGTATATAATCCACCAAGTCACCCGACCATGGGATACGCACACAAGACAGAGCCCCACCCGCCAACTCTAACCCTCCACCCGCGTCATGGGATACACACGACAGAGCCCCGCCCACCGACTCTAACACTCCTCCCACGTCCATTACCTTCACATTGTTTTCCTTTTATTTCTGATTCCATTCAACAACTATATGGTGACATCGACTTCTCAACTGTGACTCCAGAACAACTCAGTACGCGAGCTATATTAAGCGTCACCAATGAAGACTCACTACACCTTAATGAACAAGTACTGAAACTTATCCCTACCGACGAAGTGACTTTCACCAGCGTTGACTCCATCGTCACAGATGATCCCGCAGGTCGAGTTTCATTCCCCGAAGAATTTCTTAACAGTCTTACTCCCACTGGCATGCCTCCATATAAACTCAAAATTAAAGTAGGTTCAGTCATCATGCTTCTCAGATTCTCAGAAACCTCATGCCAGCAAGAAGTCTCTGTGATGGCACTAGACAGACTGTTACCAGTATTCACCGCAATGTACTGGAGTGTAAAACAATCGCAGCTGCTACCTCACAAACTGTCCATATTCCCCGGATTTCCCTGAACCCATCAGATTCAAATTTGCCTTTTACTTTTACACGCAGACAATTTCCTGTTAGATTGGCCTTTGCAATGATAATTAATAAGGCACAGGGACAAACTTTCAAAACGATATGCCTGTATCTGCCAAAACCAGTGTTCAGTCACGGACAATTGTATGTTGCTCTGTCCAGAGTTCCATCCTTTCATTCAATCACAGTCGTATCCTCAAACCCACCCTATTTGGACAACTGTGTCGTTCAGGAAGTGTTCATCCATCAAATAATTATGTGGCATATGCTACGCAGTGGGTTGGCTAGTTATTATTATTGTTAGCAGTACCCAGGGATACACTGGTATCAGTGTGTGTAGGGATGGATCAACTGTTTGAGCTGGGATAAGCTCTGGTTACCCAACAAGTGAATTAGATACATTTGGTAATTGAATTAAATGTATTGGAAGTATTCAATTCAAGAATGAAAACTAATTTCCCAACACGAACAAAAAGAAAAGCTAACCAAGGAAACAATCCATATACAGTATGCACAGGCACAGGGACTCTATATATGTAAATCGCTAAAAGCCTCCAAGTCCAAGGGGGATGTTACATTGCCATCTTTAAAGTTTGTTTTCTTCTGATCTATCAGAATTTTGAAAACAACATTCAGAGTGTTTGACATGGGAAAATCCACATAATAATCACACCGACATGGAGGCGCATGCAGTATTGACAGCATTCAGAATACACCATCCATGGGGATGAAGGCTGAGATTTTGTGTTTTAATACACCTCACTTTTGAGATAATTCTTCCCTTCTCTTTGAAAAAGGTAGCGATGTGTAGTCCCACACCTGAGTAAAGTTGTCCAGTTTTCCCGATTGAGAGCTATGGCCACCTTGCTATGTTTTAGCAGCTGAGGTACACGCTCACTAACCTTGTCCTTATGGAAACTGGAATATGCATGTTTTATTATATTTTAGATTTAATTTTAAATGGAGAGATCTCACATGTTTGGCCACCAATCAACATCATCCAATAACCCAGAATGGCAAAATGAAATCCTGTTTTGAGAAAGATTTGCAAATTTATTAAAAATCCAAAACTGAATTCTCTCATTCATACAAATATTCAGACCCTGATTTAAGTACTTTGTGGTTGTCCCTTTGTTAGCAATTCCAGCTCTGAGTATCCATAAGTTTTGGAAACCTGGATTTGAGCCATTGTAATAAGTAAATAAGTAAATTAGTTTTGCTGCTGGAGAATGTGAATTTTCCATTGGGATTAATAAAGTATCTATCTATCTATCTATCTATCTATCTATCTATCTATCTATCTATCTATCTATCTATCTATCTATCTATCTATCTATCTATCTATCTAATATGTCACTGTGCTCTGTACAAAAAATATTTTATAAATCCACTCACATGTACAGCTAACACAAGGCCATATTTAGCACACAAGGGCTTATTATTTAGAACTGCTAAGCAAGCATTAGAAGACAAGAAAGGGTCAACTGCGACATGGGCATTGTACTATTTCTGTGAGTCAGAGTCAGCATGATATTGGATCTTCTTTTCCTTGTTTGGAATAGCATGATTTACCTAAGTAGGGGCCTGCACATGGAGAAAGGGTTTAAAACCTTGGAACATTGCCCGGCACACCTTTGGAGCCGACGGACAGATGGGAGATAACATCATCCGATCCTGAAAATCCTTCCAGCGCAGCGAGGAAAATGGCAGACTCTACACAAGGTGTTGTCATGGCTTCCCATCTGTTATGCTGCGTAAACCATCATTAAAGAAACTTATTTTCTCTTATGTGATTTCTTACCGCTGGATCACTAAGGGAGGGATATCACCTCGTTATAATATATATATTTAAGTGCAGGTTACTTAAGACGCCGCAATTACAAAAGAACTTATTCCAACCAGAGAGCTAGTGCCCCCTGCTGGATAGAGCCATTTATCACATTTTTCAAATTTATTAAATATCGAAAACTGAAATCTCTCATTCAGACTAGTACTCACATCCTTATTTAAGTATTTTTGTTGCCACTTTAAGTTCAGTTATAGCTTTGAGTCTTCTTGGTTAAGTCTCTATAACCTTTGGACACCTGAATTTGAGCCATTTATTTGATTCCTCCTGGATGATCCACTCAGGTTCCAGTAGATTGGATACCATCTTCAAGTCTTTCCACTGATGTTTTGTGAGGTTTAAGTCTGGGCACTCAAAAACTTTTCTGAAGCCACTCCAGCATTGTCCTGGCTGTAATGCTTCAGGTAACTGGTTGTGCTGAAAGGTGAACTGTCACCTCAGTCTGAGGTGGCGTGCCCTCTGGATCAGGTTTTCTTCAAGGTCCTCTCTGTGTTTTGCTGCATTCATCTCTCCCTCAATTCTGAACATTCTCCCTATCTCTTCCACCCCCATAGCAAAATTCTGCCACCACCATGTTTCACTGAAGGGTTGGTATTAGGTAGATGATGAGCAGTGCCTGGTCTTCACCAGACATAGTGCTTGGCATTCTGCCCAATCCGTGCCAGAAATACATAGGAATGACTGTAAACATTCAAGCAAAACTGTATGACAGACTGTGTCAAAAGCAACAAAATAAGTGCTCTCATAGCCCCCGAGTCAGCAGTCATCAGCAGTTCATTAGCCACTTTTACGAGACCTGTCTGTGTGCTGTGACCAGAGGCAAAGGCACACTGGAGTGGTCTGAACAGAGCATTCACATGCATGACAACCTGCAGTTGTACAGCCACAGCACCTTCCAAAAATATGGAAAGGAAAGGGAAGCTGAGAAATAGGCTTGTAAGTTTACCGGTGCCCTCTTTTCATACTATGACCCTTTTATAGGGTCACACTGATGACATCACGCATCAACCTCACTTCTGGGAGGTTGCCACAGCAACGATTGATGTGAAAATCACCAAGATGGCACCGTATGTCAGTATTATTAAGAGAACTGTGATACAATAAAAGAATTACATCTTAGTCAGAAACCAAGACAGAACAAAATATGTCTATATATGCAGTATAATGAGAAATTAATTCATGCATTTAGTTGTAGTAAGACTGACTACTGCAAATCGTAGTAGGATTGACTACTATTCACTGCCTGTTCAAATCATTGTTTATGAAGCTTTCAGTTACTTCAAAATGCTGTGGCAAGAATTATTACAAGAGCCAGAAAGTACAAACTCATAACCCCTGTTCTCAAGTCCTTACAGTTGCTCCCAGTTAAGTTTAGGGCAGATTTTAAAATCCTCCTTTTAACATATTAAGCCCTAAATGGCAGAGGCCCTGCTTACTTATCTGAACTGTCCATTATGAAATATTGAAGGTGAAAATAACAGAATTCAACCTAGTCCGTCTTGAGAGGGGCTGTTATTTCTATAGAATTCTAAATAACAATGTTAGTAATCCCAGAGTCTTATTCTCTACCATTGATCATCTACTAAACCCTGCTAACTCAATGGAATGCCTCCAAAAAACTTCCAGTGAAACTTGTGAGGCTTCTGCTGTATTTTTTAATCAAAAAATTAATGATATTAGAAATAATATAATTCATCTCCCCAATACTGGACCACTTAAACCTCAGTACTCTATTTTACACAAATTAAATTCTTTCACCAGGATAGATTTACCTGATTTATATAAAATAATTTCTCAACTGAGAGCCTTCACATATGTCCTTGACCCAATACCAACAAGTTTTTTCAAAGATGTATCGGGCTTACTAATTGATAGTATTCTTGACATAGTAAACTTGTCATTAGATACGGGTGTCTTCCCAGACTGTCTTAATAATGCTGTAGTTAAACCCATGCTGAAGAAAAATAATCTTGACTCCTCGACATAGTCCGTCTTGAGAGGCGCTGTTATTTCTATAGAATTCTAAATAACAATGTTAGTAATCCCAGAGTCTTATTCTCTACAATTGATCATCTGCTAAACCCAGCTAACTCAATGGAATGCCTCCAAAAAACTTCCAGTGAAACCCCGGTACTCTATTTTACACAAATTAAATTCTTTCACCAGGATAGATTTACCTGATTTATATAAAATAATTTCTCAACTGAGACCCTCCACCTGTGTCCTCGACCTAATACCAACAAGTTTTTTCAAAGATGTATCGGCGTACTAATTGATAGTATTCTTGACATAGTAAACTTGTCATTCTTCCCAGACTGTCTTAACAATGCTGTAGTTAAACCCATGCTCAAGAAAAATAATCTTAACTCCTCTGCTTTTGAAAAGTTTAGACCTATTCCTAACCTGCCTTTCTTAAGTAAAATTCTTGAGAAGGCAGTCATTATACAGCTTAATGAAAACCTCAATAAACCTGCTATTCTTGATAAGTTTCAGTTGGGTTTCAGAACAAATCACAATACAGAAACTGCACTCGTTAAAGTAGTAAATGACTTGCGGGTAAATGCAGACAGAAGCTGTTTATCTGTTCTCGTCCTCTTAGGTCTGAGTGCCGCATTCGATACCATTGATCACAATATTCTTAGAAATCGCCTTAGTCAATGGGTGGGCCTCTCTGGCAGGGTCTTAAATTGGTTTGAGTCCTACCTGGCAGGTAGAAAATTCTTTGTAAGTTCTTAAAGGAGGAGTAAGAACTAATCTCCTTCCTCTTCAGACCACACCCCCTGATGACCTCACATGTGCAGTCCCTCCAGATGACCCGCCTCTTCCTGTCCCTCAGCTATAAAAGCTCACCACCTTTCCTCTGCAGACAGTCCTTCTTGATGCCTCAGTCTCAACAGACAACTCGACAGAGCATCACGCAGTCCTTTTGTTATGAGATTCCCGACAATATACAGGGCGGTACCCCCCAAACCTTTTTTCTGTCTTTGTCTCTCATTACAACATGAATGTTTTTGGGGTTCAAAAGCTTAATTTTGAATTAAACATATCATTTGCATCTTCTACCAGCATTGGGTGGCACAATTTCAAGAATAAATTGGTATGATGTTGGCATGCAATGACAGTCAGAGGTGTGTGGTGTTACCATCACCGCAATTAGATGAAAGGTCAACATCATCCAACTCCTTGTCATCTAAATACGTAAATTAATCAAAAGAAATGTTTGTGCATGGCTGTTTGTGTTCTTTGTTACTTTTACAGGCCTCTTTTTACTTTACACAGACAACAAAAAGAATTTGTAATTGCAACCAAAGTAAAAATAGATAGAGTAGTTGGCATGATCTAAGATGAAAAAGGTAAGATGGGCAAGATGAGACGAGAAGGCTGGTGTGTTTTTGTTGTTTTGTAGTGACTAGATGGGGGCTACAGTGGCTCTGTTAAAAGTTGCAATGCTTGTTGCATACTTGAGATTACTTTCACTTAATGTGATTTTGTATGCAAGCAGGGTGGCTGGCCTGATCAGATGATTTATTATAAATGGCTGAATGCCCTTGAAGAAAAAGCATGTGTCCATAGTGTGAAAACAGCTGGGTATTTTCAGTTCTAAGTGTGAAGAATATCTTTAAAAATTTCACTAGAACTCATGCATAGGTGATGATGTTTGGTAGGAACTCATAAATATTTATTGTCTGATGTAACCAAAAGAGGGTATAGTGGTGTCTGCTGACCTGCGCCTCTGATGATTTAAATAAGTCCTCCTGACAGACTGCCTGTCAGAGCAGAGCATGGCTTCCTGTTTTCTCTAACTCTGGCCTGGGTTGAATTAAAAAAAAAATGAATCAATAAATAATAATAATAATAATTGTTGCCACTGCCAAAGTATTATTATAATTATTATTATTATCATTATTATTACAACTATGGGGCTTTGCCCCCTGCTCGCTTCGCTTGCCAAGCCCTGCACCAGCACTACGTGCTAGCCACTCGTGTATGGGGAGGCAGATGTACAATTTAAACAGATTGTTATTTTCATGGAAAATTGTTACATATGCATAATATGTACGTGTCGGGAACTGCAGGTCTGACATTGTGGTCAGCAGCACAGGATCGCCACAGGGGACTGTACTTTCTCCGGTCCTGTTCAGCCTATATACATCGGACTTCCAATACAACTCAGAGTCCTGCCATGTGCAAAAGTTCGCTGACGACACTGCTATCGTGGGCTGCATCAGGAGTGGGCAGGAGAAAGAGTATAGGGACCTAATCAAGGACTTTGTTAAATGGTGCGACTCAAACCACCTACAACTGAACACCAGCAAAACCAAGGAGCTGATGGTGGATTTTAGGAGGACCAGACCCCTCATGGACCCCGTGATCATCACAGGTGTCTGTGTGCAGAGGGTACAGACCTATAAATACCTGGGAGTGCAGCTGGATGATAAATTAGACTGGACTACCAATACTGATGCTCTGTGTAAGAAAGGACAGAACTGGCTATACTTCCTTAGAAGACTGGCGTCCTTCAACATCTGCAATAAGATGCTGCAGATGTTCTATCAGACGGTTGTGGCGAGCGCCCTCTTCTACACGGTGGGGAGGCAGCATAAAGAAGAAGGACGCCTCATGCCTAGACAAACTAGTGAGGAAGGCAGGCTCTATTGTAGGCATGGAGCTGGACAGTTTGACATCTGTGGCAGAGCGACGGGCGCTCAGCAGACTCCTGTCAATCATGGAGAATCCACTGTATCCACTAAACAGGATCATCTCCAGACAGAGGAGCAGCTTCAGCGACAGACTACTATCACCGTCCTGCTCCACTGACAGACTGAGGAGATCGTTCCTCCACCACACTATGTGACTCTTCAATTCCACTCGGGGGGTAAACGTTAACATTATACAAAGTTATTGTCTGTTTTTACCTGCATTTTTATCAATCTTTAATTTAATATTGTTTCTTTATCAGTATGCTGCTGCTGGAGTATGTGAATTTCCCCTTGGGATTAATAAAGTATCTATCTATCTATCTATCTATCTATCTATCTATCTATCTATCTATCTATCTATCTATCTATCTATCTATCTATCTAATAGAACTAACTATTTTACAATACAGCGAATAATTAACCATATTAAAAAATAGTAAAACGTAATAAATTAAATGTAATTTATGTTTCATGTTGTGTTAGAGGTATTCGTTGCGTTATTCATTTTCGTTCTGTTAGGCTTTGAAATTAACATGCAAATACTTTTTAAACTTACACTTTAACCGTACAACTTCAGTAAAAACAATTTTTTGAATTAACATTTCATCAATATTGCATTGAATTTTGATTCCGTGCTTGGATTTACATCGTGACAACACAAAGTCCAACTGCCCGTGAGTGAATATCGTTTCTTTCTCTGTAATAAATAATCCGACTTTTTCGAATGTTTGTCCCTGTGATTTGTTAATTGTCTTTGCAAAAGCTATTCTAACGGGAAACTGTAAACATTTTAATACGAATGGCATTTCAAGATCTCCTTTGGTGTCTAATGTTATCCCCTGAAGATGGACTACATTACTTTTCTTCGATACATCCTTCTTTCTACAGTAATTAGTGAGGTGGAAAACTGGACGGTGTTAACAGTTGTAGATATTCTTTGTGATATTGTAAGTTGATGTTTTCATCTTCCACACCATCACCACCAACTGTTTCAGCAAAGTCTACTGATACGCATTTAACCAATTTGCCGTGTAACCGATCAACAATTTTTGGTGTTAATTCATTTGACTTCATCGTTTCTTGTGCTAGGATTGCCCGTGTACTCATTTCTTCTGGTTGATAACCCTTTGGGATGAAATTCTTCAATACCCTTAGAAGCTGGTTGAGCTTCTAAGCTCCAGTACCGTGGCCCCGATGTAAACCAGGGGGCTACCCTCTCGTGTCCCGAGGGAGGTACTGCTGGTGATTTGTCCACTCTCCCAGTCCTCTCTTCAAAAGGGTGTCCCGGCCGGGCAAAGTCCCCAGCTGTCTATCACACTCATTCTGCAAGCTGTGCTTGTCCATGTGCAATGTTAGCGCAACCTAAAAATGAAACTCATTCATTCTGCTTGCATAACTGGTTTGATTTTAGCGATTCTAATGTGATTCTCTGCACTTTGAAGAGCAAGTGTTGTCGTATATGGCTGGGGGTCAGACCTGGCCGGGATGCCTGGAGGGACCAAGAGGTGGCATATTTGTCCTCCGGGCCACGAGGGGGCAACCACCCTGGAGTAGAAGAGGGCCACGGAAGGGGAGCAGGGAGGCTCAAGTCCATGGAGGCCTGTATCCACCGCCAGGGGGCGCCCCAAGCCTCATGGAGCCCGGAACTTATTTACTTACGCCACACCCATGGAGGACGATCCTTCCAGGGTCACCCGGAGTGCTTCTGGGTGCTCTCCTGACGCTTCAACCACACCAGGACATGACGTCAGGTAGAGCACCTGGAGCTCATCCAGGTGAGGATAAATGGGGTCGCCTCCCTCCTATCAGGGAGCTGGAGTCAGGAGCAGGAGCAGGACGAAGCTCCTGGAGAGAGAGGACAGGTGGCCCAGGGACGAGGAGAGAGAAGGCCCAGGAGAAGTTGTGACTGGAGTTAGAGGCACTGTGAGTTGTGTGGGACTGTGTTGTTGTGTTAACTGGAAGAAAATAAACAAGTATCTTGTATAAAGATGTGGTCTCCGACTGGTGGTGTCCGGGCAAATATCACAGTGTATATACATTATGAAACGCTGATGTACGAAAATATGGGTCAGATTGTGTCTCTTACTACTTCCATACAGTACACAGTATTTCATGTTCCAGTACGGGCAGAGTGGTGACTCTACTGGTGTATGTGGATGAAGACTGTTATCAAGATACAACACAGGAGACAATCAAACGCTATTAATAAACCTGAATTAATTGGTCACTGTCTCTTTAAGTGTAAAGCACGGTCAAATTGAATGGATTTAATGAATGTGTTTAGGAATTGTATTAAAAAATGTAATTGCAGAAATATTTAATGTGTAACTTGTGTTAATTAATAAGCAGCTCTAATTTATATGTATTATTGCTTGTTATATAATCCATTAACATCTGCTAACAAACAACAGAAGGGCTTTTGTGTTACAAATCACAGATAATTTTAATGATGGTTATGGGAATAATGTGACGACACTTTGTACATCAAATCCTGCTTCAAATAGGACCACGTAGCAGCTGGCTAGTCAGAATGCCCATGCTAACCCCTGTAAATGGTCGAAAAAATGCCTACAATGGGCACATGAGCATTAAAACTGGACCTTGGATCGATCAAAGAAGGTCATCTGGTCTGGTGAATCCCATTTTCTGTTGCATCAAGAGGACAGCTGGGTATGTGTGCATGGGAAAAAAGGTGGCACCAAGATGTCCTGTGGGAAGAAGACAAGCAAGTTTGGAGGGACTGCAATGCTATGGGCAATGTTCAGCTGAGAAACACTGCGTCTGGGCACTCATGTGGAAGTTAATTGGATGTGTGTCTTCTACCTAAACACCACTGCAGACCTGGTACACCACTTCAGGACAAGTGGAAGTGGCATCTTTTAACAGGATAATACTCTCTACCAAACTGCACAAATTGTTCGAGGATTGATTGAGGAACATGATGAAGAGTTCAAGGTGTTGTTCTGACCAAATTCTCCCAACATCTGTATGATGTTTTGGAAAAACTATTCCAATCCATTATTCCACTTCACACCTCATGGCCTTGAGACCAAAACCAAAGTACTTCAGATGAGGTCTCACCAGTGCATTATAAAGCTTGAGAAGAACCTCCTTGGACTTGTACTCCACACATCAGGGTGCTATATAACCTAACATTATCACTATATATTATCATGGAAATTCCCATATTTGTTATTGTGGTTCACCTACTGTATTGTTACTGTTAACTATATTGACTTTATGAGTTCTCGGTATCTCCTCTATAGCACCTCACGTGTAAAGCCCTACCTGCACATGGACAGCAGACTCAAGCAAAGAGATTTACCAGCTCAGCACACACAGATCAGACGGTCTTCAGACCTGAGCTACATCTGTGCAAATCATTAAAGATGATGCTTTCTATTGAAGACGTCTCTTCTCAGCTGCTAACCGCTTTGGGAATATCGCAGACACCCTCACCCGGTGCTCTTAACAGTTTTACCCAATCAAAGAGTATAAAATCAATATTATTATAATGTAAAATTTAAATTAATTTAAACACAGAAAATATAGGAAATAGATTTGAAAAAAGGTTAGGAAACATAACAAAATATTGAGAAGAAAGAGACGTGACTATCTCAGAGAGACACTTTCACGTCCCACGAGACGAAACATTGCGACAAGAGATTTAACCAGGCCCGGTGCCGTAAATAAAAGACAAAGAGTACATAACAAAGTGGAATGTCATAAAGAATTCAAAAACGTTGTAATGAAAGTACTAAAATTCGAAAGTCTCCAACAAATGATATTAAAGATTGCATTAGCATAAACAAATGGAAATTATTACTCTGTGAAATAACGGAACAGCGATAAGAGATCAAATATGTTGTTCGGATTTAAACTTTAAGTCGGAGATCGTCTAATTTGTGTTGCCATCAGGGAAAAGTAGTGTTTCTTCCCAACGAAGAGGTGTATCTGTGAGAATTAAAAGGTTTGTTGTTTGGTGAAAGTGAAATCCACATACGCTGTCATGCGTGGGCCACAGAGTTGCACAGATACACAGGAGATTTTAGAGATAGAAATGTTATTCAAACACTTCAAACAAACATAAGTCTCTTTCAGAAGGGAATCAAGCTCTGAGTGTAGTCGGAGGGGACAGTTCCATCTCTCAATTAAAAGAATAGAAAATCTTCCTCTTCATAGGGACGCGCCTAGGGAGCGGGACCTCCCACAGGAGGAGAGCATGTCTGGGGGAGAAGAAAGACAAGGCAGTGAGACAAAAGGACAGCTGCTGTACAGGCTTTTAAATATTCGAAGAGCTGCGCATCACATGGCACGGCAGCAGCAGCAATCCAGCAGCTGATCGAGCAAAGAGGAGGTAAAAAAAAACTGCATTTGTTTTCCATTGTATCACCGTTTAAGAAGGGGTTTCGGAGGAGCAACCACGTCTACTTGGGGTGCGTTCATCCCCCCTCTTCACATACATATAAATAAACTCTGGTTGGTTCATTGGTTTACATCCAAATGACTTATATAAAATAAAAGTCTGCTATATTATATTCTTCTTATACCTTTGAGCTGCGCCGCCACCCTTGAAATTTCTGTTGTCACACACGTGCAAGTAGGAGTCAGCTAAAGGGTCTGAATAATGACAATTCCATGTCCGACCAGGGGGCGTGGGGGTGCACTAGCTGTCTTTCTCGATCCCATGCAGACCCCTCTCAGGAAATCCCACAGGGTTCCGGCACCTTTGATGAAGTCACTTCCAGTTCTGGCATCTTTGAAGATGTCTCTTCCGGTCCCAACTCTGATGATGTCAATTCCACTTCTGGCCCCGGTGACATCACTTCCTCCACTGACCATTAAAGCCTCCATTTTGTCTATATGTGACAGTTCTGTTTTGGACTCAGTCTTGTGAACAACTCACAATCTTTAACTACCTTTTTTCAGCCAGGGCATATTATACAGGTGGTTGCCCCAAACCTTTAGGATGTCTGTTTGTTATTCTTGTGCATATAACGATTGTCCATTCTCGTTTATAGGACATCTGCTGATTTCTTAGTCATCTCTTACTCATCCCTCAGGACATTGTGTATATTATATCAACCTTTCTTCTGGTACATTATTTACTTGACCATCTCAGTATTTTTCCAAAATCAATTCTTATATTTCAGTTTCCATTTGGTTGTTCACTTGACCTTTATCTGGTTTCCTGGTGTGCCTGAACAGGTTTCTGTTATTTATTAAGCCTTTATACTATTTCTTTAAGATGAATGCCATGTTACCCTACAATTTTTCTTCCACATACACCGGGCTAATAAATTACAATAAAGTATTTGTAACAATCTGCTTTTTTAGGATTCTAAAACAATAATCTAAAAGTTATAAGGTTCAAGTCAATTAAATCCAAGAGTTTCAGTCTATAGCAGTTATTTAAAAAGTGTGATATCCACAGACCTTTAGCCACAAAGAGTGTTGGGGAGCCAGTTTGTACTTCAAAGAGGGATTAAATGGCCAAAATAAACAGCAAATCTTCTTCTTCTTCTTCTTCTTTCGGCAGCTCCCGTTAGGGGTTGCCACAGCGGATGAACTTGTTCTATATCTTCCTGTCCTTGTCATCTTGCTCTGTCACCCCCATCACCTGCATTTATGTTAGGTAGAATGCCCAGAAGGGACTGGGTGGTCTCGTGGCCTGGAACCCCTACAGATTTTATTTTTTTTCTCCAGCCGTCTGGAGTTTTTTTTTTGTTTTTTCTGTCCACCCTGGCCATCGGACCTTACTCCTTTCTATGTTAACTAATGTTGTCTTATTTTAATTTTGTATTTTGTCTTTTATTTTTCTTTTCTTCATTATGTAAAGCACTTTGAGCTACTTTTTGTATGAAAATGTGCTATATACATAAATGTTGTTGTTGTTGTTGCATGTCCTCTCTCACCACATCCATAAACCTTCACTTAGGCCTTCCTCTTTTCCTCTTCCCTGGCAGATCTATCCTTAACATCCATTTCCCAATATACTCAGCATCTCTCCTCTGCTCATGTCCAAACCAACGCAATCTCACCTCTCTGACTTTGTCTCCCAAACGTCCCACCTGAGCTGACCCTCTAATGTCCTCATTTCTAATCCTATCCATCCTTGTCACACCCAATGCAAATCTTAGCATATTTAACTCTGCTACCTCAGGCTCTGTCTTCTGCTTTCTGGTCAGTGCCACTGTCTCCAGCCCATATAACATAGCTGGTCTCAATACCATCCTGTAGACCTTCCCTTTCACTCTTGCTGGTACCCGTCTCTCACAAATCACTCCTGACACTCTTCTCCACCCACTCCACCCTGCCTGCACTCTCTTCTTCACTTCTCTTCCACAATCCACATTACTCTGTATTGTTGATCCCAAGTATTTAAACTTATCCACCTTCGCCAACTCTACTCCCTGCATCCTCACCACTCCACTGACCTCCCTCTCATTCACACACATGTATTCTGTCTTGTTCCTACTGACCTTCATTCCTCTCCTCTCCAGAGCATATCTCCACCTCTCCAGGGTATCCTCAACCTGCTCCCTACTATCATTACAGATCACAATGTAATCAACGAACATCACAGTCCACGGGGACTCCTGTCTAATCTCGTCTGTCAACCTGTCCATCACCATTGCAAATAAGAAATGGCACAGAGCCGATCCCTGATATAACCCCACCTCCATCACTCCTACAGCAGACCTCACCACAGTCACACTTCCCTCTTACATATCCTGTACCACTCTTACATACATCTCTGCCACTCCCGACTTTCTCAAATAATAAAATAGCAACAGAAAATAACATTGCTTACAAGTAAGCCAAACTTACAGAGCAAATTAACTTATACAAACTAGATAAAAACATGAAAGTTACAAATGAAAATAGGGACAAAAAAGACAAAACCTAAGAACAGAATTGAGCCCCCACCTGACAAAAAGAGAGGAGGGCCAAGAGCAGGGGCAAGAATAAAAGAAAAATGGGAGGATGTCCTTATAAACCTAATATGAATTTTAAAATTTTAAAAAAGTAAACTTTGCCATATTATAAAAAGTTTTGAAGAGTTCCTCTAAGCTAGAATTTGATTTTTTCCAATTTCAAATAGTACAGAACATTAGTTACCCACTGAATTATAAAAGGTAGCCTGGGATTCTTCCATTTAAGCAAGATAAGTCTGCGTGCTAGTCGAGTGTTACAGGCTTTTACAATTAATTTGTCCTTCTCCAGTGTAAGCCCACTTGGGAGTCCACCAAAAACAGCTCTTCATGGGTTAGCAGTGATTGTGACACCAAGGCTGTCTGATAGGTATTCAAAGATTTTGGTTCAAAATTATGTTAATTTGGAGCACTCCTAAAACATGTGGCCCTGTGAGGCTGGAGCTCGATTGCAATTTTAACAGGCTGGAACAAGATAAATGTGATCAATGGAAGATTTTAAATTGAATGATTGAGTGTTTTGTGCATATGAAGCTGGAGTGTATTCTATGCATGGCTGCCTTCCACTCCTTTTGTGAGATGTCAAGATAAATACCCGTTCCCCACTGTACCCTTAGGGGCGGAATAGACTGAGATGTTTCTATATTTTGTTGAGATGCTGTCAGAGTCTACAAGACTGATCAATACTTTGGAACAGAACTGGGTGGGAAGTGTGGAAAATCAAGTAGCTTCCTTTTAGCAAAAATTCTGCTTTGA
This sequence comes from Erpetoichthys calabaricus, assembly GCF_900747795.2. Taxonomy (NCBI): domain Eukaryota; kingdom Metazoa; phylum Chordata; class Cladistia; order Polypteriformes; family Polypteridae; genus Erpetoichthys; species Erpetoichthys calabaricus. The sequence continues at coordinate 9,149,740 of NC_041394.2, forward strand.
AAGTAGGGGAACAAAATTCAGTTGCTGGGAAATTAAATTCGGGTCCTCCCTGCGTGGAGTTTGCATGTTCTCCCCGTGTCTGCATGGGTTTCCTCCGGGTGCTCCGGTTTCCTCCCACAGTCCAAAGACATGTATGTTAGGTGAATTGGAGATTCTAAATTGGCCCTAGTGCGTGCTTGGTGTGTGTGTGTGTGTGTGTCCTGCGGTGGGTTGGCACCCTGCCCGGGATTGGTTCCTGCCTTGCGCCCTGTGTTGGCTGGGATTGGCTCCAGCAGACCCCCATGACCCTGTGTTCGGATTCAGCGGGTTGGAAAATGGATGGATGGATGGAAATTAAATTTAATGCATAATTGTTCAAAAGATGCAAATATGTTATCATTGTACAGTTCTCTAAGCGTCCTAGTTATGAATATTTTCCCAAGGTTAAATATTGTGTAGATTTGGGAAAGTTCAAAAAGGAGAATACAAAAATCTTAGTGATTGGCAAAAATTAATATGATGAAGGTATTAGAAATAAAAATGATCCATTAGGCTTGAAAGTCAAGACAGAGGTAAAGAATTTAGGGGTAATTATTGACTCTGACCTGAATTTTAAATCACATATTAATCCGATTACTAGGACAGCATTTTTTCACTTAAGAAATATAGCAAAAGTTAGATCCCTTATATATTTGCAAGATATTGAAAAATGAGTTCACACTTTTGTTTTAAGTCAGCTATATTACTGTAACCCACTCCTCTCAGGACCACCCAAAAAAGTCATCAATCAGTGCAATTAGTGCAGAATGGAACTGCTAGAATCTTAACTAGGAAAAGAAAATCCGAGCACATCACCCCAGTCATGATGTCACTACACTGGTTTCCTGTGCCTTTTAGAATTAACTTTAAAATACTGCTGATGGTTTAGAAAGCCTTCAATAATCTCACTCAGTCCTATAACTCAGAATGTCTCTCACCTTACACTCCAAATCATAACCTCAGATCTTCAAATGAGGGTCCGCTTAGAATTCCAAGAGCTAAACTTAAAAGAAGTGGTGAGGCGGTCTTCTGCTGTTAGGCACCTAAAATCTGGAATAGCTTACCGTTAGAAATTCACCAGGCTAATACAGCGGAGCACATTAAAAAACTGATAAAAACTCATTATTTTAACATGGCTTTCTCATAGCTTCATTTTAGTGTAACCCTGATATTTTGTTTACAAATTTAATTATCATTATCATATCTCCACAATTAGTACTAACCACTACTTTCTCTGCTGTTCTTTTTCCAGGTCTCTGTAGTGTCAATTTACGCCACCACCACCTGATCAGAATTCCATGCATTCCCTACATTGATAGATTGAAGGCCAGATGTCCACATGACCATCATCTTCTAATTCATCCACGTGAGGCCTTAAAACAATGAGGACTGATTGAGATCATTGATGTTAGGTAGAATGCCTAGATAGGGCTGACTGGATGGTCTTGTGGCCACAGAACCCCTGCAGATTTTGTTTTTTTTCACCAGACATCTGGGGCCTCATGTATAAACGGTGCGTACAAACAGAAATGTTGCGTACGAACCTTTCCACGCTCAAATCGCGATGTATAAAACCTAAACTTGGCGTAAAGCCACGCACATTTCCACGGTAACTCATACCTTGGCGTACGCAATTTCTCCGCTCAGTTTTGCAGACTGGCGGCACCCAGCGTCAAAGCACTGCTGCTGTTCCTGTGTGATCACCCTTTCTTTCTTAGATACACATCCACGGCGGCGGCTTTATCAAATACACTGAAATTAACCGCATATCGTTCATAAATTTAATGCATCTGATTGTAATTAACCTGTAACAATATAATGGTCCACAGAATGGTCAAACTACTGTTCCTGTGTGCTCATCCTTTCTTTCTTAGCTCCACATTCCTGACGCGGCTTTATAAATACACTGAAATTAACTGCATATTGTTTATTAGTGTAATGCATCTGATCGTAATTAACCTGTAGCAATATAATGGTCCAGGGAATAGCCATAGTATTCCAAATACCATAACTGCTTTAGCGTTGTTACGCTCACTGCATCTTGTTCTTCTTTTTGCTGCTCCCGTTAAGGGTTGCCACTGCGGATCATCTTTTTCCATATTACTCTCACTGCACCACTCGGAGTATTTATATCACTGTATCTGAGTGTGAATCACAGCAGCAGATGATCGGAAAGAGAATTATCGGTATACAGTTTCAAGTACACACTACCTCAACCACGGCATAAAGCGTCAAAGCCTTTCCTGTACGGACCTCGCGTTTCAGAAACAGTTTCATCCCAAGAACTATAAACGCACTCAATCAGTCCATCAAGTGCTCCTTGTAGAACTGTTTGTACTTATAAGTACAATCACCTCACTGTAAACGTACACTACAGTTATAATATTGCACAACCTGCACCACTTTATAAAGCGCGTATGATGACGATATCATTTTTAAGATGAAATGCAGCAAAATATGTTGCTTATAGTATACAGATAAAACTTTAACTTCATTTAAATAATCTGTATTGTTAATAATTAAACATGTGAGGACACGGTGCCGCAGCGTATAGCTAGTTCAAGGATAGCTCCTGCCTTGCGCTGTATTCTTGCTGGTGCTGACGCGACACTGGAAGGATAGACGAATAGAATAATTAAACATGTACTACGAAGATATTTCAATGTTCCTTAAAAGTTTTGAAGAATCGGCGTTCTAAGCTTACAAATGGCTTAACATCTATTACAGAGCTGATTGTGTGGCGATTGGAGAAAGAAAAGTATGGACAGGAAATGGAGGTTAGTACGTTTGAAAGAGACAGTACTTTTGTAATAAATTATTTCATCGAAGGTCGCACATGGTGCAGCAAGCCTCTTGCGTGAGATATGAACAATCACTGCGCCACCGTGTTCCCATGTTTAATAACATGCTTTCATTCCTATCATCATGAAAATGATATCACGTATACATCTCAGTATTTTAATTATTCAGAGAGCTGTAATATCTCGAATGTAATGCATTCTGTGTCCTGTCGGAGAAAGAGAAAGAACGGAAGCACGTAGTGATTCACACACATAGAGCACATAGAAGATGAAACACAGAACAAAGCATTTAACGTGCTACTTGAGAGACTAGTAAAATAAACGATTTTAAGATGAAGTTTATGATGTTCTACTTTAATGGCAAAATAAACTACGTGATTAAAGTGGAAATTTCGAGATTAAAGTTGACATTTCGTGCTTTTTTCCCACTGTGTGCCTATGTATTTTGTTTGTACCCTAATAAGCTTTCATATGACACTCAGACGGTCCGCTACGACTTGCCTTTTCATGGCGACTTTGATATGTGATTTCTTTTTTATTTCGGGCACTGTGCGACTTTGTGAATTTGATCTTTCGAGTTTTTCCGACACTCTGTCACTCGATCAACTTTCTTTTGTTGATTATACCACTGTTTAAACCAACAAATAGTACGTTTTTCCTTTGCCTCCACTTGGTATTCGCTGAAATTCTTATATATCCCCCTGTGCTTTTCCCATTGTCTTTTCACAGAAGGCTATTTATATTGATTTGCATATTCAAAGAGGCGTAATTCTGGGAGGAGTTGGGGCGGGACAGAAGGCGCGTGCACTTGCGTTACTTTTCATGCTGATCGGGATTTATGTAGTGGAAGAACGTGAAAGTATGCATGCGCACAGATTCCTGCATCTGGATTTTTCTGTGCGTACGCACAATCCCTCTTTTGTGCTTACGCCATGTTATAGTGTGAGTTCTACGCACGGCGTTATACATGATGCCCCTTGAGTTTTTTTTTTTTTTGTTGTTGTTTTGTTCTCCCTGGCCATCGGACCTTACTTTTATTCTATGTTAATTAGTATTGCCTAATCTTATTTTTATATTTTTCTTTTTTCTCTTTCTTCATCTTGTAAAGCACGTTGAGCTACATCATTTGTATGAAAACATGCTATAGAAATAAATGTTATTGCTGTTGTTGCTGTTGTTATTATGTAGAAGATCAAAAGATAAAAGCTTCTCTGTCTTGAAATGTGTCCTAAATTGATATTCTGAGTGATTGGTGAAAAATTGGATTTTTGGTATATTGACAAAATCTGTTGACTGAGGCACAAAGCATTGCATACAAAGAAGTACCGCATGATTTTATTTCCATTGCAGACCTGGGGGGTATTTTTCGTATGTGGATTAGTCGTTTAGCTGGATATAATGGTTGAAGATTTGGCCTGATCCTGGATCTGTCGGTTTTTCGAAACTCTTGCTGGACATGTTGTCATAGCAGCACACCCTAATCCTCAGACCTGCTCGGAGCAGGTTTGTTCGATGTAAACAAGGATTAGCTCACACACTTAATCAGTGTCCGTGCGTGGAATTCATTCAGTCATGACTTCGCCGTTCATGAATGAGCGACCAATTGATATATTGGTGCGCAAATTATAAGACGAGAATTTCATATAGAGAGGGTTTTGCGCGATCGGCAAGATCCTTTATGGCTTCCGGAGGAAATTCTTTTCGAAAGATACCACTTTACCCTGGGGGGAATATTGTACCTCAAAAATTTATTAGCACCTTATTTTCGAAGTCAAACTTGACGAAGTCGGGCTCTCACAACCACACAGACAGTATGCATTGCTTTGAGGTTTTTTGCAAGCGGCACTTTTTTATATACTGTAGGCGATGCGGAAAATCTATCTAAAAGTGCAGTTTGCCAGGCAATTCGTAAAGTCTGTTTGGCTCTGAAATATTTCCTTCGCGTTTTCATAGTGTTTCCTGGACACCTGCGTGTGCAGACAATAAAAGAGGCGTTTCATGCCATTGCAGGTAGGTAATACACAGGCAAAAACACCCACAGTTCCATGAAGAATCTCACAATCAGCCTAACATTCTCATTACCCAGGATTTCCAAATGTGATCGGGGCACATGCGACTGATCACAGTGGGGTTTGATCAAACATTTATAAAATGTATCTCTTCTCCTGATGAATAATCAGACACAGTGTCTTCATCAAATATTTGACCTTCATCAATATCTCGTTGGTCAGACACAGGTTCAAGGGATATGACATTCCCTGCAACTGACCCAACAAAAAAAGAGGGCTATATGGAACATACCTATGGCACACATGGAGGACAAATATATGCAATGACCATCCTTTACCTGAAATGAAGTGACCACTGCATCCTGCCACTGGTTCTGAGGAGGAGCTTCCCCCTGGAATGCCCTCAGAAACTGGGCATTTTGCTGGAGAGCCAACTCTTCTGCAGGGGTTAGGTCTGGACCATGTGGACCTTCACCTGTTTTTTGCTTGTCTGCCTTCTTATTAGCTTTAAAATGAATGTTCTTTGCATTATATATGATTCTTTATGTCAACACTTTAAATAGTTATATACCAATATTTACCAGTTTGAAGTATATTCTTGTACTTCACTTTAACCTGTTCCCGTGTTCTCCTTGTGCTCACGTTTGATCTGGAATTATGACATATTAAATAATAATTAATCTGACACGTAGAAAATGAAACGCTGCTTTCAGTAAGTACAATGCACATGCGTTTAATTTGTCGACCACTTTTTGCCAGCCGTCTTTTCTGGTTTGGGCTGCTTTTGCAGTGTTACCCCTTGTGCATATTAAATCTTGAAATTCTTCATGTCTTTCGAATGAAAGGTCTTGCTCCGCTTGTGTGAAAAAAAAATGCACCCGTTCTTTTGTCATTTTGTTACAGCCTATCAAAGACTTGCTGATCATGTTTTCTAGACTCAATATATATGGGCTTTTCACTCAGCGCGGGCGCGCGCATTCATCTCGGATGATTAGATCCAGCTCGACTAATCTAATACATGGCTGAAAAACGGACTTATCACAGATGAGTTTCACCGGCATTAACTCATCCAAGATGAAGCATCTGATCTCAGATGATTTAAGCGACGTACGGAAAATACCCCCCAGGCTGGTGTAAATTCATATATTTCTGTCAGTTTCCAAGTCTTTATAGCTTGTATATTTGCCTCCCAGTGATAAAACTAAAATTTAGGTAGTGCCATGCCACCTTCTGCTTTAGGTCTTTGTAGAGTGGACATCACTGATTTCATATGAACGAGGTTATAATCAAGCTTAGTTTTTTAAAGAATGATTTGTTAATGTTTATAGGGAAATTGTGAAAGTTCTGTTTCCTCGAGCAGTCCATCTCAGTTGCTGGTAGTCAACAAACTGACCGCCTCCTTCTGGCCCCCAGTGGTTTTATAGTCCTGATTTCCAGAAGGGGTGGGATCTAAAATTGTGGACCCAGAAGTGACTTTACTCATCTTCTGGCTGACATTCCCCTGAACTGCAGATGGAAAGAGAGGTTGTGTTAACAAAAGCGCTCCCTTTCCAGCCAGGGTGGTATTGCTTACCTCTGTTGAGTTTCAAGGGTATGTCCTGACAAAAGATACACAAGATTTGCATCCAGATTGTAGAAGTTTAAGGAGGCTTTGATAAAGTAAAGGAAAAAGGTGCAGGTTTCCTAAATGCTGTCTGTTTAGTCAGATGTCCTAATTGCTGGCAGGGTAATCAGTTGTTGTGGTGTGAAATTTTGCATTGTCACAAAGTGGACGCTTGGTGGCACTGTTGCTTACCTTTACCCCAACAGACAAACACTGGACACAGGTTAAAAGTGCTAAGAATATTTTTTACTTTCTTTCATAAAGTGCCCCAAAGCACCTCCACCACAACAAACAGGCAATAACTATAATAATAATAATACAATAATTAAACAATTCTCTCGTCCCAGCAGCTCCGTCACACTCCCTCCCAACTCCTGCTCGCCTGCTGGGTCTCCACCAGTCCTTTATATAGTCCTTGAGCCGGAAGTGCTTCTGTCCCCATGACTTAGAAGTACTTCCGGGCTATATTGGAAATGGAAATCCCGTGTCTCCCTACAGCGTCTCCTTTGCGGCACCCACGGTACCCAACAGGGCTGTAAAGCCGAATTCCATTTCTCATAGTGCCCTGTGGGAATCTGGGGCACTGCTAAGCTGCATTGGAAGTCACCATCTAGCGTCCTGGGGATTCCGACGTCCATCACAGCATATAAGTTGATAAATATTTTGTATATCTTTATTTGTATGGTTAAGAACCCCCAACCTCTTCTAGGACTGAGTGTCTTTGTAATTGTACGACAAGGTTGGGGTAACTGCCTCAGACCAGTTTGGCAGGGCTCTCCCAGTCAAACCCTGCATGGAGGCCAACTACCTAGCTGGCAAACTTCACCTTAACAAATGGTTTTGGGGGCAGGTGTGAAAGGTATTCTGTGCCCCATTGGTCTGAAGTATGGCTGTTTGGAATTGGCTTTTATCAGAAGCTATTAAGTACCATGACACCCTATTGGCTGTAGGGTTTGGACTCTATAAATTTTCTTGCTTTACGCCTCCCTATCTCTCTCATACCAACTGATGAAGGAGCATTTCACACACCATGATCTGAAAAAGACCACACTGAGTAGCACAGCTCGGCAGTCATATTGAGACAGGCATGGGGCCTGTTCTGAAGAAAGCTGACCAAAAATGATGCCTTTAACTAGAGACATTTAAATTAACTGCAAGTCTGAGTCTACACATAAGCATTTATCAGGTTGTATGGTTGCCAATATTCAAATGTACTTTGCTTATTGTTATTATTTATGAATATTATCAATAATACATTATTTAAAGTTATAACTTAACTCCTGCTTGTCTTTTACTACACCTAATTGAATGAGATTATAGATGTAGAAGGGAAGGTGAGGAGAAGTTATAAAGTACAATACCTTATAAACAGTGCTAAGTCTGTGAGATTTGTGGCATTCTGACAAAGGCTACACATTAATAATACAAAAGGGGAAAGTAGAGTAATATATTACTCTACCATATATAAAACATCAGTGTTAGGTTTTGAGTTGTATTTGCAGTCAAGTTCCTATTTTTAATGTATTGTGTCACACAAAAGCGCATGGGGAACAGCTTAAGGACCCGACACGCACTGCGACAAGTCGTGCTGGGTACTAACCTCTCTTTCTCTTTTCCCGCAGAAAGAACGAAGCACCGCAGCCATAACTTTTCTGGGACGCCTACTGAAACCAGCCATTGTGAATTTCCCCTTGAGATTAATAAAGTATCTATCTATCTATCTATCTATCTATCTATCTATCTATCTATCTATCTATCTATCTATCTATCTATCTATCTATCTATCTTTTATATAGTCTCTTTCCTATCTATCTATCTATCTATCTATCTATCTATCTATCTATCTATCTATCTATCTATCTATCTATCTATCTATCTATCTATCTATCTATTTCCAGGTTCCTTTCTAACCTCTGATCCCCTCCTGATGACGTTACCTTCCCATCCATCACCACGGCTTTCCCAGCATCACTTTACTTCACTTCCGCCCCCCTCACCCCCCACCCCCACCCCTTATAAATTGTCCGTCCAGCCATCTTTTTTTTGTCTGTTGTACTTTGATGAAAACATTGACCTTAAAAATTTTGCTTTACAGTATATGGGGCCAAAAAATCCCAAACCTTCATACTTTGTGGTCTGCTTCATTACATTTGTTTAATTCATAATACATTATTGTGAGTTTTGAATGTTTATTCTTCAGATGGTCCATTTCTATGCCAATACAGTCATTTTCTAACCCGTTGATTCCTGAATAGGATCATGGGGGCTGCTGATGCCCCTCCCAGCTAGCATAGGGAACACAGCACAAACAAACCCTGGACAAGTCCATAGTCCATAGCATAGTCCTGTCAATAGCAGGGCACAGTCATTTATTTTTTGGTGACAACAAAATGAAGTGTGCACATCCAGGCACTGAAATCCAATATTCATTTCTTAGAAATATTTTTTTTATCTATTATATTTGTTGTTCGTTTTTATAGCTGATTTCCATTGATTATAAGCCTGCGGGAGACATCAGTGAAGCTAATGACCCACATCTCTGACAGCTTAAGACTACCAGCGGTGTTGCCAAATTGAAACCTAACAGTTGACTCAATGTATTAAAAAAAAATCCCTCCAGGCAAATCCAAGGAATTTACACAACTGAACGGTAAGATGTCTACTGACCTGGAGGATCTAACAAAGTGAAATAAATTACCAGTGTGTTCCCATGAGCCCCCAAAGGCCAGTCTTAACTCAATCAATTTGATTAGTTGAACATCCCCACGGGGACATGTAATTTGGTTTCAAAGAGCAATTCATGTTTGCTCAATCATTCTGCTGACCAGTGACATTTAAATATTTTCACTCTGGATATCCTTAGTCGGACACATGGACCTTCTGTACACTGCAAAAAGTCCACTGCCGAGGCATCTGCAAAGACTGCTTTTTTAACCCTTAAACCCTTATGTGAATTTCCCTTTGGGATTAATAAAGTATCTATCTATCTATCTATCTATCTATCTATCTATCTATCTATCTATCTATCTATCTATCTATCTATCTATCTATCTATTATATAGTGCTTTTCACATCTATCTATCTATCTATCTATCTATCTATCTATCTATCTATCTATCTATCTATCTATCTATTTATCTAATATATAGTGCCTTCCATATCTATCTATCTATCTATCTATCTATCTATCTATCTATCTATCTATCTATCTATCTATCTATCTATCTATCTATCTATCTATCTATCTATTATATATTGCCTTTCACATCTATCTATCTATCTATCTATCTATCTATCTATCTATCTATCTATCTATCTATCTATCTATCTATCTATCTATCTATCTATCTAATATATAGTGCCTTCCATATCTATCTATCTATCTATCTATCTATCTATCTATCTATCTATCTATCTATCTATCTATCTATCTATCTATCTATCTATCTATCTATCTATCTATCTATCTATCTATTATATAGTGCTTTTCACATCTATCTATCTATCTATCTATCTATCTATCTATCTATCTATCTATCTATCTATCTATCTATCTATCTATCTATCTATCTATTATATAGTGCTTTTCACATCTATCTATCTATCTATCTATCTATCTATCTATCTATCTATCTATCTATCTATCTATCTATCTATCTATCTATCTATCTACTATATAGTGCCTTCCATATCTATCTATCTATCTATCTATCTATCTATCTATCTATCTATCTATCTATCTATCTATCTATCTATCTATCTATCTATCTATCTATCTATCTATCTATCTATCTGTCTATCTATCTATCTATTATATAGTGCCTTTCACATCTATCTATCTATCTATCTATCTATCTATCTATCTATCTATCTATCTATCTATCTATCTATCTATCTATCTATCTATCTATCTATCTATCTATCTATCTATCTATCTATCTATCTAAACCGCCACGCCACATACTTTGGGGGTGAATGTCCAACCCCGGACACCAAATACTTTTTTTGCAGCACTTTTTAAGGAAACCTCACAAATCACCAAGAAAAAGTGAAATTTTAATAGGACACATATTTTTTTCATGCAAAGAGCATCACAATTACTGCAACACTGATCATTTTACACTGCCAATGAGCTGTAAAAACTATAAATAAATACTGCGACAATCTATTATTTTATGTACAAGGTGCAAGTGACGGCATTGGTGAAATTCAGTAAATCACTGAGCCAACTGCGCTTGAACTGGCTGCACGCAAGCACACAGAGGCCAACACTGATGCCAGCAGGCTACTCTAATGCAGTGACTGAGTGGCTAGGGGGCACCAGTGGTCATGAGCTGGCTGCTCAACGAATGCACGGCACGGACTGATCAGCTGCGCCATGCTGGCAAATTGCACTGGGAAGCGACTATAGCAGGTTCCGGTGGTTTAAGGGTTAACAGGGGGCTGCGGGGTCACCCCTGTTGAGTGAATAAGCAGGGCTTGACGGCTCCCCATGGAGTGCTCAATGAATGTACGTCGCCGAAGATACTCGGCTCTGACCTGCTGGAAAAACTGACGGTTTAAGGGTTAAACTTTCAAGTGTTTTAAATCTCGTGACTCCAGGAGATCAGACTCATCTACAATTCCCAACTAAAAAGCTCCAAAATATGAATTTATTCATCAAAAGAAAATAGAACTAGAAGAACAACAAAAGGCAGTGACCCTAATCCTCCTGGAGATCACAGTAGTGCATGATTAATAGCCGAGGATCCCCAAAGTAACTAATAATAATAATAATAATTCTTTGCATTTATATAGCGTAGAGTGGTCAGTCTGACTGACTGAGTCAGAACATATTCAGACTTTTTGCACACTTTATTGTGTTGCATATTTATTATTAGCTAAACAAATTTGACAATCTGCCCATCAAGCTACACTCAATAACCCATAATGACAAATTGAAAACATGTTTTATAGAAAGTTTACAAATCTATGAGCAATCAAAAGCTGACGTTTTCAAGCCCCTTTTTCAAATTGTTCTCAGGTGCCTCCTCATTGTTTTAATTCTCCTTGAGATGCGTCGAGCTCCTGATTGGAGTCAAAATGAATTGTTTGACATCATTGAGAAAGCCACACATGAATCTGTGTATAGAAGGTCCAACAATTCACACTGCATGTTGGGGCAAAAAGCATACCATAAAATCCAAGGAACTCTCTGTAGAACTCCAAAATTAAATTGTGGCGAGGCATTGACTAGGACAAAGGGATAAAACCATTTTGAAAGCATTGGGTGTTCCCAGGATCAAAGTGGGCTCAATAAATGTAAAATGGGAGAAGTTCAGAACCACCAGGACTCCTCCTACTAAATAATGGAATAGTTCACTTTCTTTCTGATTTCTAGCTTCTGTTTTAGAAACTGCTGCTGTAAGAAATTTAAAGAAAGATTTTACAGAAAGCTGGAGTAAATCCTGAGTGTTTAGCTAATTACAGGTCCATTTCTCAACATCCATCTTTCTAAAATTCTGGAACATGCTGTGGCTGTACAACTGCAGGCTCACATGCTTGTAAGTCTTCTAGTTGAACCACTCCAGTGTGGATTTCGCTCGGTCACAGCACCAGGACAGCTCAGATTGGAGTCCACCTGTGGTGAAATGAATTGATTGAACATCAACTTACACTGCATGTTAGGACAATAACCAAGCCAGGAAGTCCAAGCAACTCTCAAGACCTTGAAAAGCCTTGAGTAGTCCCAGGAGCACAGTGGCCTCAATAAATGTGAAGTGGGAGAAGTTCAGAACCACCAGGACTCTTCCTAGATCTGTCTGTCTGGCCAAACTGATCTGAGGAAAAACTTAAAGAAACTCTGTGATGGAATGTGTGATTTTCTACACTGTGGTATACTGGGCTGGTAACACCACTTCAAGAGAGGCCCACTGAGTCAACAAACTATTTAGAAAGGCCAGGCTCAGTTATGGGACACAATCTGGATCCCCAAAAGGTGGCAGAGGAGGAAAGAATGAAAACAAAAACTGAGTGTCATTATGGGCAATGCTGCAGATCCTCTCTGTGACACACCAACACTGAGGACTGTCATGCAACAAATTTTTCAACAAAAGTGTGCTAAGAAACAAGACGGGGGCTCATTTATACCAACATCAGTATACCTGTATAACACCTCATTGGGAATGGGATGACCAAATCAGATGTTTTTCATTCTTTTTAATTTTCTTCTTTTTTAGTCATTCAGGTGTGCGTTCAAAATATATTCTATCTATCTATCTATCTATCTATCTATCTATCTATCTATCTATCTATCTATCTATCTATCTATCTATCTATCTATCTATCTATCTATCTATCTATCTATCTGATATAGTGCAATTCATATCAATCAATTTATCAATTGTGGGAAGTCGATAGATAGAATGTGTGAGTCACTGTCTTACACCCCAAAAACATGAGGCTGAGTCTCAATCTTCAGAATGATCAGCTTTATTAACAACTTCAAAGAGGAACAGCAAGCATATTAATTGAAGCAGGAGCTGCCACTATATGACACACGAACACAGAAAGCAAGCAGTGACTTCATTAGTCATTCCACCTCGGCTCCTTCCTTCAATCCAGGCACTGATAATACTCCTCCTCAGGTTGATCTCGCGGCTGTGGATTCACGATCAAGGATCGAATTGTCCTGGAGGAGAGGGGACAAACAGAAAGTGGGCCAGGTCATTGGCCAAATTAAAATACCCCCCAAGGTCGGCAATCAGTCCCTGGCCGACGAATGCTCTGTGCAGGAAGCTGTGAGCTAACTCGTTGTCGCAGTGGTGAGTTTTCTATGGCCAATGGACACTCTGTGCGGGAAGCTGTGAGTGATCTTGTTGTTTCAATGGTTAGTTTTCTATAGCCGACGGACACTCTACTGTGTAATGGGGCCTTGAAGGCACTGTCGAAGCAAGACATATAGCTTGTACGTCACGATAGATAGATAGATAGATAGATAGATAGATAGATAGATAGATAGATAGATAGATAGATAGATAGATAGATAGATAGATAGATAGATAGATAGATAGATAGATAGATAGATATTTACCAGCTGGGGTTTGACAATACATTTCCCAAACCCCCCACATTTTTGGATGTTTCTGGGACTCTCAGTTCAGCACATAATGGGCCTCAATGCTCTTTAGTTCCTTTCTTGTAGATGGGAAACTTTACTGTGACCAGGGAGCACTAAAGGGTGACCAGATGTATTATGTATGCTTTTCCATATTGCTATTAAATTTGCATTATTTACAATATTAATAAAACAGAAATACTAGATGGCTGTGAAAGCCTATTTTTTATTATGCAGTTACTTTTATATTATTTTACCATTCATGCGTGCTATTTATTGTAGGGAAGTAACTGTGCAGAAATTGCACTGGGTTGGCACAGGAGTCATCTGATTGCCCCTGTGGGTAGAAGGGGGTCAGTAGAAGGTATCCTAGAACATTGTACAGGTGAACATCAATTGCCTTTCTCTTTTCTTCTTTTATTATTCTTTTGAAATACTCCATTGTTCTCACTTTTATTAGTTTTTCTTTTTCTTTAATGTTTCTTCTCTGTGGTTTGACGTCTCAGCAAACAATCCAAAATATTTTTCCTTTTCTTGCTTTGAATAACACAGGTGAGCCCTACAGATTTTCTCATTTTGGCTTTTGTTTCAATGTTTAAAGAATTTATTTAGTTTAATCGTCTGTCTTTTTGGGACATACATAAAATATAAATTTGAACCCCAGCCAGGGGAGGAAACCTGGCTGAACTATGAAACCCTGGAGCTACTAGTGGACTAATGATCAAAAGTCATAGTTCTGTCTGATTGTGTCCTTTGTTGTACATTTAAGTTCATTCTCATGTCTTTTTGTGGAATTTGAAGTATTTTCCATATGTTTATCATATAGGTTTAGGTTGTGTTTATTATGTTTCATTTTTTGTGTAGTTTAGTTTCTATGAGTGATTATGGGTTCTGTTATATCCCTTGTGCTCTCTGGGTGGTCCCCTAAGAGGCACAGCCACCTGTCTGTCTCAGTGTGGAACAAACCCTAGCCCTATAAAAGTCTGAGGAGACCTACTGATGGAATGCAGTTGATTTAAATTGTTGGCTTTGGTGAGTTCTACAGTTTTTGAGTTTTTTTATGCTCTGTTTTTCACCATTCTTTCTGGATTAGAATTCTGGGACCACTTTGATTTGTTATAATAATGAGTCTCAGATCATGTAAGTCAAAAAAGCACTTCCAGAAAATGCCTATTAGAGGGGGAAATCCCATTTAAAACCCTGGCTACCCTCCACCTAGAATCTTTATAAAATAATTGATTTATTATTACAAAAATGCTATGTGAAATGATATGGAGCACACAAGGCAAAAAGGAGTTGCCAACAGGGACATACCAAAGCAAACAAGTCCACATATACAATTCAAGACAAAGTCAAAAACAGAACAAAAATGGTCAGAAATCCAGCCAAAATCACGTTACAGTAGAAGATATAGAATTTTGTTTCCATATTGAAAATATATAGAATTTTAGTCCATATTTTTAATCGAATACATGATATACTTCTACAATTTAACAGAAGTATATACTGTGGACGAGACTCAGACAAGACAGCAGGTGTGGTTACATAGCAGCTTTTATTCTTCAGCGTCACAATGAGCAGAGTTTCAGAAAGCAGGCAATCAATATTACTTGACAGCGTCAGGGCTCTTCTGAACCCCGTCTGTCGGGTGGGGCAAAGTTTTATACCCCTAGAACGCGTGATTTTATATCATTATGGAATGCAACAGTCATCTATCAAGGTTGAAGTTTTAAGCAGCTTCATTTCTAAAACAATGATCTGCTTAGCCCTCTCAAAGTACACCGTGTCCTTGACTGAAGTTTTTAAGCTTTGCAGCAAAGATATTGGTGGCTTGCAGCTGCAAAGAGAAAAAAAATAAAGTAGGCAGGCGCAGGCTTTTCATGATAAGAGGAAACGGGATAAGGCAGACTCATGTTGTGGAATGCTTAGACCTTGAGTCCCTTGGACAAATATTTTTCTGTTTGCTCATCAAAGCATGCTTTTACATAATGTATGATTTTGCAAAGCTTACTTCTGCTTAACTTCTCAGACATGGATTAGTACAAGGGAACAAAGAGAACATTCATCTTCCACAATACTTATATGAAGTTATAACAATGAATTATTAAACATAAGGATAAGAATTAAATGTAACTAACAGGTTATCTAAATTTTGTTTTAAGCTTAGGCACGTCAGGGTTTTGTCTCATCTTAGAGGAGCCACCAAGATAGTTGCTAAGGGTAAAATGAAGTAGGTGAGTAACAAACATCCTTCTAGAAAGCAGGAATAAACGAATGGGAAAGCCCAAACACCCGTCCTATGAAGCGGTGCTACAATCAATAGAATCCGAGTCTGCTGATCACCACTATTTATAAGGCAATATTCAGATTAATGGGAGAGTCAAAAGGAGTCAGAAAACACTGCTGGCACTTGTTGATTGGATGAAGCTCTGCATATTATGCATATTAACTCTTTTAGGGCGGATGTCAACTTTTGTCGACAGGAGGGGTTGACGGCGAATGTCGACAAAAGTCGACATTCAGGGATAAGGGGTGACAATCAGCTGTTAATGGCGACAAATCTCACTGTCACGTCACAGGCATTCCCTCTGTGCTTGGAGGAATGCTAGACTCGTTGACTCGGCAACTAAACCTTGCGTGTGCGTGAGTTGCGAAATGTAAACAATGGCAAGATGGCACCGACATGTGAAAAGGGAGTGAAGCAAGTGCAGAAAAGAAAACACTCGGCAGACGATGTGGAGTCGGACTCTTGATTTTTCAGAATCGGATTTTATTGGCAGTGATCAGGAGATCGAGCAAGAGAGTGAGAAGCAGGCATCAGCTGATCAGACACCAGCCGATGCCGCGCCAGCGGATCTGCTGCCAGTTGAGTGCCTTTGTGCAGCTAATGTATCTATGGCAAGGTTCGCGTGGGAGGAATACACAGACATTAATCCATGGGCTACCGGACTTCACAAGACGGCATGGCTTGCTGTTGGCCACGACAGATCACCAGCTGCTGTACTTCAGGCTGCTCTCTCCTGATGCTGTTTTTCAGCTACTGTCAGACGAGACAAACAGGTAGGCAGAGATTTTTTTTGAATCACGGGCTGCGTTTGCATCGCATTCTCGTTTTTCAAAGTGGAAACCCACAACGAAAGACGAGATGAAGCGCGCTGTGGCATTACAAATAGAGATGGGACAGAACTGGTGATATAACTTCAGGGAGCATTGGTCCAAATGTGTTTTGTCCCCTGGTGGCTTAGGTACGTGCTGCTGCAAAGTTTTATTCACTTCTGTAATAAACAGAAGCAAATCCCATGGGGTGAGCCAGGCTATAATGCCATACATAAAGTTCATAAAGTTTCAGAAGATGAAAAGAGGTGACAATACGGTTTTCATGCAGGCAGAAAACTTGGTGGCAGTGGCATGGCACGATGGCAAATGGCTGACTTGTCTCTCTACAGTACACACTAACAATATATGTGAGAAAGTGCAGCAACAGACAATTGAAAAATAGGCACCAAAGCAACACGTATTGTAAGGAGTGCAATGTGGCAATGACTGAAATTGGCTGCTTTGAGCGAGATCAGACTTTGCTGTGTAAAATGTATGTGATATGTATGTGAAATCATAGAGTATGCAGGCTCATACAACATGCAAGACAGTAACATTTGTCACAAGTAAATATTTTTTGTTGATTTGATATGTTAAACAATTGCTTTGTGTTCTTTTTTAAAAAAATGTTAGTTTTTGGAAAAATATTCAGCCCTGGGAGAAAAGAAACAAAAAAAAAAAAATTAGCCCTAAAAGAGTTAAGAGATTGAGGTAATGTAACTGAATAGGATAAAAGCAGAGGAATTGTTTGATTTCTCACTCTGTGGACTGAGACATCTGTGCATACCAGCGTACAAATAAAGAATTGTTCTGCATTTTCATCTCGTCTCCGTGAATGACTTCTTTGAAAACAGAGAAAAGTTTTTCCACTACAATGACTTACCAACCCCCTAGCACAATCAAAGTGAGCTGCCAGGAGCCATGTCAGACCCTCCAGAATTATAGGGGGGGGAGGGCAGTTCCTGGTGAGGATCGGCAGTTGGCCACATCTCTTGGGGGACCACCCACAAAACACATGGAACATAACATAGGCCTAGATAGAGTTACATACAATGTAAAGAAATTTACATATCATAAACAAAAGTAATAGTAACACATACAAATAAATAAAAAATGTGCAACAAATACACAAAACAACCATTTCAACCCCAGCCTGGGAAGGACCCCTAACTGAGATATGATAAGGAAACTTCTGCTGTGTATTTTGTTCTCCTTGGAGCGTCACTGTGAAAGAGCATCTTTGTGCAAGAAATATTTTATTTATGATAATTCTTTACACTCGGACACGAGAGGGCAGCCCCCTTGTTTTGCATCAGGGCCACGGGACTGGAGCTTGGAAGCTCAACCCTGTTGGGGACCATGACCACCACCTGGGGGTGCCTGGACAATCCTGGAGCACGTCCCCTACACCAGGAAGTGCTGTTGGAAGAAAATCCGGGTGCACCTGGAGTACTTCCAGGTGCCCATGCAGCACTTCCACCACACCAAGAAGTGCTACAGGAAGATCGTCAGGAAGCACCTGGAGCAATATCTGGGTGAACTATAAAAGGGGCCGCCTCACTCCATTCTGGGAGCCGGAGTCGGGAGGTGGAGAACAGAGCTTGTGAAGGGAGGAGTAGAGACAGCAGAAGAGAGAAGCAATAAAGAAAGGAAAAGGACTGAGCCTATATTGCTGATTGGTGCACTGTGTGCTGTGCAAGGGAAAGGCAAAATAAATAGTGTGAATTTTTCCAAGTGTATCTCTTGTGTTTGGTTGGGCGGCTGGCACACCCTCTAGTGGTGTCACAATATATATAGCACTTTTCTCACTACTCAAAGCATTCTCCACACAGGGAGGACCCAGGAACCAAACTCACAATCTCCTGACTGCAAAGCAGCAGCGCTACCTCTGCCTCATCTGCATACAGAGTCTTCATCTCCGTTCTTCAGTCCATCTACTTCCCTGTCCTCAGGTATTGTTATAAGTTATGGGTAATGACTGATGGAATTAGCTTTCTTCACAGGGTGGCTGGGTTGACACTCTGTAATAGGATGAGAAGCTCAGTGATTCGGGAGAGCCGCACAGTAAAGTTGCTGTTCCTCTGTATCAAGAAGAACCAGTTGAGGTGCTTTAGGTATGTCATAAGAATGCTATCAAGAGGGCTCACCGTAGAGCTTTTTCCAGGCACATGTCACTTGGCAGAGACCCTGCCGCAGACACAGGACACATTCGAGTGTTTATAGCTCTTGGCTAGTTTGGGAAAACCTGTGAATTCCCCAGACTGTAGCTGGAGTGTCTGGACTGACCTGATTGTTCCTTCTACGATCGCAGCCATCACCAGGAGAAGCAGAAGGGAACCTGAGATGAGATGTGATGTGCTGAGAAGAGATGTGATGTGATGTGATGAGATGAAAAGAATCTTCATTACGTTCACAAGCCGAAGGTTGACGGAGTCTTCCACTTGTTGGGACTTTTTAGCGAGTTTATGTGAAGGTTCTCCCAAGTTCATGATACTGCATTCCACTGGGTAAGTTTGCAGATGTGATGTAATGGGATGGGATGGGATCAGATGGGATTGGATGGGATGAGATGAGATGTGAGGTGATGAGATGAGATGAGATGAGATGTGAGGTGATGAGATGAGATGAGATGAGATGAGATGAGATGAGATGAGATGAGATGAGATGAGATGAGATGAGATGAGATGAGATGAGATGAGATGAGATGAGATGAGATGAGATGAGATGAGATGAGATGAGATGTGAGGTGATGTGATGTGAGGTGAAGAGATGTGATGTGATGTGATGTGATGTGATGTGATGTGATGTGATGTGATGTGATGTGATGTGATGTGATGAGATGTGATGACATGAGATGAAATGAAATGAAATGAAAAGAATCTTCATTATGTTCACAAGCCGAAGGTTGACGGAGTCTTCCACTTGTTGGGACTTTTTAGCGAGTTTATGTTAAGGTTCTCCCAAGTTCATGACGTTGCATTCCACTGGGTAAGTTTGCAGATGTGATGTATAGGGATGGAATGGGATGGGATGGGGATGAGGTGTGATGTGATGTGATGTGATGTGATGAGTTGAAATTAAATGAAATGTGATGGGATGTGATGGGATGTGTCACAAGCCAAAGGTTGACGGAGTCTTCCACTTGTTCGGGCTTTTTAGCGAGTTTATGCTAAGGTTTTCCCAAATTCATGACATTGCATTCCACTCGGTAAGTTTGCAGATTATCCCAACTGGGGACATTGGCAGGTTGATTGACTTGCTCAGGTGCACAGGTGAGGCTCGAAGCAGCAGTCTTGTGTCTTAAAGTCCAACGCCTTTACCAATAGCCAAGCACCACTTGTGAGAAATGCTTTTATTGCAGACTCTCTTCATCAGACACTCCCTTTTTCCCTTCCTAAACAATGCTTGGGCTCTCATTTTTGTGAACAGACATGTGTCGGTCCAAATGCCCAGTCTTGTCTTCAAAGCTGAGCCAGAAAAATCACATCTGCATCCCAGGTGGAGCTCGTCTGTCCTTCTCGTTAGCTTGGCTGCTGGCCTGTCAGGAGGGCAATGTTGCAGATCCTCCGTCACTTTGCTCTTGACAACATCATTAGCTGCACAAGCTGCTCCTTGTCATCTTCCTTAGAAGGAACAAATCGCCGCCTGCTGGGATGTGAAATACAAATGGAGTTGTATTATCCTGCTAACGCTTTAACACTCAACTAGCCGAGCCTCCCAGCAGTGTAATTACAGCACCGAAGGAACACGGCAGCCCTCCAGCTGAATGGCATAAAATGTTTGGATGCCATTTCTGTTGCTTTCCTGTGATCCGTGCTAACCCAGTCATGCTTTACAGCATTAAAGAGCAGGCAGACCTCTCCTTTTGAAAATGGCTTAAGGGATTTGCGAAAAGTGGAATCACATTGTGTAGCACAAAAAAGGGCCGTCAAAATTACCTCATCAAAAACTGAGGCTTGAAAGAGCTCAAGTGAATCTGTTATGGTACAGCAGTTTACTAATAACACAGAGAATAGATGTAATTCATATATTTATAAAATAGAAAGTCTGTCTGTCTGTCTGTCCCATACACAATCCTATACTCTTTGACCGATTTGCATAGTTACTATCTAGGACTGATTGGACAAGATAAGCCAACATAAATCCTGAATTCTCCACAAATTCCTCCTGATTTCATCCCCATGACACATGAAAAATGGACATACTGTTCCTTCACTAACCAATTACGAGGCTCTATTCACACTCTCTTCCAGATTCCGCATCAACCAGCTGGTACACTTCCGGCGCTGATATTAAAACGGACTAGCTATGGTGTTTTTTCACCTGAGTGCTTCAAGACGTGCCCAGACTTAAGGTGTTGTGGAGAAATCTTCAGAAAAAATGAGCAGGGTCTTCAGAAAGGCAGTCAGAATCGAGACTTTATTACACAGCATAGGGAACAATTGCAGAACACATAAAACCTGTCTCAGTTCGTGAAGTGAGCCCTGAGCGTTCGGTGAGTCCCCAAATTTATAACAATTCTTATCACAAAATGTCCCCCCTTCACACTAGTTTCCCAACATCTACTGTATAGTTTCTCACGATGATGACCTCCAGTCACCTGGTGTTGCAGACCTTTTCATAACATTACCCTTCACCCCCGTAAACATCCCCATAATAATCTTCATCCCAGTAGACCTTCTCAGAACAAATTTCTATCTTCCCAGGCCATCTCCTCATAACAACCACTTTGGTTCAAAGGACAACCTGTAGGTGAGCATCACCTGATTACCCCAACCTTCGTTCTCACGTCCTACTCCTGAACTGTTAAAGATCGATGGCCTTTTGGTTAATCAGTTCTTACAATTAAGTTGGGATCGGGAGGACATGTGAAAATTGGATTGCCTAATTAATAATTAAATTAATGGTTACTTTCTGCATTAGCATCCCTGTAAGGCTAAAATAATAGGCGACTGTACCAGTAAGCAGCAGCGAGCAGCTTCACTGATAAGTGCCAAGCTGCGGACAACCTTGACACGGTACTTCATGGCTGCTTGAAAGACAAGCTTTTAACAATTAATGCTTTTCGCTAACTAATGTGTTCTGCTGTAACTTTATTTATTATCATCTCTCTATATATAAAATCCAACGTCTGCATGTCTGTCCACTTTTCACAAGAGAACTACTAAATGGATTTAGATTGGGATTTTTTCTTGAACATTCCAATTGCTTTTGCAACTTCTCTCATCCCGCTATGAATCATAGTTTGCTTGCTGTACCGATTTATTTGTGCCACTCTGAGACAGAGGTGGCGGGGCCTTCCTCACTCACACACCAGCCTTGGGGCGTACCTTACCTCCGCTTAGCTAGTGAATGAGAGAACTATTTAACGGATTTAAATTGGGTTTTTTTCTATAATTTGCTTGAACATTCCGGATGATTTTGTGATTTCTCTCTCCACGCTACAAATCATAGTACTGATTTATTTGCGCCAATCCGAGACAGTGGCTGCAGGCCAAGGATAGGGGGACGCTTGACGTCAGGAGTGGGGAGACAGTCTACCTTTGTGTTTAGGAGCATAACTTACCTCTGCTTAGCTACCCATACCCTTTTTTTATTGATTTTTAAAGTTTGTCCTGTTTCAGCACTACATGGGTGGAGCCACGGGGAACGGCTAGTCTTATATATTGTTGAGCAATATTTTAAAAATAATGAAGGTTTAGCAGCTACAGTTCGCAATTTTTGTACAAAATATGGTTGGAATAGTGATTTAACTTCATCAACTGTGAAGAGATTAATTAAAAAATTCAGGGAGACTGGATCAATTAGTGATCTTAGACACTCTGGCCGTCCTTCAACAAGTCGTTCAACACAAAACATTGAAGCAGTTCGTGAGAGTGTTGCTGAGAGTCCAGGAACATCAATTCGGCAACGTGGTCAAGAATTGAACATTTTCAGAAGCTCTCTACAGCGTATTCTCACAAAAGATTTGCATCTTCATGCTTACAAAGTTCAATTGAGTCAAGAACTGAAGCCTACTGACCACGCACAATGAAGAGAGTTCGTTGAATGAATTTTGAAACAACAACAAGTGAAGGCCGATTTTTCAAACAAAATCATCTTCAGCGATGAGGCTCATTTTCATCTTGATGGCTTCGTTAATCGTAAAAATTGTTGCATTTGGGTTTCAGAAAATCCAGGAATGTCACTGTTTGGTGTGGATTCTGGGCTGGAGGCATCATAGGACCATTCTTCATCAAAAATGCGGCTGGTCAGGCAATAACAGTTAATGGTGCTCGCTATTGCGACATGATAATCCAGCTTTTTGTGCCTAAATTGCAAGATATGGATGTGGACGAAATGTGGTTTCAACAAGACGGTGCCACATGCCATACAGCCAGAGAAACAATTCAACAAGTCATTTCCTGGTCATGTAATTTCCCGTTTTGGTGATCAGAATTGGCCGCCCAGATCATGCGATTTAATGCAGTTGGACTTTTTTCTTTGGGGTATTTTGAAGTCTAAGGTTTATGCCATCAAGCCCACGACCACCCACGCCTTGAAGGAGGAAATTGAGAGCTGTATCAACGAAATTCAGCCACATATATGCAAAACGGTCATGGAAAATTTTGACAAAAGATTGAGTATGTGCTAGCAAAGCCGTGGAGGCCATTTACCCAATATGCTATTCCATACATAACCCTATACTGTATTTTTTATGAATCAATTAAAAATTTACAATTTTTAATTAAAAACCTGTGTTCTGTATCAAAATTACTTCTTGCGTGAATTTTGGGACACCCTATATATAAATGTCTACGTGTGGAAGTGTGTGTGTTTGTCTGTCCGGCCCAGAAGTGAGAGGTGGAGTCGAGGTAAGGGCTCCACCTCCGAGGAAACATAAACTCGCTTAGCTGCTAATAACACAAGCGAGGTGAGCACATCGTCAAAACGAAACCTCCGAAGAAAGACAAAGTCGCTTAGCTGCTAATGCACAAGCGATGTGAGCATGTCTGCAAAACGAAACCTCCTAGGAGAGAGATGCCCAGAAGGGTTCCTTTCAATTACCATATATACTCACGTATAAGTTGGGTCTTGATACCCGAAAAATCGATCATAAAATCAGACCCCAACTTATACACCCGTTCAAAAATGCGACACTTATTTTTTTTTTTTTTACATCTTCTTGCCTCCTCAAATCTCGCATCAGTTTCTCAGGCACATCAAATTTTGTTGCAGCAGTGCAGTTACCAATTTCTTTCACTACTTCGACGACGTTTAATTTAAAACCAGCCTCATATTTTCTTCTGATCGAACGCTCCATTGTAGATAAGGATTGCTCTTACGATAAAGGGGTATGAGGGTTTGAGATACAAAAAACACAAAACAGTGCAAACATCGCTTTGGAATAGTTTGGGTATTACCATCTGGTCACGTAGGCACAATACAGGGAAATAGAGAGAAGTTAGGAGCACACGCTGATACAGAGCATTGCCGTACCCACATAGAAAAAAAAGGCCATGTGCTCCGTGGTTCCACTCCCAGGTGGGCGTTGGCATATCATAATCCCTAGACCAACAGCGTGAGTTTTCTGCATTTGACTTATACGACCAACATTATAAAATACCAGAAATTATACGGTAAAAACAAGTCCTGACTTATCCGTGGGAGAACTTATCCGCGAGTATATACGGTACCTGACATCTCTGCATTTCAATTTTTTTCTGACGATTTCAATAGTTTCTAGGACCCCGGGCTTTTTACAGCACAGGCTTGCACAGCTAGTATATACATTAAATCCAACATCTGTCTGTCTGCATGTCTGTCCACTTTAACGGATTTAGATCAGGGTTTTTTTTTCTATAATTTGCTTGAACATTCCTGTTGCTTTTGTGACTTCACTCATTATTGAGTTCGCTTGTGGTACCGATTTATTCATGCTAATTCTGAGACAGAGAGGGTGGGTCCTTCCTCACTCACGTACCAGACTTGGGGTGTACCTTACCTCTGCTTAGCTAGAGAACGAGAGAGCTACTTAACAGATTTAAATCAGGTTTTGCTCTATAATTTGCTTGAATATTTTGGTTGATTTCATGTTATGAATTACAGTTCTTTTGCCGGAGCGAAATATTCACGCTATTCCAAGAGAGAGGCTGTGGGACGAGGGGAGGGGGAAGCGTAACGTTAGGAGTGGCGAGCCAGGCAGGGCCCTCCTCACTCACGTGCCAGCTTCTGCTCGAATTGGTCTACCTTTGGCCATGTTTTGGAGCCACCACTTAGCTAGCATTACCTGTTTGTTTATTGATTTTTAAAGTTTGTCTTGTTTCACTACTATGCGGGTGGAGCCGCGGGGGACAGCTAGTTAGGATATATAAAGAAGAATTGGTATATGAACATATATGTTTATCTAAAATACATATACAGTACTGTGCAAAAGCTTTAGGCAGGTGTGAAAAAATGCTGTAAACAAAGAATGCTTTCAGAAATATAAATAATGATTGTTTATTGTTATCAATTTACAAAATGCAAAGTGAGCGAACAAAAGAAAAATCTAAATCAAATCAATATTTGGTGTTTGTACCTTTTGCCTTCAAACCAGCATCAATTCTTATAGGTCCACTTGCACAAAGTCAGGGATTTTGTAGGATTCTAGTCAGGTGTCTGATCAACCAATTCTACCAAACAGGTGCTAATGATCATCAATGTCACACGTAGGTTGAAACACAGTCATTAACTGAAACAGAAACAGCTTAAAACTGGGTGAGGAACAGCCAAACTCTGCTACCAAGGTGAGGTTGTGGAAGACAGTTTCATGTCATGGTGAGATTGAGCACAGCAACAAGACACAAGGTAGTTCTACTGCATCAGCAAGGTCTATCCCAGACAAAGATTTCAAAGCAGACTGGAGTTTCAAGATGTGCTGTTCAAGCTCTTTTGAAGAAGCACAAAGAAACGGGCAACGTTGAGGATCATAGAGCAGTGGTCGGCCAAGGAAACTTAGTGCAGCAGATGAAAGACACATCAAGCTTATTACCCTTCGAAACTGGAAGATGTCCAGCAGTGCCATCAGCTTAGACCTGGCAGAAACCAGTGGAACCCAGGTACACCCATCTACTGTCTGGAGAAGTCTGGCCAGAAGTGGTCTTCATGGAAGAGTTGCAGCCAAAAAGCCATACCTCCGACGTGGAAACAAGGCCATGTGACTCAAGTATGCATGAAAACATAGGAACTGGGGTGCAGAAAAATGGCAGCAGGTGCTCTGGACTGATGAGTCAAAATTTGAAATATTTGGCTGTAGCAGAAGGCAGTTTGTTCATCAAGGGCTGGAGAGCGGTACAATAATGAGTGTCTGCAGGCAACAGTGAAACATGGTGGAAGTTCCTTGAACGTTTGGGGCTGCATTTCTGCAAATGGATTTGGAGATTTGGTCAGGATTAATGGTGTTCTCAATGCTGAGAAATACAGGCAGATACTTATCCATCATGCAATACCATCAGGGAGGCGTATGATTGGCCCCAAATTTATTCTGCAGCAGGACAACGACCCCAAACATACAGCCAAAATCATTAAGAACTATCTTCAGCGTAAAGAAGAACAAGAAGTCCTGGTATGAAGTGATGGTATGGTCCCCACAGAGCCCCGATCTCAACATCATCGAGTGTGTCTGGGATTACATGAAGAGACAGAAGGATGTGAGGAAGCCGACATCCACAGAAGATCTGGGGTTAGTTCTCCAAGATGTTTGGAACAACCTACCAGCCAAGTTCCTTCAAAAACTGTGTGCAAGTGCACCTAGAAGAATTGATGCTGTTTTGAAGGCAAAGGGTGGTCACACCAAATATTGATTTGATTTAGATTTCTCTTTTGTTCATTCACTGCATTTTGTTGATTGATGAAAATAAATGAGTAACACTTCCATTTCTGAAAGCATTCTTTGTTTACAGCATTTTTTCACACCTGCCTAAAACTTTTGCACAGTACTGTATATGTGCGTGCTCATGTATAAGCCTGCAAACACAGACAACCAGCGGCATTAAGCCGTGGCTCACGGCTGTTCACTTGTCTCACTTGCCGGCACGGAGGCCAAGCTGTTGCTCACTTCACAGTCTTCTATGTGCAGGGAAAAGTCCCTAACCTCCAATAATGAACTCTTAAGCCCCAATGTAGCTCAGACTAACTAGGTGTCATAATGCCTAATAGATCTAAGGGCCATTTAAGTGCTTGTATGTTTATGCGCTAGCTTGAGAGCTTGCCTAGTCCTCACACAGGCTAAGGCCCTGCATGCAGTTTGTTTCGTCTTCTGTCAGTGAGAGGCACAGCACCTGTGGACCCAAAACAAAATCTGCCTTCTTCCTTCTTCAGAGAACGTAACATCCTTGATTCACCCGAGTGAAAAGGCAGGCAGGCTAGGGCCCTTCTGCTAAAATAAATGGTGTCCTCTTAAAGCTGCTTTAGGCCGAGACTTTTCATGGCTAATTGCTTCAAAACTAATAATGAAACATATCGATCCTTAATTGAAATTCTCAACAACAGTAAACGATGCAAGTCCATCCATCCATCCATTTTCCAACCCGCTGAATCTGAACACAGGGTCACGGGGGTCTGCTGGAGCCAATCCCAGCCAACACAGGGCACAAGGCAGGAACCAATCCCGGGCAGGGCGCCAACCCACCACAGACGATGCAAGTCACATTATTCAAAGATTGTGCCAAACATGAGGGTTTCAAACTGTATGTTTCCAGCTGCATTCACAATTGCGAAGGTAAGATCCGGATGTATTAAAGACTTGTGTCTACTGTAGATGCCACAGGGGCTGGATGGGGATCCTGGCCAAGAAGAGGGGATGGTTCCTTACCAGGATGGGAGACTCCTAACAGGCAGATGGGCATCCTGGCCAGGGAGGAGAAAGGGATCAGATACAACAACAACAACATCATTTATTTCTATAGCACATTTTCATACAAATAATGTAGCTCGAAGTGCTTTAAATCCAGAAGGAAGGACCGGAAGAGATGGACGGACAGTCCACTGAAAAGGAAAGATGTTGCTGGGGGGCTTTATTCTCCCCAGCACTCTAGATGGCAGCAGCCTCAAATATTCATGCCCAGTGGGATTCCAGCAGGACATGCCAGGAAATGTAATCTGGCAGGGCAGCCCTGCTGGGGTCACTGGGTGCTGCGAGAGGGACAAGCTCCCTGTTATAATGGACTTCCATGTGACCCAGAAGTGCTTCCATTGGGCAATCACCCTGGCACCGGAAGTACTCCCGGGTCTGTAATAACAAATCCAAATCGTATTATGTGATATCATCTACTGTTGAATTCTGCTCTGTACTTTTAATATTTCTATTGCACTATTGTATTGTATTGAGGATTGCTTGTGTTCTGTTCTGTGTATTGTGTTGTATTGACACCCTTTTTTTGACACCCACTGCACGCCCAACCTACCTGGAAAAGGGTTCTCTCTTTGAGCTGCCGTTCCCGAGGTTTCTTCTATTTTTTTTCCTTACAAGGGTTTTGTTATTTTCTTGTCTTCTTAGAGAGTCAAAGCTGAGGGGCTGTCAAAAGGCAGGGCCTGTTAAAGCCCATTGCGGCACTTCTTGTGTGATTTTGGGCTATACAAAAATAAATTGCATTGTATTTTATTGTATTGTAATTAAAGGGACCATACTGTCTCATCCAGGTGAGTCAGAGCTGGGAGGTAGGGAGGCAACACTTGACTGGAGGAGGGCAGTGCGGTGGTGAGAGAAATTGTACTGAGGAGAGAAAACTTGTGTTTTTGTGCTTTTGTAACTTGTAAAGGAGTGTGGTGTAATAAACATACCTGTATGTGCACCCGGGACTCTGTGTGTGTTCATGTTCGGCGGTTTGGGGCTTGCTAACACCACTGGTTCTATCACACTACTATGAACGTACGTGGGACAAATATGTGATTACATTAGGCTTCTTTAGAAAAAACAGAACTTCAGTAATTAGTCATTAAACTTTATTCAGGGACAGGTGAACATGTATGTAAACTTTATGCTGCAACAGTGCTGGACAAGTTACAGTATATCAGCCAGGGATGAGTCACCAAAAAAATTAGCTGTGTGACAGAACCACTAGGGGGCATGCCAGCCACCCAACCCAAATTAACCCAACACATCACCTTCAAGAACTGACTGTTCACCCTTGACAAGTACCATTGTAACCAGAATATCAATTTCATTCACTTCACCTGTCGGTGGATTTAATGTTGTGGCTGATTGGTAGCGCGTGGTGTGTGGTGAATGTATTTATTTATGGATTGGCACCTAATCTTGGGTAGGTTGCCACCTTGTGGTTAACACTATGTTTTAATTGAAGGTGCAGGTTTTAAAATTAGATAATAAAAAAAAAACAATGAATAGTTGCTTCTCTGGTCCTCCCCCGGCCGCACACTACAATGATTTACTTTGAATTCCCCTCCCAGATATCACCCATGTGGAGGAAAAAATGTGGCTAAAGCAAAGAGAAAGAACCGGGACACAAATAACAGAGTGTGGTTGAAATTAGAGAATCCATTCCCGGATAGGTTTATCCATTCCCGGGAATTCGGGAATCCCGATTTCATTCCCGGGAATCCCGGGCGCCCGGGATGACACAGTGCACGGGCATCTCACATGTGAACGGTTTAAGAACGACCGACACTTATTTTTAATAAAACTACTGCTATATGTTGACACAAATAAAAGACTAACCCTATCTACAAGCAGTTCATGCTGTCATAGAAGTACATGTATCTTTAGTTGTGGTAATAAGAGCACAAAAAACACGACGTCCTCACAGGTGGCACAGTGGTAGTGCTGCTGCTTTGCATTAAGGAGACTGTGGAAGATTGTGGGTTCATTTCCAGGTTCCTCCCTGTGTGGATAGCGCTTTGAGTACTGAGAAATGCGCTATATAAATGTAATGAATCATTATTATTTTTATTATTAACGTGTCCAGCGTGTGGTCGTCCATGCTAGAGCACACCTTCGTGCAGAAGTACGCCAGCCACTGAGAAGCACACTCTGCCTCCACTGAAGTAGGCGGCACAGTCATCAGATACTGATAGACTTGTTCTAAACAACGCCCCCGCGCTTACCGTTGCTCTGAAACACCGCCATTTCAGCTTTTACTCATGCATCCAGTTTCTTGTCATCATTCTGTGATGGCAAGTTTCTTAGCACAGATAAAGTGGATGCAACAGACTGACGCATTGCAATTTCAAGTTGCTGTTCAAAGCTGTTGTCTGATGAAGTGTAAGCTGCAGCAATGGCACCACCTTAATTATTTTCAACTATAACTCTGTTATTTCTTGATCGATTTTTACACTTTTACACGTTATACAGTAATCCCTCGCTATATCGCGCTTCGCCCTTCGCGGCTTCACTCCATCGCGGATTTTATATGTAAGCATATTTAAATATATATCGCGGATTTTTCGCTGCTTCGCGGGTTTTTGAGGACAATGGGTCTTTTAATTTCTGGTACATGCTTCCTCAGTTGGTTTGCCCAGTTGATTTCATACAAGGGACGCTATTGGCAGATGGCTGAGAAGCTACCCAACTTACTTTTCTTTCTCTGTCTCTTGCGCTGACTATCTGTGATCCTGACGTAGGGGGTGTGAGCAGGGGGGCTGTTCGCACACCTAGACGATACGGACGCTCATCTAAAAATGCTGAAAGATTATCTTCACTTTGCTACCTTCTGTGTGCAGCTTTTAAGTATGCTGCACGGTGCTTCGCATACTTAAAAGCTCAAAGGGCACGTATTGATTTTTTTATCTGTCTCCTCTCTCTCTGTCTCTTCCTGCTCCTGACGGAGGGGGTGTGAGCTGCCGCCTTCAACAGCTTTGTGCCGTGGTGCTTCGCATACTTAAAAGCAAACAGCACTATTGATTTATTTGCTCCTTTGAAGAGGAAGATATGTTTGCATTCTTTTAATTGTGAGACTGACTGAATCTCTGTCTTGTCATGGAGCACAGTTTAAACTTTTGAAAAAGAGACCAATGTTTGTTTGCAATGTTTGAATAACGTTCCTGTCTCTCTACAACCTCCTGTGTTTCTGCGCAAATCTGTGTCCCAAGCATGACAATATAAAAATAACCATATAAACATATGATTTCTACTTCGCGGATTTTCTTATTTCGCGGGTGGCTCTGGAACGCAACCCCCGCGATGGAGGAGGGATTACTGTATATGCGAGCTTGGCCGTTCCCATTTTCCCGGGAATTACAGCAGTTTCATTCCCGGGAATGCGGAAATAACAAATGTCCGGGAATCCCGGGCTCCTAGTTGAAATAAGGCACTGCAGGTCCCACAGGAAGCATTGGGGCACCAACCCGGTCATCCCCATTTAATATAATTCAACAAATGAAACAAAAAGGAGCAGCTATCCAAACAAATATTCCTAATCTTATCCAATCAGCTGGACTGTACCGGGGTTATTGTCTGAGTGGGGTGCGCCTGTATCTTCTTCTTCTTTCAGCTCCTCCCATTAGGTGTGGCCACAGTGGATCATCTTCTTCTATATCTTTCTGTCCTCGTCATCTTGTTCTGTTACACCCATCACCTACATGTCCTCTCTCACCAC
The DNA here is from genome assembly GCF_900747795.2 of Erpetoichthys calabaricus. NCBI lineage: Eukaryota > Metazoa > Chordata > Cladistia > Polypteriformes > Polypteridae > Erpetoichthys > Erpetoichthys calabaricus. The sequence continues at coordinate 9,180,936 of NC_041394.2, forward strand.
ATCCATAAACTTTCTCTTAGGCCTTCCTCTTCTCCTCTTCCCTGGCAGGTCTATCCTTAGCACCCTTCTCCCAGTATACCCAGCATCCCTCCTCTGCACATGTCCAAATCAATGCAATCTCGCCTCTCGGACTTTCTTACCAAACCGTGCCCAACCTGAGCTGATCCTCTAATGTCCTCATTTCTAATCCTGTCCATCCTCGTCACACCCAATGCAAATCTTTAACTCTGCCACTTCCAGTTCTGTCTCTTCTTTTTTTTCCCCTTCAGATTCTCAGGTTTCATTAAATTGTCATGTTTCTCACTCTCTTATCATCAGTCTACCTCAGTATAATTTCTCTGTGAAGCACTGAGGGACTCACAAGGTTCACGCCATAATCAAGTGCATCTTTTTTTCCAGTTGTAGTATCATTTAGGATTTTCCAGTGTTCTCATTTTCCTTTTTTCACTTTTCTTTAGAAAGTCACACAATCAATTCATTCTTTCATTCACAGAGATTATCCCAGGAATTAGCCAGTTATTTTTTTGGGGGGTGGAGGTCATATGTGAATTAAATTCAGAGTGAGTATCGCTGGAAAATCGACTTGACAGTTGCCTTGGAGATGACCTAATATAACACTCTCCCTAAAATTGGATTATGCAGGTCTGAGAAGTGGATGGTTAGATGTGCACAATTCTCAGGGGTCTACTGCCTCAGTTTAAACAGCACATAGACAAAGAAGTAAAACTGCTGAGCCAAGCATTTAAAATATCACTGCAGTCTGTCCTACATAAAGCTCACTGATATTAAGGCATGTGATGATGTACCTTATGATAAACAACTGTTCATTTTATCTTGGATGGCATGGTGGCAAAGTAACTAGTGCTGCAGCTTACCTGATCTAGCATTGTGAGTTTTGATTCAATTCAATTCACTATAATTTTCTCTGTGAGAAGCTGTCAGATAAAACGCAAGTTGTCACACACATGCATGTAGGAGTCAGCCAAAGGGACCAAAAGACGATAATTCCATGCCAGACCAGGGGGCAGCAGAATGCACGAAACCTCCCTCTTTTCTCTCTACAGACCAGACACGGGAAATTCCACCTGAATTCATGGACAGCACTTCCAGTTTTGGTCCGACGACATCAGTTCCGGTCCCGGGCCCCGAGGATGTCACTTCCGGTTCTGGTCCGGCGACATCACTTACAGTTTTTTCTCTGACAACATCACTCCTGGTCCCAGGCCTCCGAGGACATCACTTCTGGTCCAGGCCTCTGAGGACGTCACTCCTGGTCCCAGGCCTCCGAAGACGTCACTTCTGGTCCCGGCCTCCGAAAACGTCACTTTTGGTACTGGTCCCGATGATATCACTTTCCCTGACCGGTCATAAAAAACCCACTATCTTCCCTACATTGTTCAGTTCTGTTTTGGACTCGAACCTGTACACATTTGTACTAAAAAATGTAACTTTTTGCAGCCAAGGAAAGTACACGGGTGGCTGCCCCAAACCTTCTGGTTATTTCACAAAGTATACATTTTACACATTATTACATACAGAATTAGTACACATAAAGAGACACGCAGGAAAAAAAAATCATTTGTAACTGATTGATATGCAAAGCCCTCCATAAACTGTGGTTCAAAGACACATTTGTTTTCCTTGATTTCCCCCTCAGCTCCATAGTTTAAAATTACAAATCAAACAGTTCAGACATTGTGATTGAAGGGCACATTGCAGACTTTTATTTTAAGGGGATTTGCACACATTTTGGTCACTCAACGCTCTTCAGGGCACCGTAATGTTGGGGACACAGAAATAGCAGGTCTGTTAATATTTAGGACTTTGTCACTTATCCCTCACATGTAATGACTGCTTGAAGTCTGAGATTCATAGACATCAGCAAGTGTAATAAAATAGAATTGTCAGTGGTGTCTAATGCTGCGCTTAAATCTAACAACATAATTGCTGTGGATTTTCCTTCAAAAGACAATATCAGAATGAATGATGTGGCCCACCAGGCTGGCACCGCCAGCTGAACCCGACACAGACACGCATGGGACACAAGTTCAATGTGCACTCTGATTTTATTTTCTTTTTCCCTTGTGGGAAATGTCTTCCCCGTTCCCCACAAGTATAATACAGTCCCAGCTCAAGCACAGCACAAACAATTAATCCCTTCCTTTACTCTTTTCCTTCTCCTCCTTCACTCCTCAGGTCAAGCTTCATTGCTTCTCCTCCCAACTCTGGCTCCCCGAGTAGTGGCTGCTGGCTCCTTTTATAACGCACCCAGAAGTGCTCCAGGTACTTGATGACTCACTTCCGGGTGTGGTGGAAGAACTGCCCAAAAGGGCTCAGCAGCTCCTGCTGCAGCACCCCCTGCAGATCCCAACAGGGCTGCACCACACTCCAACTCCCACGAAGCCCTGCGGGAGTCTGAGGCAATGCTGCAACCCAGAGGGGTTGCCATCTAGCGTCCCGGGGGAGGTAACGCACCAGCCATGCTTGCTTCTCTGGTCCTCCCCTGGCCACACGCTACAATGATTTACTTTGAATTCCCCACCCAGATATCACCCATGTGGAGGAAAAAATGTAGCTAAAGCAAAGAGAAAGAACCGGGACACAAATAACAGAGTGTGGTTGAAATAAGGCACTGCAGGTCCCACAGGAAGTATTGGGGCACCAACCCGGTCATCCACATTTAATATAATCCAACAAATGAAACAAAAAGGAGCAGCTACGCGTGCCTCTGCAACTAATAATTATCCAAACAAATATTCTTTAGAGTTTTTCGGACCCCCATCCTTTGGCTCAGTCGAGTCAGAACTGACCACCTCTATCCAGCAGCCGTGAGCTTTAAAGGCAGAAGACCGGAAACGGCAGAGTCAACTGCCCTTAATGGCCGTTTTCTTGCCACTGCAAAGGGAAAAGAGGAGGAGAAGGTTAGTGCGAACACTCACATTGAGCTCTATACATATATGATAAATAATGGACTGAATGAACAGAAATGTATTAGGAAACAAGTTTTATTATCAACAGATTGTCAAAATGTTAAGAAATTGTTAATGCAGGCTTGGAATCCATAAATACTGTATAATACATTTCTTTGTGCTGTCCACACTTGTCGCACATGACACATTTTGTCGTGGGCGACTGTTTATGCTCAGTGTGTGGCAGAATGTCCATGTAGTGCTGTCCTGACACAAGTTGTGATGAAGAAACACCTTTGGGGAAGCTACCAGAGCCTACAGGCTACACATCATCTAATTGATTGTCACAATCTCGATCTCTGTCATTATCATCAAAATATTCATCTTGCAGTTGTTTCAAAACATCAGCTGCTTTCCACCTTTTTGGCAATAGACTGTCTGTTTATAACACAATTTTCCACAAACTGTTTCCACCAAAAGAAAAAAAAAATTCTATGGCTATCCAATAGAGGGCAGCACTGTAGTAGGTAACTGACACGTGGCAGCAGAAACTGCAAGCATGCTGGTTATGTCTTTAGAAGCTGAAAATTGAGGTATGAGTTTTCTCGTACACCGTGACTCAACATACTCAATGAGATACGAGTTAACTTGGACCTCACGCTCAAAGTGTTAAGAGACAGAAATCTATATGTTCACCCATCATTGTTCAGCATGATGAGGTATAAATAGTGACTGAATATATATACTTAGGAGCTCACCTAGATAATATTCTTAATTGGAGCATAAAAGCACAAAACATAAAATCTAAATGCAATTAGTACAGGTCTCCTCCATGATCTCAGTCTAAGATTTTTACACCCTTTGACTGATCTGGACCAAATTTTGCATGATTGCTCTCTTGGACCATACAGAGAAGACAGACTACTTTGGACCCCAAACTTTTGACTCTGGGGGTCCCAGTGTGTTTTTCTCTTTTTATTTTCCTTTTGTGCTACAGTTTGCACACCGGTGCCCCCTGCTGTCTCAGAGCAAGAGAAACATCAGAACACGCTAGCAGACAAAATGACAAAGAGACTCATGTATAAATGGTGGGTACACACAAAAATGTTGCATACGTCCATTTCCACGCTCACATCATGATGTATAAAAGCTAAACTTGATGGAAAGCCACGCACATTTTTACGCCAGGTCAATCCCTTGTGTACACAAGTTCTCCTCCCTGTTTTGCAAACTGGCGGCACCCGCCATCAAAACAGTGCTACTGTTCCTGTGTGGTCTCTCTTTCATTTTTAGATTCACATCCATGACACGAGCTTTATCAAATACACTGACATTGACCGCATAGTGTTTATAAATTTAAGGCACCTGATTTTAATCAACCTGTAACAATATAATGGTGCACAGAATGGCCAAACTATTCCAAATACCATAGCTGCTTTAGCATTGTTACTATCAGTGCACCACCCAGAGTATTTTAACCCACTGTATCTGAGTGTGGAATCACAGTGCTACAGCAGCTATCAGAAAGCTCTACCGCAGATTGTGTCAAGAGTGCAGAAGATTATCAAGATAAAGCATCCAGACCTGGAGAATATTTATAGCACACACTGCCTCAGGAAAGCCACCAGCATCTGCATGGATTCCAGTAAACCATAAACACAGTCTATTTGAACCTCTCCCATTCGGCAAATGCTTCAGAGCCATTACTGCACAGACCTCAAGGTTCAGAAACAGTTTCATCCCTAGAGCTACAAACAAACTCAATCAGTCCATTAAGTGCTCCCGGTAGAACTGTTTGTGCTTAGAATTACAATTACCTTACTGTAAACTTGTACTACAACTGTAATATTGCAAATCCTGGGCCACTTTATGAACCATAAGCACTATCTGCACTATATTGTACATGTATTTTGTACTTATGCTTTCATCTTATATATAAACATCTACGCATTGAAGTGTGTGTGTCTGTCTGTCTGGCCTGGAAGTGAGAGATGGAGTCAGGGTAAGGGCTCCAACCTCTGAGGATACACAAGTGAGGCCAGCATGTCAGCAAAACAAAACCTCAGAAGAAAGACAAAGTCGCATAGCCGCTAATGCACAAGCAATGTGAGCACGTCGGCAAAATGAATCCTCCTAGGAGAGTAGTTCCTTTCATTTACCTGATATTTCTACATTTCAATTTTGTTTCTGACGATTTCAATAGTTTCTAGAACTTCAGGCTTTTTACAGCACAGGCTTAAACAGGCTTAAAATATTGTATATTTTTCATTGTTTTTTGTGTATTATTATTATTATTGTTATTTTATCGTTTTATAGGAAAATACGTTTATGGAAGATTTGCATATTGAATTTCATCGTACCATACAATAAGAATAAAGGAATTCAATTCAATTCAATAGAAGAGAGCGCATATTTACAGATGATGACGACTGGCTTCTAAGTCGATTTAAAGTCCTAAGAGCTATGCACTTTGAGCTCTGTTAGAATACTAGGATATATACTTGAAATAATTTTTAAGATGAAATGCATTAAGTATGTATATTACATTATACAGATACATTTTTAACTTCATTTAAATAATGTATACTATTAATAATTTAAACATGTGGGGGCACAGTGGCACATTGGTAGCAAACTGGGAATGGTTCTGTCTTGCCACACTGGATGGATAGACGGATGGAATAATTAAACATGTATTATGAAGATTTTGTTCCTTAAACGTTTTGAAGAATCAGTGTTCTAAGCTTACAGCTGGTTTGACATTTATTACAGAGCCTATATTGTGGAGATTGGTTCTGTGGAGAAAGAAAATGGAAGAACAGGAATTGGGCATTGGTACATTTGACAGACACAGTACTGCTGCAATAAATTATTTCATAGAGGTGTATGCACGTCCCAGCAAGCATCTTTCAGGAGGCAGGAACAAGCCCTGGATAGGATGCCAGGTCATTGCTATTGTTGCACCACCGTGCCCCCATGTTTAATACATTATTTAATTCATTTCATCTTGAAAATGATATCAAGTATAGGCTACTATTCTAAAATGTTCAGAGAGCTGTAATATCATGAATGTAATGAATTCTGTGTGGAGATCAGTGCATGTGGGCTCCTGTCTGTGAAAGAGAAAGCCCATTTAAGAAGCGCATAGTGATTCACACACATAGAATACATTTAACATGCTCCTTTAGTTATGATGAGATCTGAGAAATTCTAGTAAATTAAACATTGATTTTAAGATGAAGTTTACGACATTCTACGTTATTGATAAACTAAACTACAAGATTAAAATGGAAATTTTGAGATTAAAGTCGACATTTCGACCTTTTTTCCTTCACTGTGTCCCTATTTTTTTCTTTTCTCTGTACTCTAATAGTCTTTCGTATGACACTCAGACAGTGGGCTACGACTTGCATTTTCACCACGACTTTAAACTCTGACCACCATGCAACTTTCTGAACTTGAAATTTCAAGTACCAACCCATCAAGTTCCTTCTGTTGCCTCTACCACTGTCTGAAAGCCACCAAAAAGTATGTTTTTTCTTGCCTCCACTTCGCATTTGGTGAAATTCTTCTTTTTTATACATACTTTTGCCATTGTCTTTTAACCAAACACTGAATGGAAGGTGATATTTATATTGATTTGCATATTAAATTATGCAAAATTCAGGCAGGAGTTGGGGTGGGGTGGCAGGCATAGGCACGTGTGTTACTTTTCACGCTGACTTGGATTTAAGGAGCTGAAGTGCGTAGAAGTTGGCTTACGCACAGTTTTGTGTATCTGAATATTTTTATGCGTATGCACATTTCCAATTTGTTTTAGTGTAAATTCTATGCATGCCATTATACATGAGGCCCCAGCGCTTAACATTACTTACCCTGGCGACACCACATTTGCTGCTTATGTCTATCTTAATAAAAACAACAGTATTGTGCACTTTTACCAGGTGGGTATTGGGTGAGACCTGATCAAGAGCTGAAGTGCAGCACCACACAAAGGAGAATCAAAAGGTGTTTTTTAACTCCTACTTTGTCGACTTTGCTTCATTATTTAACTATTATGAACAGAACGAGTCAGATAAGACAGCATTCGAACCACAGTTCTAGAATCCACTCAGACCCAAAAAGGACAAATTCTCAACACATGAGATCAGAGACATTGATAGAGAGGCAATGTGGATGATGGATGGAACAGCTAGCCATAACACCTGGGACATCATTTAAAAAAAACATAAATCTTTGCTTTCTTGCCTTAACTCATTCTGCAAATATACCTGGGCAATGCTGGGTGCTCTGTCTAGTACCTTACATTTTGTCTCTCAGCATACAAAGTGATAAATCTTTTGCTTTGTCATATCCACCCATGGCAAGCAGCTTCCAGCAATGACACCTGGTTTTACGGCTGGTGCTCATACTGTACATACTGTACACCCTTCACCTCCATGCTGAAAAAAAAAACCAACTTATTTGACAAAAAAACAAAACTTTTGAGGATTTGAGGAATGGGGAAAATGGTGGCAGGAACTTCATGAGTGACCTTGGATATCCCAGACCACCACAAAATCTGGCAGGTCTACTCTGACCACTCTTTTCTCATTCTCAAGACTAATGACATTAATAAACCATCTAATAATATCACGCCATGTTAGAGCTACACATCAAAGCAAGTAACACAAGGGGCAATGAAGAACAGCTTGGATAGATAGATAGATAGATAGATAGATAGATAGATAGATAGATAGATAGATAGATAGATAGATAGATAGATAGATAGATAGATAGATAGATAGATAGATAGATAGATAGATAGATAGATAGATAGATAGATAGATAGATAGATAGATAGTGTGATGTGTGAGTCACTGTCTTACACCCCAAAAACATGAGGCTAAGTCTCAATCTTCAGAATGATCAGCTTTATTAACAACTTCAAACAGGAACAGCAAGCATATTTAATGAAGCAGGAGCTACCACTATATGACACACAACCACAGCAAGCAAGCAGTGACTTCATTAGTCATTCTGTCTTGGCTCCTTCCTTCTGTCCAGGCACTGATAATACACCTCCTCAGGTTGGTCCCACGGCTGCAGATTGACGATCAGGATCAGATTGTCCTGGAGGAGATGGGACAAACAGAAAGTGGGCCAGGTCCCTGGCTGACGAACGCTTTGTGCAGGAGGCTGTGAGTGAACTCGTTGTCGCAGTGGGGAGTTGTCTGTGCCCTGACGGATGCTCTACTGTGTGACGGGGCTGCGAAGGCGCTGTTGAAGCAGGACATATAGTGCAGCGGGGCTGCGTGCACGTTACAATAGATAGATAGATAGATAGATAGATAGATAGATAGATAGATAGATAGATAGATAGATAGATAGATAGATAGATAGATAGATAGATAGATAGATAGATAGATAGATAGATAGATAGATAGATTAAGAAATTTGATAATATGCGCCTATATAAGTCTCTACGTAGTGGGAATTGGCACAAACTACACTTTGGCCTCTTTCAGTTCATGGACCAATCATATCGATTGTGAGAAGCACAGGCACATATTTATAAAAGAGAAGAAAAACATGTGTTCACAGGTGCAAAAAAACAAAAACAAAAAGGTGAAAAAATGAAATTCCCAAATCAAAGTAATGCGGTGTTGCTTAATAAAACCCAGTCCTAATGACACACACACAGCAAAAAATCATAAAAATAACAAAATCAAATATTTACAACACTACAGTTATTTCCTTTCCTTCGGTGCCTACCAAAATCAGGAAAGGAAAATAAATCAAAAAGATATTCACATTAAAAAGAAAGAAAACCTCTGTTAAAGTGCCCTATTGATATTCAAAGGCTTTAGCACTCGCTCTTCATTCCACCTTCACTAAGCACATTGGTCTGAAGGGTGTTAGCCAGACACCCAACCCGGTAAAAAAACATTCTCTAGTGTCCCTTCCCCAGTTTTATATGTTGAAGGGAGACGGTGGTGCCCAATCCATCGCTGACTCACTCTTGTTCCTCCAATCAGGGAGCGCGTAACACATCCCGTCTACCGAGGCATAAGCCTACTCGCAGTCCCTAAGGAACCTCACTCGTTCTTCTCTCTCATACTATTGCACTCTCTTTGGTAAGTTCTCCTCACTTTTTAAATTTATTGTTTTTACCTGAGACTTTGCCAAGCTTCTTTTTAACTAAGCAAAGCATCGCCCTTATTGCCTGTTTTCCCTTTTTCAACAGCAGCAGGGCGCGACAGGCAATGAACCTCACCTGTCCGAATGTTTGTCTAATTCCTGTGGACATGCAAAACCTGAGCCACTGTGAAGCTGCATGATTTCGACATACCTCCTCCTTCTCCTCCTCCTTCTCCTCCTCCTCCCTCAGGGTAAGTGTGCCCGTTTTCTCAACAGCTATTTAAAAATAACAAAGGTAATGCTATAAATAACTATGCTGCTAAACTGTGGCAAGCAGCTATCAATTTCTGTGGCGCGCTGCACCATATCCTGTACCACGAGCCTGCTAGCCACCGCTTTCAGTTGTTACTAAACTTTACAGTGCTATAAACATTGTTCACAGCAGCTTAGCCTGTGTAAAATGCATTATTACAGCCTACAAATGTCACATGTATGAAGTGTTTCGCATGCTGTGATTACACCCAATGAGCAACTATGTCAAAGCGAGAGTAATTTATTCAACTCGCTAATAATTACACAAACTGTTTTGATGAGTTTCTTAAGAGTCTGATAAGAAATGCACCATTCAATGGCAGATGTGCTTACAGTTGCGCAATACATGCCTCAGTATTTGCAGTTTGTGTGAAAACAATGAACAAATGTGAGTGAGCGATGATGCATGAACGGTTGTAAAGAAGGGTGTTTTTGTTGTGACGAATGTGTCAAATTGATTGTGAAAAACCGCATTATAACCAAATGTACTACACAAAGTAAAAATGCTGTCCTGTGGACTCCTTCCACATCATTGAATATCCTGTTTCTGCCGTCTGTCCGGCCACAGATTTTATTCAACCTCACAACAAATATTCTCCCTTGTGATCACGTCATGGGGAAAAAATTTTCTAATGTGCCACAACTATCTTCAGCAAGCCTCTGCGGTGATGTTCTCACAGGTAGCTTCCACAAATGTAACCTACAAGTGTAAACTACTGGCACCTTTAGGCAAATCAGACCACAAACTGATTCATCTTATTCCCTGTTATTAGATGGCATCCTCTTACCACCAGAATACTGAGGAAGTGGAGCCTGGAGGCTGAAATGGCTCTGAATGACTGCTTTCAAATGACAGACTGGGAAATGATGTGTGAGTAACATGGGGACAATATTGAAGGGACAGCAGGCAAAGAAACATGATTGTGAGGTTTGAAGGACAGCCGGGTCCCATGCCCGGCAGGGACGCCCCTGCTGAATCTATTCCGGGGGAGCCACCATGGGCAGCTCAGTACCTCCCCCGGGACGCTTGGTGGCAGCCTCCATGGTGGACGATGATTCCCCAGCCTGGCGCAAGGCTCCATGGGAGATGGAGTCCTCCACAGCCTGGTTGGGGGCTGGGATGGCCGCCAGGGGGAGCTGCATGGACTTTCCAGCCCAGCTGGTCGACTCGTCAGCCCCACCCAGAGGGTCAATTAAGGCCAGGTAATCAAGCACCTGGACCGCCTCCGGGTGGGGTATAAAAAAGGCCAGCCACCACCACTCGAGAGAGCCAGAGTCGGGAGGAGGAGGACGAAGCCTGAGGAGGAGTGGTGGTGCTGAGGTGGATAGAGTATTTGTGAGTGTATTTGGGACTGTGTTGGGCCTGTGGGACACGGGGAAGGCGTGCCCCATGGCTGAAGAAAAATAAAAAACATTTATTTAACTACGTGCCTCTGCCTGAGTCTGTGCCAGGTCGGGTGCTATATTGCGCCTTTTACAAGGTTCATGACCACATTCTTTCCTCCTTTGCACAGAAGAGAATTCTTCTGTTGGATTCAGGAACAGAGATTATGGGTGGTATCTATAACTACTCCCTTAGGATGATTGACTTGCTGGGAGGTGATGTTATCTCACATGACAACATAATGGGGAAAGTCAGGCCTTACCAAAGCCCTCTTATTTCCAGTAGCCAGATCCCAGAAAGTGGTGCCCAAGGAGGTAGAGAGAGAGAGAGAGAGATGATGACCAAATTCTGAGCATACTGTGTACCCACTTCCATTTGCAGATACTGAGGCACAAATAGTCATCCTCTGCAGCTCCCTGATATTTCGGCCAAGCCTTCTATACTTGGAATGATCGAATCCGGCTTCATCTACAACCACAAAAAAAGTGAGTAAGGAGAATGTCTTTGCATTCTTTGTTCTCATCCTCTTTCAATATTCAGGTCAATATTCATCTGAGTAGGTTCCTTTATATTTTTGCAGCATTGGACTGAAACTCAGAACTCGTAATTACTGACTTCCATCTTGGAAAATACGGAAAGAAAACATGTCCTGAACTTGGAAATTTGAGCATGGGAAAGGACAGAATTTCTAAGCGCAGGGGGTCTTGTTCGGTGACCTCAGAATCTCATCTTTGCTATTTGCGGATGACGTGGTTCTGTTGGCTTCTTTGGACAGTGACCTCCAGCTCGCAGTGGAGAGGTTCGCAGCCGAGTGCGAAGCAGCGGGGATGAAAGTCAGCACCTCTAAATCCGAGGACATGGTTCTCAGCCGGAAAAGGGCGGAATGCTCTCTCCGGGTTGGGAGCACAGTACTGCCTTAAGTGGAGGAGTTCAAGTATCTCAGGGTCTTGGTCACGAGTGAGGGAAGAATGGAGCGGGAGGTTGATAGATTGATCGGTGCGTCATCCGCAGTAATGTGGGCTCTGCAACGGTCCGTCGTGGTGAAGAGGGAGCTGAGCCAAAAGGCGAGGCTGTCAATTTACCAGTCGATCTATGTTCCTACCCTCACCTTTGGCCACGAACTTTGGGTAGTTACCGAAAGAGCAAGATTGCAGATACAAGCGGCCGAAATGAGTTTTCTCCGCAAGGTGGCTGGACTTTCCCTTAGAGACAGGATGAGGAGTTCAGTTATCCGGGAGAGACTCGGAGTAGAGTCGCTGCTCCTCCGCATTGAGAGGAGTCTGATTAGGATGCCCCCTGGACGCCTCCCTGGGGGGGGGGGGGGGTGTTCCGGGCATGCCCCACTGGGAGAAGGCCACAGGGCAGACCCAGGACACGCTGGAGGGATTATATCTCCCGGCTGGCCCTGGAACGCCTCGGGGTCCTCCCAGAGGAACTGGAGGAGGTGGCCGGGGAGAGGGAAGTCTGGGCTTCCCTGCTTAGTCTGCTGCCCCCGCGACCCGACCTCGAATAAGCGGTGGATAATAGATGGATGGATGGAAAGGCATTATATTTCTACTCACAAAGTCAGGCCTGTTCTCTCAAGTCTTGAGCTTTTCCGACTTCAAATTATGACATTAAACCAAGATGTTGATGTATACCATGATCAGAAAATACAGTAACACTTTATAGGTGTAATTTGTTAATTAGAAGAATTGACTTTAAATGCATCACCTCAATCCATAATACTGAATATTGAGAAGTTAAACAAGCTCACCAAAGCAAACAGTAACGGACTAATCAATGTTAGTTGTACATTGCACTTGTAACAGTGTTTGTCGAGGGTTTCCAAATAGTTCACAATCATTCAGATGCAGCTACCAGAAGTTCATTCCAGCAATAGTACTCTTTGTAGAAAGATTTTATGGAAATTTAAAGCAAACAGTTTACACAAAGAGAGATAGAGAGAGAGAGGTTAGGAGCACACGCTGATTTAGCGCATTGCCGCACCCATCACATGACAAACGGCGGTGTAAGAATAGGAACGGAAAATGGTGAGAATGGAATTCAGAAATTAAGAAGAAATAAATACTTCTTGAGAGACGCAGTGTGCATGTAGAATTTCCGGCCAAGCAGGATTACATGTGAAAGTGATAAATAAATCCGGCTTTCCGAATTTACGTACTACGGCCATGGCATCCTGATAGTTTTGTTGCATGTATCTTGGACTTCCTGGAAATGTGGATGGTAATATGATCATTTTGCCTACATGTATGTTATTTTCAGCTTTTGCTTGCAGTGCGTCTAATAGTTCCACGCGCAGATCTTGTTGATGTAATGATGTGATAGTTGAGACGCACGCCTTCTGTTTTAACATACGCATCTACGACGTACTGTTGGAATAGTTTGCCGCTGGAGTGCAAAATACTAAATGTATTCCTCATTGCTAATCTGTATGCGGAAAATTGGCATTGAGTAAGTCTTATTCACTTGGCGGTTCTTTTATTGGGAACATGTTGTAAATCTTTGTGCCAGCCAATGTCTCCGTAAGGGAATTAAAGTGGGTAAACCATAGGATCACAATTCATATTGAGCGTGGAAATCTGTTTACAGGAGTTGCCTATGGGATAGATGCACATGTCCCTTTCAGCAGGTGTTTCGCCATCTTCTCCGACGAAAATTGCTGCAACATCGGTGTCGGGGCATTGTATCGTTGTAAATCCTACCTAGGGTTTTCCTTGAAAAACATCCGTACAGATGCTGTTGGATTGGACTGAGCGATTTCATGCATGTGTTTGTATGATTTAGCGAAGGGGTTGATGGTTCTGAGAATGGAATCTAGCTGGAGAAGTACATTTTCGCTTCAGGCAGAGTTTGCTTTATTTTGTAAGCGTACTCCAGTAGCTTGCGTTGTGTCAAAAACATACAACTGTCCATATCCTGGAGAGGCAGAAGTGTTAGCGTATAGTGCAGAGATTTGGTGATAAATTTGCCCGTGTATTTTAAAACAGTATGGTCCGTGGCCAGGAGGTTGAGTTATCTGTGCACCCATGGACGCAAACGCTAGAGAAGAGTTGCATTCTCGAATGTGTTCATAATAATTTTTAGCTTCTGATGTACTTGTTGGATGTATTACGCTCAGCAGGCCAGTATAGTGCATGACATGGAAGAGGACAAATAGGAATCGAGAAATGCCATGTTGGCTGCGTGTGGGCGGGACTGGTTTTGAAGTGGAAGCATGGACGAACCAGAACAGAAATATATATAAGAGATACTGCTGTCGTGGGCTGAGAGAAATACACAAGTGCAAATGAAATATTGGGGTCCCAACTGGGTCACCTCGCTTAGTGAAGTAAAAAATTGAAACAAAATAAGAGCCACACAGTGGTTCAAAACAGAACAAAAATGCAGTCTGCTACTGGCTAAAGTTATACGGCTCTGAAGTGTGGTCATGTTGGAGCTCTATCAGACTGGTTGCTCTTCTTCTTCTTTTTCATCATGGCAGTTAAAAGGCTAGCATAAATGGTGCATCTATTTTTACTTTCCCACTTGAAAAAGACTTAGAACTTCCCAGCAACCAACTTTGACGTCCCACCTCTGCTGTATGACTGATGTAGCAAGAGAATTTGCATTCTTCTTAATTCAGCTGTGGACTATTCATCCATCCATCCATTATCCAACCCACTATATCCTAACTACAGGGTCACGGGGGTCTGCTGGAGTCAATCCCAGCTAACACACGGCGCAAGGCAGGAAACAAACCCCCAGGCAGGGCTCCAGCCGAACGCTCAACTGTGGACTACCTTTGTAATAAATACTGCAGTTGTGGACCACACACAATACACAAGTCCAAATGAAATGTTGGGGTGCCGACCGGGTCACACTTATTTAATGAAGTAATAAATTCAAACAAAATAACAAAGTGCACGATGGCACAAAACAGAACAGAAATGTTGTCTGCTATGGGCTAAAGGAATAAGGCTCTGAAGAGCAGTCAGGTAGGAGTTCCATCAGGAAGGCTGCTCAACCCCAAATGAGATGACTCCTTCCTCTTCTTCTACCTCTGGATTTTTATGGTGGTTGGCAGTCCAACATAAATGATGCATCTACTGTATGTTCACTTTCCCATTTGGGAAGGACTTCTGACTTCCCAGGTTAAAACATCTGACTTCCCAGCTCTGCTGTATGACAGATGTGGCAAGATAATTTGCATTCTTCCTAATTCAGCTGTGGACTATCCATCCATCCATTATCCAACCTGCTATATCCTAACTACAGGGTTACGGGGGTCTGCCAGAGCCAATCCCAGTCAACACAGGGCACAAAGCAGGAAACAAACCCTGGGCAGGGCACCAGCCCACCGCAGGGCACACACACACACCCCCACACACCAAGCACACACTAGGGACAATTTACGACCGCCAATGCACCTAACCTGCATGTCTTTGGACTGTGGGAGGAAACCCACGCAAACACGAGGAGAACATGCAAACTCCACGAAGGGAGGACCCGGGAAGTGAACCTAGGTCTCCTTACTGTGAGGCAGCAGTGCTACCCACTGCTCCACAGTGCCGCCCAGCTGTGGACTAGCTTTGTAATAAATACTGCTGCCTTGGACTAAGAGGAATAGACAAATCCAAATGAAATGTTGGGGTGACAACCCGGTCAGTGAGGTAATAAACTGAAACAAAATAAGAGGCGCACGATAGCACAAAACACAACAAAAACACTGTCTGCTACTTGGTAAAGCAATACGGCTCTGAAGAGCGGTCATGTGGGAGCTCCATCAGACTGGTTGGTCATCCCCAAAAGAGACTCCTCCTTCTTCTTTTGGATTTTATGGTGTTTAACAGAGGAAAGTAAATGGTGCATTTATGTTTACTTTCCCACTTGGGCCGACTTCCAACTTCCTAGCTCCACCGTATGACAAATGCAGCATTAGAACTTGCCCTGTTGCTATTTCATCTGTGGACTAGCTTCATAATAAATACTGGAATGTTGGGCTGCCAACTGGGTCACCATGTTTAGCACACAATGGCACAAAACAGAACAAAAACATGATCAGCTACTGGCTAAAGCAATAAGGCTCTGAAGAGTGGTCATGTTGGAGCTCCATCAGACTGGTTGCTCATTCCCAAACAAGACTCTTCCTTCTTCTTTTGGATTTTATGGTGTTTAACAGAGCAACGTAGATAGATAGATAGATAGATAGATAGATAGATAGATAGATAGATAGATAGATAGATAGATAGATAGATAGATAGATAGATAGATAGATAGATAGATAGATAGATAGATAGATAGATAGATAGATAGATAGATACTTTATTAATCCCAAGGGGAAATTCACATACTCCAGCAGCAGCATACTGATAAAAAAAAATATTAAAGAGTGATAAAAATGCAGGTAAAACAGACAATAACTTTGTATAATGTTAACGTTTACCCCCAGGTGGAATTGAAGAGTCACATAGCGTGGGGGAGGAATGATCTCCTCAGTCTGTCAGTGGAGCAGGATGGTGACAGCAGTCTGTCGCTGAAGCTGCTCCTCTGTCTGGAGATGATCCTGTTCAGTGGATGCAGTGGATTCTCCATGATTGACAGGAGCCTGCTCAGCGCCCGTTGCTCTGCCACGGATGTCAAACTGTCCAGCTCCGTGCCTACAATAGAGCCTGCCTTCCTCACCAGTCTGTCCAGGTGTGAGGCGTCCCTCTTCTTTATGCTGCCTCCCCAGCATACCACTGCATAGAAGAGGGCGCTCGCCACAACTGTCTGATAGAACATCTGCAGCATCTTATTGCAGATGTTGAAAGACGCCAGCCTTCTAAGGAAGTATAGTCCTTTCTTACACAGAGCATCAGTATTGGCAGTCCAGTCCAATATATCATCCAGCTGCACTCCCAGGTATTTATAGGTCTGCACCATCCAGGTCCATGAGGGGCCTGGTCCTCCTAAAATCTACCACCAGCTCCTTGGTATTTACAATGGTGCAATTGTATTTATTTACCCACTTAGGAAAGACTTCCGACTTCCCAGCTTCGCTGTATGACACATGCAGCATTAGAATTTGCAATCTTCCTGTTTCAGCTGTGGACTAGCTTTGTAATAAATACTGCTGTTGCAGACCAAGAGGAGTACACGAGTCCAAATGAAATGTTGGGGTGCCAACCCGGTCAGTGAGGTAATAAATTGAAACAAAAGAAGAGGTGTGCGATGGCACTAAACAGAACAAAAACGCTGTCTGCTACTGGCTAAAGCAATAAGGCTCTGAAGAACTGCCAGGTTGGAGCTCCTTCAGCCAGGTTGCTCATCCCCAAGCGAGACTCCTCCTCCTTCTTCTTCATTTGGATTAACAGACTAACGTAAATGGTGCATTTATCATTACTTTCCCACTTGGGGAAGACTTCCGACTTCCCAGCTCCACTGTTTGACAAATACAGCATTAGAATTTGCCCTCTTCCTCTTTCAGCTGCGGACTAGCTTTGTAATAAATTCTGCTGTTATGGACCAAGGGGAGTACACAAGTCCAAATGGAATGTTGTGGTGCCAACTGGTTCACCCTGTTTAACGCGCGATGGCACAGAACAGAACAAAAACACTGTCTGCTACTGGCTAAAGCAAAAAGGATCTGAAGAACTGTCAAGTTGGAGCTCCATTAGGCAGGTTGCTCATCCCCAAATGAGATGCCTCCTCTTCCTCCTACACCTTCTTCTTTTGGCAGACCAATGTAAATGGTGCATTGCCGCCATCTACTGAGCTGGAGTATGGAGCACAGCCTCAGGAAGCGTAACCTACCCCAGCGGCAGCAATGGGGGAAAAAAAACAAATAAAATCAAAAAGTCCAAAGCTTTTAAAAAATTCAAATGAGCATTTTGATACGTCACATTGCCGACACTGTCCTAATGTACTTTCTCTGGAAATATCCTCCTGTCCCATTGATATCAAGTTTTTAAAAAGACGTCTTCGTCTCCAGCAATATATGCTTTATTGTTTTGTATACATCTTTGTTCTGCATATCCCTTTATTCTAAACAGTGAATTGGTCAAGCCTGCGTGTCCAAGACGTCATTGTGAGATTATGACTTCCTTCCTCCTATGACTACCTTCTACTTTGCTCTTTCCCACCACCTTCTGAATTTCATATAAATGCCTTCTTTTCTTATCTTTATCCCAAATTGATTTAAGGGTTTTTCTTCCCCTTTATGCAATGGCAGTATTACAATTATACTCTTAGTATTAACTAACTGCTTAGTTAAGTTGTCAGCTACCTCATTTCCCAGAATACCTTGTTCAAGAAATTAAATTTAGATGTATTAATAAAATCTAATCTTAAAATTAGAACCTCTTCCTATTAGAAACCAGGCAGGATTGACACGAGACATCAAAAAGGTTTGGGGCAGCCACCCGTATATTATGCCATGGCTACAAAATGGGTATCCATTGCTGAGTTGTGTTCAGATTCAAGTCCAAAACAGAACTGATTTGAGTGAGTAAAGATGGCGGCTTTAAAGTCTGAGACCGGAAATGAAGTCATTGTGACTGGAAGTGACATCATCACAGGCATCAGAACCGGAAGTGACATCATCATATGCGTTGGAACCGAAAATGAAGTCCTCGTGGTTGCCGGAACCGAAAGTGACATCCTCGTAGGTGTTGGAAACCCTGTGGGATTTCCCAGGAATGGTCTGCAGAGGATAGAGAGAAACGGTCAGTGCACCTCGCCACCCCTTGGACTGGCATGGAATTGTTGTTATTCAAACCCTTTAGCTACCTCCCATTCGCACATGTGTGACAGCGTCTTTAATAGCACTTCATGAAGAGGGAACATTCCTCACAATTACAGCATGGTCAGAATGGTCAAAATATTAAGGGTAGAGAGGTCTGCTTTATAAGTAAATGAATTTACATAACAATGTCACATTTATTCTGGTAGGTTCATCAGCTTATACCCAAATGACATATTACCTTGGAGTTGAGCCACCACCCTTGAAATTTCTGTGCATATAACAGTTGTCCATTCTGGTTGTTTTACAAGACATATGCTGACTTCTTAGTCATCTCTTAGTCATCCTTCAGTGCATTTTTGAATATTACATCAACCTTTCTTCTGGTACATTCTTTATTTACTTGACCATCTCAGTATTTTTTCTAAACCAATTCTTTCATTTCAATGTACACACTACAAACCAAAATACTTACTGTTACATCTAAATTATTTCCTCACATTCTACGTGAGCAGGAACCCGTCGCAAATAAATAACTATGCCAAGGATCTTCAGTTTCCACAAATGTTGTTCTGTCTCTATTAATTTATCTGGCCTACCTTTGGAATCGACTGATTGTAATACTTGATAGAGCAGATAATGAATCAGGCCAAATCAATGCATGCTCTGGGAGGATCTCTTCTACCCATGCCACTATTGCCACCATCTCTGAGGTGAACACTACCGAGTTACCGGTCAGTCTTTTCATAATGTTAATTTGAAACATGGGGGAGATGCCTCCTTCTGTGAGTGCCCTGCTCTTATGGTCCTTAGTCAGGAATGGGTTGAGTTTAGCTGTCCTCATTGGGCATCTTCTCAAAACTGTGGGTGGGAAACAAGACAAGACGGGGAGGTCGAGACTGGTTGAGAGGTTGAAAGGTTGTGTCCCAGGGTGGTAGTGCTTACCTCTGATGAGACCAAGAAGCTAGATGATTCTCTGATGCACATGCATGACACAACATATGTGGCAATTCCAGGGAGGTTTAGAGGCACTTGAGAGCCTGAGATGTTGGTTGTTCTAAGATGTTA
Source organism: Erpetoichthys calabaricus (assembly GCF_900747795.2). Classification (NCBI taxonomy): domain Eukaryota; kingdom Metazoa; phylum Chordata; class Cladistia; order Polypteriformes; family Polypteridae; genus Erpetoichthys; species Erpetoichthys calabaricus. Next base: position 9,200,431 of record NC_041394.2, read on the forward strand.
GACGCTCCGCTTTGAAAATGAAATCCAAGATTCTCCCGACTGTATGTGAGAGCTTCCACACTGTTAGGTCACTTGCTCACAGCAGAATAACATTTCTCTCTTTTTCTTTTAATAGCAAATGCTCTAGTTGAGCAATTTAGTCAATTACAGGAAGCGGGCATTGCAACAAAACCACATCAACACAATTTGTCAATTGTATACTTTAATAAATGAATGAACTGTTTCACATGTGCCAATTTACTCAGCAAATAGACAGCTAAGTGGATTTCAGACTAAGACTATTCTAATGAGAAGAAATAATAATCCATTTTGATTAACAAGACTTACACAATTGATAACTGTGCCAATTCAAAGACAATTATGCTTAATCATTCAGATAACTGTACTAGAGCTTTTGATCTTTTTGAAAAACAACGAGAAACGCTATTCTGCTGTGACCAAATGGTGTGGGAGCTTTCACATATCGTTTTGTGAACCTTAATTGCCAATCAAGAATTGATCTGAAACAACCGTGAAAAGTTGTAAAGACCCACTTGAACCGCTCCAGAGATTCCTTATTTTTCCAGTGCCACACATCTCATTAGTTCATTATGCAGTCTGAGCGTGACGTCCCTTGACTTCAATTCAACAGTTTTTATGATATAACCCAACTTTTATTTGCCTTTTTAATTTTTTTTTGCACACTCCTTTAGATGATGAAAATATTGTTTCAACATAACCCCAGAAATCCTTTTCTGAGGTTTCTTCCTGTAGGACACTATCTCCCATCTTGTATTTATGATTGTTGTTCCTTTTGTCCTCATGGAGCACTTTGGACGTATCTACATCAAATTGCAATTTTCAAGTCTTCTTGAATTGTTTCTGCTGCTTCCTTAGTGTCTGCCATCCCTCCAATTTTGGTGTCATCTTTGAATTTCAAAAGTTTAATACCTTCATGTGACGATGCCCCCTTTGTAAAAAAAAGGACATTAAAAAAATAAGAACTTTCAGAATGACAATTAAAATTCTTCAATAAATGTCACGGTGGCGCAGTGGTAGCACTGCTGCCTCGCAGTTAGGAGATTTGGGTTAGCTTCCCGGGTCCTCCCTGCGTGGAGTTTGCATGTTCTCCCTGTGTCTGCCTGGGTTTCCTCCCACAGTCCAAAGACATGCAGGTGAGGTGCACTGGTGATCCTAAATTGACCCTGGTGGTGCCCAGAGGGGGCTGGGTGGTCTCATGGTCTGGACCCCCTGCAGATTTTATTTTTTTCTCTCCAGCCGTCTGGAGTTTTTTTTTTTGTTTTTTTTGTTCTCCCTGGCCATCGGACCTTACTCTTATTCTATGTTAATTAATGTTGTCTTATTTTAAGCCTTACTTTGTCTTTTATTTTTCTTCTTCATCATGTAAAGCTACATTATTTGTATGAAAATGTGCTATATAAATAAATGTTGTTGTTGTTGTGGTGGTGTGTGCTTGGTGTGTGGGTGTGTGTGTGTGTGTCCTGCGGTGGGCTGGTGCCCTGCCCGGGGTTTGTTTCCTGCCTTGCGCTGCGTTGGCTGGGATTGACTCCAGCAGACCCCCATGACCCTGTAGTTAGGATATAGTGGGTTGGATGATGGATGGATAGATGGATAAATGTCCATTAAAAAAGATCAGTCCTTTAAAATGTCCTCCTCCGGCTTGGGTGTGTGGGTTCTTTTCAAAAGTCTGGCACCTATCCCTCTTGCTGCTCTGTCTCCTGCTCTGCCAGCTCATCCCACCACTGCCACCATTTGTGACGATGCAGGTTCTCCTCCATACTCCCACTTCATTTTTGGGAGCTCTTGAACCCAACACTGTCGGTAATGTAACCGGATGAGCTGGACAATGAGGACACCAAAGGAAGCAAGGGGAAGGTGTAAAGTGCAACAGTGCTTTTATTACAAAAACCAAACAAATCAAACGGGGTCCAAAGTGCAGTGTTCCACAAATATTTAAATAAATAAATAATCCATAAAACCGCTGTAAACAGTGGAGGTTAAAATCCAAATGAATAATTCTATAGAAAGCCAAATTCATACTATGGCAAGCCAAATTTGGCTTGCCATAGTGACGGGAAGCAGTCTCTTCTTCTCTTCAGCAGATAGAGCTGACTTCTACTTACTTGTTCTTTACTTGTTCCTGCCCTTCACTGTTTCAAGGTCTGTTGTTTGAAGACTACAACAGTTTTCTTCCTCCTTCTAATATCTCATCTCTTATCTCATTTTCTGAAACTGCTTGTCATGGTGATGGGCACAACAACAGCAGGCCAAGCAGGTCAGCATAGACTTCCCTGTCCCCAGTTACAGATGGCAGCTCTTCCTGGGAATTCCCAGACACTCTTAAGCCAGCTAAGAGATATAATTCCTCCCAGGTGTCCTGGGATATAAGATCTCCACCCAGTAGGATGTAATCCCAGGGCAGCTCTAGGCAGAGGGATCCTTACAACATGCCCATATTGCTTTAAATGGCTCAGTTTAATCCAGCAGAGTAGCGACTTTACTCTGAGGGTTACCCCAAATCACTGAGGTTCCCATCCTATAACAGAAGTGTCACCCTAGTGTGGCACGCGGCTGGGGGTGGTGCCCAGCCGGGACGCCCAGGAGGACAGGAGGAGGGCTCATTCCTCCTCTGGACCACGAGGGGGCGGCCGCCCTGGTTCCTTTGAGGGCCACGGGTGCAGGGCTTGGAAGCCCAACCCTGTAGGGGCCCGTGGTCTCCGCCAGGGGGCGCCCCCATGCCTGAAGGACCCGGAACCCCAATACTTCCGCCACACCAGGAAGTACTGGGGGGAAGAAGTTTGGGAACACCCGGAGGGCTTCCGGGAATACAGCCGGCACTTCCGCCACACAAGGGAGTGTCTAGGTAGTGTCGGGGATCACCTGGAGCCCATCCGGGTACTTATAAAAGGGGCCGCCTCCCTGCAGAGAAGGACTGGAGTCGGGTGAGGAGTGGACAAGGTTTTGGAGGCAGGAGAGGAGGCGGCCTGATGAGCAGGCAGAGAGTGTGAGAGCCTGGACTTTGGGGAAGATTGGTGCTTTGGCACTGGGTTTGTGCACTTTATTGAGCTGTATATAATGTACAATAAACGTGTGGTGGACTTGAATATGGTGTCCGTCTGTCTGTGTCCGGGCAGCTTATCACACTAGCCACTCAGTGAAGAAACTTCATTTCTGCCACTTGTCCTTGTGATCTCATTCTTTCCACCATTGCCCACAGCTTATAACTTATAGGTGAAGACAGCAATGTGGACCAACCAGTAAACCAAGCATTCTGTCCAGTTCTAAACTGGCATCACACCGAACCCTCGCCCTCTGTCTTGCAGAAGACAACTCCACATTGCCGTTTTGAGCTTAGCTTAGCCTACCATCCCCAGGCCTGGCTCCTAGAATGGGTCACAATAACCCCAGCTGGATGCATTGTTTTCTAATTTGTACCATCACGAGGAACGTTGTGAATCACACCTTGTCTGATCTCTCAGCCCAAACCTGTTCACCAAAGAAGAGACCCTACCAGGAGCACAAAGCTCCAGATGACCAAACTCAGAGCATATCTAAGGTGCACAAGCCCCACCACCACATCAAACATCACACATATAACCTAGAAGGACTTCCATTTTCATTTTTGGTAGCTGCCAAGTAAGTGGCCAGCTGCACAACACACCAGTACATACAGTGCATCCGGAAAGTATTCACAGCGCATCACTTTTTCCACATTTTGTTATGTTACAGCCTTATTCCAAAATGGATTAAATTCATTTTTTTACTCAGAATTCTGCACACAACACCCCATAATGACAACCTGAAAAAAGTTTACTTGAGGTTTTGCAAATTTATTAAAAATAAAAAAACTGAGAAATCCCATGTCCATAAGTATTCACAGCCTTTGCTCAATACTTTGTCGATGCTCCTTTGGCAGCAATTCCAGCCTCAAGTCTTGTTGAATATGATGCCACAAGCTTGGCACACCTATCCTTGGCCAGTTTCGCCCATTCCTCTTTGCAGCACCTCTCAAGCTCCATCAGGTTGGATGGGAAGCGTCGGTGCACAGCCATTTTAAGGTCTCTCCAGAGATGTTCAATCGGATTCAAGTCTGGGCTCTGGCTGGGCCACTCAAGGACATTCACAGAGTTGTCCTGAAGCCACTCCTTTGATATCTTGGCTGTGTGCTTAGGGTCGTTGTCCTGCTGAAAGATGAACCGTCGCCCCAGTCTGAGGTCAAGAGTGCTCTGGAGCAGGTTTTCATCCAGGATGTCTCTGTACATTGCTGCAGTCATCTTTCCCTTTATCCTGACTAGTCTCCCAGTTCCCCACAGCATGATGCTGCCACCACCATGCGTCACTGTAGGGATGGTATTAGCCTGGTGATGAGCGGTGCCTGGTGTCCTCCAAACGTGATGCCTGGCACTCACACCAAAGAGTTCAATCTTTGTCTCATCAGACCAGAGAATTTTCTTTCTCATGGTCTGAGAGTCCTTCAGGTGCCTTTTGGCGAACTCCAGGTGGGCTGCCATGTGCCTTTTACTAAGGAGTGGCTTCCATCTGGCCACTCTACCATACAGGCCTGATTGGTGGATTGCTGCAGAGATGGTTGTCCTTCTGGAAGGTTCTCCTCTCTCCACAGAGGACCTCTAGAGCTCTGAGAGAGTGACCATCGGGTTCTTGGTCACCTCCTTGACTAAGGCCCTTCTTCCCCGATTGCTCAGTTTAGATGGCCGGCCAGCTCTAGGAAGAGTCCTGGTGGTTTCGAACTTCTTCTACTTACGGATGATGGAGGCCACTGTGGTCATTGGGACCTTCAAAGCAGCAGAAATTTTTCTGCAACCTTCCCCAGATTTGTGTCTCAAGACAATCCTGTCTCTGAGGTCTACAGACAATTCCTTTGACTTCATGCTTGGTTTGTGCTCTGACATGAACTGTCAACTGTGAGACCTTCTATAGACAGGTGTGTGGCTTTCCAAATCATGTCCAGTCAACTGAATCTACCACAAGGTGGACTCCAATGAAGCTGCAGAAACATCTCAAGGATGATCAGGGAAAACAGGATGCACCTGAGCTCAATTTTGAGCTTCATGGCAAAGGCTGTGAATACTTATGTACATGTGCTTTCTCAGTTTTTTTATTTTTAATAAATTTGCAAAAACTTCAAGTAAACTTTTTTCACGTTGTCATTATGGGGTGTTGTGTGTAGAATTCTGAGGAAAAAATGAATTTAATCCATTTTGGAATAAGGCTGTAACATAACAAAATGTGGAAAAAGTGATGTGCTGGGAATACTTTCCGGATGCACTGTATTTAAAAGTCTAACATCCTGGGAGGAAGACGGCTGGATTAAGAAAGAACAGCAAAGATGGAAAAATTATGATTAACATTTTGAAAATCCATCTATTCAGCCCTATGACAAATGAGGACGCGGTTGACTTTCTAAGTCTTTATTTTATTTTCGCTCTAATTATTCTGAAATAAGACTGACATTTGTTTTTTGGTTGATTGGTAAAGCTAATTTGTACAAGTGTTCGTTTGCAGCTTTGCTAAGGGCTGGTGACTTTCTTGCCTGGTCTCCAATGATGCTGGGATAAGCTCCAGCAGCCCTCAGGTGACTCCTTTGGAAATTAAGTGGGTACAGAAAATGGATGTCTGGATATTTTAAGAGCTCATTAGGGGACATTGTTTAATCTGGCGAGGAAGGTACAAGGCTGATACATTTTCCAGTTGAGCTAAATAAATAAGTGAACTTAATTGTTCCAATCCATTAGCTGTTCTTGTGGATGGAACACCATTAATCACATCTATCAAAGAGAGAAGAGAATCTAATCTATTTTTTATCTAATGGGAGTACATGGCTTGTTTTTGTAATCAATATTATTCATTATTCAATTTCAGCGGAGAAATAATAACAATTAAGTCACCCTCAGAGAGACGAGAGCATGAAACCCCACAGAACTGCAGAAAGTGGAATGGAGATGCATCTGTTCAGTTGCTCACTGACTTTCATCAAATGTCAGAGTTTAAGGTGGGCTTGATATATATATAAACTGCTGAAAAAAATTAAAGGAACACTTTGAAAACACATCAGATCTCAATGGGCAAAAAAAATCCTGCTGGCTATCTCTACTGCTGTGGACTGGTAATGAAAGGATGGCACATCATGTGATGGAAATGAAAATAATCAACCAACATAGGGCTGATCTCAATGACACCCTGAAAATCAATGGGAAAAAATGATACAGCGACAGGCAGGCAGGCGAGTCCATTTTGTCAAAATTTCATTGCAGCAACTCCAAATTGTACTAAGTAGTTTGTATGCCCCCATAGTGCTTGTATTCATGCCTGACAGCGTTCTCATGAGACAACGGGTGGTGTCCTGGGGGATCTCCTCCCAGATCTGGACCAGGGCATCACTGAGCTCCTGGACAGTCTGAGGTGTCAGATGGACCCAAACATAAACATTTGCCATAGAATACCAGAATTGGCAGGTCCACCACTGGTGCCCTGTGCTTTTCACAGATGAGAGCAGGTTCACCCTGAGCACCTGTGACAGACATGAAAGGGTCTGGAGAAGCTGTGGAGACAGCCCAGAGGTGTTCTATTGGATTGAGATCAGGTGAGCGAGCATGGGGGCCAGTCAATGGGATCAATTCCTTCATCCTCCAGGAACTGCCTGCATACTCTCACCACATGAGACCGGGCATTGTCGTGCACCAGGAGGAACCCGGCACCCACTGCACCAGCAAAGCGTCTGTCAATGGGTCCAAGGATTTCATCCCAATACCTAATGGCTGTCAAGGTGCTGTTGTCTAGCCTGTAGGGGTCTGTGTGTCCTTGCATGGATATGCCTCCCCAGACCATCACTGGTCATGCTGAACAATGTTACAGGCAGCATAATGTTCTCCATGGCTTCTCCAGAACCTTTCACGTCTATCACAGGTGCTCAGGGTGAACCTGCTCTCATCTGTGAAAAGCACAGGGCACCAGTGGTGGACCTGCCAATTCTGGTATTCTATGGCAAATGCCAATCGAGCTCCACGGTGCTGGGCAAGCAGTGAGCACAGGGCCCACTAGAGGATGTCAGGTACTCAGGCCACCCTCATGAAGTCTGTTTCTGATTGTTTGGTCAGAGACATTCACACCAGTGGCCTGCCTGCTGGAGGTCATTTTGTAGGCTCTGCCAGTGCTCATCCTGTTCCTTTTTGCCCAAAGGAGCAGATAATGGTGGGTCTTGCTGATGGGGTAAGGACCTTCTACGAGGGGCCCTATCCAGCTCTCCTAGAGTAACTGCCTGTCTCCTGGAATCTCCTCCATGCCCTTGAGACTGTGCTGGCAGACACAGCAAACCTTCTGGCAATGACAGGCACGTATTGATGTGCCATACTGGAGAAGTTGGACTACCTGTGCCACCTCTGTAGGGTCCAGGTATGGCCTCATGTTACCAGTAGTGACACTGACCGTAGACAAATGGAAAATGGGTGACAAAACAGATGAGGAGGGACAAATGTCAGTGGCCTCCACCTGTTAAACCATTCATTCCTGTTTTGGGGGTCATCTCATTGTTGCCCCTCTAGTGCACCAAAGCAGCTGAAACTGATTAACAAGCCCCTCTGCTACTTAACTGACCAGATCAATAGCCCAGAAGTTTCATTGACTTGATGCTACACTCTCATCACAAAGGGTTCCTTTCATTTTTTTGAGCAGTGTATTAATTGGCCTCCTCTCTTTTGTTCTGGAGTTGATTGTAACTGACGGTCTTAACAAGAATGTCCAGACTAACCTACCTGAGATGCTTCAAGTGACAGAAGCAGAATATCCTTCTAGTCCTTGTACCCCGATCCTGTTCTACAAGTCGTTACCCAAAACCAGCAACACTGAGGAAGATGGGGAGTATGGATTGCTTGGCCACACAGATTTTCAATTCCTGACAGATTTTCAATTCTAAAAAATAGGATTATGGGTAATTTAATTCAAATAAAGTAGTTCAACAGTTTCTATTCTAAATACAGTACAGAGTTCTTTATTGTAGTCTCCCTAGATAATAATATTCTATCCAATTTATCTGTAGTTTTCACATGTGTTTCTCTAGAGCGGGGTGATCATTTCCGGTCTTGGAGGACCCCAATGGCTGCACATTTTCATTCCAACCCTTTTCTTAATTAGTGACCTGTTCATAATATACGGCATGTCACACACGTGCGATTAGGAGGCAACTAAAGGGCTTTAAGTAATTGTAATACAACATCAGACCAGGGGGTGGCGGAGTGTGCTGACTGTCTCTCTCAGTTCCTTGCAGACCATTCCCGGGAAATCCTGCCAGGTTCCGACTCCTCTGATGATGTCACTTCTGGTGCCTCTGATGACGTCACTTTCCGGTTCCGGCACCTCTGATGATGTCACTTCCGGTCCTGAAGACGTCCAGTTCCAGCATAGATGACATCATTTCCTCCACCAGCCCTTAACACCGCCATCTTACCTCCACTTATTCAGTTCTGTTTTGGACTCAGTCTTGTAAATAACTCAATCATTTCAACCTTTTGCAGCCAGGATCATAATATACGGGTGGCTGCCCCAAACCTTTTTGACTATCTGGAGTCTTTTTGTGACAGGCAGCTTATTTGAGCCACAGAGAAAAAAAAAATAAGGACACAATGAAAAGGTCTATTTTTTATTTTGATTAAAGTGGAAATTTCAGCATTAATCTCAAAATGTCCACTTTAATCTTGCAGTTTATTTTATGATTATAGTAGACCGTCGTAAACGTCATCTTAAAACCGACGCAGTTGTTAATCGCTATCTGCTTCTGGGGCTTCCTCCTGAACTGACAGCAGCAGCAGGCAGTGATCACCACACAGAACACATTACATTTATGATATTCCAGCTCTCTGCACATTGAGAATCCTTAGATTTGTACTTGATATCACTTTCATGATGAAATGCAGTAAAGTATGTAGATTACATCCATCCATCCATTATCCAACCCGCTATATCTTAACTACAGGGTCACGGGGGTCTGCTGGAGCTAGTCCCAGCCAACACAGGGCGCAAGGCAGGAAAAAACCCCGGGCAGGGCGCCAGCCCACCGCAAGGCGCACACACACACACACACACACACACACACTAGGGACAATGTAGAATCGGCAAGGCACCTAACCTGCATGTCTTTGGACTGTGGGAGGAAACCAGAGTACCTGGAGGAAACCCATGCAGACATGGGGAGAACATGCAAACTCCAAGCGAACCCGGGTCTCCTAACTGTGAGGCAGCAGCGCTACCCACTGCGCCACCGTGCCGCCCATGTAGATTACATTTTACAGATAAATCTTTCATACTGGTAATAATTGCACATGTGGGGGCAGCATGGTAGCGGAGTGGTAGAGCTGCTGCCTCGGAGTAGGGAGTTCCATCCCTGGTGTTCCCTGCCTGGAGTTTACATGTTTTCCTGGTGGGTTTCCACGGTGTGCTGTAGTTGTCTTCCATGCAGGTTTGGGGATTCGTTAAATCTTATATGACGATAGTGTATCTGTGTGCTTGTATTCACCTTGAGTTGAGCTGACGCCCCCTCCAGGGATTGTTTCTGCCTCGTGCCCGATGCTTGCTAGAATGGATGCACCCCTGGATTGATGGATATAATCATTAAACATCCATCTTTTTCAGAGATATTGTGGCAAGGTGTCCTAGGAATTTAACAAGGGGGCTCCGCCCCCTGCTCTCTTTGCTCGCCTACCCCCGACGTTGGGTATCCCGAAATACATTAGTCGAGCTCGTTCGTTTTGGAGCCGTGCCCGCTTTGCCCACGGCATTTCAGACGTGCGTTGTAGGCACCTGCATTCAATGATTTTATCCAGGCGGGCTCGTGTTTGTATATCCGTCAGTCGAGCTCATTCGTTTTGAACCCGTGCCTGCTTTGCTTCCGCGTTCATTTTGAACCCGTGCCTGCTTTGCTTCCGCAGTCTCAGACGCGCGTTGTAGGCGCCTGCGTACATTGATCTTATCCAGGTGGGTTCGCGTTTGTATCGTTGAGCTGTATTGTGTTTGAATTTGGTGTAAAGCGTTCAGCGGTTTGTACAATCCCAAGCAGCACATTATTCCTAACTTCACTCCACAGTAGTGCCACTCACAATATGGCGGTGACGCCTGCGCCTTCACTCCGCAGTAGTGCCACTCACAATATGGCGGTGACGCTTGCGCCTTCCGTACTATGTCCGGTTTCACTATGCTGTGTAGGCGCCTTTGCCTTTCGTACTTTCCCACGCCTTCCGTACTATCTTTGTGGACCTGTGGGGCCTCCGTAGCTTCTTCCGTTTGAATCTGGACTGCAGCGCAGAATCCTCTTTTTTGTGTGGCCGTGTCGGTAGTCGTTAGCTATGGAAGCGTTGTTGCTTCATTTCTCATTCACGTCAGTTGAGCTCTTTCGTTTTTGGGCCGTGACTCATTCGTGCGCGGTGGATACGACTTTGATTGTGGTGTATGAGACGTGCGCCGTACGCGCCTGCGCAGTACGTCTCATGGTCCCATCGCCGTGTACCTGCATCCATGCCATCCGGTTTACCATTCTCGGTTAGTAATATGGATGGATGTTTCAGGCAATTCACAACACAGCGAAGCCGAACGTTTTCTCACCGTGATGATATCTCGCACTGCCACCTGGTGGAATCTTCCAGATTTACGTAAAGTACGCGGGCAAGTATCAACAGTACAATGCTTGTGTAGCAGCAGCGTCCACAGGAGCATGCGTCGCGTCGTGTGAAGTATAAACCCGGCCTTACAGATTGTCTATTCTGCTTCAAATCAAGATTTCTGCTTTATAGGCACAAGCGCCCACCTGCATGACGTGCAACTCACTATGAGAAAATAAATCCAGTTTCACAGCAAGTCACACAGAGTTTTAGGGGCTGCTAAAGAGTTCCAGGGTCATCACACTTCACAGCTTATGGTGATGGTGTGTGCTTCATCTATCTCCTACTTGAAAAAAACTTATAGAAGTCCCATAGAGATACATCTGCTAAAGCAGATTTTTGGCTTGTTCATTTTAGAACAATTCACCAGGGTTCAAACTGTCAGGAGCGCGAGACGGCAGACAAGATAGGACTAAGTAAGCCTAAGGCACACATTCTCCTTTATAATGTCATCGTCACAATCCTAGGATTATTATTTTGTGTTTTGTTCTAATTTTTCAGTAACCCAACATCTTTAATTCTAGTAGTAAGCTCACTCTACAAAAATTCTACCGTGAATAGAAACATGAAGCAAAGATATTAATTACTAATACAGTAGTAAAAAAAAAAAAAAACGTAATTAATTCACTGGAGGCAGATACTCGAGATATAATTGAATTTGTGTAGCTGCTTTATGGCGGAGAGCATGCATTTTTCATGAAGTTTGCAATTTCCATATATGAATGACAATGTATTCCAGTTTTTAGTTTTTCATGGAATGATTATGCAAAGTAATTACAACCTTAGATAGTTGTTAGACTCGAAAAATTAGAAAATTACCTGTTTCAATTTACCCCCGTAATACAGATCTATTGGACAAACTTGTAATACAGCAAATTACAGGGAAAAACAGGAATGAGGTAATCAGAGGTGTTATCATGTCAGTCATCGAGATATCACTCTCTGAGACCTGACAGCCTGAGATGATGAAACTCTGGCCTACTTCCACTCCCAGGCCCATTAGACAACAGTCGCTCAATGCTTGTTCACCTTTGTGGCTCCATCTGTTTAAATGATAAGTTTAGGACAGATTGCAAAACCCTCCTTTTACCTTATGAAGCCCTAAATGGCTGAGGCCCTGCTTACTTATCTGAGCTTATTATGACTTACAAACCAGAGTACACATTAGGATTTCAAGATGCCGGTCTGCTTATGATTCCTAGGATTCATAAAATAGCAGTGGGCGGTCGAGCTTAAAGTTACTTAAACTTAACTTTAACTTTAGCTTTTAATTGCAGGGTTCCAAATCTGTGGAATGGTCTACCTGCTGCTATAAGAGCTTATTTTGTTTGTTTATTTTTTGTTATTTATTCACCTTATACAATTTCTTGTATTAGCAATTTGTTATCTTTAGTATATCCCTTGGAGTCAGAGCGCAGGGTCAGCTATTGTGCAGGGTGCGCACAAAGTCCGTATACCCCTATCTTTAGGAGCATTTACAGGAATAACCATGACAATTTGGTTCCTGTGGATATCAGCCCAAGTCTTCCCGGTATTTCGAGGTGTGTTTCCGACATCCAGTCTGGTGCTGACACCTGCTGCCGCTCAAGAAATCGCAACAACGTGGCGGTTGTTCCAAGACGAAGCGATGGGCGACACAAGTGTTTTCACGATCGAGGAGCGTTTGGTGGCCACTGTGTGGGTTCATGAGCGGCCTGTTACTGGGAAATCAATCAAAAATGTCATGGATGACTTTGTTGTGCATTTTAGGAAGGCATCGTCGACAAAGAGGACGTTGTTGCAGTGGGAGAAGAAGGCTTTTGCAACAGGCAGCGTCCGAGATGCGCCGCGAAGTGGAAGACCATCCACAAGGCATGAAACGTGTGCAGATGTGGCAGAGTCTGTACAACGATCCCCAATGAAATCCACTCGTAAACGTGCTGCTGAGTTGGGAATAGCGGAATCGACAATGCGAAAACACATCAAACACGACTTGCAAATAAAATGTTGGCGTCCATTGCACATTAACGAGTTATCAGATGCAGACTTGGACAGACGTCAGGAAGCTTGTGATCTGATGCTGCACCAATTTCCAACAAATGCTGAGAAGGAAAAGGTTTTTGTTCTCTGACGAGTACGCGATTTATCGCAGCTCCCGCAATCGAAACGTGTTTTTCTGGGGAAAAGAAAATCCACATTTCTTTGAAGAAATTGAGCGTAACCCACCACACGTGATGATCTGGGCCAGAATGACAGCAAAGCATTTGTTTGGCCCTTATTTTTTTGATGGTTCTGTTAAACAAATCAGTTATCTGGAAATGCTGAATGGCTGGCTCATCCCGTAACTGAGAAGCCAGGGCGTGCTTGATAGTGTTTGGTTTCAACAAGATGGGGCACCTGCCCATTTCGCAATCACTGTGCGTGATCGCCTCAACGAAGTTTTTGGGAATCGTTTGGATCGGATGAGGATCAAACAACAATCCCGCTCCTCTTCCAAGGTCTCCGTGAAGCCCTGATCTCACAACTCCAGATAATGCACTCTGGGGGTTTATCAAAGAATACGTGCGGAAGCGGCGTTATTCATCGAACGATGAACTGAAACATGCGGTTCGCGCAGCGTTCCAGAAAGTCACCCCGCAAATGTTGCGGAACATGAGCAGGAGAACCTGGCGGCGCATTCGGCTATGCAGAGATCATGGAGGGACCCATACAGATGTTTTGGATTCCTAAGAGGTAACCTTTAGCTTTCAAAATCCTCCAAAAGATAGGGGTATACGGACTTTGTGCGCACCCTGTACTATGCCCCTGGAGCAGGTTAAGGGCCTCGCTCAAGGGCCTAACAGAGTAGGATTCCTTTTGGCAGTAAAAGGATTCAAACCAGCAACCTTCCTGGATAGCAGTGCAGATCCTTAGCCTTTGAGCCACCACTCCACCATGCCCCTTCATTCTAAGATTTTAAATCAAGCTGAAGACTCACACCTTCAGTTTAGAATACCCTGCCTAGAGCTTCTGACTAGCTGTGCATACTGTGTTTGTTAGTCATTCGTAGTAAAATCTATCTATTATAAAAAAACTAAATCTTGGAAGGAGACGAGATGTGATTTTCTCAGAAAGACAGTTACACGTCTCACGAGACGAGGCGTAGTACAAATACAGAGCAGGTTAGAGATAATGGAAGTATGAAAATTTGAAAGTCTCAAAAAAAGGATAGTAAAGATTGCATTAGCGCAAACACATGGAAATTATTACTCGGTGAAATAATGGAACAGCGAAAAGAGATTGAAAATATTATTCGGATTGAAACTTTAAGTCGGAGACTTGTAGATCGTCTGATTCGTGTTGCCAGCAAGAATTAAAAGATTCTGAAAACGTTGCCGTGGTATGAAGTCCCATGAGGGAGGACCCAGGAAGTGAACCCAGGTCTCCTTGCTACGAGACAGCAGCCATACCACTGCGCTACTGTGCCGCCCAAAAAAAGGACATAAATACCATTAAAGATATTTAAGTGGTAGAAAATGTAGTGTTATTATGTTTGTTTGTCTATGTGCTTTCATTGTGGCAAAACAAGCACTTTGGAGCATTTTCTGTTATTCATTTGCTTCATCAAAGAGACAGACATCACATTTTGGATTTTTAAATATTTTGCAACAATGGTACGTATGACATGTAATGAAGATTAATTTAGGCTGCCATGCTGCTTTTTCTTCAGGCAGACATACTCCAAAAGCCACCATATCCACCGTTTCAATTGCTCATGCTGAGTACAGACGATCTGTTTGCTGACTGGAATGTCTGTTGAGCTTGTCTTCTTGTTCATCTTTCGGCCGCTCCCGTTAGGGGTTGCCAAAGTGAATCATCTTCCTCCATATCATTCTGTCCTCTGCATCCTGCTCTGTTACACCCATCACCTGCATGTCTTCTCTCACCACATCCATAAACCTTCTCTTAGCCCTTCCTCTTTTCCTCTTCTCTGGCAGCTCTGTCCTTCGCATCCTTCTCCCAATATACCCAGCATCTCTCCTCTGCACATGTCCAAACCAACGCAATCTCGCCTCTCTGACTTTCTCTCCCGACTGTCCAACCTGAGCTGACCCTCTAATGTCCTCATTTCTAATCCTGTCCATCCTCGTCACACCCAATGCAAATCTTAGAATCTTTAACTCTGCCACCTCCAGCTCTGTCTCCTGCTTTCGGGTCAGTGCCACCGTCTCCAGCCCATATAACATAGCTGGACTCACTACCGCCCTGTAGACCTTCCCTTTCACTCTCGCTGATACCCGTCTGTCACAAATTACTCCAGACACTCTTCTCCACCCATTCCACCCTGCCTGCACTCTCTTCTTCACCTCTCTTCCACAATCCCCATTACGCTGAACTGTTGATCCCAAGTATTTAAACTCATCCACCTTCACCAACTCTACTCCCTGCATCCTCACCATTCCACTGACCTCCCTCTCATTCACACACATGTGTTCTGTCTTGTTCCTACTGACCTTCATTCCTCTCCTCTCCAGAGCATATCTCCACCTCTCCAGGGTCTCCTCAACCTGCTCCCTACTATTGCTACAGATCACAATGTCATCAGCAAACATCATAGTCCACGGGGACTCCTGGCTAATCTCATCTGTCAACCTGTTCACCACCATTGCAAATAAGAAAGGGCTCAAAGCCGATCACTGATGTAATCCCACCTTCATCACTCCTACTGCAGACCTCACCATTGTCACATTTCCCTCGTACATATCCTGTACAACTCTTATGTACTTCTCTGCCACTCCCGACTTCCTCATACAATACCACAGCTCCTCTCGAGGCACCCTGTCATATTCTTTCTCCAGGTCCACAATGACGCAATGTAACTCCTTCTGGCCTTCTCTCTAAACTTCTCCATCAACACCCTCAGAGCAAACATCTCATCTGTGGTGCTCTTTCTTGGCATGAAACCACACTGCTGCTTACTAATCATCACCTCACTTCTTAAACGAGCTTCCACTACTTTTTCCCATAACTTCATGCTGTGGCTCATCAATTTTATCCCCCTGTAGTTACTGCAGTCCTGCACATCCCCCTTATTCTTAAATATTGGCACCAGTACACTTCTTCTCCACTCCTCAGGCATCCTCTCATTTTCCAAGATTCCATTAAACAATCTGGTTAAAAACTCCACTGCCATCTCTCCTAAACGCCTCCATGCTTTCGTACATATGTCATCTGGACCAACGGCCTTTCCATTTTTCATCCTCTTCATCGCTGTCCTTACTTCCTCCTTGCTAATCCATTGCACTTCCTGATTCACTATCTCCACATCATCCAACCTCTTCTCTCTCTCGTTCTCTTCATTCATCAGCCTCTCAAAGTACTCTTTCCATCTGCTCAACACACTCTAATCGCTTGTGAGTACATCTCCATCTTTATCCTTTATCACCCTAATCTGCTGAACATCTTTTCCAGCTCTGTCCCTCTGTGTAGCCCACAGGTCCTTTTCTCCCTCCTTAGTGTCCAACCTCTCATACAACTCATCATACGACTTTTTCTTTAGCCTTCGTCACCTCTCTCTTCACCTTGCTCCTTATCTCCTTGTACTCTTGTCTACTTTCAGCATCTCTCTGACTATCCCACTTCTTCTTTGCCATCCTCTTCCTCTGTATACTCTTCTGTATTTCCTCATTCCACCACCACCAGGTTTCCTTTTCCTCCTTCCTCTGTCCAGATGTCACGCCAAGCACCCTTCTTGCTGTCACCCTTACTACATCTGCCGTAGTTGCCCAGCTGTCTGGTGACTCTACACTGCCACCCAGTGCCTGTCTCACCTCCTCCCTAAACTCAACCTTGCAGTCTTCCTTTTTCAACTTCCACCATTTGAACCTTGGCTCTGCCCTCACTCTCTTTCTCTTCTTGATCTCCAACATCATCCTACAGACCACCATCCTATGCTGCTAACTACTGAGTTACGTAATTTGTTTGCACAGATTAATAATTTTCAGATTCTTTTTTTTTTTGCATGACACCTACAGGGTTTTTGTTGAATTTGACTGATAGTTTAATAATAGTTTTCTATTGCTGGATTGCACACAGCCCACTGTTTTCTGGTTGGCTGAGCGACTGACCCTTGAAAAGTTCATGGTCCACCACATTTGTGGTTTGCCTTACAGTCAGTGCTGCTGCGTTAACAGCTGCTTGTCAGTGACCCTGGAAAGATTAAACTTACCCTTCAGCACGTACAGGATTAAATGTATATAAATAACAAACATTTCATTCTTATGAGTTGACTACCACTATCTACGGTAACCCCTTCCTCACCAGCTTTTATTAGAAGTCCAGTGCACATGCTTCCATGATGTTACACCAGCAGCCAGTGGGGAATTTTTGTAAGAAAATACATTTTTTTTTCCAAAATTTCTACTTACATTCTTATGTGCTTATAGACATCCATGTGTAATCCTTTAATATTTTTGGATGCTGCCTGAGAGTCCAGAATTATCCTCTCGACTCTCTTTGCTGCAGAACAGGGAGCACCCAATATGGCGCAGACAGCAATTGCTTTACAATACTGTGATCGCAAGAATTACAAACACTAAAGTCATAGAAGAAATTCTTGGAACACAACAAGACCTCACAACCGACAAAATGGAAATGAAGTCAACCATATTTTCCTGGCAAAATGCTAGATAAAAATGGAAAATGTCCAAAGCTTCAAAAAAGCCATTGAAAAGTTTGAAAAACGTCAAGTAAATGCTGTGTCACCTCTGCACATGTGTGAGACAGCTTAAGGACTTCGGTGACATTTTTTACCCACCGGCCCCGGGGCTGGCACTGTGTTATAATGCCTTATCCACCCTCTGAAGAACAGAAGATTGACAGCCACTCTTTTACTGACATCACTTCCAGTTGACTGGCTGCCTGGACCCGCCTCTTCCTGCCACATCACTATATAACACAAGATCTGGCCATCTTGTTTCCATTTTTGTCCTAAAATTTCATCAGAGAAGATGTCTCCACAATTACCGTGTGTTTTTAGTTTTTCAGAACATTTCGTTATACGGGGTCACCAAGGTGATGCCCACCTCCTTATCTTTGTCTACTTTTTGCAACTGGAAATTTACAATGCTTAAATGTGAATGGACCCTTAGTGTGCCTCATTTCAACAAAATCGGTCCAATGGAAGCCATGCTGAAAGACAAATGGACAAACAGAGAGACAGACATGGAAATCGCAGCTGGTGCTTTTCGTATTTTATGCAAACAAGCCTAATGATGGTCAATCCAAAAGGACAAATAAAGAAGGATCAGGAAAGAAGATGGAACAGGAGTGAAAACAAGTGAGTATTTTGGTGTGCAGTGGCTAAAAAGGAGCACTACACGGGACAGCATGTGAACCGCTCCCTGAGCCGGCACGATTATAATATGCGCTGCCATCCTGGAATGGCAGCAAAGAGAAAGAAAACAAATAAAGAAATGATCCAGGGGTGTGAGCGACCAACACTACTTCCCTACTACACAGGTGGCACAGTGGTAGTGCTGCTGCTTTGCAGTAAGGAGACTGTGGAAGATTGTGGGTTCACTTCCCGGTTTCTCCCTGTGTGGATAGCGCTTTGAATACTGAAAAAAGCGCTATATAAATGTAATGAATTATTATTATTTAAGTAAGGAAACACACCAGAGAATGCAAAGTGGAAAAGAATTATAAAAGAATTGTTATTGTCCCGTAAAATGAGGCATTGAACACAACAAACAAAACCCAATATCAGGGGTGTGTTGAAGTCTGGGCCTGGAGGGCCACAGTAGCTGCAGGTTTTCATTCTGACCCTTTTCCTAATCAGTGACCTGTTTTTACTGCTAATTACAGTGCATCTGGAAAGTATTCACAGCGCATCACTTTTTCCACATTTTGTTATGTTACAGCCTTATTCCAAAATGGATTAAATTCATTTTTTTTCTCAGAATTCTACACACAACACCCCATAATAACAATGTGAAAAAAGTTTACTTGAGGTTTTTGCAAATTTATTAAAAATAAAAAAAATTGAGAAATCCCATGTCCATAAGTATTCACAGCCTTTGCTCAATACTTTGTCGATGCACCTTTGGCAGCAATTCCAGCCTCAAGTCTTGTTGACTATGATGCCACAAGCTTGGCACACCTATCCTTGGCCAGTTTCGCCCATTCCTCTTTGCAGCACCTCTCAAGCTCCATCAGGTTGGATGGGAAGCGTCGGTGCACAGCCATTTTAAGATCTCTCCAGAGATGTTCAATCGGATTCAAGTCTGGGCTCTGGCTGGGCCACTCAAGGACATTCACAGAGTTGTCCTGAAGCCACTCCTTTGATATCTTGGCTGTGTGCTTAGGGTCGTTGTCCTGCTGAAAGATGAACCGTCGCCCCAGTCTGAGGTCAAGAGCGCTCTGGAGCAGGTTTTCATCCAGGATGTCTCTGTACATTGCTGCAGTCATCTTTCCCTTTATCCTGACTAGTCTCCCAGTCCCTGCCGCTGAAAAACATCCCCACAGCATGATGCTGCCACCACCATGCTTCACTGTAGGGATGGTATTGGCCTGGTGATGAGCGGTGCCTGGTTTCCTCCAAACGTGATGCCTGGCATTCACACCAAAGAGTTCAATCTTTGTCTCATCAGACCAGAGAATTTTCCTTCAGGTGCTTTTTGGCAAACTCCAGGGCTGCCATGTGCCTTTAACTAAGGAGTGGCTTCCGTCTGGCCACTCTACCATACAGGCCTGATTGGTGGATTGCTGCAGAGATGGTTGTCCTTCTGGAAGGTTCTACTTTCTCCACAGATGACCTCTGGAGCTCTGACAGAGTGACCATTGGGTTCTTGGTCACCTCCCTGACTAAGGCCCTTCTCCCCCAATTGCTCAGTTTAGATGGCCAGCCAGCTCTACGAAGAGTCCTGGTGGTTTCGAACTTCTTCCACTTATGGATGATGGAGGCCACTGTACTCATTGGGACCTTCAAAGCAGCAGAAATTTTTATGTAACCTTCCCCAGATTTGTGCCTCGAGACAATCCTGTCTCGGAGGTCTACAAACAATTCCTTTGACTTCATGCTTGGTTTGTGCTCTGACATGAACTGTCAACTGTGGGACCTTATATAGACAGGTGTGTGCCTTTCCAAATCATGTCCAGTCAACTGAATTTACCACAGGTGGACTCCAATGAAGCTGCAGAAACATGTCAAGGATGATCAGGGGAATCAGGATGCACCTGAGCTCAATTTTGAGCTTCATGGCAAAGGCTGTGAATACTTATATACATGGGATTTCTCAGTTTTTTTATTTTTAATAAATTTGCAAAAATCTCAAGTAAACTTTTTTCACGTCATCATTATGGGGTGTTGTGTGTAGAATTCTGAGGAAAAAAATGAATTTAATCCATTTTGGAATAAGGCTGTAACATAACAAAATGTGAAAAAAGTAATGCGCTGTGAATAGTTTACGGATGCACTGTAACTTCCTTTCATTTTAATAGCCTTGTTTTTAAATATTAAGTCTTCTGAATTGATTATTTTCTTCATTAAATGACAGCCAAACAGAAATGAGATGTGAAAGGAGCCAACAGATGAGCAGCTAAGCTGGGATTTCAAACTCCAATCAATTTCAGTCCAACCAATCTCTTAATCAGAAGCCGATTTTTGCTGTTAATTAACCCCATTATTTAATTCCATGACTTGTTGCTGCTCTCATTCTGCCACAGCAGACATTTCCAAAACTGTTGTTTTTCTGTTTTTTTCTAAAAACACCGTGAAGACGTTTTGGTGACTTGAGAGATCAACCTTACAAAGACCACCAACTTTCTTTATTTTCAGATATTGTGTTATGGGCTCAGGTGAGCTGGTCATGGGTTGTTTTGGGTCTCATTATTGTTTGGATGCTAATTAAGGAAAAAGAGACAAACAAGGGGCCAAGTTAATTAAAACTAAAGCAAAAGAACTTAATTAGAAGCAAAAACTGGTCACTAATTATGAAGATGGGTAGAATGAAAACCTGCAGCCACTGCAGCCCTCCAGGACCGGAGTTTGACACCCGTGCCCTATATACATAATATCACGCTGCAGCGCTTCCACCCCACCACACGAATCACGAAACAAAACAATTAACAACATACACCCCTAATACACAAATGTAAAAAACAAATTAATGAAACCCGAATCCTTTAAATATTAACCATTAAACATGATCATTTACAGTCTGTGATGGCGAAGGATGCGTCGAGGGAAACGTAATGCTACTCAGTCCCTTATGCTGTCCCATCAAGTCCTCTCCTGAATGACTTCACCTCATTCATAAAAAAAGGAACAGAAATGAGCCCGGGTTTACATGACTTTTTTTCACGAGCTGAGTAGATTTCCCCCTTGTTGTTTTGGTGGCATCTCCTTCTCCTTTGGTTCTGAGCTCCCCTCTCCTTTTCCATCTTTCTCCCGCCACACATTTACATATAGTTGGCTCCTCCTCTTACAGTCTATTTGGCCCTCCGAGCCATGTGCTCCCCTCCCCATGTACCATTGGCCAGCCATACACATTCAGCCAATCCACCCTTAACAGGAATGGGGAAAAGATGAAAACTGCCAGTGACACCCACACATATTAAGGCTGACTTCTATTTATGGATTTTTTAAATTTCACCGAATATTTGGTGGTAATTTCAAAAGCATTAAAAAATGCAGAATCCTAGCAAAAACAATGCTTGGGCCGTAACCGTTATTTTAGATGATTGAAAAAGATGCTACACCCCCTCTACTGTACAGTTGCTTTATTTTATTATTATAAATACATCTTAACAAGACGAGAGAGCAAATATCAGAATTTCAATTTAGTTACAAATGCAGATGTTCCTTCTTAACAGTAGGAGGTCGCATCATAGCACATCAAATTAATTATTTTTTGTTCTACACAAAGTGCCTCTAGTGGGTAAAATATTCAGGATGCAGTAGAAGTGATAATCTGCTACCACAGACCAGGTCAGGTCAGGTTGGGGAGCATGCACTGGTACAGCGTGTTGCCGCACACACCACACAATGAAACAGCTCGGGATTCTGGTTGGCAAGCCTCTAGGCAGACATGATGTCCAGTTCCACCAGCTGGAAAAGACCTTCTATCTGCCGCAGCCAGGTGTTACATGGGCATCCCCTTGGCCTGGTCCAGCCACTAGGGTCCTCAACAATAAGAATCCTATGAGCCGGATCACCTTCAGGGAACTGCGACACATGGTTGTAGTGCCGCAACTGATGCTCCTTCACAATGCAGGTCATGTGCCTCATTTGGGACACCATGAGCGACACAAAGTCCAACCAGCAGTACCCAAGGATTCTCCAAAGAGACACAGTACCAAAGAAGTCCAGTCTTCATCTCAGGTCACCGGATAGCATCCACATCTCACAACCATATAGCAAGACATGAAGCAGCAGGACTCTAAAGACTTGGACATTCATCCTTTTGCATAGATATCGGGAGCTCCACACACCCCTCTCAGTGACCTCATGACCCCCAATGCTCTCCCAATCCGTCTACTGACTTCGTAGGAAGAGCCAGAGACATGAATGTCACTGCTGAGGTAAGTAAACCTCTCGACGCGGTCGACACTCTCTCCACAGACAAACATACTTCTGATAGTTGTGTCAAAGAGGTCATTAACACTAGAATTACCAAAGCCTACAAAAAAATCTTGTAATCCTGGCCCACCTTAAATCCATTCGCACCTCTCTGTTAGCGTATTTTGTGTTGTAAATGTGGCGATCATCACAAGTAGCAAACAGCCTGCTATGCCATCATCCCCACCGATGCAGAAAAGGCAAAAAGCTCTCCCAGCTCAAATCTGTTTATCCGGGAGTGAGGTACCTGGAGTTGTATTGGGCAAATACCCTGTATTATATCGTTATTTGGAACGCATGCATTTCATGTGTGTTCCATGTCTACAAAGATCTATGTTAGTGTAGGATGACAGGAAATGCAAGAAATGTTGAACACATACATAAAATACAAACATTTTTCATGTTTTAGTACTAACAACAAAATATAGACATGAAGCATATAATGTATCACAGGAGGCTTGGGGACAGACCTAGCCGGGACGCCTGGAAGGACTGGGAGGTGGCGTTTACATCCTCCGGGCCACGAGGGGGCAACCTCCCTGGATCTGGATAAAACCACGGGAGAGGAGCGAGGAGGCTCAAGCCTCAAGCCTCATGGAGCCCAGGAAACATTCACTTCTGCCACACCCAGGAAAATGGAAGAAGAGCCTTCCAGGGACACCCGGAGTGCTTCCGGGTGCAAGAGCAGCACTTCTGCCACACCAGGAAGTGCTGCCAGAAGAGAATCATCAAGCACCTGGAGCACATCCGGGTGAACATAAAAGGGGCCGCCTTCCTACAGTCTGGATTAGCAGTAGGACCTGCTTCGTGGGAAATCTGCACTCGCGGGATGGGCCACTCTGCCCGATGGATCTTCGCTGGTGATGGGGCAGTGACACAGGATGCTGGGGAACAGACCCAGCTTGGACGCCTGGAAGGACTGGGAGGTATTGTTTACGTCCTCCGGACCACAAGGGGGCAACCGCCCTGGATCTGGAGAGGACCACAGGAGAGAAGCAAGGAGGCTCAAGCCCGTTGGGGCCCGTGGCCACAGGCAGGGGGCGTCCCAAGCCTCATGGAGCCCGGGAAACATTCACTTCTGCCACACCTGGGAAAACGAAAGAAGAGCCTTGCAAGGATACCCGGAGTGCTTCTGGGTGCAAGAGCAGCACTTCTGCCACACCAGGAAGTACTGCCAGAAGAGCATCATCAAGCACCTTGAGCACATCTGGATGAACATAAAGGGGCCACCTTCCTACAGACTGAGAGCTAGAGTCGGGAGTGGGAGCAGGATAACGCTTCCGTGAAGAGAGGAAAGGCGGCCCACAGACTGAGAGAGAAAAGCCCGTAGTTGAGGTGTTTAGTGCTGGGAAGTGCTGTGTGCTGTGTGGAACTGTGTGTTTCAGCAATAAACGTGTGCTTTTTTTATAAAGAAGTGGCCTCTGTCTGGTGGTGTTTGGACCCGGATCTCACAGTGGCGCCCAATGTGGGGCTCTCTGCCTGGTTCAAGGCAGGGAGCCACCTACAAAATAATTTTGTGAGCGGTCCAGCACCTCAGACCACCACACAGATGCACCACATGGAAGCGGCCCACACACGCACTGCGGATGGTCCGCGATGCACCCAGGGACTGCCGTCTCCCACCTAATGGGGGAGAGGAACGCCAGGTGAGGCAGGAGAGCTGCATACTCCCCAGTGTTCGCCGTTTCCATGAAGACTGCAGTCGGCAACCCATGGATGTGGCTGGTAGGAGATGAGAAGCTGCAAGAGACAGGATCCAGGAGGTGAGTCCCAGGCCCTATGGTAGTCAGCCCGTGGGGGTTGGTCGTGCCGGGCCCTGTATTTATGTTGCAGAAGGGAATTGCCTGGATCCATGTCGCCGGCTGAGGTGTGTCGATCCCTACAGCGAAGCCGGGGCGGCGACGCTAAGAGAAAGGGAGGATCCGCGGCATCTCGAGAAGCCGCGGCAGGGGTGCTGCATCGAGTCTTGCCAACCCCTCTGGAGAAGGGAGATGACGGCGGTAAACCGAAAGTCCCTCCCCATGACAGGCAAGGGATTGGATGGTGTGTGTCGTGTTCCCTTCAATGATTGGTTGATGGCGGGACCGGCGAACTTCCATCTTGAGCTAGGGGAGGACCCGACGGAATGAGGAAGAAAGCTCCACGGGGCACAGCCGGCGAGTAGGAAAGTCCTCTGCTGGCTAACGCTCTGTTTGTGCCTGCGGCTCAGCGTGACCCGGAGATTTCCCTTCGGTTCGCCGAGTCGTTTTTGCAGGTAGTACACAACCTTCGAGACTACATAGTCGAGCTGAAGAGGATGGCGATCCCGCCACGTCAGACACTACGTTAGAGGGCGGAGCAGCACGGCGCTGGAATCTCTGGCCGGAGGATCGTGGCGGTATGAGTGAGTGAGTCCAGTACCGTAAATAAAAAAGGAGAAGTGAATGCGTCCCGGTATCGTGCGGTTCCGGTGACCAAGTAGCCGTGTCTCTGATAGTGGAGGTGAAGTGAAGGGCCAATTGCGTGGTAGGGGCGGTTCCAAGACACCGGCTGATGAGTGCCGCGGGTCCTAGTGCACTACCGCCAGAGCCAGTGTCAGTCTCACATCACTCCACAGGGGTGCAGACGGCGAAGAGTCTCTTCCTCTCCCGTAGGGAGACTTAAGCCGTCAGGGCACCCCAGAGGAAAAGGAAGAACCGGAGGAATGAAGCTGGGTCTTCCTACAAATGGAGACGTGAGCCTGTGAGCTCACGTACGGTGATGGGCCGCCCTCTGCGCGTGCAGTGGGAAGCCTCAAAGTCAGCAGGGAAGCCGAGAGTGCTTCTTGGATGTCCCAAGAAGGGGGGCACGGAACCCGTGGAGGGGGTGTCGAATAGGCGAATTCAGGGGTGCCGGTCGAAGGGTGGAGTGCTGCCTGTGCATGGCACAGAAGGACGCCAGATGGCGGTGTCCAGGCAGCGTCTCCACCCCTGCTTCTGCTAGTTAGATTGCAGGACCAGACCCTGGATTAGCAGTAGGACCTGCTTCGCTGGAAATCTGCCCTCGCGGGACAGGCCACTCTGCCCAATAGGTCTTCGCTGGTGATGGGGCATTGTCACAGGAGGCTGGGGGACAGACCCAGGTGGGACGCCTGGAAGGACTGGGAGGTGGCGTTTACGTCCTCCAGACCACAAGGGGGCAACTGCCCTGGATCTGGAGAGGACCACGGGAGAGGAGCAAGGAGGCTCAAGCCCGTTGGGGCCCGTGGCCACCGGCAGGGGGTGCCCCAAACCTCATGGAGCCCAGGAAACATTCACTTCTTCCACACCTGGGAAAATGAAAGAAGAGCCTTCCAAGGACACCCGGAGTGCTTCTGGGTGCAAGAGCAGCACTTCTGCCACACCAGGAAGTGCTGCTGGAAGAGCATCATCAAGCACCTGGAGCACATCTGGGTGAACATAAAAGGAGCCACCTTCCTACAGACTGAGAGCTAGAGTTGGGAGTGGGAGCAGGGACAAAGAGAGGAAAGGCAGCCCACGGACTGAGAGAGAAAGGTTAGTAGTTGAGGTGTTTAGTGCTGGGAAGAACTGTGTGCTGTGTGAGACTGTGTGTTTCAGCAATAAACGTGTGCTTTTTTATGAAGAAGTGGTCTCTGTCTCGTGGTGTTCGGACCTGGATCTCACAAATGTGTGAAGACTGAAGTCCAAATATCAAATAAGTACTTTCACAAAAGGTACAAGTATCACAAAACAAGTGCGCTTTTATTCAAGATGATAATTGAAGAAAAAGAAATCGGGTTAGTGTACTTCATTGTCATGACTGCTTTGGTAGTGAAGTGTAAGAACTGCTGACAAATAATCAAGAGGTCACGGGTTCGAGCCTTTCCGCGTCCCAAAATAAACGTTTTGAGTAGTGAGCTGCTCTTATTGTTACAATTATACAATAAAAACATACTTTGATTTGAGTCTATAACAGCCGGTGTAAATATACAGTACTTGTAAAGGTTAGCGTTTTATTTTTTTTTATTCGGTTTTATTCTCCCAGTCGCGTTCACGTTCGCCCCAATCTGACACTGCTGTTTTCAAATAAAGACGCGCTACAACAGAGGTGAACTCGGATGAGGACGAGGGTTCTATATCAGAGAAAGAGAACAGAAGCCCTCCCTGCAAGAAATGTCCATTCACATATAAGAACAACGCAGCTGCACCAGGCATAAAGGCAAAAGATGGCACCGTTTGGATGCAACAAGAGGTCCAGCGTCATCGGACCTTACTTAACTCTTTTAGGGCTAATTTTTTTTTTGTTTCTTTTCTCCCAGGGCTGAATATTTTTCCAAAAACTAACATTTTTTAAAAAAGAACACAAAGCAATTGTTTAACATATCAAATCAACAAAAAATATTTACTTTTGACAAATGTTACTGTCTTGCATGTTGTATGAGCCTGAATTCTCTATGTGTTGTTTTGATGCCTATTTTTCAATTGTCTGTTGCTGCATTTTCTAACATATATTGTTAGTGTGTACTGTAGAGAGACAAGTCACCCATTTGCCATCGTGCCATGCCACTGCCACCAAGTTTTCTGCCTGCATGAAAACCGTATTGTCACCTCTTTTCATCTTCTGAAACTTTATGAACTTTATGTATGGCATTATAGCCTGGCTCACCCCATGGGATTTGCTTCTGTTTATTACAGAAGTGAATAAAACTTTGCAGCAGCACGTACCTAAGCCACCAGGGGACAAAACACGTTTGGACCAATGCTCCCTGAAGTTATCTCACCAGTTCTGTCCCATCTCTATTTGTAATGCCACAGCGCGCTTCATCTCGTCTTTCGTTGTGGGTTTCCACTTTGAATAACGAGAATGCGATGCAAACGCAGCCCGCGATTCAAAAAAAATCTCTGCCTACCTGTTTGTCTCGTCTGACAGTAGCTGAAAAGCAGCATCAGGAGAGAGCAGCCTGAAGTACAGCAGCTGGTGATCTGTCGTGTCCAAAAGCAAGCCATGCCGTCTTGTAAACTCCGGTAGCCAGATCGGCTCTCAACGGATCAATGTATGTGTATTTATCCCATGCGAACCTTGCCGTAGATGCATCGGCTGCGCGAAGGCACTCAACTGGCAGCAGATCCGCTTGCGCGGCATCGGCTGGTGTCTGATCAGCTGATGCCTGCTTCTAACTCTCTTGCTCGATCTCCTGATCACTGCCAATAAAGTCCGATTCTGAAAAATCAAGAGTCCGACTCCGCGGTAATGCGCAAAACAACGTCTGCCAAGTGTTTTCTTTTCTGCACTTGCTTCGCTGCCTTTTCACATGTCGGTGCCATCTTGCCATTGTTTACATTTCGCAACTCACGCACACGCAAGGTTTAGTTGCCGAGTCAACGAGTCTAGCATTCCTCCAAGCACAGAGGGAATGCCTGTGACGTGACAGTGAGATTTGTCGCCATTAACAGCTGATTGTCGCCCTTTATCCCTGGATGTCGACTTTTGTCGACATTCGCCTTCAACCCCTCCTGTCGACAAAAGTCGACATCCGCCCTAAAAGAGTTAATTCTTTGTAACTTAGTATTGTCTAATTTTATTTTTATTTTTTATAAACTTTTCTTTCTTCATCTTGTAAAGCACTTTGAGCTACATCATTGGTGTGAAAATGTGCTATAGAAATAAATGTTGTTGTTGTTGTTGTTGTAGCAGCATCATCATGCTACGGAGGTGCTTCTTAGCAGCTGGGAAAGGTGGCTGGTCAGAACTGAGGGAATGACAAATGCAACCAAACACAAGGAGGTCCTTGACTGCATGCGACCTCAGACTGGAGAA
Source organism: Erpetoichthys calabaricus (assembly GCF_900747795.2). Classification (NCBI taxonomy): domain Eukaryota; kingdom Metazoa; phylum Chordata; class Cladistia; order Polypteriformes; family Polypteridae; genus Erpetoichthys; species Erpetoichthys calabaricus. The sequence goes on from NC_041394.2 coordinate 9,228,448, forward strand.
ACGGTCGACATTTCAGCACAACAATAATCTGAAGCACACAGCCAAGACAACACTGGAGTGGCTTGAGGATAATCTCTGACTGTCCTGAGTGGCCCAACCAGAGTCCAAGATTAAACCGGGGATGGAGAGACCTGAAGACAACAGTTTATAGACACGGCCTGGGAGGATCTGCCAAGAAAAATGCTTGCCCAAATCTAAAGACTGTCGATATTTACTAAACCAAGAAGAATCAAAATTGAATGTGCTGTGTAGATGCCACATGGGCGGGACGGGCATTCCAGCCAGAAGAGAGGATGATTCCTTACCTGGACGGGAGGCTCCTAGTTGGCAGACAGGCAACCCGGCCATGGAGGAGAAGGGAATGAGACCTGGAAGAAAGGACCAGAAGGGATGGATGGATAGCCCACAGAAGATGGAAGACGTCTCTGGGGGCTTTTTACTCCCTCAAGACATTAGATGGCAGCAGCCCTCCATGAAGATAGATAGATAGATAGATAGATAGATAGATAGATAGATAGATAGATAGATAGATAGATAGATAGATAGATAGATAGATAGATAGATAGATAGATAGATAGATAGATAGATAGATAGATAGATAGATAGTGTAGCAGTAGGGGGTGCTAGAGCTCCCTTGAACCCTCAGATACCACTCCAAACACCAGGTAAAACTCCAATTATTATTTATTTTATAATAATACTGTGCACAAAGCACCCTCCACTCCACACTACACATACAATACACTATAATCAATAATCAATTCACCAATCCTCCTCTCCCAGACGCGTTGCCACCCTTCCACCCAGCTCAGCTCACTGTCTGGGATTTCCCATGGTCCTTTTATAGTCCATGACCCGGAAGTGTTTTTCCCTCAGTCCATGTGACTTTCTATCACTTCTGGGTCAGGCAAAAACTTCTCCTTTCTTCATCAGCCCGGAAGCACTTTATTTCTTCCAACCATGTGACTAGGATTTACTTCCGGGCTGTATGGAAAATAAACATCTTTGTGTCTCCCTGCAGCGTCCCCTGGCGGCCCCGACGTTATCCAGCAGGGCGGTGTATTAAAACTCCATAGTCCATGATGCCACGTTGCAAGGAGGGCTCCATCTAGCGGCCTGGGGGTATTGGCCGGGATGAATGGCCGGCCATATCCCACAATAGATAAATAGATACTTTATTAATCCCAAGGGGAAATTCACATACTTTAGCAGCATATTGATAAAAAACAATAAAAATGCAGGGAAAAGAAAGTGGTAGGAGTGATCAGTGAAATAGACAAAAATAGAGAAAAAGGTAGAAAGATAAAGGTGCCCAACCAACAGGGAATACTGGGAAATGTAGTCTGGCAATACTGCCCTGCTGGGGACCATGGGTGCTGCAAGGGGGTGCTGTAGGTAGTTCCATCCATCCATCCATCCATTTTCCAACCCGCTGAATCCGAACACAGTGTCACGGGGGTCTGCTGGAGACAATCCCAGCCAACACAGGGCACAAGGCAGGAACCAATCCCGGGCAGGGTACCAACCAACCGCAGGACACACACACAAACACACCCACACACCAAGCACACACTAGGGCCAATTCAGAATCGCCAATCCACCTAACCTGCATGTCTTTGGACTGTGGGAGGAAACCGGAGCGCCCGGAGGAAACCCACGCAGACACGCGGAGAACATGCAAACTCCACACAGGGAGGACCCGGGAAGCGAACCCAGGTCTCCTAACTGCGAGGCAGCAGCGCCACCATTGTGCCACCGTGCCGCCCGCTGTAGGGAGTTGTGCTCCCCAATTTATGGGACTTCCATCGGTTAGTCGCTATGGCACCGGAAATACTCCCAGGTCAGTAATAAAAGGGACCGCACTCCTTTATCCAGGTGAGTCGGAGCTGGGAGGACTTGGAGCAACACAAGACTGGAGGAGGGCAGTGTGGTGGTAAAAGGAGAAGTCTCGTGGAGAGAGAACACTTGTTTATTTGTGCTTGTGCGACTTTGTGTAATAAACCTTCCATTATTTGAATCTGGGACTTGCTGTAATCATGTTTGGGGGTTTGGGGTTTCCATCACAGCTGATAAAAAGAGCTTCAACAAAGTATTGAATTAAGGGTCTGAATACTTATACAGTGACATCCACAAGTATTTGAACAGTGAAACAATTTTCATAATTTTGTCTCTGTGCAACACCATAATGGATTTAAAATAAAGCAATCATTATGTGATTGAAGTGTATAGACTTTCAACTTTAATTCGAGGGGTTTAACAGAAATATCGTATGAGCTGTTTAGGAATGACAGACATTTTAATGAATAGCCCCCCCATTTCTTCAGTGATGATATGACTGTTTCAGTTTGACTAACGGCAGAGTTCTAAGCTGTGTGTGCTCCAACTACCCATAAGCCATTGCAAACATCTTATATTGCGTCAGCTTCTATCCATTTTTTTATTTACCCTCATTGACACTTTAAACTCACGTCCGTAACCTCATTTTGAGCTCCCAGCCATAAACCTTATTTTATTATAAACTTCTTTATTGCTTACCTCCCCTGAGCTAATTGTTTAAAACAGACCTATGGGAAAATGCAATGTTGTAGGTATTTAAAATATCTGAGTGGTTAGGGTTTATTTATTTAGTAAGCCATTTCTATTATTTTTTAATAATATACTTTTGGTTTATAGCTCACATTCTCTGGAGAAATTGACTACAGACAGTGAGCTCCTTTAATTAGATTCACTTTTGTTTTTTGTTTTTTAATGTCTGCCGTAGATCTTTCACTCCATAACAGAATCAACATACTTACTGTAATAGATCTTCTTGGACAGATATGCCTGTTATTTTTAGCTGTCACATGATAAACGCATCTCGCGTAATTTCTGGGTCATAACATATTCTGCAGTTTGTAGGAGCAGATGTTTTTCATGTCATCTAAGCCACACTCCTTTGCTGAATTCGAGGTGTCAGATAATATCTGTGTTTGTCATAGTAACAGATGTCAGCTTTACGGAGCTCACGTCACCATTCCGCTGGAATCAGCCAGACGGCTGCGTCTGCTTATTGAATTCACTTGCAGAGCTCTTTATTGAGTACAGGATCACAGGGCTTGTTCATATTTACACAGATGATGGAGATGGAGCACAGCGTAACATTCACAAACACAATGAGCGTGCTTCAGGGTCACAGAACGCCAGAGATTATCATGGCAGCATTTTGCACAAGACGAGAAACAGCCCTGCACCGGCCATTAGATCACAGCAGTGTCCACTCTCACGTAGAGTCTTCAGAAACCTTCACTTTTTTCACATCTTGTAATGTTGCCACCATATGCTAAAATAATTTAAATTAATGTTTTACCCACATCAAGCAACACTTAATACCCCAGAATGACAAAGCAAAAACACAGGAACTTAGAAATGTTTACAGATGTATTAAAAATTAAAAACTGAAATATCACAGTGACACAAGAATTCAGATCCTTTGCTATGACCCATGAACTTTTGGCCCAGCTGCATCCCATTCTATTAACTGAGATGTTTCTGCATCTGTAGTGGGATTAGGAAAGGGAACTATCTGTCTATAGAAGGTTCCACAGTTGAGCAACAACTACTCTATCTATCTTTGAGATGTTTCTCTTCCTTTCCTGGAGTCCACCTACGAGTGGATATGATTAAGAGGGGCACACATCTGTTTATAGAAGGTTCAACAGCTGAACAACAACTAATCTATCTATCTTTGAGATGTTTCTACACCATTCCTGGAGTCCACCTGTGGTGGATATGATTAGGAGGGGCACACATCTGTCTATAGAAGATTCCACTGTTGAGCAAAAACTACTCTATCATTGAGATGTTTCTACATCTTTCCTGGAGTCCACCTCTATCGGATATGATTAGGAAAGCCGCATATCTGTCTATAGAAGGTTCCACAGTTGAGCAACGACTACTCTATCTATCAATGAGACATTTCTATTACTTTCCTGGAGTCCACCTGTGGTGGATATGATTAGGAGAGCCACGCATCTGTCTATAAAAGATTCACAGTTGAACAAAAACTAATCTATCATTGAGATGTTTCTACACCTTTCCTGGAGTCCACTGAATATGATTAGGATAAGCTCATATCTGTCTATAAAAGGTTTCATAGTTGAGTAAAAACTAATCTATTATTGAGATGTTTCTACATCTTTTCTGGAGTCCACCTCTAGTATATATGCTTACAAAAGGTGCATATCTATCTATAGAAGGTTCCACAGTTGAGCAACAACTACTCTATCTGTCTTTGAGATGTTTCTCTACCTTTCCTGGAGTCCACCTACGAGTGGATATGATTAGGAGGGGCACACATCTTTCTATAGAAGATTCCACAGTTGAGCAAAAACTACTCTATCATTAAGATGTTTCTACATCTTTCCTGGAGTCCACCTCTATTGGATATGATTAGGAGAGCCGCATATCTGTCAATAGAAGGTTTCATAGTTGAGCAATGACTGCCCTATCTATCAATGAGACATTTCTATTACTTTCCTGGAGTCCACCTGTGGTGGATATGATTAGGAGAGCCACACATCTGTCTATAGAAGGTTCACAGTTGAACAAAAACTAATTTTATCATTGAGATGTTTCAACACCTTTCCTGGAGTCCACTGAATATGATTAGGATAAGCACATATCTGTTTATAAAAGGTTTCATAGTTGAGTAAAAACTAATCTATTATTGAGATGTTTCTACATCTTTTCTGGAGTCCACCTCTAGTATATATGCTTAAAAAAGGTGCATATCTATCTATAGAAGGTTCCACAGTTGAGTAACAACTACTCTATCTATCTTTGAGATGTTTCTCTACCTTTCCTGGAGTCCACCTATGAGTGGATATGATTAGGAGGGGCACACATCTGTCTATAGAAGGTTCAACAGCTGAACAACAACTAATCTATCTATCTTTGAGATGTTTCTACACCATTCCTGGAGTCCACCTGTGGTGGATATGATTAGGAGGGGCACAAATCTGTCTATAGAAGATTCCACAGTTGAGCAAAAACTACTGTATCATTGACATGTTTACACATCTTTCCTGGAGTCCACCTCTATTGGATATGATTAGGAGAGCCACATATCTGTCAATAGAAGGTTTCACAGTTGAGCAACGACTGCCCTATCTATCAATGAGACATTTCTATTACTTTCCTGGAGTCCACCTGTGGTGGATATGATTAGGAGAGCCACACATCTGCCTATAGAAGGTTCACAGGTGAACAAAAACTAATCTATCATTGTGATGTTTCTACACCTTTCCGGGAGTCCACTGAATATGATTAGGATAAGCACATATCTGTCTATAAAAGGTTTCATAGTTGAGAAAAAACGAATCTATCATTAAGATGTTTCTACACCTTTCCTGGAGTCCACTGAATATGATTTGGGTAAGCACATATCTGTTTATAAAAGGTTTCATAGTTGAGCAAAAACTAATCTATTATTGAGATGTTTCTACATCTTTTCTGGAGTCCACCTCTAGTATATATGATTAAAAAAGGTGCATATCTATATATAGAAGGTTCCACAGTTGAGCAACAACTACTATATCTATCTTTTAGATGTTTCTCTACCTTTCCTGGAGTCCACCTACGAGTGGATATGATTAGGAGGGGCTGTCTGTAGAAGATTTAACAGTTGAACAACAACTAATCATTCTATCTTTGAGATGTTTCTACACCTTTCCTGTAAGTCCACCTGTGGTGGATATGATTAAGAGGGTTACATATTTGTCTATGGAAGGTTCCACAGTTGAGCAAAAGCTAATTTATGAGGCTGAAGGATTGTGTCGAAGCACAGGTCTGGTAAAGGCTATAAAATAAATTCGTGGAATGCCATGTTCTGTAGTGCAGGTGGTATGGCTGCTGGTTGTCCTATTATGTCCTCAATTGTGTGTGAGAGGCTCCAAGAGGTATACAGTAATCCCTCCTCGATCACGGGGGTTGCGTTCCAGAACCCCCCGCGAAAGGGGAAAATCCACGAAGGAGAAACCATATGTTTATATGGTTATTTTTATATTGTCATGCTTGGGTCACAGATTTGCACAGAAACACAGGAGGCTGTAGAGAGACAGGAACTTTATTCAAACACTGCAAACAAACATTTGTCTTTTTTCAAAAGTTTAAACTGTGCTCCATGACAAGACAGAGATGACAGTTCCGTCTCACAATTAAAAGAATGCAAACATATCTTCCTCTTCAAAGGAGTGCGCGTCAGGAGCACAGAATGTCAGAGAGAGAGAGAGAAAAGCAAACAAAAATCAATAGGGCTGTTTGGCTTTTACGTATGCGAAGCACCGCCGGACAAAGCAGCTGCAAGGATGTACAATGTGAAGGTAGTCTTTCAGCATTTTTTTTAGAGGAGCGTCCGTATCCTCTAGGCCAGTGTGCAAACAGCCCCTCTGCTCACACTCCCTCCATCAGGAGCAGAGAATGTCAGAGAGAGTGAGAGAGACTGAGAAAAACAAACAATCAAAAATCAATACGTGCCCTTCGAGCTTTTAAGTATGAGAAGTATCGTGAGAGAAGCATGTCACTCGACAAAGCAGCTGCACAGAAGGGAGCAACGTGAAGGTAATTTTTCAGCATTTTTAGACGAGCGTCCGTATCGTCTAGGGGTGCAAACAGCCCCTCTGCTCACACCCCCTCTGTCAGGAGCAGAGAATGTCAGAGCAAGAGAGAGAGAGAGAAAAAAGAAAACAATCAAAAATCAATACGTGCTGTTTGATCTTTTAAGTATGTGAAGCACCATGTGGGAAGCATATCGCTTGACAAAGCAGCCATATGTAAGCCCAGCAAGAAAGAGAGCAATGTGAAGGTAATCGTTCAACGTTTTTTGAGGAGTGGCCGTATCCTCTAGGGGTGCGAACAGCCCCCGTGCTCACAATATATTTGAGGAGTTTTATTTAATACATAATACACGCTCTGGTTGGGTAGCTTCTCAGCCATCTGCCAATAGCGTCCCTTGTATGAAAACAACTGGGCAAACCAACTGAGGAAGCATGTACCAGAAATTAAAAGACCCATTGTCCGCAGAAATCCACGATCCAGCAAAAAATCTGCGATATATATTTAAATATGCTTACATATAAAATCCGCGATAGAGTGAAGCCGCGAAAGTCGAAGCGCGATATAGCGAGGGATTACCGTACCGGTGATTCTCCCAAATGGTGGTAACAACAGTGCTCATGGCAGAGGCTACTATAAGGGAATGATCTGCACCACTAATGGCTAATTGGTGTGTAAACCATAAGGTGGTCAGTTGAATTGCCCATTCTGACTTACAGTTTGACATGAAACCAATTAACATGTCTCTAACACAATAATAATAATAAAAAAATAATACATTTTATTTATATAGCGCCTTTCCCATGCTCAAGGTACTTCACAGAGTTTAAGAAAGAACGGCAGGGTATACAGTATATAGCACTGTACTAAACCAGATAAATAAATAGAGAAGAGTAAGATAGTAATTCAGAGAAAAAGCCTAACAGACAACATAATTGATGGTCTCGCACACACACACACACACACACACACACAGGTTACATGAGCAACTTGACATGGAGGTAAACTGAGAGAGTTGTAATAAAGTCAGGTAGAGTTAAAAGCCTTCCTGAACAGATGAGTTTTGAGTTGTTTTTTAAAAGAATTCATGGAGTCCGTGTTTCCTTAAGAGGCATTAGTTCTCTGGAAATGTGTTCTTTTCAATTGCAGCGTTTTAATTAACCTGAATTTAAATAATTATAAATAAAAAAGGTATTATCCCCTGCCCAGCATGCAATATGACAGTTACAAGATTACACGAGAAGTATATAGGATAATTTAGCTCACTTTACTGACGGGTTCACGCGGTATTACAGACGGGAAGCTTATGATAGACTCTATCAAGCAATGTGAGGGTCTCGACCTACGCAGTCTGCCATCTGTCGTCGCCACACTGAAAGGATTTTCACTGGAAGGAAGACATAATCTTCCGCCCGGCAGCTTCAAAGTGTCCATCCTTATATTCTGGTTGCTCCATGTGCAGGCCCCTTCTCTGGATCCAAACAAGGACAGGAAAGGACTCAAACCCCACCTTCAAAAATACAGGAATAGCACAATGCCTACATACAGTTCTCATTGTCCCAACAAGGAAAGAGGATAGTGTGCTGACAGAAGACAGACATATACTAGTCTGTCTTTAGGCTGACTATTCAATTCTCCAGTTGTCTTTGGCTCTCTAGTCCTGTGCTTGGCTCGGCAATTCTCAATGCCAGTCTCAATTCAACCCCAGAAGAAACCCATCCTCCTAACACTTATCTGATGATCACGCTCAATTCACAGCGGCAGCATCACAAGTGGATCATGGCCAACCCTGGACAAAACCCCATCCAGAGGTCTGATGATTGCACTCAATTCATAAAGACAGTATTGCTGGTGGATCACAGCTGATCCTAGACGACGTCCCTAAACTTCCCGTTTTGACGATTGCGCTCAGTGCTCACTTCACAAAGGATGAAAATCTTTGATGATTGCCCTTGATTCATCTAATGCTCTGGGGCATCATGTATAACGACGTGCGTAGAACTCACAGTATAACATGGCATAAGCACAAAAGCAGGAATGTGTGTATGCACAGAAAAATCCAGATGCAGGAATCTGAACGTACGCAAACTTCCACGTTCTTCCGCTACATAAATCCCAATCAGCGTGAAAAGTAACGCACGTGCACGCGCCTTCTGTCCCGCCCCAACTCCTCCCTCTTTGAATATGTAAATCAATATAAATAGCCTTCTGTGAAAAGACAATGGGAAAAGCACAGGGGGATATATAAGAATTTCAGCGAATACCAAGTGGAGGCAAAGGAAAAACGTAATATTTGTTGGTTTAAACAGTGATATAATCAACAAAATGAAGTTGATCGAGTGACAGAGTGTCGGAGAAACTCGAAGGCTCAAGTTCACAAAGTCGCACAGTGCCCGAAATAAAAAAGAAATCACACATCAAAGTCGTCGTGAAAAGGCGACTCGTAGCGGACCGTCTGAGTGTCATATGAAAGCTTATTAGGGTACAGACAAAAAAAATAGGCACACAGTGGGGGAAAAAGCACGAAATGTCAACTTTAATCTTGAAATTTCTACTTTAATCACGTAGTTTATTTTGCCATTAAAGTAGAACATCATAAACTTCATCTTAAAATCGTTTAATTTACTAGTTTCTCAAATCCCATTGTAACTAAAGTGGCACGTTAAATGCTTTGTTCTGTATTTGATCTTCTTTGTGCTCTGTGTGTGTGCTTCTTAAACGGGCTTTCTCTTTCTCCAACAGGACACATAATCCATTACATTTGTGATATTACAGCTCTCTGAATAATTAAAATACTGAGATGTATACGTGATATCTTTTTCATGATGATAGGAATGAAAGCATGTTATTAAACATGGGAACACGGTGGCGCAGTGCTTGTTCATGTCTCACGCAAGAGGCTTGCTGCGCCATGCGCGACCTTCAATGAAATAATTTATCACAGCAGTACTGTCTCTTTCAAACGTACTAACCTCCAATTCCTGTCCTTACTTTTCTTTCTCCAAAAACCCAATCGCCACACAATAAGCTATGTAATAGACGTGAAGCCATTTGTAAGCTTAAAATGCCGATTCTTCAAAACTTTTAAGGAACATTGAAATATCTTCTTAGTACATATTTAATTATTCTATCCGTCTGTCCTTCCAGTGTTACGTCAGCACCAGCAAGAATACAACGCAATGCAGGAACAATCCCTGAACTAGCTAGCGCAGAAACACCGTGTCCTCACATGTTTAATTATTAACAATACAGATTATTTAAATGAAGTTAAAGTTTTATCTGTATAATATAATCAACATATTTTGCTGCATTTCATCTTAAAAATGATATCGTCATCACATGTAAATACGCGCTTTATAAAGTGGCAGAGGTTGTGCAATATTATAACTGTATCGCAAGTTTACAGTGAGGTAATTGTACTTATAAGTACAAACAGTTCTACAAGGAGCACTTGATGGACTGATTGAGTGCGTTTATAGTTCTTGTTGTGAAACTTTTCTAAACCGCGAAGTCCGTACAGGAAAGTCTCTGAAGTGTTTTGCTGTGGCTCAGGCAGCGTCTGCTTCATGCTGTGTACCGATAATTCTCTTTCTGATCAGCTGCTGCTGTGATTCCCCACTCAGATACAGTGATATAAATACTCCGAGTGGTGCAGTGAGAGTAATATGGAAAAAGATGATCCGCTGTGGCAACCCTTAACGGGAGCAGCTGAAAGAAGAAGAAGATGCATTGAGAGTAACAACACTAAAGCAGTTATGGTATTTGGAATACTATGGCTATTCCCTGGACCATTATATTGCTACAGGTTAATTACAATCAGATGCATTACACTAATAAACAATATGCAGTTAGTTTCAGTGTATTTATAAAATCGCGTCAGGAATATGGATCTAAGAAAGAAAGGGTGATCACACAGGAACAGTGGCACTGCTTTGACGCTGGGTGCCGCCAGTCTGCAAAACCAAGCGGAGAAATTGCGTATGCCAGGGTATGAGGTACAGGTGGAAATGTGCGTGGCTTTACGCCAAGTTTAGGTTTTATACATCACGATTTGAGCGTGGAAAGGTTCGTACGCAACATTTCTGTGCGTACGCACCGTTTATACATGAGGCCCCTGGTGTCCGTGTGGGACCCCCCAACACCTGCCACTTTGACAGTTGTGCTCAATTCACAATGGACGACTACCCCACAATCACCGCTCAGATGATCACGCTAAATTCATGGAGGGGGTCACAAACACACTAGCATGTGATAAAACTGGGTCGTGATGTCACCAAGGGTGGGAAGCACTGCTGTTTTTTATTTTTTAAAATTCTTCTGAACTGTAGCTGTGATATCTTTCACTTGGATGTTCCGTTGAGTAACTAAAACTGGAAAAATTATTGGTTTGTGTGTTTGCATTTAAGACTGTAAAGCAAAAAAAAAATTGGAATATTTCAAAGGTGGGGATTTTTTTCTACTCACTGTATATGTAGTAACAATAATGCCTACCTCCTATTACACTGCATGCAGCAGTCAATAGGAGCCTGTTTGAAATGTCGTGCCAAGTGGATGACCTTACTGGACTGACAGCGGGTTGCTGTCACCAGGTCTTAATCTACGCACTCTCTACAGTGCACCAGCTAGTGACGGCATCTGCAGGAGTCCTGACCAGATGATGACACCGTCAGCACAGACTCTGCCAGCTACAGAGGAGCATATGCCATGTGTGGCAATGAAAGTCATGCTGACAGAGGCACCTCTATCCAGCACTTTAGTCGCCTTGAATAACAGCTGCAGTAGTGTCTTTCAGTGCCAAGTGAACCTAACATTTCATTATCATATACACTACTGTATAATCTTTGCCTTTTCTTCCCCCTCTCTATTCACTTTAATGGTTCCACTTGCCTGTTGCTATTGTGCCTGACATCATTTCACCTCCGCACAATCAGAGGCGCTGACAAATAACCCGATATTTTGGAGACAGCCGTTTACTCCTTAGCTTTCTGTCATTCTGTTTTCTTTTTCGAATGCACTGTTAGTGCTTTATTCTCAAAATGTTCCAAAAAATAATCAATTAATTCCCCATTACGTTTGCTCTTATGTTGATAGGAAAATTGGATTGCGTATCATGTATCTTTAGTGAACAAACAATATCATTCATGTTGTAGTTAGAGTACGTAAGTAAGCAGGGCATGGCAAGTGTCACCAAGGGTAGCAATTTTTCATGGGTGTGGATGCGGGTTCAAAGAGAGAAGACAGCAGAAGATAGACACAGTTTGTTGAATCAACACACCCCTTTATTCTTTATGATTCTTGGTGAGTAGAGAGACTCCGCAGCGCCTGTCAGCTCAGTGCTTAGGCCCAGCTGAATCTCCCCTTCCTCTTTTCTTACAGACTTTTATAAGTTGGCTGTCACGTACACATCATGCCAACATCCTGAGTAACAGACACATGACTTAGATAAAATCATCACTTCTAGCTTAAAGTTTACGCAAGCATTTCTGATTATTATTGAGCGATAAGACTTCTCCCTTGAAGCGTGCATTTTAAATTGAATTAAAAATTAAAAATTTAAAGTGAATTTCCCCTTGGGATTAATAAAGTATCTATCTATCTATCTATCTATCTATCTATCTATCTATCTATCTATCTATCTATCTATCTATCTATCTATCTATCTATCTATCTATCTATCTATCTATCTATCTATCTATCTATTAAAGATTACTTCTTTGCATATAAAGTTTGCCCGAAATACAGTTACTGGTAATCTTTGGGTTAGGCCTACTTCCCTTTATCTTTGAGATATGCTGTTTTTGTTTTAGCTATTTTCTACACCTAGGCTCTAATGCTTAATAACCCTTAACGTTTCCACATCACATATCTTAACAATCTTAATGCATTCATATGGGTTAACACAAAGAACTCTTATACTTGCAAATATATATACATTTTCTTAGCATCAGCTGGTTTGCATAACATATTTTCCATCCACCCAAACGCACATAGATCGTAATCATCAAGGCGTTTTAGACTTGTTTATCTAAGTACAAAAATATCTGTTGTACTAAGGTGTAGTCACGAAATCTTCTTCCCCTCCCTTTGACTAGGTCAAAAGGCCCTCAGCCCAAGATTCTTTGTTCAACTATTATTTAATATATTCATCCATCCATCCATTTTCTTCCGCTTATCCGAGGTCAGGTCGCGGGGGCAGCAGCTTGAGCAGAGATACCCAGACTGCCCTCTCCCCGGCCACTTCTTCCAGCTATTCCGGGAGAATCCCAAGGTGTTCCCAGGCCAGCCGAGAGGCATAGTCCCTCCAGCGTGTCCTGGGTCTTCCCCTGGGCCTCCTCCCGGTTGGACGTGCCCGGAACACCTCACCAGGGAGGCATCCAGGAGGCATCCTAATCAGATGCCCGAGCCACCTCATCTGACTCCTCTCGATGCGGAGGAGCAGCGGCTGTACTCTGAGCCCCGCCCAGATGACTGAGCTTCTCACCCTATCTTTAAGGGAGAGCCCAGACACCCTGTGGAGGAAACTCATTTCAGTCGCTTGTATTCACGATCTCGTTCTTTCGGTCACTACCCATAGCTCATGACCATAGGTGAGGGTAGGAACATAGATCGACTGGTAAATTGAGAGCTTTGCCTTACGGCTCAGCTCCTTTTTCACCACGACAGACTGATGCAGAGCCCTCATCACTGCGGACGCCGCACCGATCCGCCTGCCGATCTCATGCTCCATTCTTCCCTCACTCGTGAACAAGACCCCGAGATACTTGAACTCCTCCACTTGGGGCAGGATCTCGCTCCCAACCCTGAGAGGGCACTCCACCCTTTTCCGGCTGAGGACCATGGTCTTGGATTTGGAGGTGCTGATTCCCATCCCAGCCGCTTCACACTCAGCTGCGAACCGATCCAGAGAGAGCTGAAGATCACGGCCTGATGAAGCAAACAGGACAACATCATCTGCAAAAAGCAGTGACCCAATCCTGAGTCCACTAATATATTGATTCAAATTTTTATTATCCCACATGTGGCCCACAGTACCAGTGAATAAGAATATGGGCAATAATAATAATAGCAGTCAGTACTCTGTCTTGACACACCTTTTTGGGGTGCAGACAATAGGCTTCAAACGTTTATTGGGTCACAGGTAAGAAGAAAGAAAAGATTAATAAGGAAAAACACAGTGAAGGTAACACCTCCTGGCAACTAGCGAGAACACCATCTCAGGTGGAGACACATGGGTCTGTCCTTATAACGTATTGTGATGCTAAGACTGGAAAAATAACAGGAGAAGAGATGTAGTCGGTGGAGCAAACTAGGATCGATAACCAAGAAATTCAAAACCACGTGCTAACTTTTTAAAAGAGAACCAAACATTCAAGTCTAAAAATGTGGGCCAAAAATTTGTTAGCAAGGACTCAAAAAACTTGAAAAGAATCACCAGCAGCAATGGAGTTATCCGGAATCTCGGACAGAGATGCAAGACCCAAGCAATTGTCATGATCTGCTTATTTATTCTTTTTGACCTTGTTTTGGGGGTTTTAGATGTCAAGGAATCTCAGGCTCACATTTATTTTGGTTGCCTGATATGTTTTTAACAATCATTTGTCAGCCACAAAAAGGTTTGGGGTAGCCACCGCGTATATTGTAGTTTGGTTGCTTGAAGAAGCAAGTAAAATCAGGTTTTAAAACTGAGTTCAAGGTAGAACTGATGTATGTGGGACAAAATGGTGCTTTTAAAGTCTGAAAGTAGCATCATCAGTGCCGGGTCCCGGAAAGTAACGTCATCGGGGCCAGGCGGAATTTCCCATAACTGGTCTTCAGGAGGAAAAGAGAAAGAGTTAGTGCACTCTGCCACCTCCTGGTGTGGCATGGAATTACCCTCATTGGAGCTAATTGACTGCCTCCCATGAGCACATGTGGGACAGAGTGTGTTTACATGCGCTTTAGTAACCTGTTTCTTTCAAAAATGCCATGTATACCTTGTTTCTGGTTAGAGAATCAAGGACATTGGTCTGTGAAAAACTGGATTAACACACATAGATTTCTTCATGATTAACACAGTTTTGTGGCCATATGAACCCTTACTTGGGTTACAGTTATCCGGTTTAATAGTCTGTGCGTGTCTGTGGCATTCTATTAGCATGTCTTTGCTTTACACACACATACAGCAGCCACCGATAGAAAATGGTGAAAGTGTCCGCAGAGATCAATTTCCTATGGCAAATGCTCAGGCGATCTCATTACTCCTTCTCCTGGCTGAAATAATCAGAAATCACTAATTTATGTTGATGAGCTGAATATACGCTACAGTGCCAAGCTCAGCAGTACAATCACGGGAAGCACAGACTCCAAGTTTGTTTTTGGAGTCACAGCAGTTTTAATCTTTTTCCTTAAGTGTGTTTTTGGCATCGTAGCACTGGATAACTCCACAAGGTGATACGCGTGTGTAAACAGGGGTTTTAAGAATTGAGTTTTCTGTCTTTACCTTTCTCAGGTTTGTATGCACATTCAAACACAGTGTTGAAACTTAGCAGCGATCTTCTGTGACAGCATTTTGTTTTTCTAATATGCAGCACCATTTTGAAGTGTATTTGTGGATGGTTGTTGTTCTGTTTCAAAGGCAAAGTAGAGCTGGCAGCGTGTGGCATATAATATTGCTGGGTCGAGAGTATAAAGGCTGCGTTGTGCACTACCTGGTTGCCATTCATTGAATTCAACCCAAAATATCTTTGTGCTCATTCTTTGTTGTTTTTGAACTTTTGGTTGTGAATATATACTCACTTCAAAAGAGGCTTACCAAAATAAACAAGTTACTTAAAATGGCAGGATAGTTATGGGACGCCTTCTAGACCTGCTGGGGGTAGTCACCAACTGGGTCACCCCGTTTATTCATCTTAAGAAGAAACCGAAAGACAGTGAAAGTATCTATCTATCTATCTATCTATCTATCTATCTATCTATCTATCTATCTATCTATCTATCTATCTATCTATCTATCTATCTATCTATCTATCTATCTATCTATCTATCTATCTCTCTATCTATCTATCTATCTATCTATCTATCTATCAGTCTGTCTGTCTGTCTGTCAGTCTATTATATAATACCTTTCATATCTATCTATCTACCTACAGGTGGAGTGGTGGCTCTGAGGCTCGGGATCTGCACTGGCAATTAGAAGGTTGCTGGTTCGAATCCCATAAATGCCAATAGGGACTCTGCTCTGTTGGGCCCTTGATCAAGGCCCTTAACCTGCAATTGCTGAGTGCTTTGAGCAGTGAGAAAATCACTATATAAATTCAAAGAATTATTATTATCTATCTATCTACAGTGCATCCGGACAGTATTCACAGCGCATCACTTTTTCCACATTTTGTTATGTTACAGCCTTATTCCAAAATGGATTAAATTCATTTTTTCCCTAAGAATTCTACACACAACACCGCATAATGACAACATGAAAAAAGTTTACTTGAGATTTTTGCAAATTTATTTATTTATTACAAGAAAAAAGTGAAGGGGGTCTAAATTCTTTCTAAACATGAAAAAATGGAAGAATGAATTAGTCAGCAATGAAATTCAAAAACAGTAAATGACTGTCAAAGAAGGTAAGACATTTATTGTGCTGGAGATCCACTTTCATGGGCACTTCATTGTTTCATTTCACTAGCGAGCCAGTGGCAAGTCCACAACGATTGTTGTCTTTTTTCAGTAGGGTTTTTGTTGCTCATTTTTGAATTACAGTAATCCCTCCTCCATCGCGGGGGTTGCGTTCCAGAGCCACCCGCGAAATAGGAAAATCCGCGAAGTAGAAACCATATGTTTATATGGTTATTTTTAGAATGTCATGCTTGGGTCACAGATTTGCGCAGAAACACAGGAGGTTGTAGAGAGACAGGAACGTTATTCAAACACTGCAAACAAACATTTGTCTCTTTTTCAAAAGTTTAAACTGTGCTCCATGACAAGACAGAGATGACAGTTCTGTCTCACAATTAAAAGAATGCAAACATGTCTTCCTTTTCAAAGGAGGGCAAAGCAAGCAGTCAAAAAAAAAATCAATAGGGCTTTTTGGCTTTTAGGTATGCGAAGCACCCGCCGGTACAAAGCTGTTGAAGGCGGCAGCTCACACCCCCTCTGTCAGGAGCAGGAAGATAGAGAGAGATAGAGAGAGACAGATAAAAAAAATCAATACGTGCCCTTTGAGCTTTTAAGTATGCGAAGCTCCGTGCAGCACAGCATGTCGTTTCAGGAAGCAGCTGCACACAGCCCCCCTGCTCACACCCCCCTACGTCAGCGAGAGAGAGAGAGAGAGAGAGAGAGAGAGAGAGAGAGAGAGAGAGAGAGAGAGAGAGAGAAAGTAAGCTGGATAGCTTCTCAGCCATCTGCCAATAGCGTCCCCTGTATGAAATCAACTGGGCAAACCAACTGAGGAAGCATGTACCAGAAATTAAAAGACCTATTGTCCGCAGAAACCTGCGAAGCAGCGAAAAATCCGCGATATATATTTAAATATGCTTACATATAAAATCCGCGATGGAGTGAAGCCGCGAAAGGCGAAGCGCGATATAGCGAGGGATCACTGTATGCCACATTGCTCATTTTCAGAGGTAATACTTAATCTTATGTTCATCGACATTACACTTCATTTTCCACAAATTCGCCTAATTGTGAATCCTGCCTATGTCTACTTCTATTGATTTTTTTATCTGAAGAGCAGATCTACTAAATTGTTTACTTTAATATCACCATTAAACTAAATCACCTAAAGTCTCGTATCTGTATTTTAATCATGTGTGTAAATGAGAGAAGACATAACGAGTTAAATTAGAATCAGAATAACAGCTTTCTAAAGAGAAAAGATTGTGTTTAAAACTCCTTGAGCTTAAATACGCTGATTTCTTTATCTTTTCCACACAGCTTTCCTTGGAGAAAACCCTCTTGCCTTCTCAGGATAAGTGACAACCAAAACACACACTTACAGCACCAAGCCAAATCAGGAAAATGAAAACATTATTTTTATTACTATTACTTATTATTTGGTTGACACCATTATCCAAAGTGAATTACAACATTTGGGATAGATAGATAGATAGATAGATAGATAGATAGATAGATAGATAGATAGATAGATAGATAGATAGATAGATAGATAGATAGATAGATAGATAGATAGATAGATAGATAGATAGATAGATAGATAGATAGATAGATGTGAAAGGTGCTATATGATAGATAGATAGATAGATAGATAGATAGATAGATAGATAGATAGATAGATAGATAGATAGATAGATAGATAGATAGATAGATAGATAGATAGATAGATAGATAGATAGATAGATAAGTAAAAGTTTGTGCTGCTGCCGGATGAGGTGTTGGTGCGACCAGCAAGTGGCGTTTATCATGTAGTCTGTGTGTGGATCTCAGTGATGAGGATGATGTCCTGTAAATATGGCGCCATCCTTTCAATGAGATGTCAAAGAAAGGTTCTGACTCTCTGTGGTCATTAAAGATCCCTGGGCATCTTTTGGACAGAATAGGGTTTATGCCGTGTCACACACATGCGCATGGGAGGCAGCCAAAGGGTCTAAATGGGAATGAAAGTACAAGAGGCAGTGGGCTGGAAACAAGCACTAATACCGTTTATCCCTCTTTCAACAGAACAATGGAAGAATAACTTTTCACAATGGAAGAATAACTTTTCTGTCCCAATTCCGTCCCAAGCAGATGACGTCACTTCCGTCGGCACTCAAATGAAATGACTTCTGGCTCCAATTGATGACGTCACTTCTGTCGCCCTGAAGCAGCATCACTTCCAGCCCACTGATGACATCACTTCCACTTCCTCCGCTAGATGACAGCATTTCCATTTCCTCAAGTTCCCTGCCTGCCATTTCATTATAATCGCTCCACCTGATCTGTATTTTGTTGTCGAATGTCATTGTTTACAGAAAGACCATTATTCATTCTTTCTTCTGAGTCTACGCTCCAAACATTATAGAGGGTAGGCCTCCCTCAACTCTTTATATTTGTTTTTTGTTGATTTATTTCTTCAAACCCGATATCCTGACTAAAACTGCCCATCATGGCCTCGTCCATTCTTGACCCCCTAGTCATTCTCTGTCTCTGATGGTCTAACGACCTCTCACCCCTTCACCACCTAATAGCTAATGTGTGGTGAGTGTAATGGCTGCTGTCGCACCATGCAGGTGGATGCTGCACATTAGTGGTATTTGAAGTGGCTCCCCTCTGTCTATGTAAAGCACTTTGAGTGGTGAGAAAAGCACTCTATAAATGTAATTTATTCTTTTTAATTAAATGTATATTAATCCAATAAAAAAGTAGTGAAACATTAAGTACAATACTCATAATTTAAATTAAATAAATACATTAATGGCTGAATTTAAATGGTGAATTTAAATTTAACCTCAGGAAAACTGCTACTAAAACAAATATAGTCGGCAGGATTATATTATTTTTCTGGAGGACAGTCCATGTATAGTTGATGTGGTCCGTTTATTTGCTGCAAAATAATTAAATCAGTTCAAGGTGACATATATGACATATTTGAAGCAGCACTGAAAAATACCATAGTCATGTGAATTTGAATCATCCTTTATTTTACCCAGCATTCTCATTGTAAGTATTCTATAATAAAAGTACAAGAGAAATTTCAAGGTTACAGAAAGATCAAATCAGAAGAAGCGCTGAGCTCAGGATCATGTAGTGAGTCGGCAGTGGGAAATAATTTGTTTTCAACTTGACAATGTTATGATTGGGAAGAATTCTTGAGTGAGACACACAGAAGAGAGCCAATGATCAAATAGGAAGTGGCAGGTGTTCTGACAACACCATTTACATTTAGCTTTTGAAGTATTTTTGTTTTATTCTCTGATTATTTGGAATATTAGCTAGTGTTGCTGCTCACAGCTCTAAGGACTTTGGGTTTAATTTCCATTCTCTTTGTGGAGTTTTTGCACTCTACCTGGTTAGTCCAGTGTGGCCACTAGGAGTCTCTCCAGCTCCCCACACACCCAACACACACAGGCTCCGGACACAAACTAAGGTTTTTATTTTGTTTTGTGGGAAACTCTTTACTAGCAAGTGTTTCCCACATCACAGCCACAGTGCAGAAGCACAACAGAATTCTGTCTTCTTCTTTTACTTCTTCTTCTTCTCTCTGTCACTCTCTGTAACTGGCTGTTCCACTCCTCTTCGCAAACCCTGGACACAACAGACACAGAGCCCAAGTCCAGCAATCCACACACATTTACAGTGCATCCGGAAAGTATTCCCAGCACATCACTTTTTCCACATTCTGTTATGTTACAGCCTTATTCCAAAATGGATTAAATTCATTTTTTTCCACAGAATTCTACACACAACACCCCATAATGACAACGTGAAAAAAGTTTACTTGAGATTTTTGCAAATTTATTTATTTATTACAAGAAAAAAGTGAAGGGGGTCTAAATTCTTTCTAAACGTGAAAAAATGGAAGAATCAATTAGTCAGCAATGAAATTCAAAAACAGTAAATGACTGTCAAAGAAGGTAAGACATTTATTGTGCTGGAGATCCACTTTCATGGGCACTTCATTGTTTCATTTCACTAGCGAGCCAGTGGCAAGTCCACAACGATTGTTATCTTTTTTCAATAGGGTTTTTTTTGCTCATTTTTGAATTATGCCACATTGCTCATTTTCAGAGGTAATACTTAATCTTATGTTCATCGACATTACACTTCATTTTCCACAAATCCGCCTAATTGTGAATCCTGCCTATGTCTACTTCTATTGATTTTTTTATCTGAAGAGCAGATCTACTAAATTGTTTACTTTAATATCACCATTAAACTAAATCACCTAAAGTCTCGTATCTGTATTTTAATCATGTGTGTAAATGAGAGAAGACATAACGAGTTAAATTAGAATCAGAATAACAGCTTTCTAAAGAGAAAAGATTGTGTTTAAAACTCCTTGAGCTTAAATACGCTGATTTCTTTATCTTTTCCACACAGCTTTCCTTGGAGAAAACCCTCTTGCCTTCTCAGGATAAGTGACAACCAAAACACACACTTACAGCACCAAGCCAAATCAGGAAAATGAAAACATTATTTTTATTACTATTACTTATTATTTGGTTGACACCATTATCCAAAGTGAATTATAACATTTGGGATAGATAGATAGATAGATAGATAGATAGATAGATAGATAGATAGATAGATAGATAGATAGATAGATAGATAGATAGATAGATAGATAGATAGATAGCTAGATATGATAGATAGATGATAGATAGATAGATAGATAGATAGATAGATAGATAGATAGATAGATAGATAGATAGATAGATAGATAGATAGAAAGATAGATGTGAAAGGTGATATATGATAGATAGATAGATAGATAGATAGATAGATAGATAGATAGATAGATAGATAGATAGATAGATAGATAGATAGATAGATAGATAGATAGATAGATAGATAGATAGATAGATAGATAGATAGATAGATAAGTAAAAGTTTGTGCTGCTGCCGGATGAGGTGTTGGTGCGACCAGCAAGTTGCGTTTATCATGTAGTCTGTGTGTGGATCTCAGTGATGAGGATGATGTCCTGTAAATATGGCGCCATCCTTTCAATGAGATGTCAAAGAAAGGTTCTGACTCTCTGTGGTCATTAAAGATCCTTGGGCATCTTTTGGACAGAATAGGGTTTATGCCGTGTCACACACATGCGCATTGGAGGCAGCCAAAGGGTCTAAATGGGAATGAAAGTACAAGAGGCAGTGGGCTGGAAACAAGCACTAATACCGTTTATCCCTCTTTCAACAGAACAATGGAAGAATAACCTTTCTGTCCCAATTCCATCCCAAGCAGATGACGTCACTTCCGTCGGCACTCAGATGAAATGACTTCTGGCTCCAATTGATGACGTCACTTCTGTCGCCCTGAAGCAGCATCACTTCCAGCCCACTGATGACATCTCTTCCACTTCCTCCGCTAGATGACAGCATTTCCATTTCCTCAAGTTCCCTGCCTGCCATTTCATTATAGATAGATAGATAGATAGATAGATAGATAGATACTTTATTAATCCCAATGGGAAATTCACATTCTTCAGCAGCAGCATACTGATACAATAAATAATATTAAATTAAAGAATGATAATAATACAGGTGAAAAAAACAGACAATAACTATGTATAATGTTAAATATTAACGTTTACCCCCCCCTGGTGGAATTAAAGAGTCGCATAGTTTGGGGGAGGAACGATCTCCTCAATCTGTCTGTGGAGCAGGACAGTGACAGCAGTCTGTCGCTGAAGCTGCTCTTCTGTCTGGAGATGACATTATTTAATGGATGCAGTGGATTCTCCATAATTGATAGGAGCCTGCTGAGCGCCCTTCGCTCTGCCACAGATGTTAAACTGTCCAGCTCCATGCCAACAATAGAGCCTGCCTTCCTCACCAGTTTGTCCAGGCGTGAGGCGTCTTTCCTCTTAATGCTGCCTCCCCAGCACACCACTGCGTAGAAGAGGGCGCTCGCCACAACTGTTTGATAGAACATCTGCAGCATCTTATTGCAGATGTTGAAGGAAGCCAGCCTTCTAAGGTAGTATAACCGGCTTTGTCCTTTCTTGCACAGAGCATCAGTATTGGCAGTCCAGTCTAATTTATCATCCAGCTGCACTCCCAGATATTTATAGGTCTGCACCATCTGCACACAGTCACCTTTGATGATCACTGGGTCTATGAGGGGTCTGGGCCTCCTAAAATCCACCACCAGCTCCTTGGTTTTGCTGGTGTTCAGGTGTAGGTGGTTTGAGTCGGACCATTTAACAAAGTCATTGATTAGGTCCCTATACTCCTCCTCCAGCCCATTCCTGATACAGCCCACGATAGCAGTGTCATCAGCGAACTTTTGCACATGGCAGGACTCCGAGTTGTATTGGAAGTCCGATGTATATAGGCTGAACAGGACCGGAGAAAGTACAGTCCCTTGTGGCGCTCCTGTGTTGCTGACCACAATGTCAGACGTGCAGTTCCCAAGACGCACATACTGAGGTCTGTCTTTAAGATAGTCCACGATCCATGCCACTAGGTATGAATCTAATCCCATCTCTGTCAGCTTGTCCCTAAGGAGCAGAGGTTGGATTGTGTTGAAGGCGCTAGAGAAGTCTAGAAACATAATTCTTACAGCACCACTGCCTCTGTCCAAGTGAGAGAGGGATCGGTGTAGCATATAGATGATGGCATCTTCCGCTCCCACCTTCTCCTGATATGCAAACTGCAGAGGGTCAAGGGCGTGTTGAACCTGTGGCCTAAGGTGGTGAAGCAGCAGCCTCTCCATGGTCTTCATCACATGTGATGTCAGAGCAACAGGCCGAAAGTCATTCAGCTCACTAGGACGTGATACCTTTGGGACTGGGGTGATACAAGATGTTTTCCAAAGCCTCGGGACTCTCCCCTGTTCCAGGCTCAGGTTGAAGATGCGCTGTAGAGGACCCCCCAGCTCCGATGCACAGACCTTCAGCAGTCGTGGTGATACTCCATCTGGACCCGCTGCTTTGCTGGCACGAAGTCTCCTCAGCTCTCAGCTCACTTGCGCTGTTGTTATTATGGGTGGGGATGTTTTTCCTATGCTGGTATCAGCAGAAGGATGTGTGGAGGGTGCAGTACTCCGAGGTGAGAGTGAGAGTGGGTTAGGGTGGTCAAACCTGTTAAAAAAGTTGTTCATTTGGTTTGCTCTCTTCACGTCTCTCTCAATGGTGGTACCCCGCTTCGAGCTGCAGCCAGTGATGATCTTCATCCCATCCCACACTTCCTTCATGCTGTTATTCTGCAACTTCTGCTCCAGCTTTCTCCTGTACTGCTCCTTCGCCACCCTGAGTTGGACTCGTAGTTCCTTCTGCACGCGCTTGAGCTCATGCTGATCACCGTCTTTAAAAGCCCTTTTCTTCTGGTTCAAAAGGCCCTTGATGTCACTTGTAATCCATGGCTTGTTGTTAGCATAGCAGCGTACTGTTCTTACTGGAACTACAATGTCCATACAGAAGTTGATGTAGTCAGTAGTGCAGTCAACAACTTCCTCAATGTTCTCATTATGAGATCCCTGCAGGATATCCCAGTCTGTAGTTCCAAAAAGTTCTCTCAGAGTATTCTCAGCCTCCGGGGTCCACTTCCTGAATGATCGTGTGGTTACAGGTAGGACTCTAACTTTTGGTTTATAGTGAGGCTGAAGCTGAACCAGGTTATGATCTCCTTTCCCAAGCGCAGGCAGCGGGGTGGCGCTGTATGCGTCTTTAACGTTTGCATACAGTAAATCAATAGTCTAATAATCGCTCCACCTGATCTGTATTTTGTTGTCGAATGTCATTGTTTACAGAAAGACCATTATTCATTCTTTCTTCTGAGTCTACGCTCCAAACATTATACAGGGTAGGCCTCCCCCAACTCTTTATATTTGTTTTTTGTTGATTTATTTCTTCAAACTCGATATCCTGACTAAAACTGCCCATCACGGCCTCGTCCATTCTTGACCCCCTAGTCATTCTCTGTCTCTGATGGTCTAACGACCTCTCACCCCTTCACCACCTAATAGCTAATGTGTGGTGAGTGTAATGGCTGCTGTCGCACCGTGCAGGTGGATGCTGCACATTAGTGGTATTTGAAGTGGTTCCCCTCTGTCTATGTAAAGCACTTTGAGTGGTGAGAACTCTATAAATGTAAGTTATTCTTTTTAATTAAATGTATATTAATCCAATAAAAAAGTAGTGAAACATTAAGTACAATACTCATAATATAAATTAAATAAATACATTAATGGCTGAATTTAAATGGTGAATTTAAATTTAACCTCAGGAAAACTGCTACTAAAATAAATATAGTCGGCAGGATTATATTATTTTTCTGGAGGACAGTCCATGTATAGTTGATGTGGTCCGTTAATTTGCTGGAAAATAATTAAATCAGTTCAAGGTGACATATATGACATATTTGAAGCAGCACTGAAAAATACCATAGTCATGTGAATTTGAATCATCCTTTATTTTACCCAGCATTCTCATTGTAAGTATTCTATAATAAAAGTACAAGAGAAATTTCAAGGTTACAGAAAGATCAAATCAGAAGAAGCGCTGAGCTCAGAATCATGTAGTGAGTCGGCAGTGGGAAATAATTTGTTTTCAACTTGACAATGTTATGATTGGGAAGAATTCTTGAGTGAGACACACAGAAGAGAGCCAATGATCAAATAGGAAGTGGCAGGTGTTCTGACAACACCATTTACATTTAGCTTTTGATGTATTTTTGTTTTATTCTTTGATTATTTGGAATATTAGCTGGTGTTGCTGCTCACAGCTCTAAGGACTTTGGGTTTAATTTCCATTCTCTTTGTGGAGTTTTTGCACTCTACCTGGTTAGTCCAGTGTGGCCACTAGGAGTCGCTCCAGCTCCCCACACACCCAACACACACAGGCTCTGGACACAAACTAAGGTTTTTATTTTGTTTTGTGGGAAACTCTTTACTAGCAAGTGTTTCCCACATCACAGCCACAGTGCAGAAGCACAACAGAATTCTGTCTTCTTCTTTTACTTCTTCTTCTTCTCTCTGTCACTCTCTGTAACTGGCTGTTCCGCTCCTCTTCGCAAACCCTGGACATAACAGACACAGAGCCCAAGTCCAGCAATCCACACACATTTACAGTGCATCCGGAAAGTATTCACAGCGCATCACTTTTTCCACATTCTGTTATGTTACAGCCTTATTCCAAAATGTATTAAATTCATTTTCTTCCTCAGAATTCTACACACAACACCCATGACAACGTGAAAAAAGTTTACTTGAGGTATTTGCAAATTTATTAAAAATAAAAAAATTGAGAAAGCACATGTACATAAGTATTCACAGCCTTTGCCATGAAGCTCAAAATTGAGTTCAGGTGCATCCTGTTTCCCCTGATCATCCTTGAGATGTTTCTGCAGCTTAATTGGAGTCCACCTGTGGTAAATTCAATTGGTTGGACATGATTTGGAAAGGCACACACCTGTCTATAGAAGGTCCCACAGTTGACAGTTCATGTCAGAGCACAAACCAAGCATGAAGTCAAAGGAATTGTCTGTAGACCTCCGAGACAGGATTGTCTCGAGGCACAAATCTGGGGAAGGTTACAAAAAAATTTCTGCTGCTTTGAAGGTCCCAATGAGCACAGTGGCCTCCATCATCCATAAGTGGAAGAAGTTCAAAACCACCAGGACTAGAGCTGGCCGGCCATCTAAACTGAGCGATTGGGGGAGAAGGGTCTTAGTCAGGGAGGTGACCAAGAACCCAATGGTCACTCTCTCAGAGCTCCAGAGGTCCTCTGTGGAGAGAGGAGAACCTTCTCTGCAGCAATCCACCAATCAGGCCTGAATGGTAGAGTGGCAAGATGGAAGCCACTCCTTAGTAAAAGGCACATGGCAGCCCACCTGGAGTTTGCCAAAAGGCACCTGAAGGACTCTCAGAGCATGAGAAAGAAAATTCTCTGGTCTGATGAGACAAAGATTGAACTCTTTGGTGTGAATGCCAGGCGTCACATTTGGAGGAAACCAGGCACTGCTCATCACCAGGCCAATACCATCCCTACAGTGAAGCATTGTGGTGGCAGCATCATGCTGTGGGGATGTTTTTCAGCGGCAGGGACTGGGAGACTGGTCAGGATAAAGGGAAAGATGACTGCAGCAATGTACAGAGACATCCTGGATGAAAACCTGCTCCAGAGCGCTCTTGACCTCAGACTGAGGCGACGGTTCATCTTTCAGCAGGACAACGACCCTAAGCACACAGCCAAGATATCAAAGGAGTGGCTTCAGGACAACTCTGTGAATGTCCTTAAGTGGCCCAGCCAGAGCCCGATTGAACATCTCTGGAGAGATCTTAAAATGGCTGTGCACCGACGCTTCCCATCCAACCTGATAGAGCTTGAGAGGTGCTGCAAAGAGGAATGGGCAAAACTGGCCAAGGATAGGTGTGCCAAGCTTGTGGCATCATATTCAACAAGACTTGAGGCTGGAATTGCTGCCAAAGGTGCATCGACAAAGTATTGAGCAAAGGCTGTGAATATTTATGTACGTGGGATTTCTCAGTTTTTTTTATTTTTAATAAATTTGCAAAAACTTCAAGTAAACTTTTTTCACATTGTCATTATGGGGTGTTGTGTGTAGAATTCTGAGGAAATAAGGCTTTATTTATAACAAAATGTGGAAAAAGTGATGCGCTGTGAATACTTTCCGGATGCAGTGTATATATATATATATATATATATATATATATATATATATATATATATATATATATATATATATATATATATATATCTATAGTGATATTTGCCCGGAGACCACATCTTTATACAAATCTCTTCTGTATTTTCCTTTTCCACAACACAACACAGTCCCGCACAACTCACAATGCCTCTAGCCCCAGTCACCCTTTTCCTGGGCTTTCTCTCTCCTCGTCCCTGGGCCACCTGTCTTCTCTCTCCACAGGAGCTTCGTCCTGCTCCTGCTCCCGACTCCAGCTCCCAGATAGGATGGAGGCAGCCCCATTTATCCTCACCCGGATGAGCTCCAGGTGCTCTACCCGACGTCACGTCCTGGTGTGGCGGAAGCGTCAGGAGAGCACCCGGAAGCACTCCGAGTGACCATGGAAGGATCGTCCTCCATGGGTGTGGCGGAAGTAAATATGTCCCGGGCTACATGAGACTCTGGGCGCCCCCTGGCGGTGGATACGGGCCTCCATGGACTTGAGCCTCCCTGCTCCCCTTCCGTGTTCCGTGGCCCTCTTCTGCTCCAGGTCGGTTGCCCCCTCGTGGCCCGGAGGACAAATATGCAACCTCTCGGTCCCTCCAGGCATCCTGGCCGGGTCTGAGCCCCCAGCCATGTACGACAATATATATATATGTGCGTTTTCAGTAGTCAGCTTTTTTGTGTGAAAAAAATAAAATGAATCCATTTTCTAGGTAAAGCAACACATAACATTAAAAGTGTCCACTGAAGCACTTCTGGGTCAAGGACTATTGGGAACCCAGCAGGCGAGATGGAGTCGGGAGGTGTAGGACAGAGCTTGCTGGGAGGTTTAGGTGGAGAAAGAGATGAATTTATTATTGTACTTGGTGTTTCTCTTGCCTGTTTATTTGTGACTGTGGTGTGTGTGGGGGCTTCATAGAAGGAAAAGAAGAAATTAAATAACTTCTGGATGTTTTTAACTTGTGTCCTGATTCTGTCTGTTGGGGTAAAAAGGGAAACAGTGACCCTTAGCATCCACACTTTTACAATATATATATATATTTAAATATATAAACTGGCCATCCCCCATGGCTTCGCCCGTGTATTATTGAAACAGGACAGTGAGGAGGACCCCTGCCCAGCTCCCTACTCCTGATGTCACGCTTCCCCCTCCCCTCAGGTCACAGCCTCTGTCTCAGATTAGTGCAAATATATCACTCCTGCAAGTGAACTATGATTCTTAGCGCAATGAGAGAAGTCACAAAATCAACTGGAATGTTCAAGCAAACTGCGGTGTGCTGGCGCCCTGCCCAGGATTTGTTTCCTGCCTTGGGCCCTGTGTTGGCTGGGATTGGCTCCAGCAGACCCCCGTGACCCTGTAGTTAGTATATAGCGGGTTGGATAATGGATGGATGGATGGATGTTCAAGCAAATTATAGATAAAAGCCCGATCTAAATCCATTAAGTAGTTCTCTCATTCTCTAGCTAAGTGGAGGTAAGGAATGTCGCGAGGCTGGAGCGTGAGTGAGGAGGGTCGTGACCACCTCCCCTTGGCCCGCTGCACCTATCTCGAATTCGTGCAAATACATCAGTACCGCAAGCGAACTATGATACTTAGCGCAATGAGGGAAGTCGCAAAATCAACTGGAATGTTCAAGCAAATTCTAGTAAAAATACGATCTAAATCCATTAAGTAGTTCTATCATGAAAAGCAGACAGACATACTGGCAGACAGACAGACATTAGATTTTATATATAGAGAGATAAATCAAACCTTTGGGTTTTTAAGGTCCATCATTGGCAACAACACATCGGCCATGAAGTACATTGAAGACAACAGAGAAGGGGTAGTTTGTTCATTCAGGGCGGCTCAAAACTAATGTGATGTTTACTGAAATACATTTCTTTTTTTTCGAGATAGGAGCCTTGGCATAAATGAGGAAGTTCAGATTGTCTCCAGAGTGCTCTCTGGGCAAGGTCTTAATCACTGTGTAATAATTCTGTTTGTAAAGGCCACGTAATGAAACTCAACAGATGTTCTCAGTGAAGCTCCAGCTTGAGTGCGGGTCTCTATTGTATCGTTCTTTGAAGGTGTTTATTGAGCTTCCCCAAAGCAAGCTATTACATCTCTGAATTCCTAATGAGGACCCCTTTAATTCATTATATATGTCTGTTATTGGCATCTGCCTTTCATAAAGACAGCTTCGTATAATACGGCCAAAAGCGTGGTGCCTTGGAAAGTGCTCGCCTGGCAAACTGCCTACTCTGCACTCATTTTATTTTTAATCTGCGCCATGTGGCAAAAACCAAATTAGAGAGCGCTCTGAATCATTTCTCCAAAGGCCGATGGAGAAGTCTTCAAATGCAGCCGAGATTTTTATGACATCTGAAATGTATTTTTAGGTATCCTGAAGTGCCTTTACGTTCTTGGTAAGAATTCCTGAAATAACAACACTGTCTTTTACAAAACCTTTCTCTGAAACAATTTGCAAATTTTGCATTCTTTCTTTTTTAAGTATTTCCACATAAATTACAGTATATTTTCCAACCCGCTGAATCCGAACACAGATATATATAATGGAAAGATGCCCAGAACACACAGACAGATGGACTTAGAATGTCCACAACACACACGTTTATTACAGTATGTTCTGCTCCTTCTTTTCAACACAACACAGCCACGATACACTCACAAGGCTCAGTCCTTCTCCTTTTCTCTTTAACTTCACTGCCACCTCCACTCCTCTCTCACAAGCTCCGTCCTCTTCCACCCGACTCTGGCTATCTAAACAGAGTGAGGGCTCCAGGTGCTTCCCGATTAATATCAGGCAGCGCATCCGGGTGTGGTGGATGCGCTGCTCGTGAATCCAGCTCCTCTTCAGGAAGCACTTCCGTGTGTGGCGGAAAAGCTGCAGTTCTTGTTTCCGGAGCTGTCCAGGCACCCCTTTGGTGGTAGCCACAGATCCCAACAGGTTTGAGCTTCTAAGCACCTAGTCTGTGGCCCAGATGCAAATTAGGGGGGTTGCCCTCTCATGTCCCCTGGTATAAATTGCTCTTCTCCTAGTTCTCTGTTACTGTATATTAAAGGTACACGTAATCATGAGAGTCTACCACCAAGTCAATGAATCTTTAGGATATCAGTCCGTCCAGTTAGGAAGTACAAGTGATTGTGAATCAACGTCACTTGTTTTGGTGCAATAATAGTGACAACAGGGGACCAGGGGCCTCATGCATAATGCCATGCATAGAATTCACACTAAAGCATGGCGTATGGACAAAAGCAGAAATGTGCGTATGCACAAAAAAAGGCAGATGCATAAATCTGTGCGTACGCTAACTTCCACGTTCTTCCACTCCATAAATCCCAGTCGGCATGAAAAGTAACGCATGTGCACGTGTCTGCCGCCACTCCCTAACTCCTCCCAGAATTACACCTCTTTGAATATGCAAATCAATATAAATATCCCTTAAGCTCAGCGTTCTGTGAAAAGGCAATGGCAAAAATATGGTGGGAAACAGAAGAATTTCAGCGAATACCAAGTGGAGGCAAAGAAAACCGTCCTATTTCTTGATTGAAACAGTGATATAAACAACAAAAGGAAGCTGATCGAGTGACATAGAGTGTCAGAGAAACTCGAAAGCTCAAGTTCACAAAGTCGCACAGTGCCCAAAATAAAAAGAAGTTGTCAGATATCAAAGTCGCCGTGAAAAGGCGAGTCGTAGCCCACCATCTGAGTGTCATATGGAAGCTTATTAGGGTACAGAGAAAACAAAAAAAATGGACACAGTGAGAAAAAAGCTCGAAATGTCAACATTAATCTCGAAATTTCCACTTTAATCACATAGTTTATTTTGTCATTAAAGTAGAACATCATAAACTTAATCTTAAAATCGTTTAATTTACTAGTTTCTCAGATCCCATTGTAACTAAAGTAGCACATTAAATGCTTTGTCTTGTATGTGTTCTTCTATGTGCTCTATGTGTGTGAATCACTATGTGCTTCTTAAACGGGCTTTCTCTTCCTTCAACAGGACACAGAATCCATTACATTTGTGATATTACAGCTCTCTGAATAATTTAAATACTGAGATGTATACTTGATATAATTTTCATGATGATAGGAATTAAATCATGTTATTAAACATAGGGACACAGTGGCGCCCTGTCCAGAGATTGTTCCTGAGAGTATGAGAGCAGTTCAAATAGGTAGCATGGCTGAGGCAGTGTGTGCTTGATGCTGTATACTGATAATTCTCTTTCCAATCAGCTGCTGCTGTGATTCCCCACTCAGATACAGTGATATAAATACTCCGAGTGGTGCAGTGAGTGTAATGTGGAAAAAGATGATCCACTGTGGCAACCCCTAATGGGAGCAGCAGTAAGAAAAAGAAGGTGTAATGAGAGTAACAACGCTAAAGCAGCTATGGTATTTGGAATAGTTTGGCCATTCCGTGGACCGTTATATTGTTACAAGTTAATTACAATCAGATGCCTTAAACTAATAAACAATATGCGATTAATTTCAGTTTAAACAGGTAGTCCAGATCCTCCAGGATAGCACATCCATATGTATTTTTGCAAGAAGGTTTGCTGCGTCTCCCAGCACAGTCTCATGAGCATGGAGGAGATACCAGGAGACGGGCCATTACACGAGGAGAGCTAGACAGGGCCGTAGATGGGCATCAACCCAGCAGCTGGACTGGTATCAGTTCCTTTATGTGGAGGACAAACAGGAGGAGGACTGCCAGGGTGCTACAAATTGACCTCCAGCTGGCTACTGGTGTGCATGTTTTTGATCAGACCGTCAGAGACAGACAATGTGAGGTTGGCATGAGGGCCTGAACTTCCTTAGAAGACTGGTACTTCCTTAGAAGACTGGCATCCTTCAACATCTGCAATAAGATGCTGCAGATGTTCTATCAGACGGTTGTGGTGAGTGCCCTCTTCTATGCGGTGGTGTGCTGGGGAGGCAGCATTAAGAAGAAGGATGCCTCACGCCTGGTGAGGAAAGGAGGCTCTATTGTATGCATGGAGCTGGACAGTTTGACATCCGTGGCAGAGCAACGGGCACTCAGCAGGCTCCTATCAATTATGGAGAATCCACTGCATCCACTAAACAGGATCATCTCCAGACAGAGGAGGAGCTTCAGCGACAGACTGCTGTCACCGTCCTGCTCCACTGACAGACTGAGGAGATCGTTCCTCCACCAAACTATGCGACTCTTCAATTCCACCTGGGGGGGGTAAACGTTAACATTATACTAAATTATTGTCTGTTTTTACCTGCATTTTTATTATTCTTAAATTTAATATTGTTTTTTGTATCAGTATGCTGCTGCTGGAGTATGTGAATTTCCCCTTGGGATTAATAAAGTATCTATCTATCTATCTATCTATCTATCTATCTATCTATCTATCTATCTATCTATCTATCTATCTATCTATCTATCTATCTATCTATCTATCTATCTATCTATCTAGTGGGACCTGTGCTCACAACCCATCACCATGCAGTTTGATTGGCATTTGCCAGAGAATACCATAATTGGCACCTCCACAATTGGCACCCCGTCCTCTTCACATATAAGAGTAGGTTCAAACTGAGCACATATGACCGACGTGAAAGAGTCTGGAGACACCTTTTGAATGTTATGCATCCTGCAATATCATCCAGCATGACCAGGTTGGCAGTGAGTCAATGATGGTCTAGGGAGGCATGTTTTTGGAAGGTCACATGGAGCTCCATGTGCTAGGCAACAGTACACTGACTGCTGTTAGGTACCAGGATGAAACCATCAGAGCCACTGTCACAGCCTTATTCTGGTTCAGTGGGCCCTGGGTTCCACCTGGTGCAGAACAATGTCAGCTTCATGTGGCACGGAGTGTGTACACAGTTCCTGGATGATGAAGACATTGATGCCATTAACTGGCCAACCCGTTTCCCAGACCTGAACCCAACTGAGAACCTCTTACATGTTATGTATCAGTGTATCCAACTTCGACAAGTAGCTTCACAGACTGTCCAGATGCTCACTGATGGCCTGATACAGGTCTAGTAGGACATCATCTGCTATCTTATGAGGAGCAAGCCCAGACGTTGTCAGGAGTGCATACAGTCACATATAGGGGGGTCATACACACAACTGAATCACATTATGAGTTACTGTGATGAAATTTACATAAGTTGGATCAGCCTGAAATTTCAATTTTTGAACTTTGATGTTTTGCGTGATGTTGAACAAGCCCTCAATGGGTTGCCGATCTTTGGTTTTAAATGACCGTTGTTACATCATTTTGTTCTCAACGAATGACTTAGCAAAGATTTTCTACTTAAATATTTCATTCATCGAGATCCGATGTGTGATTTAAGTGTTTTCTTCATTTTTTCGAGCAGTGTATGTAGAATATCTAATATCAGTTTTATCTATTTAAAACAAAAACATTCAAATAAAAAAAGTAAATCTACAGTACTATATCCATTGTGTGAACTTGCAATAGCCTTTGCCTCCTCGTATGAAACAAAGTGAGTTGTGGATGGGATTTCATTCTATCACACAAGAGTTTTGGGGTGTCTGTATCCTGAAATGTAGATTCTTTTGATTCCTATGCACTTATTCTTTGTTACGTAGACCCACATACATATAGTCATGTCAAGGAGTAAGTACACCTCATGGAAAATGTCAAATTGTTCAACATATTTTGACATTAGATCTTCATGCAAACAGAGCACTGCACATAACGAGCAATCTGATTTGTTATTTTGACTTTGGTGAGATCGGTCAGGAAGTGTTAGTGTGAGGCATACGAGCACAAGTAAAGGCATAGGAGGCATGCTGAGAGTCACTTTCAAGGATGGAAAGCTGACAGAAAGGCATGTGTTAACCACATCCAGTGGTGATGAGCCTTTCACCGTATGAAACTTGATGTAGTTGGGATATTCAATAAAAGCCAAATAACTTAGCTGTGATACGCTGCTTGCTCTGGGATATATGTGTGCAAATTGTAAATTTTAATAATAAAATGGACCAGACAGCATGGAATCTTAGGATTTACTGGAAAGAAGACACCTTAAGGTATATAAAAATACCCTTATTTCTTTGGATTGAATTGTGGGTTTATTGCATTGTACGCAAACAACTTTGAAATATGGCCGTGTCCCACCTGTGGGACACCTCATGCATACATAGTTAATATAAAATGTTATGTCTTTAATTGCTTTAAAAACCCAACAATGTTGCGGGTCTACCAGACTAGTGAACACCAGGGGCCTCATGTATAAACGGTGCGTATGCACAAAAATGTTGCGTACGCCGTTTCCACGCTCACATCGCGATGTATAAAACCTAAACTTGGTGCAAAGCCACGCATATTTTCACATTAGCTCAGTTCTTGGTGTACACAAGTTCTCCGCTCGGTTTTGCAAACTGGCGGCACCCAGCATCAAAGCAGTGCTACTGTTCCTATGTGGTTTCCCTTTAGTTTTTAGATTCACATCCCTGACACGGCTTTATCAAATACACTGAAATTGTTTATTAGTTTAAAGCATCTCATTGTAATCAACCTGTAATCATATAATGGTGCATGGAATGGCCAAATTATTCAAATACCATAGCTGCTTTAGTGTTGTTATTCCCAGTGCACCACTGAGTATTTAACCTTCTGTATCTGAGTATGAAATCACAGCTGTACAGCAGCTGATTGGATTATTGATATACAGCATCAAGCACACGCTACCTCAGCCATGCGCGCAATTTATTTGAACTATACCCATACGGCAAATGCTTCAGAGCCTTTCCTGTACGGACCTCACGGTTCAGAAACAGTTTCATCCCAAGAGCTCTAAACGCACTCAATCAATCCATCAAGTGCTTCTTGCAGAACTGTTTGTTCTTATAAGTACAATCACCTTACTGTAAACTTTCGATACAGTTATACTATTGCACAACCTGAGCCACTTTGTAAAGCGCATATTTACATATGATGATGACAGGCTTCTAAGTCGATTTAGATTTCCAAGCACTATCTTCTTGGAGCTCTTGATATAATTTTTAAGATGAAATGCAGTAAAGCATGTTTATTACATTATACAGAAAAGTTTTAAACTTAATTAAAATAATGTATATTGTTAATAATTAAAAATGTGAGGACACGGTGGCGCAGCTCTAGTGACGAGCTGGTGCCCCGTTCAGGGATTGTTCCTTCCTCACGCTGTATATGCTTTCTGGGATTGGTGTGACCTGGATGGATAGATGGATAGAATTATTAAACATGTACTACGAAGATATTTCAATGTTCCATAAAAGTCTTGAAGAATCGGCGTTCTAAGCTTACAGATGGCTTGGCATCTATTACACAGCTGATTGTGTGGTGACTGTTTACTTAGAGAAAGAAAAGTAAGGACAGGAATAGGAGGTTAGCACGTTTCAGAGAGACAGTACTACTGCAGTAAATTGTTTCATCGAAGGTTGCGCACGGCGCAGCTAGCATCTTGCGGGAGGCAGGAACAATCTCTGGACAGGGCGCCAGCTCATCGCTAATACTGTGCCATCATTCCCATGTTTAATAACATACTTTAACTCCTAAGATCATGAAAATGATATCAAGTATACATCGCAGTATTTTAATTATTCAGAGAGCTGTAATATCATGAATGTAATGGATTCTGTGTCCTGTCAGCGGAAGAGAAAGCCCGTTTAAGAAACACATAGTGATTCACACACATAGGGCACATAGAAGAACACATACAATACAAAGCATTTAACGTGCTACTTTAGTTACGATGGGATCTGAGAAACTAGTAAATTAAACGATTTTAAAATGAAGTTAATAACGTTCTACTTTGATGACAAAATAAAGTACGATTAAAGTAGAAATTTCGAGATTAAAGGTGACATTTGGACATTTTTTTCAACTGTGTCCCTATTTTTTTGTTCTTTTCTCTGTACCCTAATACGCTTCCATATGACACTCAGTCGGTGGGCTACGACTCGCCTTTTCACGGCGACTTTGATATCTGACAACTTCTTTTTTATTTCGGACACTTTGCGACTTTCTAAACTTGAACTTTCGAGTTTCTCTGCCACTCTGTCACTCGATCAACTTCCTTTGGTTGTTTACACCACTGTTTAAACCAACAAATAGTACGTTTTTCCTTACCTCCACTTTGTATTCACTGAAATTCTTTTTCCCATGTGCTTTTGCCATTGCCTTTTCACAGAATGCTGAGCTTAACCCCTTAACCGCCCTCTGCCGGATATATCCGGCACCGTTGTTTTATTGCTAACGCCATACTGCCGGAATTATCCGGCACATTTGCCTGTGGTTATATGAATGCCTGGCAAGTAGTATAACTGACGGTTTGGCGTGGGTATTATTACTACGTTGTATTTCGACAAGTCTGTGGTTGTTTTGGCCGGTCATGTGACGTGATTCGCATGTAACAGCTGTGAAATGGCGAAACGTAAACTGACTTCAAGTGAGGCTTTGCAGGCGATTTTGGACAGTTCTGATCATGATTGTAGCAGTTCTGAAGAAGATTTTAGCGACAGTGATGAGCAGCAACGTGCGCTGCATGATACTGTGAATGAAGACGCATCGGATGACGGCGCTGAGTGGGTGTATCCCCAGCATCTCAGCTGGGCTGCTGCCCGTGGTGAACTACCTTTTCTGCATTCGTTTGAGGGAACGTGTGGCTTTATTGTTGATGTAAACAATTACACTGCTGAGCAGTTTTATGAGCTGTTTGTGTCACCTGATTTGATCAGACATTTTGTTCATCAGACAAATCTGTATGCAGCAGAGTTTATTGAGAAAAATCCCAATTTACCTCCACATTCCCGTGTTCGTGCTTGGTTTGACACTGATGAAAACGAAATGAAAAAATTCATTGGGATTTTGATGTTGATGGGAATAATCAGAAAACCAGATATTGAGATGTACTGGTCTACAGATCCTATGTATGCAACATCTATTTTTGCAGATGTCATGACACGTAACCAATTCTCTTTGCTGCTGAAATTCTTTCATTTGAATGACAACAGAAACGAGCCAGATAAGAAAGATCCAAACCGCGACCGCTTGTTCAAGCTACGTCCTTTGATTGATCATTTATTTGAAGCATTTCAGTTGCCCTACATGCCAGGACCGTCAGTTGCAGTTGATGAAAGTTTATTGTCGTGGAAGGGCCGCTTACAGTTTCGACAGTATCTACCATTGAAAAGGGCACGGTTTGGTATCAAGATGTTTTGCTTAGCTGAGAATTCAGGTTACATTTATAGATTTCGTGTATACACTGGCAAAGAGGATCCTATGAGTAGTATTTCAGCAGTGTTGCCAGATGAATGTAAGGACTTTGGACTTTCAGAAAAACGCTGTCATGTCTGTTCAAAGAAGGGTCAGCGTAGAGACGTCAAGACCTTCTGCTCAAAGTGTCCCAGCAATCCAGGACTTTGTGCAGTTCCCTGCTTTGGCCTGTGGCACAGCAAACTCAAATACTGGGAATGAAACTATGATTGACTGAACTACTTTTGACTTTTGAATTACTTTTGACTGTTCCGTTTTTGTAGTTGACAATAAATCCAGAAGCCTGAGAAAAGGTACATTTTGTGTTTTATTATGTGTTTGCCCATTTCTAGAACTTGCACAACATTTAGTGGTCAATACTGCTTGAATAAATGTAAAAAATGTAAAAAAAATGTAAAAAAGTAAAAAAAACAAAAATTGTTCAGATTTCGCCTGGCGTGGGGAATATTTAGGGAGTTGGCGGTTAAAGGGTTAAGGGCTATTTATATTGATTTGCATATTCAAAGGGGTATAATTCTGGGAGGAGTTGGGGAGTGGCAGCAGGCGTGTGCACGTGCGATTCTTTTCACGCTGAATGGGATTTATGGAGCGGAAGAACGTGGAAGTTGGCGAACGCAAAGATTTATGGATCTGGATTTTTTTGTGTGTATGAACATTTCCGCTTTTATCCGTACGCCATGTTTTAGTGTGAATTCTACGCACAGTGTTATGCATGAGGCCCCAGATGAGTAACACAAATATGAACACCACACAAGGGGCAAAAAAAGATTAGCAGATGTCCATTCTACACATCTATGTTCCTGACCAGGTACCTATCTACATCATTTATTATAGTTGTAATATTATTATCAGCATATTAATTGTGGTGCTCTTTGTAAAATGCTTGACACAACCAGTATGGGATTTTCAGTTAATATATAATATTTTTTTTTACAATTTATTACTTATATTGTAAGTTAGGGCAGATTTCAAAATCCTTCTTTTAACATATAAAGCCGTAAATGGCCGAGGTCCGGCTTACTTGTCTGAACTTATCATGACTTACAAACCAGAGCGCACATTAAGATCTCAAGATGCCGGTCTGCTTATGGTTCCAAGGATTAATAAAATAACAATGGGAGGTCGAGCTTTTAGTTACAGGGCCCCTAAACTGTGGAGTGGTCTCCCTGCTACTATAAGAGATGCCCATTCAGTCTCAAATTTCAAATCCCGGCTGAAGACTCACAACTTCAGTTTAGCACACCCTGACTAGAGCTGCAGATTAACTGTACAGAATGCATCTTTGCTGTTAGTCATCAGCACTAAAACATAAGTAACATGATAGTTAGAATTTGTTTTTAACCCTCACCTATTCTGTTTCTCTTCCCGGAACTCAAATGTGGCACTTGGTGCCACTGCCCACCTGCCAAGTTGTTTTGCCTCCCTAAGGTAAAGTCATCTCTGATGGAGGATCACAGGAATCATCGGGTAGAGGGGTTCTTTTATTGGATTGTTTGTCCCAGCGTTGACTCAGCTGTGGAATGGAATTGGGGGAGGCAGCCTGATGGCCGAGGTCTCCAGGACTCTGAACAAATCCAAATCCTATTATGTGATATCATCTACTGTTGAATTCTGCTCTGTACTTGTAATATTTCTATTTCTCTATTATACTGTATTAAGATTACTTGTGTTCTGTTGTGTGAATTGTATTGTATTTACCCCCTCTTTTTTTGGCACCCACTGCACGCCCAATTTACCTGGCAAGGGGTCTCTGTTTGAACTGCCTTTCCCAAAGTTTCTTCCATTTTTTTATTCATTGTCTTCTTAGAGAGTCAAGGTTGGGGGGCTGTCAAAAGGCAGGGCCTGTTAAAGCCCATTGCGGCACTTGTTGTGTGATTTTGGGTTATATAAAAATAAATTGTATTGTATTGTAAATTGTAAGTGTCCAAGAAGAAGAACAGGTATCTTGGACGGGATGGAGGATAATTTCTTACCTAGATGAGAATCTAGAGTGCAAGGAGAGATGAGGATGCCTGCTGGACAAAAGAAATGTCATTTTGCCCCGTTTGGATTTATGTGAATGATAGACCAGTGGAAGTCAGAGGCCAGGCCCCAATATAATAGGTGACAGTAGTCCTCAGGTGACAACCCTGTGTGAATGCCTGCAGGAATTCTTGGGAACTGGAACCTGGAAATGCAACCCTGTTGGGGTCCCTGTGTGCCGTTAGAGGGTGCTCCCTGGTTTATATAATGACTTGGAAGTGCTTCCAAGGAAACACACTGTGGCACCATAAGCATTCCCAGGTCCAGTTTTAAAAGAAGCCTGCCACCTCACATCAGGGACTCAGAGAGAGCAACACTCTTGGAGAAGGAAATTGATTGGACTGTGTATTGCTCTTTCATATTTGCATGGGTGATTATTGTAATAGTGTGTTGGTATAATAAACATCTTTTATTTAAACCCAGAAACGTGTCGGGCATTACTGTCTCTACGATTTGGAGCTCAATGGTGCCCCCTGGTGATTAGAACAATATATATTAGAACATTTGAACATTACAACAATTCTTAACAAGAACAGGAGGAAGTTCTGCATATGAAGAGTTAGATGATGTGATATATTAGATAATGTGAACATGTAAAAGCAGAAAAATGATTAAACTGAATGCTCACTCCATGGACTGAGACATTTTTGTGTAACTCAAATAAAGAAATGTTCTGCATTCTCATCTGGACTCCATGACTGCCTTATTTGAAGATGGCAGAAATTTTTTTCTGTGACACCAGCAGCTGTCGTAACATTAATGGGCATTCAGCTGGCTTTTCAATCCATACATTTTCTCCAGCTTTAACCAATGTTGAGTATAATTTCAATAAGAAGTCTAATTAAAAAATCTCATTAATTAGGAATAATTTTTCTTTTGGAAATTCCTACCCAACCGGCCAAGAATTGCAGCTCAAGATCCCATTCCCACTTTCTCCTGGCATGACAATAAAAGCAGCAGCAGCCGATCTCGAGCTACACACAATCTGCTCTGAAGTTCTGCTTCTGGCTGCTCCATGGGATTGTGCCTATGAAAACTTCAGCAATCAGTGAGGGAAGACTGAATATTCAAATTCCATTAGCTATGTTAATTCAAGTTAACATAACATATTTAGTAGCACAAATGTTATGACTTTTGAAAATGCAAAACCTTTTGTCCTCATTTTCATTCCTTCTCTGCTTCACCCTGCATTTGGAAATTAAGATTATCTACAACAGGGGTCCCCAACTCCGGTCCTGTAGAGGTGCAGGTCTTCATTCTAACCCTTTTCTTAATTAGTGACCCTGTTTTTGCTCCTAATTAACTTCCTTTGCATTCATTTTGTTTGACTTGCTCTTGAAGACTCAGATTCATTAATTGTTTCTTTTTCCTTAATTAACACCCAAACAATAATGAGATACAAAATGAGCCAAAACATGACCAGCCAACTGTGTCCATTACACAATATCTGAAAATGAAGAAAGGTGGAGGTGTCAGGAATGCTGATCTGCTCAGGTCCACATAACATTTTAACAGAGCTCTTAGAAAAGAGAAAATTAACAATTTTGGAAATGTCTGCTATTGCACAATGAGAGCAGCAACAGGCCACGGAATTAAAGAACAGGTTTTAATTAACAACAAGAATCGGCACTTCATTAAGGAAATGGTTGGAGTGAAATTGGTTGGAGTTTGAGGCCCTGACTTAAGTTGGTCTTCTGTTGGCTCACTCACGTCACATTTCATTTCTGCTTGGGTAAGAAATGAAGCAATTCAGGAGAACGATCAGAGGAACAAATCTTAAAAAAGAAGTCAATTAAAATGAATTCAGAAGGAGTTAATGAGCAGCAAAAACAGATCACTAATTAAGAAAAGGGGTTAGAATGAAAACCTGCAGCCCCTGGGGTCCTCCAGGACCGGAATTGGGGACCCTGGATCTAAAAACTACACAGGCTGCCTAACATCTTCTATTCTTTTTTTCTCCTCTGCACATGCCCAAAACAATGCAATCTCGCCTCTCTGACTTTGTCTCCAAATCGTCCAACCTGAGCTGACGCTCTAATGTCCTCATTTCTAATCCTGTTCATCCTCGTCACACCCAATGTGAATCTTAACATCTTTAACTCTGTCACCTTCAGCTCTGACTCCTGCTTTCTGGTCAATGCCACCGTCACCAACCCATATAACATAGCTGGTCTCACTACCGTCCTGTAGACCTTCCCTTTCACTCTTGCTGATACCCATCTTTCACAAATCACTCCTGACACTCTTCACCACTCATTCCACCCTGCCTTTCACAATCCCTGTTACTCTGTACTGTTGATCCCAAGTATTCACCAACTTCACCAACTCTACTCCCTGCATTCTCACCATTCCTCTGACCTCCCTCTCATTCACACACATGTATTCTGTCTTGGTGGTCCTACTGACCTTCATTCCTCTCCTCTCTAGAGCATATCTCCACCTCTCCAGGGTCTCCTCAACCTGCTCCCTACTCTCGCTACAGATCACAATGTCATCAGCTAGCATCATAGTCCACAGGAACTCCTGTCTAATCTCATCTGTCAACCTGTTCATCACCATTGCAAATAAGAAAGGGCTCAGAGCCGATCCCTGATGTAATCCCACCTCCGTTACGCCTACAGCAGACCTCACCACAGTCACACGTCCCCCGTACATATCCTGTACAGCTCTTACGTACTTCTCTGCCACTCCCGACTTCCTCATACAATACCACAGCTCCTCTGGAGGCACCCTGTCATGTGCTTTCTCCAGGTCCACAAAGACACAATGCAACTCCTTCTGGCCTTCTCTCTACTTCTACATCAACACCCTCAGAGCACACATCTTCTCTGTAGTGCTCTTTCTTAGGATGAAACCACACTGCTACTCACTAATTATCACCTCACTTCTTAACCGAGCTTCCACTATTCTTTTCCATAACTTCATGCTGTGGCTCATCAATTTTATCCCCCTGTAGTTACTACAGTTCTGCACATCTCCCTTATTCTTAACTATCGGCGCCAGTACACTACTTCTCTACTCCTCAGGCATCCTCTCATTTTCCAAGATTCCATTAAACAATCTGGTTAGAAACTCCACTGCCATCTTTCCTAAACACCTCCATGTTTCCACAGGTGTGTCATCTGGACCAACGGCCTTTCCATTTTTCGTCCTCTTCATAGCTGTCCTTACTTCCTCCTTGCTCCAGTTACTCTGTACTGTTGATCCCAAGTATTTAAACTCATCCACCTCCCTGGTTCCTTACCAATCCACTGACCTCCCTCTCATTTACACACATGTATTCTGTCACTGTGGTCCTACTGAACTTTATTCCTGTCCTCTCATGAGCTGTGGGTAATTACTGAAATCAATGAGGTTTCTTTGGAGGGTGGTTGAGCTGACACACCCTGATAGGATGAGAAGTTTGACAAATCAGGAAAGCTACGGAACACAGGCAAAGAACACACAGCAGATAATTAACGAAAGTAACATGAACATAAATAAAGGGTCCAACAAGGAAAAGAGACATAAAGCAAGACTTGAAATCCCAGCCATGGGAGGACTCCTGGCTGAGATATAACACTGGAGAGCCTGCCACTTGAGTTTTTAGGTCCATCTGTGAAGTCAACAAAGGGTTAACAACATGTTCTGTGAGGTTTCAGACCATAAAAACCTGCACTGGTATCCAAACTATTCAAGCAGCAGACACAGAGAACCTGATACTACCATAAAGCAACTTAACCAAAAGAGGACAAAGGACAAGTAGGAATCCCTAGGTCGGCTACTATAAGAGAGCAGGTGTGACCTTAAAACAGTCTCTATATGTTTTGCAGCAAATGGGTAATACATTTTATTCACACTCTGTCAACACACACTTGTTTTCATGTTAATGTATGTTTATCTTTTGATGAGTTAATTTCAGTTGTACTCTGCTAGAAAAAGATTATCTCCATGTTTGATTGTGACATGCTTGTCTTCTGTGACTTATGACCTATAGAAACGTAATGAAAAAGCTCTGACAATTGAAGCTCAACCCAGATGGATGGACATCATCACCACCACCTGTATCTCAGAATGTCTACCACGTTTCCAGATTTGATGACGTCCACCCTTTCTTGGGCTCCCCCTCCAAGACCGGTGTTGTCAAGAGCTTCATCTGAGTTATGATTTGAAGTGTAAGCCGACATTAAACATAGCTATTTCTTCTATGAGAATTTATTTAGCATTACTGCCGTATCGCTAGGGAGGGGTGTTGTCTTTTATGTTTCATCTATATAGATTCGGGTTAAGTAACACACCACAATCACAAACTCATTCCCAGGGAGTGAGTGGCCCTGGCTGGACATAGGCTGCCTGGAGTGAGGCTTGATTATGAGGCTATGACCAGGCAGAGCTCTCATCTATTTTTTTGTGTTTTTTGAGTCCTGCTCACCCATTTTGCTTTTTTGA
Organism: Erpetoichthys calabaricus; assembly: GCF_900747795.2. NCBI lineage: Eukaryota > Metazoa > Chordata > Cladistia > Polypteriformes > Polypteridae > Erpetoichthys > Erpetoichthys calabaricus. The sequence continues at coordinate 9,272,060 of NC_041394.2, forward strand.
TGTTACCATATCACAGCCCCTTATGGATGGTTTTAGAATTTTGGAGCCTGTGATGAAATGGAAATTTGTGGCAACACAAGTTTATAACAAAACAGTGTGCTCGGGTTCCAGCACAATTACTTGTGAAGGCTTTGAAATCCTTTCTCTTTTTTCTTTTTTAATCTATGCCCCTCTGGCTCACCGGTGTGAGAAAATCTCCACATATGATGTACCATTTGACTCATCCCCATGTCTAGTGTAATGGATGGCACACATGGATTGGCATCCCAGATAGGACTGAACAAAGATCCTTGCTCAGTGAGGAGACCAGAACAATGGAGGGACCAGGGGAGATGAACACTATCAAATAATTATTTTCCCCAATACACTAGATGGCAGTCTTCCTGGGTTAGGATTCCCACAGGGCATGCTGAGACCAGTAGTTCTATGGGGCAGCCCTGTGGTGTTTTGTGGGGGCTTCCAAGGATGGAGCTCCCAGGATTCAAGAGTCCTACTTCATGGGACTTCCAATTGATTAATAAGTCATTCCATTGGGCTATATACCCTAGCAGCGGAAGTATGCTCAGGTCCCAAAATAAAAGGTACCACTCAACTTCATTCAGGTGAGTCAGAGTCGGGTGTGGAAGATGAACAAAGCTTGCTTGGGAAAGTGTGGAGGACAGGAAAGAGGGAGAAGAAGAATTGTGTAGTATTTCTGACTACAAAGATACCTTTTTGAAGGTATTTTGCACAAGTAAACCTTTTTATTATAAATGGGGCTTGTGGGGTTGCTTATGGGATTTGGCGTCCTGCAATAATAATAATTCATTAGATTTATATAGCGCTTTTCTCAGTACTCAAAGCGCTATTCACACAGGGAGGAACCGGGAAGCGAACCCACAATCTTCCACAGTCTCCTTATTGCAAAGCAGCAGGACTACCACTGCGCCACCTGTGAGGACAATGCCCCCTAGTGGACACACTAGTTATGCAAGGCATCAAGCTTTTTGGAGTTTCCACCTACGTTTGGCCTTCTAGACTCCAAAAAAAAAACAACAAATTTTTAGACCATTTTAGGGTTATATCTTGTGAAGGAAATTACACTCTTATTATAAAGAGTGAATCTAAAGGTGTCTTCAGCAAAAATGATCAGAAGGAAGTGAGGCTGTTGACCCCCAGGGATCATCCTTAATGAGACGTGAGGAGTCAAATATACTCCTTTTCACATACATTCCAAATAATTGGGTTTGGTAATAGTCATGTGGATTGTCATTTTATTCTGTTTTCAGGTTGCTCACAAAGAATATGAGAATATTTTAGATATTTAATTATTTTTATTTAATTGATTTAATTAAAGATTTTGGTCCAGAATGATATTAATTTGGTGCCCACCCAATACATGTGGCCTAGTGAGGCTGGAGCTCGATTGCAACGTTCACATATGGGATTTTGCCCTGGAAACATTTCGGACAATTTTAAACGATACAGATGTGCTCAATAAAAGATTTTAAGTTGAATAATTGTATGCTTTGCACATATGGAGCGTGAGTGAGTTCTCCTTTTCTGAAATGCTGAGTATGAGATCCTTTTCCCACTGTACTCTGGGATCTTTGTAAGGAATATGGTTTCATATATTGTAGAAATGCTGTCTAAGTCTTCAAGACTGATTAGTATTTCTTCTGGAATAGAAACAGGTGGGAGATGAGGAAAATTGGGCAGATTCCTTTTAACAGTTTCAAATTATTCAAGCAGCAGACACCAAGAACCTGATACTACCATAAAGCAACTTAACCATGTCTGCGTGGGTTTCCTTCGGGTGCTCCGGTTTCCTCCCACAGTCCAAACACATGCAGGTTAGGTGCATTGGCGATCCTAAATTGTCCTTAGTGTGTGCTTGGTGTGTGGGTGTGTATGTGCCTGTGCCTTGTAGTGGGCTTTCACCCTGCCTAGGGATTTGTTCCTGCCTTGCTCCCTGTGTTTGGCTCCAGCAGACCCCCGTGACACTGTGTTAGGATATAGCAGGTTGGATAATGACTGACTGACTGACTGACTGACTAAAAACTGTGTAAGTCTGAGAGGGTGGAAAGAAGTGGTTATCGAGAAGATGTGCCACAGATAAAAGCTTCTCTATCTTGAAGTGCTTCCTACATCGGTTCCATATTCTGCGTGAATGAAGCACAATCGTGTTGTTAGTATACTGACGATAACTTGCATTTACTGGGGTACAAAGCAAGAAATATAAAGAAGTACTGCAGGATTTTATTTTCATTGCATACCAAACTTGTGTCTATTCATCAATTTGTGTCAAAGTCCAGGTTTTTATAGTTTGTATATTTGCCACCCAACATTGGAAGTTAGGTAGTGCCATGCCACCTTCTGCTTTAGGTCTTTGTAGGGTCGCCCTTTGGATGCATGGATGTTTCGAATTCGAAATAAATGAGGTTATGATTGAATATAATTTCTTAAAAAATGATTTGTTAATAATAATAATAATAATACATTTTATTTATTTTGCACTTTATATTTTAGCATATGTGGGGATGCTTTGAAATTGAAAAAGAAGCTTGGGAAGGATATTCATCTTGACAGCATTGATTCTCCCAGCTAAGGTGAGATGGAGTGTTGACCATCTATGCAAGTCTTATTTAATTTTTTCCATGCAGACAGCAAAATTTTGTTGAAAAAGAGCTTTATATTTGCTTGTGATATTTATCCCCAGGTATTTAAACTGATCTGCTAAGATAAATGGGAAGGTGTCCACTCTGATTTTGTAAACTATAGCATTTACTGGAAAAAGCACACTTTTATTTCAAATTAATTTTGAGTCCCGATAACTTTTGAAAATCTGCAAGTGCTTTTAGGACTGTTGACAGAATTTTGTGGATCTGATATATACAGTACCATATCACGTGCATATAGTGATATTTTCTGCTCAAGTCCTTCTCTGATAGCCCTCTTTATCTCGGATGCATTTTGAAAGTAAAAAGTTAATGGATCAATGGTGATTGCAAAGAGCAGTGGTGATAAGGGGCATCCTTGTCTAGTATCACGTTCTAGTTTGAAGTAGTCTGAAATAATGTTGTTAATACAAACTTAAGCTTCTGGACTGCTATACAGTAGTTTGATCCATGCACATATGTTCAGGCCAAACTCAGATTTGTGCAATGTGGCGAATAGGTAGTGCCATATGAAATGCCCTTTCTTCGTTCAAAGATAATAAGATCTCCGATGTGTTAGACTTTATGGATGAATAAATTACATTAAACATACGTCAAAAAATTGGAAGCTAAGTGTCTGCCTTCCATAATTCCAGTTTGGTCTTGTGATATCACTGAAGGATTGCTCACTAAGAATATGAGAATATTTTAGATGTTTAATTAGTTACCATTGGTCCTAACCCTAAGGTTAAAAATGACAAATTTCAAACATAATCATGTGGGGTATCATTTTAGACTGTTTCAAGGTCAGTTGTAGCCTGAGCTATCTAGTTAAGTGAGATAAGGGATTGGGTTCACCGTATTTTGGGGCAGGTAGAGGTCTGGCCACAGTTATTAATAGTATGGTTGGCTTGTCTTTGTCAGCATGGAGGGTACAGTTCAGTAAATTGTGAGAACGTAATGCTTTGTCATTTAAGACGATTCTGATTGTTTCTTTGTTTGTGTTTTTCTTTTCCCTAGAGAGGCTGCGTGTTGATCCAAACCTAAAGCTAGTGCTCATTTTTCCAAAAGCGTCTGGCTGCAGACTGTGCACTCTCAGCCACATGCACGCTTAGCCACTGACGTCAGATGCACGCTCAGCCACAATAGTATAAGATTATTAACGACACAGAATTGTTCTATTTGTTTTATTTTCATTTTACTCTTTATTCACACGTAAATACTGTATACATTAAATTTAAATGATGTTAGCAAGTTATGATGGTTGCATAATTGTTTTTTCCTTGGGATAACAGCGGGAACACTAAACTAGCACGCTCTAAACATCAGCGCTCTCGCTACGCTACCACGGCCATGCTGCTAGTAATCACAATAACAGGCAAGCATTTACCTTGATCTGTTAAAATGGTAAACATGTTAATAAACCAACACAGGCCAGCCAAACAACATGAATATGCACAAGTTAACATGATTAAGAATATTCCATATCGTTCATAAATGGTAAGACTATAACTAGCAAACGTAACAACTTAGCAATCAGGAAACGACTCCCCTGTTGCACTTCCTATTGTGGCTGAGCGTGCATCTGACGTCAGTGGCTGAGCGTGCATGTGGCTGAGCGTGCACGGTCTGCAGCGAGACCCTACTCCATTTTTCAGTGGATATTCAAGTGGTAAATAGTAATTATTGTGGATATATTGTTGCAGTTGTTATTTGACAACTGGAGTGGTTTTTATTTTTCTTCAGGGGTCAAGGCTGTTGGCCGCTCTTTTCCTGATTTTCAGTCATTTTTTTTTTAATTCCTGTGTACCATTCTGTGGGTCCATTTTGGGTAATTTGCAGAGATTTAATACATTTTTTTTTACCTATTTCTTATATTTTCTTATGTGGGGTCTTGGGCTAGGAATTTGAAATGAGATTTAAGTGTGGATTTTTTTTAGAGCATTACAAAGAATTTGTTTCTGTGGCCCTTTATTTTGAGATTTTATTGTTTCTCATTGTTTTGTTTTTTTTGAGTGTTATTAGCTCTTTCTGAACCTTCTTCTTATCATAGTGCTGGTTTCATGATGTGAATTATTTTAAATTGTCTCCATATTGTGGTATTAAAGAATTGTAACATTGATTGGTGTCAATACTTAGGGCAGGGGTCTCCAACTCCATTCCTGGTGGGCTACTGTGGTCACAGGTTTTCATTCTAATCCAGACCAGTTCTTGCTGCTAATTAACTTCTTTACCTTCATTTTAATTGACTTGCCATTTAAGACTCAGACCACTTAATTGTTTCTTTTTTCTTTAATTATCAGCCAAGCAATAATGAGACACAAAATGAGCCAACAAATAACCTGTAACCTGTGCCCATCATACAGTAGGTGAAGTTGGGGTGTGCGGTATGGACGGTGAGTTGATTGCTTAATTAGTTAGCTGCTCCACATTAGCACTCCGTGGTCATTAGATTGCGCCAACCATATGGGTATTAGGGGGAAGACACCAAAAAGAAACAAAATGGAAGTTAATAGACATTTGCAGTCAAAATTAATTTTAGTGAAATAATCCAAATGATCATAGAGGATAGAACCTTATTAAGATCATTTACAATGTATTTAACACTAGAATCCCAGAAGCCTATGAAAAAACTCTAAATCCCGACCCACCTTAAATTCCTTCGCATCTCTCCATCAGCGTCTTTTGTTTTGTGATCTGTGCCGATCAGCACAAGTAGCAGGCAGCCTGCTATCCCATTACCCCACCCTGACAGAGCTCAACATTCCCAGCTCAAGCCAAGGCTCCTTCTCTGCGTGTGAGTGTGATAGGGCAAATAATACAGTATGAAATTATTTGGAATACATGCATTTCATGTGTGTTCCATGTCTCCAATGATCAGGGAAAGTGTAGGATGAAAGGAAATAAATGCAAGGCAAGAAATGCTGAACACATAACTAAAGCACAAACTTTTTCCATGTTATACTAATAATGATGTGAAGTTATTAGATTCAATCGTAACCTCATTTATTTGGAGTTCAAAACATCCACTCAACCCTAAAAAGACCTAAGGCAGAAGGTGGCATGGCACTACCTAACTTTCAGTTTTATTACTGGGTGGCAAGCTATAAAAACCTGCACATGGACACAAATAGATGAACATACACAAGCCTGATCCACAATAGAAATAAAATCCTGCAGCACTTCTGTATATTCCTTGCTTTGTACCCCAGTAAATACAAGCTATCGCCAATACAGTATACTAATAACCCAATTGTGCTTCACTCACTCAGAATATGGAACCAATGCGGGAAGTATTTTAAGATAGAGAAGCTTTTATCGGTGGCACCTCCGCATGACAACCACCTTTTTCCACCTTCTCAAATGAATGCTGCTTTTAATGTCTGGAAAACATTTGAGATTAAATCACTTAGAGATCTGTAAATAGACAACATCTTCGCATCCTACAAACGATTACGCTCCAAATTTAACCTTCCAGCAACACATTTCTTTCACTACCTTCAAATCAGAAACTTTGTTAAACAAAACCTGCCCGACTTTTCTCATCTATGACCTACCTCTATGCCGGAAAAAATATCGATCAGTCTTGAGGACTCAGACAGCATTTCTCTAACTCAGCGTTTCTCAACCTTTAAGTATTTGCAACCCGAGTTTTCATAACAGTTTTAATCGCGCCCCCCTAAACTTTTTTTTGAAAGGACCCCACTAATACCAATTTGTTCTTTTTTAATTAATGATATATCATAGATGCATATTTTATTATACCTACTTAACTTTAATCGACATTTATCTAACTCTATATTTATTTTTCTAGTATCAGAATGTAGTTTAAGTTAATTTGTTTTGGTTTCAATAGATGTATTTTTCATATTTTCGATTGTTGTTTTCTTTTTTTCACATCTTCGCACCCCCTTTTTTGTTACTTCGCACACCTCTAGAAGGGCCCGCCACACAGTTTGAGAACCACTGCTCTAACAAAAAAAACATTTTAAAGTCCATCATTTTCAAAGATTCAAGAGTACAGTGGGAAAATGATCTCTCACTCAACATCTCAGAAAAGGAGTGGAAAGCAGCAATGCACAGAATTCACTCAACCTCTATATTGGCAAAGCATACAATCATTAAACTTAAAATCATCTATCGAGCACATCTCTCTCATTTAAAATTGTTACAGCCTCACTGGGCCAGATGTTTGGGCCTGCACAAAATTCACATCATTCTGGACGAAAATCTTTAAATGCCTATCAGACAGCCTTGGTGTCACAATCTCTCCTAATCCACTAACAGCTGTGCTTGGTGGTCTCCCAGCTGGGCTTAAAGTGGAGAAGGACAAACAAACTGTAATCGCCTTTACTTCACTAGTGGCATATGGACTTGACTTGCTCAAATGGAAGAATCCTAACTCTCCTCTCTTAAGTCAGTGGGTAACTGATGTTATAAACTACTTGAAATTGGAAAAAAATTAAATATTCACTTAGAGGATCTGTGCAAAACTTTTTAAAAACCTGGTTGGATCTAATTAATAATATTTTAGAATAAGCATTTAAATTGAAGAAGCAGATTCTCTTCCCCTTTTTATCATATTTATTTACTTACTTACTTATCTTTTCTTTATTAAAGATTCACTTTGTTGACCTAGCTCTCTAACTCATGGGTGGAGGTTGACTTGTTTCTGAACTCAGTATTGTTAAACTTGACTTGCTTGTATGGAATGTTATTTGATTTTAATAAAATCAATAAAATGCTAAAATGCCTTTACAAATGCTCTGCCCTCACCAATAACCTACGAGAATGTGAATTTCTGTGGCCCATTCACAGGTGACAGTTAGGAGCATTAACTAAAAGATGACTTACAAATGATGACATACTGCAAGACACTGATGGCACCGTGATAACGTCAGACAACACACCTCACTAAATTTAGGTGAATTGCGATAATAATAATAATAATTCATTACATTTATATAGCGCTTTTCTCAGTACTCAAAGCACTATCCACACAGGGAGGAACTGGGAAGCGAACCCACAATCTTCCACAGTCTCCTTACTGCAAAGCAGAAGCACTACCACTGTCTTCCTCTTTGTTGCACCTCCTAAAATGCCATCTCTCACAACCCAGGAGTGTGGGCACCCCAGTTTTGGAGCCCCTGCTCTATACTATGTTCACTCAACATACAAATGTAGCTCTTCACATGCCCTTCTCATCCACAAAACCAATAGTGTTCCTCTGATAACTCTGCCCTCAGTTTCTTTCTATTTCTCATTAATAAAACACACAAAATTATTTCTGCCACACGCATCAATCAGCTAATCATTCTGTGGATTCCATATCAGGTATTATTTCACAGTACCTTTCTCATTTCTTCATTCATAGATGACTGGAGATTAATGTGAAAGTCTTTATAACACAGATAAGTCTTTCTAATTTGCTTTTGGCGCCCATTATCATCAGTAGAATGGAAGGTGGATCAATGGATGGATGGGGCTGCATCACTACCGAGTTCAAATCTTATGGCTGCTAGGTTGCTCCTCAATAATATTAAGTACAAATAAAAAAAGACCCCCTAAATCAAAGAAGACACCCTACAGGTCCTTACAACAGCTAATATAGATGATTTAGTGTGTGTGTGTGGTAAAATAGGATGGGGCAGATATATTAACTGTTTAGTTATTGATATGCAGGCAATGGTGATGGCCAGGTTGACAGACGAGATTAGACAAGAGTCCCCGTGGACTGTGATGTTTGCTGATGACATTGTGATCTGTAGTGATAGTATGGAGCAGGGTGAGGAGAACCTGGAGAGCTGGAGATATGAGAGGAGAGGAACAAAGGTCAGTAGGAACAAGACAGAATACATGTGTGTAAATGAGAGGGAGGTCAGAGGAATGGTGAGGATGCAGGGAGTAGAGTTGGAAAAGGTGGATGAATTTAAATACTTGGGATCAACAGTACAGAGTAACTGGAGCAAGGAGGAAGTAAAGACAGCTATGAAGAGGATGAAGAATGGAAAGGCCGTTAGTCTAGATAACACACCTGTGGAAACATGGAGGTGTTTAGGAGAGATGGCAGTGGAGTTTTTAACCAGATTGTTTAATGGAATCTTGGAAAGTGAGAGGATGCCTGAGGAGTGGAGAAGAAGTGTACTGGTGCCGATATTTAAGACTAAGGGGGATGTGCAGAGCTGTAGTAACTACAGTGGGATAAAACTGATGAGCCACAGCATGAAGTTATGGGAAAGAGTAGTGAAAGCTCGGTTAAGAAGTGAGGTGATGATTAGTGAGCAGCAGTGTGGTTTCATGCAAAGAAAGAGCACCACAGATATGATGTTTGCTCTGAGGATGTTGATGTAGAAGTTTAGAGAAGGCCAGGAGGAGTTGCATTGAGTCTTTGTAGACCTGGAGAAAGCATATGACAGGGTGCTTTGAGAGGAGCTGTGGTATTGTACAAGGAAGTCGGGAGTGGCAGAGAAGTATACGAATTGTACAGGATATGTACGAGGGAAGTGTGACTGTGGTGAGATCTGCGGTAGGAGTGACAGGAGGTGGGATTACATCAGGGATCGGTTCTAAGCCCTTTTTAATTTGCAATGGTGATGGACAGGTTGACAGATGAGATTAGACAGGAGTCCCCGTGGACTATGATGTTTGCTGATGACATTGTGATCTGTAGCAATAGTAGGAAGCAGGTTGCGATAAGCTCTGGAGAGGAGAGGAATGAAGGTCAGTAGGACCACCAAGACAGAATACATGTGTGTGAATGAAAGGGAGGTCAGTGGAGTGGAGAGGATGCAGGGAGTAGAGTTGCTGAAGGTGGATGAGTTTAAATACTTGGGATCAACAGTACAGAATAATGGGGATTGTGGAAGAGAAGTGAAAAAGAGAGTGCAGGCAGGGTGGAGTGGGTGGAGAAGAGTGATTTGTGATAGACGGGTATCAGCAAGAGTGAAAGGGAAGGTCTACAGGAGGGTAATGAGACCAGCTATGTTATATGGGTTGGAGATGGTGGCACTGACCAGAAAGCAGGAGACAAAGCTGGAGGTGCCAGAGTTAAAGATGTTAAGATTGGCATTGGGTGTGACAAGAATGGACAAGGATTAGAAATGAGAACATTAGACAGTCAGCTCAGGTTGGAAGGTTGGGAGACAAAGTCAGAGAGGCGAGATTGCGCTGGTTTGGACACGTGCAGAAGAGAGTTGCTGGATATATTGGGAAAAGGGTGCTAAGGATAGAGCTGCCAGGGAAAAGGAAAAGAGGAAGACCTAAGAGAAGGTTTATGGATGTGGTCAGAGAAGACATGCAGGTGATGGGTGTGACAAAGCAAGATGATGAGGACAGGAAGATATGGAACAAGATGATCCTCTGTGGCAACCCCTAAGAGGAGCAGCCAAAAGAAGAAGAAGAAGAAGGAAGGCAGTATGGTGTACAGGTTAAGGCTTTGAACTTCAGACACTGAGGATGTGGGTTCAAATCTTGCTAGTGACACTGTGTGATCCTCAGCAAGTCACCTGACCTGCCTGTGCTCCAGTTGGAAAACCAAAAATGTAACCAATTGTATCGTAAGTATTGTAAAGGCAGCCAAATAAATAAATGTGATGTAAATGGTATATTTCATCCAGGATTCCCCACCTGGCTGGTGTTCAAATTCACGTTTGTTTTGTGTCTATTCTGTTCATTCTTGATTCTTTAATTTACATTATACATATATTATTGTTTGTTATTGATTTTTTCAATGGATGTAAGCTGCCTGTGTTGTATCCCATATGTTTTGTGGGTGGTCCCCCATAAGAGGCGGGGCCACCTGCCAATCATCACCAGGAACTGCTGTCCACCCTATATATCTGGAGGGTCTTCCATAGCTCCTGCTGGTTCCTTTCAATTGTGCCAAAGTGTGTTGAGTTCTTGTGCCTCTGGTGATGTTCTTGTTCTTAGTGATTTACTACATTTTTTGTCATTTCACATTTTTGGGACTTTTGTTCATCTTGGACTGCCTTGATGGGATCTCCATTTTGTATTTAATGGACTCTATGGAGATTTTACTGTTGAACAAATCCTTTAATGATACATCTTTAATTTTATACTTGGCCAGGGTTTTTGACAGGATTTCCCCCCATTAAGTAGACATTTTTGGAAGTGCTTGGGATGTTCTTTGCAACTCTCAGTTCTTAAAATCATCTGAAGTGATGAGAGACTCCCATTACCTTCAGAATGTTCAGAACCTTCAGTAAATCAGGCGTGATGGTCGTTTTAAAGACCCACACAAACTGCTCCACTAATATTCCTCAGTGCTTTATAACAATTGTCACACACGTGCACATGGGAGGCAGCTAAAGGGCTCCAATGAAGGTAATTATACGCCAGACCAGGGGATGAAGTGCACTGATCCTTCTTCTTTTTCATCTGTAGGCCGACCACAGGAAATTCCGGCTGGATTCGATGGCGTCACTTCCGGTTCTGGGCCCGAGGACATCACTTCCGGTTTCTGCTACCGATGACATCACTTCCCCTGCCTGACTTTAAAACCGCCATGTTTGTTCATTTTTTGGACTGAGAACTCTTAAGTCCAGTTGAATATGAACCAAACCTTGATCTTTTGCAGCCATACTTCAAGTATATGGGCAGCTGCCCCCAAACGTTTTCCTGTGCTGTCTGAATCCTTTCACACGTTCTAATATGAAATTTCAAGAGGTGATAAACACATTATAAGTTTACAGTTTTACATACGGCAGGTAGCGTGTTACGTTTGAGGCAAATATTTGAACATTTCTTGGAGTTGTTAACACTAGAATTACCAGAGCCTACGAAAAAACTCGTAGATCCGTCCCACCTTAAAACGCTTCGCACTTCTCTGTCAGCATCTTTTGTCCTTTAAATGTGTTGATAAGCAGCAAACAGCAAGCAGTCTGCTATCACATCCCCCCACCGGCACACAGTTTTCTCAGCTCAAGTCTGCTTACCTACTTGTCAGTTGCTTAGAGCTGTACAGAGTGAGAAGTCATGCAAAATGACACCTTTTATAATTTCATGTTTTAGTAATAATTGACAAAATGTAGGCATGAAGTGTATCATGTGTGAAGCCTGAATTCCAAATATCTTTATACACTTTCACAAAACATAAAAGTATAACAGAACAAATGCGCTTTTTTCTAAGACTATAACCGGAGAAAAAGAAACCAGGTTAGTGCTGCTTACTGTCCTGCCTTCTTGGGTAGTATACTGGTTAGAGCTACTGACTCCAATTTATAAGGTTCTGGGTTCGAGTCTTAACGTCTTCCAAAATAAACGTTTTGGGTAGTAAACTGTTCTTATTGTTAGGACGGTGAAGGACAGGTGATTGGCAGGATGACGCCGGACTTTCACCTTTACGCCTGGTGCAGCTGCGTTGTTCTTATATGTGAGGGGACGTTTCTTGCGGGGATGGCTTCTGTTTTCTCCGATCTGAGTTCACCTCTGTTATAGCGCGTCTTTATTTGAAAACAGCAGTGTCAGATCGGGGCGAGCGTGAACGCTAACTTTTACAAGCACTATAAATTTACAGCGGTTGTTACAGACGTAAATCAAATGTATGTTTTTATTGTATAATATTAACAATAATAGCAGCTCTCTACTCAAACTTCGAACTCGAACTTGAGAAGCTGCCAGCATCGAACCCAGAAGCTCTTGATTGGGAGTCAGCAGTTCCTAGCATTGCACCACGCAAGCTGTCGCATCAACTGCTTAACGCAACCTGCTTTCTTTTTTCTTCAGTTATATTCTTGAATAAAAGCGCATTTGTTCTGTTACACTTGTACTTTTTGTGAAAGTGTTTATTTGATATTTGGACTTCAGGCTTCACACCAGTCATTCTCAGTCACACACACCACTCACATCCATGTCCACAGTTTTCCCAGTCTCGTTCGCGCATAAGTTATGACACGGTTTTATATACAATCATCAGACTCAAATAGTTCCCACACACAACTGCTGACTCCCAATCAAGAGCTTCTGGGTTCGATGCTAGCAGCTTCTCAAGTTTACCATTTTGAGTAGAGAGCTGCTGTTATCGTTAATATTATACAATAAAAACATACATTTGATTTACGCCTGTAACAATCGCTGTAAATTTATAGTGCTTGTCAAAGTTAGCGTTCACGCTCGCCCCGATTAGACACTGCTGTTTTCAAATAAAGACGCGCTATAACTGAGGTGAACTCAGATCGGCGAAAACAGAAGCCCTCCCCCCAAGAAATGTCGACTCACATATAAGAACAACGCAGCTGCACCAGGCATAAAGGCGAAAGTCCGGCGTCATCCTGCCAATCACCTGTCCTTCAAAGAAACAGCACGGCTTACAGAGCTCACCAACGCTACACCGTCCAGATCTAAACACTAGCGTGGTGTATGTGCCCAAAAAAAGTCTAACTGCATTCTGGTACCATTGCTCGCGTACTAAAGAGTCAGCAGGTATTTTTCTTGGCATTACACGTGTAATTTGTAAGCATGCCCTTGACAATCAAACAGAGGAATCTCAACAGTTCACTTGTGACTTTATGCTGTAGGAAGATAAGTAAATAAATCAGCTCGCATGTTATTTATTTGGATCAAATAAAGACGCGCTATAGCTATTTATCTATCTCCTTAGCTGTATTTATATATATTATATAATAACAGTTATAAAGACACTTGTTCATGTTAAGTGCAGTCTCAATTGTTAAAAATAACATTTTAAAAGGAGCATCCCACATGAAAATACAACGATCTGACTGACTGACAGTGCATACCACTTTATATGGTTAAAAAGAAAAAAAAATAACACTTTCTTTCCAGCGGGGAATCGAACTCGGGTCTCTAAGGCGCAACAGGCTTGCTGCGCACTGATTGGCTGAGCAGTCTGTGTCAACTATCCGCGAATTAGTATTTATCGTGATCGTGATTTAGAGAGAATAAAAGTGAAAAAAAAAACGGAAACTTTTACAAGTCCTAAATGTACACCGTGTGTTACAGACACACACCAAGTGTATGTGTGTACTGTATAATATTAACAATAAGAGCAGCTCATTACTGAAAACAGCAAATATAGGAGGAAGTTGGGATCGAGCCGGGGACTCTTGATTACAAGTCAGCAAATCTTACCATTACTCTACGAAAACTGTTGTTTTTTCTTTAACCTTTTGTGAAAGTGTTTACTTGATCTTTGGACTTCAGGCTTCATATATTATATAGTTTATGCCTACATTTTGTCATTTACTACTAAAATATGAAAAATGTTTCTGTTTTAAAAATGTGTTTACACAGATTACTGTAGAAACGGAACACACATGAAATGCGTGTGTTCCAAATAATGATCTATTATTTCCACTCTAAAACTCTAGCAGTTCAGTCACTCCCAGATAATCAAACAAGGCATGAGCTGGGAAAACTTAGTGAACGTTCTGCGACGGTTGGGGATGAAATAGCCGGCTGCTTGCTGGCTCATCTTAAATCGGTACATTTAGAAGACAAAAGAGAGGTGAGAACGGTTTTAAGGTGGGCCGGATCTACGAGTTTTTTCGTAGACTCTGGTAATTCTAGTGTTAAACCTATTTTTTCATATTTGTCCATTTATGGATGTATCTGAGTCAGGTCAATTTCATGTTCATGACTAAATAAAGAAAAACAAAATTAAAACCTGAAACCATAAAACCTCAATACTCAACATTCTGCTTTAGCTGTACCTGGAGGTATAATATGAGATGGCCTTTTACACTGTGCCTCTCTTATTCTCTGTTATTTCCCAGACAGACAATACTCTGTGAAATTTCAGCAGTCTGCACTTTTCTCATAAGCCCACCACTTATTAGGACTCCCTAGCTAGGGGGGCACTCCTGTTTCTACAACCCAAAAAGCTTCTTCAGGGACTCATTTTGAAGACATGTTGAATGCAAAGTGTTAAGATTTGCTTCTATCTTTATAAAGACACTACAGAATAACGCATAATGACATCTGTCAGAGGTTGTTGTTTTATTATTTTTTTATTCATATTTTTTTTTGTGCACGGTCCCTGCTCTGCTTTTATCCTGTTACTCCTTCTGACTTGAATACTTTAAGTTATGCATGAAGCTAATCTGATCATCTCCTAGAGCTTGTCAGCATGCAAAATAATAATTGATAGATCAATATAATAATTACAGCTTCTCACAAAGAAACAAACCATCAAAGCTGCTTGGGTTTTGATCGTCTTTATTTACTTAATGAGGGTCTTTCAGCACTTTCTAAGGGAAATTCTGAAGGTGCATTTCGTAAAGCTGAACCACAGCTGTCAGCAACCACAAAGCAATAATGCAGTTTGATCGCTGTTTAACTCTTAGCGATAAAAACTAATCATTTAAAGCAAATTAAGCTACCAGCCATTTGTTTAGATAGTCAGTTGATTGATTCGATGATTATAGAGTGAACTCTACTTCAAAACATCTCACACATAGAAAGACAGTCAGACGATTTTAAGAGCAGATCAATCATCTGTTTTTTTATTTTATGGTATTTTTTTTACATTTAAAGAGTCCTGGGATACTGGAGCCACAAAACCTGAAGGAGGTCCTGCCAGACCAGGATGTGACACACGGATGCCTGCTTGGAACATGACAACCTTAGGGATAACTGAACAAGGAAATGTTTGTGATCTGGAGAAGAAGAGATGGAAACCCAAGTCATGGCAGACATTGGGAGAACATTTCAGAAGTCAGTGCTTCCCACACAGCCAGCGACCAGGCCTCGCCATTATCTAAGTCATGAGCCTATGAAATAAACACGCAAAGAGAAAGATAGATAGATAGATAGATAAGAAATGCACTATATGATAGATAGATAGATAGATAGATAGATAGATAGATAGATAGATAGATAGATAGATAGATAGATAGATAGATAGATAGATAGATATGAAGGGCACTATATGATATTTTATTTTTTTATTTTTAAAACCAAACTTTATTGAATAAACACAGAAATAAATCAAAACAGTAAACCAAACTCAATCTTAAGTCTTACAGAAAAAAATGTACACACATTCCTAATGATGAATATTCAGTTTCAAACCATTACATATTTAAATTGTTCTTGGAATAAAAAACACACACACACACACACACACACACATATATATATATATATATATATATATATATATATTTATCTAATCCCTCCCATTGTTTCCACCCTCCAATCCCACTTATCCTTAGTATTCTTTATTATCTCAATTTATAAATAAGTAAAAACACCAAACTCAGAGCACAAATTGTAAATAATAATCTTCATCACATTTACAAAGGACATTATTTACGCACCACAATTCTTTAAACTGTGCTAAATTATTTGTAGACTTATAAAAATTAAAATCCACTAATATTCTACTTTCACACACTTTTCTAAAAAAAACAACAACGTCTTCAATCCCACTCCCAGTAATTTTGTTTTTACGGGTCTTCCATATTGATAGTTTTGCCTGCCCGATAATAAAATTAATTAAGTTCCTATTTTCTCTTGTTTGTCTTGTAATTCTCAACCCAAACACAAACACCGTGCTATTATACGGGACCCCCAGCCCTTCTACTATTATTTCTATAACACTAAAGAAGCTCTGGAGTCTCTCACAGTACATAAAAGCATGATAAACAGTTTCCCTCAGACCACAAAAAGGATAGCAATCAGAAACCCCCAGACATATAATCGATAAGAAGGAGTTCACCACTAGTATTCCATGCACCAACCTCCACTGCAGGTCTCCCACCCTACTGGCCAATGGCAGCTTGTACAACGACCTCCAGGCGGGGTTCAGTCCTTGAGGGGCTCCGAGTTTGTCTCTCCAAGGTGTGTCGTGTCTTCGTGTCCTCAGCTGTTCCAGGTTGTTCACCTTCACGCACATCCTATAGAGCTGCTTCCCCGGCACCATAGGCAGAGATAACGCTTCAAGAGAAGCTAAGGCTAAAACATCGGTCTCACCATCCCTCAGTTCAACAGCTGGAGATACAGTAAGCGTTGGAAAAGGCGTTTCGTCAGTTGGCTTCAGTCGTGATGTGAAAATTCTGTGGAGGAGTGTCATGGTTTCCCTGTCCAGTGATGATTGTATCTGACACAGAAACTTCTCCATGAGGCGCACTGAATGCACTCCTGTCTCCTCTGCTACCACCTGTGCACTTTTCCAAGTGTAATTTTCCCAGTCAATAATGTCCTTTATTGTGGTTATTCTATGTACTATGAAATGATTAATAAAGTTTTCAGAAAGTCCTGTAGCAGTGCCAACAGCAGGATTGTAGAGCAGCGGTTCATCAAGGACCCAAAAAGAGGAAAGGTCATCACAGTCCTTTTTTATCGAAAGTAGTTGCCACGCTGCTAGAAGGCTTTTATAAAACTCTGGCACATGTAAAGTCCTGATCTTAGCAAAGTGGCACAGCAGTAAACTTTTATCAAGTCCCATATGCCTGGCCTGTTTAAAGAAAAGTATGGCCAAGTTCATCCACTGGCTCTGCTCAACAGGGTACAGCAGTTTCTGAATGGTCTGAAGGCAGAAAGCAGCAATCCTGCTGTTAATGTCAATAAGTCCTTGTCCGCCTTCATCCAATGGCAAGAATACAACGCCCTTCCGTATTAAATGGGTACCATTCCAAAAGAAATCCATGATCGCTTCCTGTATCTGTTGAACAAGCAAAGGTGGAGGTTGCAGACAAATACATTTGTGCCACAGACTGGAGGTCACCAGGTTATTAATCACCAGCATCTGTCCTCTATAAGATAACTGAGGGAGTATCCACTTCCACTTAGTGAGCCGAGCTGTAACCTTGTCCAACAGACCCTCCCAGTTCTATTGGATGTAGTGGTCATCACCGAGATGGACTCCCAAGTACAGGAAACCCCCAGTTGTCCACTGCAGACCCCCTGCCAGTCGAGGAGGACTACATCCTGTCCAGTTTCCAACCAGCACTGCACTGCTTTTAATCCAATTAATTTTAGCCGAAGACGCTTTACTGTAATTCCGCAGACAGTCCGTAGTTCGTCCAAATCCTTCTGGCCTGTGATGATTACTGTGAGATCATCTGCATAAGCAGTGACTTTCACAGGGTCCATGTTGCAGTTGGGGATGGTGAGACCAGTCAGCACCTTCCTCAGGTGCACCAGGAATGGTTCCAACGCCAGAGCATACAACATACTGGACAAAGAGCAGCCCTGTCTGACTCCTCTTCTGATGCTGAAAGGTGCGCACAAGCCACCATTGACCTTGATTATACCAGAAATGTCGCTATAAAGTAACCGAATATAATTAATAAAAGACTCCCCAAACCCAAAAGCCTTCATGGCATTCCATAAAAAAGAGTGACTGACCTTATCAAAAGCTTTTTCCTGGTCAAGAAACATAAGACCAATCCAAAACCCAAACAGTAATTTTGATCAGGATGCACCAGTCTCCCTAAAACTTGGACCATCCTGTTAGCTAAGGCTTTGGAGAGAACTTTATAATCTGCACATAAGAGAGACACTGGCCACCAGTTCTTAATGAGACACAAGTCTTCCTTCTTCGGCAGCAGCATGATCACGGCTCTACGGCAGCTTTGAGGTAACAAACCGGTTTTAAAACTCCACCGAAACACTTCCAACAAGTCCAGGCCAATGACATCCCAGAACTCTTTATAAAATTCCGCTGGAATGCCATCGATTCCCGGGACCTTCCCTGTTTTCAGTTGTCCCAGGGCTGTGGTGAGTTCTGCAAAGGTCACCTCACTATTTAGATCTGCCACTTTTGCATTGGGAAGCTGTGATAAGTCCTGCAAAAAGGCCTGTTGGTCTTCACTGCCACCATCTTCATCTGCAGCAAACAGAAGTTCATAAAATTTGCGGACCACGTGCCTTATTTCACTGGGCTCTTGTGTCTCCTTGCCATCGGCTGTTCTTATACAATGCAAGAGTTTACTCTGCGAGTTTTTGTTTCTCTAAACCAAAAAAGTACTGTGTTGGTGCATCCATCTCAGTCAACCGCTGAAAGCGGGCCCTCACTAACGCCCCCTGAAGGAGGAGCCCTGGTCTCAAGCAGGTGGGCCAACCCCAGTTTAGCAGTAGTCAGGCTAGATAGATTATATATAATATATATTCATTATAGATAGATAGATAGATAGATAGATAGATAGATATATAGATAGATAGATAGATAGATAGATAGATAGATAGATAGATAGATAGATAGATAGATAGATAGATAGATAGATATGTAAGCCACTATATGATAGATAGATAGATAGATAGATAGATAGATAGATAGATAGATAGATAGATAGATAGATAGATAGATAGATAGATAGATAGATATGTAAGCCACTATATGATAGATAGATAGATAGATAGATAGATAGATAGATAGATAGATAGATAGATAGATAGATAGATAGATAGATAGATAGATAGATAGATAGATAGATAGTGTCACACACGTGTGTTTTGGAGACAACTAAAGGGCTTAAATACATGTGATTCTATGCCAGACCAGGGGGTGGCGAAGTGCACTAATTTTCCCTCTCGATCTTTTGCAGACCATTCTAGGGAAATCCCACCCGGCTCTGGGGCAGCCAATGACGTCCCTTCCGGTTCCCGTCCTGATGACATCACTTCCTTTGCTAGCCTTTAAAGCCGCCATATTGCCTGAAGAGAATCAGTTCTGTTTTGGACTCAGTTCAATGAACATGTCTTTGCTCTTGAATCAGTTTTGCAGCCGGGAACAATTATACGGGTGGCCGCCCCAAACCTTTGCATTGTCTTATGGTCATTTTTGTGACAATAGATAGATAGATAGA
The DNA here is from genome assembly GCF_900747795.2 of Erpetoichthys calabaricus. Lineage (NCBI taxonomy): Eukaryota > Metazoa > Chordata > Cladistia > Polypteriformes > Polypteridae > Erpetoichthys > Erpetoichthys calabaricus. The sequence goes on from NC_041394.2 coordinate 9,291,486, forward strand.
TGAAAAGGTAGCTAGTTAGTGTAATGCAGTGGTTCCAACACTTCTCTATGCTCCATACCCCTAGAAGATGTTTGAATTATGTTTGCACCTCCTACAAAAGTTCAGTTTCTAATTTGTGACCCATAAATTGAACCACATGCAGCATTGCAAGAGAACAAAATTGTAATAGTACAAGTACAGAGCAAATTGCAAGAGTAGATGATATCACATAATAGGATTCCAATTTGTTCAGAGTCCTAGAAACCTCGGCCTCCCCCCTACTGGCCATTCAACAGCTAAGTTATTGCTGGGCTGGCCAATCTGATGAAAGGACCCTTCTACCCAACAATTCCAGTGCCACATTTAAGTACCGAGAAGAAAAACAGAACAGGTGAGGGTTAGTAACAAATTCTAACTATCATGTTACTTATGTTTTAGTGCTAATGACTAACAACAGAGATGCAGTCTGTACAGTTAATCTGCAGCTCTAGTCAGGGTGTACTAAACTGAAGTAGTGAGTTTTCAGCCGGGATTTGAAAGCTGAGACCGAAGGGGCATCTCTTATAGTAGCAGGCAGACCACTCCACAGTTTAGGGACCTTGCAACTAAATGCTTGACCTCCCACTGTTATTTTATTAATCCTTAGTGCTAGGGTGTTGTACTGTGTAAGCCATTATGGATGTAATGAGAAGTCAAGCAAAATGACCCCTTTTATTGGCTAACTAAAATGAATACAATAAGCAAGCTTTCAAGGTAACTTGGGCCTCGATTACATCTTGTCTGAAAAAGGGGGTCTTCATTTTGTGTACTTTGTGTCAAGAATGCCCCCCCACCACCACCACCACAAGCCACAATTTCCCAAATGTACACCTTTGGTTATAATTTTGCTACACGCCAATTCATGCCAGTATAATAAACTGCTTCATTTTTACAGTGAGAAAAGCGCACAATCCAAATAACACAAAATCTTGTCCTGGGGGGGACAGAGGTTTATCTGGAATCTCTAGCAATGGGCAAAGCAATTTTGTTAAAAAAAATAGTAGTTGAGGGTTCGCACTGTCACGTGTGTGCGCACGACAGACAGCTTAAGGGGTTTAGTAAATGTGATTACCTGCCAGGGGCTGGCACTGCTCTCTGATTCTTTCTCTCTTTTACCATCTGCAGACCAGATGATTGACAGCCCCACCATCAGCGATGTCATCTCCAGTGTCCGCCTGGACCCGCCCCTTCCTACCAACCTCCCTCATAAACCGGCAAATCAGTTACCAACTTCGGTTCTATTTGGACTCCTGTTTGTAAAGACATTACCACAGCTAATTGCACATCTTAATCTGCTCAGACTGTCAAATTATATGGATGGGGAAACTAAGGTGGTACCCCAACTCTTTATCTGTGTTCTTTGTGTTGTTTTACAACACTAAATATTAATCTCCTTAAAGCATTTAAATGTCCACGAACTCTCCCTGCCATAAACCAGAAGTACTCAGCAGCCAGTTATGGATGGAGTGGCTTTAATTTAATTAAAGGGGCATGTGATCTGAGCGAGAAATGTCTGCTGAAACAAAAAAGAAGTGTTTCGGAACTAAGGAACTGCACTAAGGCTAACGATTCTTTCTCCGCTTGTGATATCCTTTTTATTTTTTTCAGCAGAGGTCAAACAGTTTGATGCATAGCTGATGGGCCTCTTAAAGCCATCTGGCATCCTATGTGCCTGGATGGCTTCCAATTTATATGGAAATTCATTGTAATATAACAATCATTATTTCTGAACATCATAGGGCACATGTACATGTGCTGACCAAAAGCTCAACCTTACTTGTCTTGGTGGCCTTTGTTGTTTTGAGGCCCACAACCAGATGGGCTTATAATTACAGACATTTGTGCAATGGCTGAAGCATGGAGAGCGAGTCCACCATAACATATTTATTTTTATATGTTGTGATAGAAACAGTGTGCCAGCAAACTCCTAACCTCAACACAAAGACGAATTCACAGTCCCAGGTTCAAATAATACACTGTACCTCAATGTAGAGTGCAAAGCACAAGTAGTCTCTCCTCCGGTTCACCTCTCTTTTCTTCACTGCATTGCCCTCCTCCAGTCGAGTGTTGCCTTCCTTACGTCCAGCTCCGACTCGCCTGGACAAGGGAGTGCGGCTCCTTTTATTGAGGGCTTCTGGTACCAGGGCTGCTGCCCATTGGAAGTACTAACAGGTCATACCGAAGTCCAATACATCGGAGAGTGTATCTTCCTGCAGTGTCCCCTTGTGGCAGCAACGAACCCCAGCAGGGCTGTGTTGCCGAACTACAACTCCCAGCATTCCCTTCTGGTTCCCAAATGGGCACCGATATGGAGGGCTTCTGCCTTCTAGTGCAAGGGGGGAATAAACATCCCTCAGAGACAGTCCGCCTCTGGTCCTTTTCTTCTATTCTCATGTCCAGAGAAGGTACTGGAACCATGCCCTGTTGGGATGCCCAGGCCTCTCATCCTTTTAAGAAGTCTTCTCTGTCCATCCACCCACTCAGGGAGCCTCTGTTGGGTCTGGTATCTTCCTCTCTCTTGGCCTTAATGCCCTCTAGGAACCTCCCATCCAGGTAAGGAACTATCCCCTCTCCTGGTCAGCATCCATCCTGTATTCCACCTGCAACACTTAAGCCAAGACGTCTTCTTGAATTAATGGATTTTTTTGCTTCCATGACCTTGTCTTCCAATGCACGCAGCCTGTTGAATCTATTTTGTTGCAAAGATTGTGCAGAGTGGGATTTTTTATAACCACTCCGACTGAAGATCATTTGCAAAGACCCTTTTCCTGTACCTCAATGGGTGATTCTGAGAGCGTGTGTAACATAAATTCTGTAATTAGTCATTATAATTTCAATCCAATCATTACGGAGCCTTACAATGTCCTATAAGAACAAGAGGGCATAATAAGATGGGTAGGGGCACCTGTGGACGAGTCCCATATAATATCAAACTGAATAGGAATATCAAAAATAAGCAAAATGTAATTCAAGAGCGTTAGAGCAACATCTTTTCAGATTGGTGTCCCATATGGAATTGATTTGAAATTGGCAGAGCTTCCGGCAAGACAAGGTGGGTCCAGGTGGAAGGATACTTGGAAGTGACGTTGGTGTTGGAAAAGCCATCAATCTTACAGTCTACAAAGGGAGGAAAAAAGCAAAGGCGTTATCACACAGCGCCAACCCCTGGAGCGGAGGACAAATACGGTCACCAGAGCCCTTAAACTGTCGCCTAAGTGCATGCGTGTGACAGGCCACAGGAGCACATTCGTGAACTAAAAACACACACGCACCAACATGACAAATACTAAGTACCGCTGCAGTTCTTTAGAATGTTCCTGGTGTTGACAGCATTCCAACTTGGAGGCGATTTCACTTGAAAGAGTACAGTTGCTGGTCATAAAAATAGAATATCATGACAACGTTGATTTATTTCAGTAATTCCATTCAAAAAGTGAAACTTGTATATTAGATTCATTCATTACACACAGACTGATGTATTTCAAATGTTTATTTCTTTTAATTTTGATGATTATAACTGACAACTAATGAAAGTCCCAAATTCAGTATCTCGGAAAATTAGAATATTGTGAAAAGGGCTGCCCTCTATCGTCCTATTGTCCTGCACAAGCTCCTTTCACCAGTCCTTCTCTTAAGCATTCATCCCAGCTATCCACCACAGGTGGCATTCATGAGAAACCACATGACACCAATGTTATGTTGTAGCAGTGCTACTAATCATTGTGTCCTGGACTGTATTCATTTGTTGGGGTCTGGATCGTCTGTCTACCTGTGCACTGAGGACTGTGTTGGGATTCATTGGTTTTCCGGAAGAGTGGAGCGCCCCTGAACCATCCATCCGATTTCATCCTTTCAGTAACTACCGGTAGGACTGTGTTTTCTTTCACCCTGACAACATACAGATCGCTGGACTTAACTTCATCACCTCTCATTTCATCCGGTTTGGTTTACATGGACTTTGCTGTGTGGTGTTTGTGTTTATAAGTTAATTGTAATATCGCCGAATGGGTCAGAGGTGGTATTATTGTTTTCATTTAGTTCATTTAATTTTATTATATAATTAATTGTTTAATGTTTCCCAGTGCGCTTCATTTGGTCTCTGTTGTGAGTGTGTGTGGGTCGATCCAAGGCTGGGGATGTTCCTGGGATCTCCTCTATTAAAATAAATAAATCACCGTCAATTTTGACGGTGTGAATCTTAGCGGCCCCTGACCGCTACAATGTCTTCAAAAATATCAATAAATGTGTGCATGGAAGGCAATTAAATGAAGGTAATTCCACGCTAGACCAGGGGAAGGCACTGATCCTTTCTTTTTTTCATCATCAGACTGAGCAATGGAAATTTTGCCTGGATTCAATGATGTCACTCCCGGTTCTAATGACATCACTTCCGGTTCCTTGTTCCGATGATGTCACGTCTGGTTCTGACCCCTGAACATGTCACTTCCGTTTTTGGGCCTGATGACATCACTTCCGGTTCCTTGTTCTGATGATGTCACGTCTGGTTCTGACCCCTGAACATGTCACTTCCGTTTTTTGGGCCTGATGGCGTCACTTCCGGTTCCTGCCCCTATGACATAATTTCCCCTGCCTGACCTCCATGTTTGCATATCTGTTCATGTTTCGGACTGAAATCTGTACTAAATCGAACCACAACCTTAACTTTCGGCAGCCTATTTCAAGTATACGGACGTCTGCACCCAAACCTCTTTCTGCGTCCTTTTGAGTTCCTTCACAAAGTATACAAAATGAAAACAATTTTCAAAATAAAATTAAAAATGGATATTTCCAGACTGTGTTTGTTAAGGCAGGGGAAAAACCACACGTGGAGCACAGGGCCTCAGTTGGGCTTTTAGCCTCAGTTCGGGACTAGCAGTAGAAGGCTGATTTAGGAAAGCAGTAGAAGTTTCCGGAACAAATTGCAAGGATGACTCTCAGGTCGGATTTGGTCCTAACAGTCTAAGCTACTGATCATAATGGAACTCATTGTGCCCTGGGAACACCTGATAGAGGAAGTCCATGAGCACAAGAAGGCAAAATACCTCAAGCTGGTAGAGGAATGTGGAAGGAATGGGTGGAAGACCCAACGTGAGCCCATCAAGGTGGGATTCAGGGGCTTTTGCAGGGCGGTCTCTACATTGGACACCCCATCTCCTTGCCATTAGAGTGTTCCAGGAAAGAAGAGCCACCAAGAACATCATAGACACTGCAGAAAAAGCATCAAGGTGGTTGTGGATCATAATGGGCGAGCATGCCCCTCTTGGAATGGAGACCAAGCCACTTGGACACAAAATGGGGACTGATCACCCCCAGGTGACGGTGTCTGTTGATCTAAGACCCAAAACACCTTATGACCCTGATGATATGACCAAGTCACACCGCTTGGTGTAGGAAGGAACAAAACAAACCTAACTATGGCAGCTCTGTGTTCAGTTTGGATTCTTTATTTTCAGGTTTTCTCAGCCACTCACTTTTTTTTTATCCAGAAAAATATCAGTTGCAGAGACTTGTAATTTGTCAGTTATTCAGGGAGATAAATATACCACAACATATTAAATATGCACACATGAAACACTATTGTTTCCTTGTCAGGGTGAGGAGATCTTGATCACTCCTGGGAGAAGCTCAGGTGTTCTGTTCTTGCAGAAAAGTGATAAATTAGCTAATCTGTTAAATCATTCATCAGTCAATTGAGTTACCTTTCAAAACCATACCGCTGCCTGTAGGGAAAAGTGAAAAATATTGGCAATCAATATGTTTCTCTATGATCTAACTGCAGTCCATCCATAAAGATATATATTATGTATGCACACGTACTGAATACATAGAAGGCTTCTTGTAGAAATGTGCTTGAACTCTGAAGATGGATGCTAAATGAGAGAAAAGGCCAACAGAGGCAGAGCGTTCTGTTCCAGCCAGCATTTCTCCCCTGGCTGGGGTTCAAAATTGTGTTTCTTGTCTGTTTAGTCTAATTTTACATCATTTGTTTATGTTAATGTTTATTATTCTTTGTGTTTACTTGATTATGTCCCATGTCTTTTGTGGGTGGTTCCCCAAGGGGCGGGGCCACCTGCCAATCTCTGCCAGGAACTGCCCTCCATCCTTTCTATTGGAGGGCCTTCCATAGATCCTGCTGTTTCATTTTGAACGTGCTACGGAGTGGAGTGTTAGCTTGTGTTTTAACTGTGCTTTTTTAAACTCCTGGATTTTTTGAACCTGTGCTCAGAGATGTGCAGGTAGATGAGCCCATTGTGTTCTAGATCAGGGGTCGCCAACTCTGGTCCTGGAGGACCACCGTGGCTGCAGGTTTTCATTCTAACCCTTTTTTAATGAGTGCCCTGTTTGTGCTGCTAATTAACTTCTTGTGAATTCACTTAAATTGAATTCCTTTTTTAAGATTTCTTCATCATTCCTCTGACTTGCTTCATTTCTTTCCTTAAATGGAATCCAAACAGAAATAAAATGTGACATGAGGGAGCCAACAGAAGACCAACTAATTCAGGGCCTCAAACTCCAACCAATTTCACTCCAACACGCTGCTTAATGAGGTGCCGATTCTTGTTGTTAATTAAACCCCTTCTTTAATTTCATGGCTTGTTGCTGCTCTCATGGTGGATTATCAGACATTTCTGAAATTGTTGATTTTCTCTTTTCTGGTAAAATGTTTTGGGGACCTGAGCAGATCAACATTACTGAGACCTTCATCGTTCTTTCTTTTCAGATGTTGTACTTTGGACACCAGTTGTTTTCGCTCATTATGTATCTCATTATTTGTTTGGCTGCTAATTAAGGAAAAAAGAAACAACTGAGGGGTCTGAGTCTTCAAGAGCAAGTCAATTAAAATTAGTTCAAAAGAAGTTAATTAGCAGCAAAAACAGAATACTTATTAAGAAAAGGGGTTAGAATGAAAACCTGCAGCCATGGTGGTCCTCCAGGACCGGACTTGGCAACCCCTGTTCTCAATATTATGGACAATCTGTCCTGCAGACCCCAGATTTGTGAAGCTTGAGGGATGTGTGAACAACACTGGAACACCACAAGGAACAGAGCCTGTCCTTTTAATTAGCTTGTTGATTAGGTGGGCCTCTCTTGAAGTGATGTTACCAGCCCAGCACACCACACTTGGCATCTCAGATTTATAGAAGTCACTTCCCACATTTAAGGAACACAGTCCACTAAGGTTAAAAAGAGCCTATCCTGCCTTTTCTTATATATTTCTTCTGTGTTCTGAGAGCAGTCCAATCTGTCACTAATGTGGACCCACAAGTACTTGTAGGAGTGGACCACCTCTATACCCACACTCTGAATAGTGACTGGACATGAAGGGTCTCTGGTGTAGTGAAAGTCAATAAGCAGTTCCTTGGTTTTGCTGATGTTAAGTTGCAGACAACTCTCAAAGTTCTCCCCGACTCCTCTCCTCTGTCTCACCCCCCTTATCTATGCACCCCATAAGTGCAGAATCATCGGAGAATTTCAGCAGGTGACACGACCTGCTGTTATATTTATGATTTGGAGAGTGTATTGGGGGCACTGGCAAAATCCAAAAACAACACCTTCATACTACTGCCAGCTTTTTGCAAGTCATTTGGAACAGATAGATAATTGCATCTTGCACTCCTGTCTTCTGCCTGGGGATTTGTTCCTGCCTTGCGCCCTGTGTTGGCTGAGATTGGCTTCAGCAGACCCCTGGATATATCAGGTTGGAGAATGGCTGCCTAACTGACTCCTGTCTTTGTCCAAGAGGTAAACTGTAGTGGGTCCAAATGACCTTATTACAAGAACAACAAAATACAAACACATAACTCCAGTTCTTAAATCCTTACACTGGCTCCCGGTTAAGTTTAGGGCAGATTTCAAAATTCTCCTTTTAACATATAAAGCCTTAAATGGCCAAGGTCTGGCTTATCATGACTTATAAACCAGAGCGCAAATTAAGATATCAAGATGCCGGTCTGCTTAGGATTCCAAGGATTAATAAAATAACAATGGGAGGACAAGTTTTTAGATAATGGGCCCCTAAACTGTGGAGTGGTCTTCCTGCTACTATAAGAGGAATCTCGGAAAAAAGCACACAGGTAAAAAGCGCACAGGAAATATCCGCACAGAAAAAAGTGCACAGTCATATAAGTGCACGGAAGAATATGCATACAGTAAAGTGCGCACGCGGAAAAAAGCACACACCGGTGAAATATAAATATTACAAATATTTACAGCTAGACTTTTTTATTATAATAAAATATAAACGATTAACACACCCTAATTAACAGTATTATTGTAAATTAGCTATTCTCCTCAAGTAAGACAATGTCTCCATTCTTCGTTTTCATTAAGGAATGGCACTTTGTTGATCGATTCTCACGGCACCTCCAAGTATCTATTCCATTTGTTGTGTGAAAACGCAGATATTCAGATCAGTTGTAACCGAGAATTTACTTGCCTTTCTGACTGGTCGAATACTCCATCTCGCTTATTCAAAAAAAAAAAAAACTCAACTTGCCTTGCTCGAAAGTTAGGGAAGATTAAAGAAAACTCTAACTGTGTGGCCTTTTTATAGGACGACCTTTACTTACTTGCCGTAATCAAAACTATAAAACCTTAATTTGCCTACCTGTGGAATAAGAAGGTATAATATAAATTCTGAAAACTACTGTAAAGAATAATAAATTCCTAGAAATGGTAATTTAGGCACAACAATGACAGTAATAAAAGGATTAATGAGTATTTTATTTTATGGACCATCCAACAGCCTACTACCCCAGTTAGCACAAATTTAAACATACAAGCTTATAAATACGTTTAGTGAATGATTATACAATTTCGTTTATTGCGATGTGTAATATAAAATTTTTTTCTTCTTTGCATATACGCCTATGCCGTTCGCGCATTTTTCCATGTGCGCATTTATCCACGTGCGGTTTATCCCGTGTGTGCATTTTTCCGTGTGTGGTTATTTCCCGTGCGCCTATATGACTGGGCGCTTTTTTCTGTGCAGATAATTTCTGTGCACTTTTTTCCTGTGCGCTTCTTTCTGGTCACCCTATAAGAGATGCCCCTTCGGTCTCAGCTTTCAAATTCTGGCTGAAGACTCACTACTTCAGTTTAGCACACCCTGACTAGAGCTGCTGATTAACTGTACAGACTGCACCTCAGTGGTTAGTCATTAGCACTAAAACATAAGTAACATGATAGTTAGAATTTGTTACTAACCCTCACCTATTCTTTTTCTCTTCTCAGTACTCAAATGTGGCACTTGGTGCCACGGCCCACCTGCCAAGTTGTTTTGCCTGCCTAAGATGAAGTCATCTCTGATGGAGGATCACAGGAATCATCGGGTAGAGGAGTCCTTTCATCGGATTGGCTGGCCCAGCACTGTCTCAGCTGTGGAATGGCCAATTGGGAGAGGCAGCTTGATGGCAGAGTTCTCTAGGACTCTGAACAAATCCAAATCATATTATGTGATACTGTTAAATTCTGCTCCGTACTTGTAATATTTTTATATTTATATTGTATTGAGGATTTGTTCTGTTCTGTGTATTGTATTGTATTGACCTCCTTCTTTTTGACACCCACTGCACGCCCAACCGACCTGGAAATGGGTCTCTCTTTGAACTGCCTTTCCCAAGGTTTCTTCCATTTGTTCCCTACAAAGGATTTTTTGGGAGTTTTTCCTTGTCTTCTTAGAGAGTCAAGGCTGGGGGTCTGTCAAGAGGCAGGGCCTGTTAATGCCCATTGTGGCACTTCTTGTGTGATTTTGGGCTATACAAAAATAAATTGTATTGTATTATTGTATTGTATATTTCATCAAAGACCCATAACATCCAGAAGCAGCCTCTCAAAGGTCATTATGATGTGGAACATAAAAGCCACTGGTCTGCCTTACCACACGGGATGTTTTCCACAGCAGCAGCACTTTTTGCAGCTTTAGTGACAGACTGACCAGGTAACAGAGGACACACGCAAAGTTGGTCAGCACAGCCTTTAAGAACTTGAGGACTGACTCCATCTGGTGCTGTGGCTTCTCCTGTGTGTAGATTTCTTAGTTGTCTCCTTACTTGGGCATCAGTTATGAAAAGTTCACACTGATGGTCAGAGATGGACTCATCACTGGCCATTCCAGTTGATGTGGTAGGAGTTGTTGATGTAGGAGGGATGGTGAGGGGAGACTGGTCAATGGAAGAAGGTGACGGTGGGAGTGAAAAATCTATTAAAAAATTGGTGTAGGGTGTTAGCTTTGTTCACATTCCACCCAGCACCCTGGATTGTCCGTTAACGTCTGTTAAAGATGCCAAGCTGTGTCCAGACATTCTTCACATTATTCTGAGTGAAATTGTTTTCTGTTTTAGCTTTGTAAGCTTCCTTCCCTTCACTCAATCTCTATATTTATTTATGTTAATTTGTTTTAAAGGAGTTTCGTTCGCAGAAGATTCACTAACAGTGGTATTACCATAATTAATTAGTTCTTTTTTACATTTATTCATATGGCATTTTAAAACTTTTATGAATTCTTTGAATGACTGATTAAGTATATTGTCCTTTTTTCTGTTATTTTTTAATTATTATATTTTTTGTAATGAAGACATTTTGTTAATATTGTTATGTTTATTTATGAATTATATGTGTGTATGTATATTGTGAAGCTAAGTTATCTTAATATGTTCCTTGGGTTTTGTGGGTGGAACCCCAAAGAGGCGGGTCCACAATGACATCACTACTCTAGCACCGCCCTCAGTCTTTATACTGAGGTTGCGGAGGTGAAGGCAGAGCTTCGTTGACTGGTAAGAAGTGCATACTGTATCTGTGAGTTTTGGATTGTATTATACTGTAAGTTATATTTTCTGGCTGAAAATTGCTTCTGGTGTTGATTTTTGATTTCCTGATCAATGACTGAACTTGCTTCCATTGCATTGTCTTTTTGCCTCATCGTTACCTTGTTTCGCCAAATTTTTATTCTTTTTTGTTTGTTTAATAAATCCTTTGAATTAAAAAAAAAACTTACCGTATATACTCGCGGAAAAGATATCTTGCGGATAAGTCGGGGCTTGATTTTACCATATAATGTCTGGTATTTTATAATGTCGGTTATATAAGTTGAATGCGGAAAACTCGCGCTATTGGTCCAAGAGATTATGATATGCTGATGCCCACCTGAGAGAGTAACCATGGAGCGCACTGCCTTTATTTTCTATGTATCGCGCCTCTGTGCGCCTGCTCCTAACCCCCCTCCCCTCTCTATTGTGCCTACGTGACCACACAGTAATACCCGAGCTGTTCTGAAGCGACGTTTGCACTTTTTTGTGTTTTTTTGTATCTCACACCCTCATACACCTTTATCATAAGCACATCCCTTATCTACAATGGAGCGTTCAATCAGAAGAAAATATGAAGCTGGTTTTAAATTAAATGTCGTTCAAGTAGTGAAAGAATTGGTAACTTTGCTGCCGCAACAAAATTCGATGTGTCTGAGAGACTGATGTGAGATTGAAGGACGCAAGAAGATGTAACAAAAAAAAAATTAAGTGTTGTATTTTTGAACGGGCATATACATCTGGGTCTGATTTTATGATTGATTTTTCAGGTTTCAACTTATACATGAGCATATACAGTAATTAACTTTCTCCTAATGTTATTCTGCTGGGAGGATAATATTTCCTGCCCACTTACAAAGGATTTTATGTCTTGCCTTAATAGTTTTGGTACACAGCAATCTATTAATTTCCCAACACACTCCAGAGGCCACACTCTTGATTTTGTATGCTGCTCTGGCTTTGCACCAAATGATTGTAATTCCTCTGATTTTTCATATCTGACTATAAGTTGGTTTCATTTAGTGTTAGTCTGCCATTATTCATATTAAAACAACAACACTCTATGTGTTATCATAACATACAAAAATATAAATATCTCTGCTTTAACTACAGTAATTGATAAACTTACCCGCAATGAAGATTTACTTACTTCAGTTGAATTCGTTTCTTACTACAATGTTAGACTCCATAGCTTTTTGGACATATTTGCACCTCTAAAAGCCCGGTTTGCTTACTTTTCACGCTCTGCCCCTCTCGGAGCTTAAAATGCACCAGAGATTCTCACCTTGAAAGAAGGCTCTAGGAATCGAAGGATAGGCAAACAGAGAAATCAGTTTTTATTGCAATAAATAATAACACGGACTGAACCCAATTAACCCAAACTGAGTTGAGCCCCAAACAAGCCAAAAGTTACAATTTATATCATCATTTCTTATCATTTTGGTCTCACTTGAAACGGCTCATTCGCTGCTTATACTGACTCCCCACTCCAGCTGGCCTCTTCCAGGCCCTCTTATTAAACCACCAATATTTCTTGTACCTTGTCACTCATTATCATTCCTTGCGTCCCTTATTTCCTAACCGGCCCTCAACCGGCAGGTGCTCCCCCTTCTCTGACCACGGGCTGCCTCCATTCAGCACTTTGGGATTGCTAAAATATAAAGTGCAATATAAATAAAATTTATTATTATTATTATTATTATCATTCTCCCCCTTCTCTGTCCTTTTGGGTTATTAAATATTGGTGGTTTCTCTCTGAGCTCGATTAGATAGATAGATAGATAGATAGATAGATAGATAGATAGATAGATAGATAGATAGATAGATAGATAGATAGATAGATAGATAGATAGATAGATAGATACTTTATTAATCCCAAAAAAAAGAAATAAGGCAAATCCCTTTAGTTAACTATTTTTTGGCATACCTGATTCGCATAAAAGTTCACCTTAAGTTTTAATGCTTATAAAAGTTCATACTGAGTTTACAGTAATCCCTCGCTATATCGCGCATCGCCTTTCGCGGCTTCACTCTATCGCGGATTTTATATGTAAGCATATTTAAATATATATCGTGGATTTTTTGCTGGTTCGCGGATTTCTGCGGACAATGGGTCTTTTAAATTCTGGTACATGCTTCCTCAGTTGGTTTGCCCAGTTGATTTCATACAAGGGACGCTATTGGCGGATGACTGAGCAGCTACCCAACCAGAACGCGTATTACGTATTAAATAAAACTCCTCAAATATATTCTAAGCACGGGAGCTGTTCGCACCCCTAGAGGATATGGCCGCTCCTCAATAAACGCTGAAAGATTACCTTCACATTGCTCTCTTCCTTGCTGGGCTTGCATATGGCTGATTTGTCAAGCGATATGCTTCCTGCACTGTGCTTCGCATACTTAAAAGATCAAACAGCATGTATTGATTTTTGATTGTTTGCTTTCTCGCTCTGACATTCTCTGAGGGGGTGTGAGCAGGGGGGCTGTTCGCACACCTAGACGATACGGACGCTCGTCTAAAAATGCTTTCACGTTGCTCCCTTTTGTGCAGCTGCTTCCTGAAGCGACATGCTGCACGGTGCTTTGCATACTTAAAAGCTCGAAGGGCACGTATTGATTTTTCACCGTTTGTTTTTCTCTCTCTCTCTCTCTCTCTCTTTCTCTGCTCCTGACGGAGGGGGTGTGAGCTGCTGCCTTCAACTGCTTTGTGCCGCGGTGCTTCGCATACTTAAAAGCCAAACAGCCCTATTGATTTGTTTGCTTTTCTCTATCTCTCTGACAGCCTGTGCTCCTGACACGCACTCCTTTGAAGAGGAAGATATGTTTGCATTCTTTTAATTGTGAGACGGAACTATCATCTCTGTCTTGTCATGGAGCACAGTTTAAACTTTTGAAAAAGAGACAAATGTTTGTTTGCAGTGTTTGAATAAAGTTCCTGTCTCTCCACAACTTCCTGTGTTTCTGTGCAAATCTGTGACCCAAGCAAGACAATATAAAAATAATAACATATGGTTTCTACTTCGCGGATTTTCACCTTTCGCGGGTGGCTCTGGAACGCAACCCCCGCAATCGAGGAGGGATTACTGTATATCTACTTGTGCCCGGTATTCTTCAATAAGGGCGCACACAAAAAGGCGAGCTTCAAAAGGGCGACCTCAATTGGGTGCGGCGAATAAAGGCGTGCGTAAATAAAGGCGAGCTTCAAAAGGGTGACCTCAATTGAGCGCGACGAATAAAGGCGTTCGTAGATAATTTAGATAATAATAGATAGATAATAATAGTAGATAATAATAAAATATCTATGTGGCATTGCACATAATCTACAGCTTCAAGTGTAACACAACAATGAGTAAGAGCAGGAAACAACGAAATATAGAGAGCTTTAGAAATAGTTCGTTAGAAGTTCATGCATTAATTAATTGGATGTTTTAATATTCTTGCTTTCGCCTTTTTATACCTTCAATCATTGCCTTTATCTAATAAATTTTCTGTAATAATTTTGTTGCGTTTGCCTTTATTCGCTGCGCCCAATTGAGGTCGCCCTTTTGAAGCTCGCCTTTATTTACGCGCGCCTTTACTCGCCGCGCCAAATTGAGGTTGCCCTTTTGAAGCTCGCCTTTTTGTGCGCGCCCTTATTGAATAGAACCCCGATACATAACTTTTTATTTTCCATACCCCTCAGTTCACTCCTGAGCTTCAGCAGCTTAAAGTGAATGACCATCTTTTAGAACATCTCAATAAAAAAACTGGACTTACTGTACACATATAAATGTATTGTGAGCACATTCGTCTCTACGAATGCGAATCCTGGGACTCCCGTATTCCACCTGTATATGAATAAAAGACTTCCTGACAGACCGCACACAAAGGGTTAGGGTGGGACCTCACATCTCCTCTGCCATCAGCATCAGCACCAGCTCTCCTCAGGGCTGTGTGCTGAGCCCTCTGCTCTTCATGCTGGGGAGGATGAATCCGCCTACAGGGACGAAGTGGAGCGGCTGACAGCGTGGTGCACTGACAACAACCTGCTCCTCAACACAAGTAAGACCAAGGAGCTCATTGTGGACTTCAGGAAAAAGAAAACGGACATCAAACCACTTTACATTGGAGGGGACTGTGTGGAGAGGGTGTCATATTTCCACTTCCTGGGAGTTCACATCATGGAAGATCAGTCCTGGTGTAGAACACAGCTGAGCTGGCGAAGAAGGCTCAGCAGAAAGTCCTCAGGAAAAGTAACATCAACCAAAAACTGCTAGTGTCCTTCTATCGCTGCTCTATCAAGAGTATCCTGTGCTACTGCCTCTGCGTGGGGTTTACCAGTGCAGAGGAAGACACTTCAGCGGATCGTAAAGACTGCCCAGTAGATCATCGGCTTTTCTTTACCCTCTCTGGATGAACTGCACAGCTCTCACTGCCTCAGGAAAGCAGAAAATATCTTAAAAGACTCCTCACACCCTGCTCATGACATCAGGCAAAAGATAGAGGAGCATCAAAACAAAGACAAATAGACTGAATAACAGTTTCTACCCTGTTGCTATTAGGGCACTGAATGCCATCTAATCACCTCCAATGCAATAGATGACATCTTATACAATAGTGTTCATGTGCAATAAGGTCTTATGTTGAATGTTTGTGTTCTAAATTATTTCTTCCTATCCTTTCTTATTCTTTTTTAATTATATTTATTTATATTTTGACACCACAGGGACTGCACCTAATTCCGTTGTATTTGTTACAATGACAATAAAGATATTCTGATTCTGATCTGCGGCTAAAACTGCTTATTACTCTAAACAAATCATGTCTGATGGTAACAAAAGAGCTTTGTTTTCCATTATTAACAGAATTCTGACACCTCCTGATATAATCCCACCTCACATGTGAGGCACTCTTGACCTTCATTAAAACCAAAATTGATAATATCCATCAACAGCTAGTGTCTTCAATACATATGGAGTTTCTTTTTACTTATCTATCTACTTTTAAATTTGCCCACAAAAACTGAAATTTCTCATCTTATTCACACTGTAAGTCTAGATCTGCCACTTGCCAACTTGATCCCATGCCTGCTCGATTGGTGAAAAGCCTGTTTTGCCTTCCCTTTCTTCACTTGTAACTGAGATCATCCAGTCCTCTCTAAGATCTGCTTTTGTTTCTTTATCTCTCAAATCACCTGTAATAACTCCAATTTTAAAGAAACCAGGGTCTGACCTCAATAACTTTAATAATTATCATCCTATATCAAATCTACCATTCATTTCAAAAATTCTGGAAAAAATGATTAGAAACTTTGTTAAAGAAAATCTGCCCAATTTTCCTCACCTCCCACCCACTTCTAGTCCAGAAAAAATATCGATCAGTCTCGAGGACTCAGACAGCATTTCTGTAATATATAAAAAAAATATTTCAAAGTCCCTCCCTTTCAAAGATCATAGAGTACAGTGGAAAAAGGATCTCTCACTCAGTATCTCAGATAAGGAGTGGAAGGCAGCAAAGCACAGAATTTACTCGAGCTCCATATGCTCAAAACATGCAATTATTCAACTTTACATGATATATCGGTGCGGTGGGTTGGCACCAATGTTCCCTCTAAGGAGTAGCATATAGTGAGCAAAAAACATTGTTTATGAGCGACATTTTGTTTAAGCCAAAAATTTATGAGCACCAACTCCGACTCTCGGAGTGAGCGATCGTGCGATAAGTACGAGCGCCGCCGTCGGAATGAGCGATCGTGCGGGAAGTATGAGCGACGCTCTGAATTCATGTGAGCGATCGCTCACGCGCTCAGCTTAGAGGGAACATTGGCCCTGCCTGGGATTGGTTCCTGCCTTGTGCCCTGTGTTGGCTGGGATTGGCTCCAGCAGACCCCCGTGACCCTGTGTTCGGATTCAGCGGGTTGGAAAATGGATGGATGGATGGATGGATGATATATCAGGCACATCTCTCTTGCTTAAAATTGTCCAAAATGTTTCCAGGGAAAAATCCAACCTGCGAACATTGCAATCGAGCTCCAGCCTCACTGGGCCAAATGTTTTCGGCCTGCACCAACTTAACTTCATTCTGAACCAAAATCATTAAATGCCTTTCAGACAGCCTTGGTGTCACAATCCCTCCTAACCCACAAACAGTTGTGTTTGGTGGTCTTCCAGATGGGCTTAAAGCGTATCTGTCTCATTTAAAATTGTCCAAAATGTTTCCAGTGCAAGATACAATACAATACAATACAATTTATTTTGGTATAGCCCAAAATCACACAAGAAGTGCCGCAATGGGCTTTAACAGGCCCTGCTTTTTGACAGCCCCCCAGCTTTGACTCTCTAAGAAGACAAGGAAAAACTCCCAGAAAATCTCTTGTAGGGAAATGATGGAGGAAGCCAAGGAATAAACTTAACAGGAATTACATTGAAAAATTAATCAGTTATTCAAAGAATTCATAAAAGTTTTAAAATGGCATATGAATAAATGTAAAAAAGAACTAATTAATTATGGTAATACCACTGTTAGTGAATCTTCTGAAAAACGAAACTCCTTTAAAACAAACTAAAATAAATAAATAAATAGATTAATTAATTAAAACTGAGTGCAGGGAAGGAAGCTTACAAAGCTAAAAGAGAAAACAATTTCACTCAGAATAATGTGAAGAATGTCTGGACACAGCTTGGCATCTTTAACAGACGTTAACGGACAATCCAGGGTGCTGGGTGGAATGTGAACAAAGTTAACACCCTACACCAATTTTTTAATAGATTTTTCACTCCCACCGTCACCTTCTTCCATTGACCAGTCTCCCCTCACCATCCCTCCTACATCGTCAACTGAACAACTCCTACCACGTCAACTGGAGTGGCCATTGATGAGTCCATCTCTGACCATCAGTGTGAACTTTTCATAACTGATGACCAAGTAAAGAGACAACTAAGACATCTACACACAGGAAAAGCCACAGCACCAGATGGAGTCAGTCCTCAAGTTCTTAAAGGCTGTGCTGACCAACTTTGCGTGTGTCCTCTGTCACCTGGTCAGTCTGTCACTAAAGCTGCAAAAAGTGCTGCTGCTGTGGAAAACATCCAGTGTGGTAAGGCAGACCAGTGGGTTTTATGTTCCACATCATAATGACCTTTGAGAGGCTGCTTCTGGACGTTATGGGTCTTCGATGAAATATACAATACAATAATACAATACAATTTATTTTTGTATAGCCCAAAATCACACAAGAAATGCCGCAATGGGCTTTAACAGGCCCTGCCTCTTGACAGACCCCCAGCCTTGACTCTCTAAGAAGACAAAGAAAAACTCCCAAAAAATCCTTTGTAGGGAACAAATGGAAGAAATCTTGGGAAAGGCAGTTCAAAGAGAGACCCCTTTCCAGGTAGGTTGGGCATGCAGTGGGTGTCAAAAAGAAGGGGGTCAATACAATACAATACATAGAACAGAACACAAGTAATCCTCAATACAATATAATAGTAAAATAAAAATATTACAAATACAGAGCAGAATTCAACAGTAGATGATATCACATAACAGGATTTGGCTTTGTTCAGAGTCCTGGAGACCTCGGCCATCAAGATGTCTGTCTCCCCCTATTGGCCATTCCACAGCTGAGACAGCGCTGGACAAGCCAATCTGATTAAAGGACCCCCTCTACCCGACGATCAGACTTGCAAACATTGCAATCGAGCTCCAGCCTCACTGGGCCACATGTTTTCGGCCTGCACCAAATTAACTTCATTCTGGACCAAAATCTTTAAATGCCTTTCAGACAGCCTTGGTGTTACAATCCATCCTAATCCATTAACAGCTGTGTTTATATGTAAAGCACTTTGAGCTACTTTTTGTATGAAAATGTGCTATATAAATAAATGTTGTTGTTGTTGTTGTTTGGTGGTCTCCCAGATGGGCTTAAAGTGAAGAAGTGCAAACAAACTGTAATTGCCTTTACTTCACTATTAGAACATAGACTTATCTTGCTCAACTGGAAGAATCCTAACTCTCCTCTCTTAAGTCAGTGGGTAACTGATGCTTTATATTTTCTAAAATTGGAAAAAATCAAATTCTCACTTCTAGGATATGTGCAGAACTTTTTCAAAACCTGGTAGTATCTGATCAATAACATTTTAGAATAAGCATAGTAAATTGAGGAAGTGGATTCTCTCCCCTCTTTTTTATTCTATTTATTTACAGATTTTTTACTGTTGTTAAGGTTTTGCTCTGCAGGCCTGGCTCTCTTTCTCATGGGTGGACGTTGATTTGTTTCGAACCTATTTTTGTTAAACTGTAACTTGCTTGTATGGATTGTTGTTTGATTCTAATAAAATGAATAAAATGGTAAAAAAAAAAAATAAAAAGTAGTTGCAGCACTAGCTTAACACTCATCTTGTGATAACGACCTGTGTGAGACGTTTCAATGTAGTTTCCATCCTTAAGGGAACAGTCTTGGTAAAGGTCACTATTGGCCTATTAATGGCTGCTGATGCTGGGCTTTTAACAATCCTTGTCCTAGCCTTTGATACTATTTTGTTGAATTGATTAGCTCCCATCGACATTACTGACACCACCCTCATTTGATTTATTTCATACTTGCCTAATCGTACTCAGTTTGTTCCGCTAAAAAACTCTCAATCACGATAACTCCCAGTCACTAGTGGGGTTCCCCAGGGGTCTGTGATTGGCTCCTTACTGTTTTTAATATGTCTACTCCCCTTAGGTGGCATTTTTAAGAAATTTGGAATCGCTGCTATGTAGATGACACTCAGCTTTATACGTCTACAAAGCCCAACTCTGTTCTTCCTCCTTCCTGCCTCGTTGACTATCAACTTGGTCTTCTTCTAATGTCGTCCAACTCAATAGCTATAATGAAGGTTCTCCTCATTGGCTCCAAATCTACTTTATCGAAATCTAAGAGTTTCTAACTTAACATTGATGGTACCTCAGTCTCTCCTTCCCCTCAGGTTAAGAATTTGAGGTTACCTTTGATAGTACTCTGTCTTTCGAATCCCATATCAATAATGTTACACGGTCGTCTTTTTTTTTTTTTTCATTTCTGTAGCATTGCACGCCTGCGACCCTCCCTCACACTAAATAGCACCGCCATCCTTACTCGTGCATTGGTCACGTCCTGCTTTGATTATTGTAACTCTCTTCTCTTTGGTCTGCCGCATAAGCTTCTCCATAAAATTCAGCTGCCCGTATTACAACTCCGACCCCCTCCATACAACATGTCCCTCCATCCCTTAATCTGCCTCATGGGCTTCCTGTAAAAGTCCGCATTGATTTTAAAATTCCATTTTACTTACCTTCAGAGCACTCCATAACCTTGCTCCATTATACCTTTCTGACCTCATACACCGAACCGTACTCTTAGGCCCCCCCATATCTGGTGTCCTCATCAACCCATTGGTTCAAGGGTGTTTAGTCGTTCTGCTCCTTGTTTTTGGAACTATCTACCACAAAACATCCAGGACACAGATTCCCTACCCATTTTTAAATCCCGTCTAAAAACTGATTTATTTAAATTGGCTTACACTATATGACCTTAGGCTGAATTTTTATTTTGCTGTGTTTATTTCACAGATATATGTGTATGGGTATGTTTACACGCATGTTTGCTTATAGTTGGTTTCATGATTTTATTGCTTGTACGGTTTTCTTGGGGTTTTAGAAAGGCACCTTGAAATAAAATGTATTATTATTATTTTGATTGTTATTATTATTATAATTATTATGTTTTTACTACAAATCTTAGGAGAACACAGAAAATGATACTTTAGTGAACGTTATTACCACCAGGGGGCACAATTAAGCCACATACCTCAGACACAGTAATGCCCAACTCAATTCTGGATTTAAATTAAAATATTTATTTATAAAAACATTAAATCAAAATACAATACGCTGTCATTTCTTCCTCCTTCCTTCCTCCAACAGTTTTGCCCGCTGCCTCCCAAATCCCTGATGTGAGGTGGCAGGCTCCTTTTCAAACTGGACCTTGGAAGCACTCCGGGGTCCAATGGAAAACAGAGAGATCGTCCCCCAACAGTGCCCCCTACTGGCCCCTAGGGTCCCCTGGTAGGGTGTCACTTCCAGACTCCAATATCCAAGCACCCATGCGGGTATCCAAACTGGGAAGCCAGAAGATGGCCACTGCCTTCTGGCTTATGCTGGTCCATAAATTACAGTATATTACTCCAGACAGGCACAAAGTCGTTTCCTCACTCAGTCCACAATCTTGTCTGTCTTTCTGGCCTCCTGTCCAGGCAAGAAATTATCTACCATCCCAGCTGGAATGTCCGTCCATTCTCTTGGGCATTTACAATGTGAAGTTGAGATATGTGACTGAAGTGGAGAACCACAATAACATTTGTCTTGATTGTCTCTCACTGGGACACAAATAAAAGAAAAAAAGCAAGAGTGGGAGCAGCTGAGTGGAGAGAGCAATAGCAATGGGCCATCATGCAGTGCCCAGACCTTGGGTAGTACGCAGCATGAATTGACACAGGCTGCATGAGCAGAATTGTGAGAAGTTAGAAAACAACCTTATTGAACATTTAAAAACAGTCAAATCACTTTGCCAAGCAAATGTCAATGTTAACAATAAATTCTACGTACAACATCTGACTGCACCATCACAATACAGCAAACCTCTGTGAGGCCGTAGAGCCATCTACTTTACCTTTTGATGAACCAGTGGTCTGTTCGGTCACCGGAGTGCAGCTGAATGATAAATTGGACTGGACTGCCAATACTGATGCTCTGTGCAAGAGAGGACAGAGCCGACTATACTTCCTTAGAAGGCTGGCGTCCTTCAACATCTGCAACAAGATGATGCAGATGTTCTATCAGACGGTTGTGGCGAGTGCCCTCTTCTACGCAGTGGTGTGCTGGGGAAGCAGCATAAATAAGAAGGACACCTCACACCTGGACAAACTGGTGAGGAAGGCAGGCTCTATTGGAGGCACGGAGCTGGACAGTTTGACATCTGTGGCAGAGCGACGGGCGCTGAGCAGACTCCTGTCAATCATGGAGAATCCACTGCATCCACTGAACAGGATCATCTCCAGACAGAGGAGCAGCTTCAGCGACAGACTGCTGTCACTGTCCTGCTCCACTGACAGACTGAGGAGATCGTTCCTCCACCACACTATGCGATTCTTCAATTCCACCCGGGGGGGTAAACGTTAACATTATATAAAGTTATTGTCTGTTTTTACCTGCATTATTATCACTCTTTAATTTAATATTGTTTATGTATCATTATGCTGCTGTTGGTGTATGTGAATTTCCCCTTGGGATTAATAAAGTATCTATCTATCTATCTATCTATCTATCTATCTATCTATCTATCTATCTATCTATCTATCTATCTATCTATCTATCTATCTATCTATCTATCTATCTATCTGTGAATATTGAATTATTAACTGTTAAAGTTCTTATTAATGTGCGGAGTAGGAGGAGTGTAAAGGGGGAGTACAGGTGGTCTTTGTGTTATAATGAATTATTAATTGTTCATTTTCTTTAATGTGTGGAATAGGAGGAGCGTAAAGGGGGAGTAAAGGTAGTCTTTGTAGTATAATAAATTATTACCTGTTAAATTTCTTATCAATGTGCGGAGTAGGAGGAGTGTAAAGGGGAGTAGTTGGGGTCGGATGTATGGCTCTTTTGTTTATCCTGACATTTGTTTTTTTATGTAAATTGAATGTTTATATTGTTTTGTTAAATGTTTTTGTCACTGTTTAAAATAAAGGTCATTTTAAAAATTAAAATATCTATCTATCTATTATATAGTGCCTTTCATATCTATCTATCTATCTATCTATCTATCTATCTATCTATCTATCTATCTATCTATCTATCTATCTATCTATCTATCTATCTATCTATCTATCTATCTACCAGTCATGTCCCAGGAGTGCTGTTCATTATACTTCCTCTCTTGTGATGTACCCACTATCACGTCAAAGAAAGATTACACAAGTTGCCTGTAATGTACCAAACTTAACTGCAATCCTGTCAGTCAGAGTTACTTACCAAAATGCCAAGCATCACTCACAGCACGACTCTCAAGTCGGCCTTCAACAATATTTTTTGATAAAATAAAACAATTGTGGGTTGAGCCTTGCCACCCAATAATGCTAGAAAAACACATTTGAACGTCATATATTAGTTGTACGAGGAGGGACCCAAAAATAACGAGAATTATTTTCTGGAGGGTAGAGGGGTGTTAGTTCCGACATTTGCCAGCTAGGTGTGTGCCCTCTGCATCATTTAGCCAAACGGTGCCCTTGGGAAAGTTCTGTATGGTCAGTGTCATTTTTTTTCTTGAGCCTCTGTTACCATCTTCATCAATTTTGTGATGGTAGACTTGAAAGAATAACGTGTTTGCTTCAAGTTCTCTTTCCTTTTGGGGAAAACAGTAGCAGAAGCTGTCACGATGTTTCGAGGGGGCTTTCAAAGAAGAAGCTTTGAGCCAGGCAAGGGTTTTTACCTTCAAGCGCTCAAGCAATTACTTGCTGATGTGCGGAGAAAACAACCCGAATTGTGGCAATCAGCCGAGTGGCTTCTGCATCACGACAACCCAGCATTGAGTGTGCGGCAATTTCTCACAAAAAACATTGGATGACAACGGCTTCCCAGCCCCCTCAACTCCCTGGACCTTGCACCCTGAGATTGTTTGTTATTTCCAAGAATGAAGAAGGACCTTAAAGGAAAGCATTTTCAGGATGTAGAGGAGGTCAAGAAGCAAATGATGGGGGCACTGAAGAGTTTCAGAACAGAACAATGAAAAAAATGTATTGTGTCTCAGGGAGAGTATTTTGAGGGTTATTAAATTTTGGAAATGTTCAGAGATTCACCAGGCTGATACAATGGAGCACTTTAAAAAACTGCTAGAAACTCATTGGTTTAACATGTCTTTCTCATAGCTACATTTTAGTGTAACCCTGATATTGTGTATATGCATTGAATTATCATTTTTATCATATTTCTGTAATCCGTAATAACCCCTACTTTCTCTGCTGTTCTCTTTCCAGTTTTCTCTGATACCAATCTGTGCCACCATCACATGATCAGGGCACCATGCAGTCCCTACATTGATGGATTGAAGGCCATCATCATCATCTAATTCTTCCATGTGAAACCTGAAAACCATTGTGACAGATAGGGGGTGCTGTCGTCCCCTTGAACCCTCAGACAACACGTCCGACACCAGATAAAAGTTCAAGAAATGAATTTATCATTCTAATAATGTGCACAAAGCATCTACACTCCACAATACTCAATAAACACTAATAAATCAACACACTAATTAATAACCAATTCCTAATCCTCCACTCCCAGCAGCTTAGTCACCCTTCCTGCCAACTCGTCTCAATGATGGGATCTCCCACAGTCCTTTTAAAGTCTTTGACCCGGAAGTGCCTCTGTCCCTCAGTCCACGTGACCGCCTAGCCCTTCCGGGTCAGATCGAAACTCTTCTTTTTCTTCAGCCTCGTCGCGAGGTAGTACTTCCGGGCTATAGTGAAAATATAAATCCTTGTGCCTCCCGGCAGCGTCCCCTGGCGGCCCCCATGGCGTCCAGCAGGGCTGTGAAGGAAAACTCCAATATCCATGATGCACTGCGGGAATTCGGGGCACCTCCATGTTGCAGGGAGGACTCCACCTAGCGGCGTGGGGGTATTGGTCGGGATACACTGCCGGCCTTATATCACACCATGAGGACTGATTGAGATCATTTATGTCAGGTAGAATGTCCAGTAGGGTCTGGGTGGTCTCATGGCCTTGGAACCCCTGCACATTAGCTTAACATGCCTTTCTCATAGCTACATTTTTGTGTAACCCTGATATTCTGTATATGCATTTTTATCATATTTCTGTAATCCGTAATAACCCCTACTTTCTCTGCTGTTCTCTTTCCAGTTTTCTGTGATGCCAATCTGTGCCACCACCACCTGATCAGGGCACCATGCAGTCCCTACATTGATGGATTGAAGGCCAGAGGTCCACATGACCATCATCATTGTCTAATTCTTCCACATGAAGCCTGAAAACCATGAGGACTGATTGAGAGCATTGATGTTTGGGGGACTGGGTGGTCTCGTGGCCTTGGAACCCCTGCAGATTTTGTTTGTTTTTTTTTCTCCAGTCTCCTTTTTTTTCTGTTCTCCCAGCCATCATACCTTTCTTTATTCTTTCTTATTTAGTATTGCCAAATATTATTTTATATTTTTTTCATCTTTTAAAGCACTTTGAGTTCCACCATTTGTATGAAATATACAATAAAAAAAAAAGTTCTCATAATTTTTGGGTCCCCCCTTCGTATATTAATTGAATGAAAGTGCTTTGTGTTTACAATTATTGCAATATGTGTGTGGTCAATTACATTACGGAAATCAGTAATCGCTTCAAATTGCCTGTTGATCTTGGCTTGCTTACCCTGACCATAAGGAAATTGAATGTGCCAGGGTAGCCTTTTAACTCTTTTAGGGCGGATGTCAACTTTTGTCGACAGGAGGGGTTGAAGGCGAATGTCGACAAAAGTCGACATCCACAGATAGAGGGCGACAATCAGCTGTTAATGGCGACAAATCTCACTGTCACGTCACAGGCATTCCCTCTGTGCTTGGAGGAATGCTAGACTCGTTGACTCGGCAACTAAACCTTGCGTGTGCGTGAGTTGCTAAATGTAAACAATGGCAAGATGGCATCGACATGTCACAAGGGAGCGAAGGAAGTGCAGAAAAGAAAACACTCGGCAGACAATGTTTTGCGCATCATTGCGGAGTCGGACTCTTGATTTTTCAGAATCGGATTTTATTGGCAGTGATCAGGAGATCGAGCAAGAGAGTGAGAAGCAGGCATCAGCTGATCAGACACCAGCCGATGCCGCGCCAGCAGATCTGCTGCCAGTTGAGTGCCTTCGCGCAGCCAATGCATCTACGGCAAGGTTTGCATGAGATAAATACACAGACATTGATCCATTGAGAGCCGATCTGGCTTCCGGAGTTTACAAGACGGCATGGCTTGCTTTTGGACACGACAGATCACCAGCTGCTGTACTTCAGGCTGCTCTCTCCTGATGCTACTTTTCAGCTACTGTCAGACGAGACAAACAGGTAGGCAGAGATTTTTTTTGAATTGCGGGCTGCGTTTGCATCGCATTCTCATTTTTCAAAGTGGAAACCCACAACAAAAGACAAGATGAAGTGCGCTGTGGCATTACAGATAGAGATGGGACAGAACTGGTGATATAACTTCAGGGAGCATTGGTCCAAACGTGTTTTGTCCCCTGGTGGCTTAGGTACGTGCTGCTGCAAAGTTTTATTCACTTCTGTAATAAACAGAAGCAAATCCCATGGGGTGAGCCAGGCTATAATGCCATACATAAAGTTCATAAAGTTTCAGAAGATGAAAAGAGGTGACAATACGGTTTTCATGCAGGCAGAAAACTTGGTGGCAGTGGCATGGCATGATGGCAAATGGGTGACTTGTCTCTCTACAGTACACTAACAATATATGTGAGAAAGTGCAGCAACAGACAATTGAAAAATAGGCACCAAAGCAACACGTATTGTAAGGAGTGCAATGTGGCAATGACTGAAATTGGCTGCTTTGAGCGAGATCAGACTTTGCTGTGTAAAATGTATGTGATATGTATGTGAAATCATAGAGTATGCAGGCTCATACAACATGCAAGACAGTAACATTTGTCACAAGTAAATATTTTTTGTTGATTTGATATGTTAAACAATTGCTTTGTGTTCTTTTTTAAAAAATGTTAGTTTTTGGAAAAATATTCAGCCCTGGGAGAAAAGAAACAAAAAAAAAATTAGCCGTAAAAGAGTTAATTCTACCATCCCATTCAGATAGCATGACACGGCTCAGGGATGACTGGGTGGTATCGGACCAGTCTAATAGTTCACCTATCACTAAACACCCTACAGCTA
Organism: Erpetoichthys calabaricus; assembly: GCF_900747795.2. Classification (NCBI taxonomy): domain Eukaryota; kingdom Metazoa; phylum Chordata; class Cladistia; order Polypteriformes; family Polypteridae; genus Erpetoichthys; species Erpetoichthys calabaricus. The sequence continues at coordinate 9,318,250 of NC_041394.2, forward strand.
TTAAAACCTGCAACAGAACAGGGATCATGTGATTTCTGCATAATGGTCTCCAATTCAGCACACAACTTCAAGGGCATGGGTTCAGGAAATCTAAAGTGTGATATCATCATCATGAGGCAAAAAATCATCAATATCTTTGAAAACTCACCACCTGCCTTCCATTGAGCATAACGCGGCCAATACCAGTAATGTCATACAACCAGCTGCACACCATTTCTATGACAGGAGTTCCAAAAGGGGCAGGGGGGTCTGCTGGAGCCAATCCCAGGTAACACAGGGCACAAGGCAGGAACCAATCCCGGGTAGGGTGCCAACCCACCGACCCTGTGTTCGGATTCAGTGGGTTGGAAAATGGATGGATGGAGTTCCAAAAGTCCTTTCACATGAACTTTTAAATTTGTTGTCATGCAGATGTGCATGGGAAACATCTTGAAGGCTTGGGCAGCGGTAATTCTCTACCGAGACAGGAGGGGGCACTGTGTGCTAACGAGCTCTCTTGTTCCCCTTGTGCAGAAAGAATGATTGACACCATAACATCTGACATCACTTCCAGGGTTTGTGCACCTGGACCCTCTTCTTCCCCCCAGCATGCCATTCTAGTTAGTCTCCCTCAGACAGAAGTTGGGACGACTGACTTTTTGCAGTATCACACGTGTTTTCTTTGCAGTTAGTTGCTTAAAAATTAGACAGGATTGGCCGCAAGGTGCCCCAAATCTCTAACCTTGCCTGCAAATTCTACAGCTATTAAAATCTGTAACAGAACATGGCTCACACAACTTGAAGACGACAGCTTCAGAAAGTTTGAAGCGACTTATCGTCATCATGAGCCAAAAAATCATCGATTTCCCTGAAACCTCACTACTCGCCCTCCGTTGAGCTAACGCCGCCAATACCAATAATGTTATACAACCAACTGCACACCATTTCTATGACAGGAGTTCCAAAAGTGCTTTCACATGAACTTTTGAATTTGTTCTGTCACACACATGCACATGTGAAACAGCTTGAAGACTTGGGTGGTGTTAATTCTCCACCAAGACAGGAGAGGGCACTGTGTACTAGCTCTCTTCTTCATCTTCGGCAAAAAGAATTATTGACACCTGTGGCACCCGGCTGGGGTTCATGCCCGGCCGGGATGCCCAGGAAGACAGAAGGAGGGCTCATGCCTCCTCCAGACCACGAGGGGGCGACGGGTACAGAGCTTGGAAGCTCAACCCTGTAGGGGCCCGTCGTCACCGCCAGGGGGTGCCCCGATACCTTGGGAGCCCTGGACCTCAGCACTTCCGCCACACCCGGAAGTGCTGGGGGGAAGAGGATTGGGAACACCCGGAGGACTTCCGGGTACGCAGCCAGAGCTTCCGCCACACAGGGGTGTGTCAACAAAGGCTCCTCGGGAAGCACCTGGAGTCCATCCGGGGTGTATAAAAGGGGCCGCCTCCCTCCATTCATTAGCAAGAGTCGGGTGGAAGTAGGATAGAGCTCAGAGGATAGGAGTGGAGGTGGACCAGAGACTGAAGGCATTGTGTTGTGTGGCCAAGGACTTAAGGGGTGTGTGGTGTGTGGCCGGCTAAATATTCCGGCCCTCACCCCCAGGCCGCCAGGTGGAGCTCTCCCAACAGCGTGGACGTTCCCCGAATTCCAGCAGGGCCTCATGGACTTTGTAGTTTATATGCACAGCCCTGCTGGATACCATGGGGACCACCAGGAGTCGCTGTGGGGAGGCTGCCGGACTCTTACTTGCCCTATAACCCAGAGGTGCATCATGATCACATGACAAGAAGAAACGACGTGCTTCCGGGTTGAAGAAAGGAGCTTTTTATCCGAACCGGAAGTGTTCATGATCACATGGACAGAAGGGAGAAACACTTCCGAGTCAGGGACTATATAAAGGACTTTGGGAAAGCCCAGACATTGAGCTGAGCTGGGAGGAAGGGTGGAGAAGTGTCTGGGAGTGTGGAGGATTGATTATTGATTATTGTATTGTTTATTGATTAGTTTATGAGTATTGTGGAGTGGAGGGTGCTTTGTGTACTGTATGGTTCAAGTAAAAGTAATATTTGGACTTTTACCTGGTGTCTGGGGTCGAGTCAGAGGGTTCAAGAGGACGACAAGGGCCTCAAACTGCGACAGGTGATTGGTGCTGCGGCACTGGGTTTGTGCACTTATGGACATTGTAAATAATGTACAATAATCGTGTGTGTGGTGAAACCAACATGTCTACCTGTCTGTGTCCGGGCTGTTCCCCACACACCATTTAATCTGATGTCACCTGGACCCGTTTCTTACTCCCAGCATGCCTTAAGTTTTAAGGGGAGCTGCCATTCTAGTTAGTCTACCTAAGACGGAAATCGGGACGACTGACTTTTTGCAGTATCACATGTGTTTTCTTTGCAGTTACTTGATTAAAAATTATATGAGGTTGGCCGTAAGGTGCCCCAAATCTCTAACCTAATCCTGTTATTTCTTTCATTGTTCCCCATTAGTTATTTTTTCAGGGAATCTTATTTAACTCTTCACAAAGGTAGAAGTGAACATGGGGCTCACCCACAAGTGAATTACTCCGATGAGAACAAATGAGCGCTCGTGCTTTATCCTTTCCATTGTGATTAATAAGCAGCAGAAGCTTCAAGTAGCTGGAGGTAACTTAGAGAAATGTCTAAAAGTGGTGTGATCCATTTCAAACCTGGCCTGTTCAGCAACAAAGATGATTCAAGAGAGGGACAACCCAAGATGGCTGAAACTGTTCCTCAGGTGAAGAACATCGTAGTTGTATGAAAATGGTTTCTGAGGGGTGCGGAGAGCAGCCTGGACACAGACAGGAAGACACTGATGGTTCAAAACCACACACACATTTATTGTACATATTTACAGTAAAGTCCACAAGCCAGTGCCCCTGCACCAAGCACCCTCAGTCCAGGCCTCTTCCAATGCCTTCCTTCACCGCCTCCACTCCTCTCTTCCAAGCTATGTCCACGTCCCCCCAACTCCATTTGACGAATGTAGGGAGGCGGCCCCTTTTATGTCCACCCGAACGTGCTCCAGGTGCCTCCAGATGAGCTTCCTGATGTGGCAGAAGTGCTGCATGAGCACCCGGAAGCACTCCGGGTGTCCCTGGTTTTCCTTCTGCCAGTACTTCTGGGTGTGATGGAAGTGCTGACGTCCAGGGCTTTTCAGCCATCTGGGCACCCCCTGGCGGTGACCACGGGCCCCTATAGGGTTAAGCTTCCATGCTTTGTTCCCGTGGTCCCCATACCAACCAGGGTGGGTGCCCTCTCATGGTCCGGAGGAGGCGTAGTCCCTCTTCCGGTCCTTCCAGGCGTCCCAGCTGGGTACCGGCCCCAGCCTCTCACCACAGGGGAAACAAATTTGTTCAAGGGGTGTACTCCTCCTCCTGCCCAATCCTGATGCAGCCCACGATAGCAGTGTCGTCAGTGAACTTTTGAGTCCTGCCACGTGCAAAAGTTCGCTGACGACACTGCTATCGTGGGCTGCGTCAGGAGTGGGCAGGAGGAGGAGTACAGGAACCTAATCAAGGACTTTGTTAAATAGTGCGACTCAAACCACCTACAACTGAACACCAGCAAAACCAAAGAGCTGGTGGTGGATTTAAGGAGGCCCAGACCCCTCATGGACCCCGTGATCATCAGAGGTGACTGTGTGCAGAGGGTACAGACCTATAAATTCCTGGGAGTGCAGCTGGATGATATATTGGATTGGACTGCCAATACTGATGCTCTGTGTAAGAGAGGACAGAGCCGACTATACTTCCTTAGAAGGCTGGCGTCCTTCAACATCTGCAATAAGATGCTGCAGATGTTCTATCAGACGGTTGTGGCGAGCGCCCTCTTCTACGCAGTGGTGTGCTGGGGAGGCAGCATAAAGAAGAAAGACGCCTCACGCCTGGACAAACTGGTGAGGAAGGCAGGCTCTATTGTAGGCATGGAGCTGGACAGTTTGACATCCATGGCAGAGTGACGGGCGCTGAGCAGACTCCTGTCAATCATGGAGAATCCACTGCATCCACTAAACAGGATCATCTCCAGACAGAGGAGCAGCTTCAGTGACAGACTGCTGTCACCGTCCTGCTCCACTGACAGACTGAGGAGATCGTTCCTCCACCACACTATGTGACTCTTCAATTCCACCGGGGGGGTAAACGTTAACATTATACAAAGTTATTGTCTGTTTTTACCTGCATTGTTATCAATCTGTAATTTAATATTGTCTTTATTAGTATGCTGCTGCTGGAGTATGTGACTTTCCCCTTGGGATTAATAAAGTATCTATCTATCTATCTATCTATCTATCTATCTATCTATCTATCTATCTATCTATCTATCTATCTATCTATCTATCTATCTATCTCTCTATCTTTTATATAGTGCCTTTCACTTCTATCTATCTATCTATCTATCTATCTATCTATCTATCTATCTATCTATCTATCTATCTATCTATCTATCTATCTATCTATCTATCTAACATTAAGCGTACTTTTACCAACACTGAAGACAGCTGGATTGAGAAAACACGTCAGTTAACTGTGATATAATTAGTGTCAGAACATCTGTGAGGCGCCATGTATGGGCACCTCTACAGATGTTAAGACTCCTGGGTATCTGTAACGTACCCAGACAGACCAGAGGTGGAAGAAATGGTAGCACCGAAACCCAGTAGTAGTAACAAAAGTAAGCAATTCTTTATTTTCAATGGCAGAAAATAAATCCCGTTTTATGCACTCAACATAAATGCAATGACAACAATAAACTAAAATAAGTGATGGTGACAATAAACAGTATATTCCTTTCCTATTAAACGAAAAAGTGAGGAAAAAAAACAAAATCAAGCAACAATTTCTTCTTTCTCCTTCTTCAGAGAGGACACAAATCAAGAGGATCCAAAGTAAAAAAGTGAAAAAGTGGCACAAGAGTGTAGCAGCACTACTTAAAATGTCCTACATCTCCCGGCGGTGTAGCGCTATTGGACAGCTTCAGAGGGCACAGGGGCTGCTGGGAAGAAGACTACACATTCTAGTTAACACTAGAATCTCTGAAGCCTGCAAAATTTTTCATTGTCTTGGACCACCTTCACTTTCCTTGCAGCTCCTTATGACTGCACCAAAAGCACTTCCATCCATGCGTCCATTGTCCAACCCACCATATCCTAATCTACAGGGTCACGGAGGTCTGCTGGATCCAATCCCAGCCAACACAGGAAACAAACCACGGGCAGGGCGCAGACACACCCACATGCACAACACTAGGAACAATTTAGAATCACCAATGCACCTAACCTGCATGTCTTTGGACTGTGGGAGGAAACCCATGCAGACACGGGGAGGACATGCAAACTCCACACAGGGAAGACCCAGGAAGCGAACCCGGGTCTCCTAACTGCGAGGCAGCAGCGCTACCCACTGTGCCACCGGGCCACCCACTAAAAGCACTTTTCTTTTGAAAATGTGTCAATTAGCAGAACGCAGCCTGGACTCAGCCATCCTCCATTCAGCCCGACTGAAGTCATCACACAGCAAACCTCTCATAGCCTAAGTCTGTCTTGATGTTTTTATCTGGCAATGAGTTGTAGGCAATTGTAACAGTCAGTGATTTCACGTGTGTTCCGTGTCTACAATTATCTGTGTAAATGCAGGATGGCATAACAGATGTGAGGCAACAGTAGTTGTACACATAGCTAAAACAGAAATTCTTTTTATGTTATACTAATAACGACATAATGTTGACATGAATTGTAGAATGTGTAAAAGACTGAAGACTTTCACAAAATGTGCAACAAAACAAGTGTGCTTTTATTCAAGAGTAAAACAGAATAAAATGAAATTGTTCAAATGACACGTAGCTATGAGTGGGTAAGACCTGAAGCCAATATGAGAAGTACAAAATAATGATGTTGGCATGCGTGTGTGTATTCTGTTGCATTCCATCCAAAATCTGGAATAGCTTACCGATAGAAATTCACCAGGCTAATACAATGGAGCACTTTAAAAAACTGCTAAAAACTCATTAGTTTAACATGGCTTTCTCAAAGCTACCCCTGATATTCTGTATATGCATTGAACTATCATTTTTATTCCCCTTGGGATTAATAAAGTATCTATCTATCTATCTATCTATCTATCTATCTATCTATCTATCTATCTATCTATCTATCTATCTATCTATCTATCTATCTATCTATCTATTGTCACGCACGAGCGATTAGAGAGCAGCTGAGCGACCCGGTTTGTGGCGTAAAACGTCCCGGGGGGACATGTGGCAGTGTGCTAACCTTTCTTTCTTTACTTCCTCAGAAAGACCGAAGCAGCGGAGCCGTAAAGAGCGCCCGGACATATTGAGAAAACGCACACTTCCAGGTGCAGATGTAAACTATGACAACTAATTTTTGACCTTTTTATTTTGACTTACATTATACGGGGCATAAAAACCCCAACCCTTAATCGGTTATTGTCTCTTTATTTAACACTATCTATCTATCTATCTATCTATCTATCTATCTATCTATCTATCTATCTATCTATCTATCTATCTATCTATCTATCTATCTATCTATCTATCTATCTATCTATCTATCTATCTATCTATCTATTATATAGTGCCTTTCCTATCTGTCTATTATATAGTGCCTTTCCTATCTATCTATCTATCTATCTATCTATCTATCTATCTATCTATCTATCTATCTATCTATCTATCTATCTATCTATCTATCTAGTGCCTTTCCTATCTATCTATCTATCTATCTATCTATCTATCTATCTATCTATCTATCTATCTATCTATCTATCTATCTATCTATCTATCTATCTATTATATAGTGCCTTTCCTATCTGTCTATTATATAGTGCCTTTAATATCTATCTATCTATCTATCTATCTATCTATCTATCTATCTATCTATCTATCTATCTATCTATCTATCTATCTATCTATCTATCTATCTATCTATCTATCTATCTATTATATAGTGCCTTTCCTATCTATCTATCTATCTATCTATCTATCTATCTATCTATCTATCTATCTATCTATCTATCTATCTATCTATCTATCTATCTATCTATCTATCTATCTATCTATTTCTGTAATCCAGTGAAAGGCAACCTTTTTCGAGTTGCGGCGCACTAAGTCCAAAAATTTTCTTTTGCGGCGCACCTGAGAGACTGCCCATAAATAAAGTTGTGACAACACAATCTATGGACAATCGCCAATAAAAACAGTTAATTTTACAAGTTTGAAAGACATTTTATTAATAAAGGAATCATAGGATAAATCTTAAATTTAATTAATGTGAACGTTGAGATTGTTTTTCAGCACATATGAGATTGATGCGAGGATCAATTTTCGAAAGACAGACGCGCATTTCCTTGACGATCATTTGAAGTCTATCGCGTTTCTTAGACTTCATTTCCGTAAGTGTTGAAAAACCTTGCTCACAGAGATAAGAGCTTCGAAATGGTAAATTGGAAAAGGTCTCTGAGTTTACAAAGTTTACTGTGTTGATCAGCGGTGTCAGAGCGAAAATAAGGTTAATTTTTCCATAGTAATACTCAGACGATTAAGTGGTGAGAGCTGCAGCTACAGCGATACTCTCTCATCAGCAAAAGCCGAAATGTAGCATTCGTATTTTCTCGTTTTATATTTGCTCCGCGTTCTTCTATCCGTACAGTGAGCGAGATCTTCTAACAACGAGACTTTTTAAGTCTCACGGGATGTGTTTTTGACACCGCTGGTGTTGATATTATGATAAATGGTGAACAGCTAAAATTTTAACTTGCATTCAAAATAAATACATTCATTTATTCAACAATCTGATTAACCGTTATCTGTTTTTCCAACATAAAATATATTTTTTTAAACATTAACTCTTTAATCATCCAAAAGTTCAAAAACACTAGCAATTTAAAATATTTTACAAAAGTTTTCGCAGCGCCCCTAGAAAATTCCACAGCGGTGCACCGGTTGCCCGACAGTGCTGTAATCCGTACTAACCCCTACTTTCTCTGCTGTTCTCTTTCCAGTTTTCTTTGATGCCAATCTATGCCACCACCACCTGATCAGGGCACCGTGCAGTCCTTACATTGATGGATTGAAGGCCAGAGGTCTACATGACCATCATCATCGTCTAATTCTTCCATGTGAAGCCTGAAAACCATGAGGACTGATTGAGAGCATTGATGTTAGGGGGACTGGGTGGTCTCGTGGCCTTGGAACCCCTGCAGATTTGGTTTGTCATTTTTCTCCAGCCCCCTGTTTTTTCTGTTCTCCTTGCCATCAGACCTTACTTTATTCTTTCTTATTTAGTGTTGCCTAATCTTATTTTATATTTTATTATCTTTTAAAGCACTTTGAACTCCACCATTTGTATGAAAATGTGCTGTAGAAATAAATGTTGTCGTTGTTGTATCTTAAGCGCCATGTGCATGGGAAAGGTACCATATAAATAAAACTTATTTTATTTATATAGTGCCTTTCCTATGCACATGTATTATTATTACCAGTAACGGCGCAGTGCACAATAACGTGCAGTGAATTTACTTGACTTATAGTTTTCATCCTCTTACTCTGTACATTTAGCATTCGTTGGCTCAGAGGTTGATGGGCTTGTTTGCTTCCTGAGCAGCTCTCCTTTTCTCCACCCTAGCTGCCTGCTTCTTCTCTTCTTCCGTCGGCATCTTTTCGCGTTAAAACTGATTAAGTCAGAGTTTATGTTGTAATTACTTACAGTTAGGTCCATAAATATTTGGATAGAGACAACTTTTTCCTAATTTTGGTTCTGTACGTTACCACAATGAATTTGAAATGAAACAACTCTGATGCAGTTGAAGTGCAGACTTTCAGCTTTAATTCAGTGGGGTGAACAAAACAATTGCATAAAAATGTGAGGCAACTAAAGCATTTTTTGAACACAATCCCTTCATTTCAGGGGCTCAAAAGTAATTGGACAATTGACTCAAAGGCTATTTCATGGGCAGGTGTGGTCAAGTCCGTCGTTATGTCCTTATCAATTAAGCAGATAAAAGGCCTGGAGTTGATTTGAGGTGTGGTGCTTGCATGTGGAAGATTTTGCTGTGAACAGACAACATGCGGTCAAAGGAGCTCTCCATGCAGGTGAAAGAAGCCATCCTTAAGCTGCGAAAACAGAAAAAACCCATCGGAGAAATTGCTACAATATTACGAGTGGCAAAATCTACAGTTTGGTCCATCCTGAGAAAGAAAGCAAGCACTGGTGAACTCAGCAACTCAAAAAGACCTGGACGTCCACGGAAGACAACAGTGGTGGATGATCGCAGAATCATTTCCATGGTGAAGAGAAACCCCTTCACAACAGCCAACCAAGTGAACAACACTCTCCAGGGGGTCAGCGTATCGATATCCAAGTCTACCATAAAGAGAAGACTGCATGAAAGTAAATACAGAGGGTGCACTGTAAGGTGCACTGCCACTCATAAGCCTCAAGAATAGAAAGGCTAGATTGGACTTTGTTAAAGAACATCTAAAAAAGCCAGCACAGTTCTGGAAAAACATTCATTGGACAGATGAAACCAAGATCAACCTCTACCAGAATAATGGCAAGAAAAAAGTATGGAGAAGGCGTGGAACAGCTCATTATCCAAAGCATAGCACTTCATCTGTAAAACACGGTGGAGGGAGGCAGTGTGATGGCTTGGGCGTGCGTGGCTGCCAGTGGCACTGGGACACTCATGTTTATTGATGATGTGACACAGGACAGAAGCAGCCGAATGAATTCTGAGGTGTTCAGAGACATACTGTCTGCTCAAATCCAGCTAAATACAGCAGTCAAATTGATTCATGATACAGATGGACAATGACCCAAAACATACAGCCAAAGCAACCCAGGAGTTTATTAAAGCAAAGAAGAGGAAAATTATTGAATGTCCAAGTCAGTCACCTGATCTTAACCCAACTGAGCAGGCATTTCACTTGTTGAAGACTAAACTTCAGACAGAAAGGCCCACAAACAAACAGCAACTGAAAGTCGCTGCAGTAAAGGCCTGGCAGAGCATTAAAAAGGAGGAAACCCAACATCTGGTGATGTCCAGGAGTTCAAGACTTCAGGCTGTCATTGCCAGCCAAGGGTTTTCAACCAAGTATTAGAAATGAACATTTGATTTCCAGTTATTTCATTTGTCCAATTACTTTTGAGCCCCTGAAATGAAGGGATTGTGTTAAAAAATGCTTTAGTTGCCTCACATTTTTATGCAATCGTTTTGTTCACCCCACTGAATTAAAGCTGAAAGTCTGCACTTCATCTGCATCGGAGTTGTTTCATTTAAAATTCATTGTGGTAATGTACAGAACCAAAATGAGAAAAAAGTCGTCTCTGTCCAAATATTTATGGACCTAACTGTAGTACGTTTTCCTTAATTTTTCAGTTGCGCTGGCACTTAAGTCTTCAATCTGCCTCGAGAATGATTTAAGATATGAAGAAGTAGGGGAACAGACGGTGAAGGTGGTAGGGATGAGAATGGCGCCCGTTACACATGTGCCGCACGGCCGCCCCGCTGCCGAGAGTTGATTCTACAATAAAATAAAATAAAAATAAAAAGAGGAATAACCTTGGAGGTGAATCTTCACACTGAAAGCGGGTAGTAGACGTCACGTAGTATATGCGTATCAAATTTCAGGTCAATAGGTCAAACGGTTTGCGATCTACAGGTGATTTAAAATCCTGGACAGACAAATGGACAGCCACGCTAGCGTATTATATAAGGAGATTATTATTTCACCACTTTTTGGTCTATAGGACTGACACTCCACCTTCTCCTTTTCTTCCACTGAAAGTCAGAAATATGGGATACAACCACACAACTCCCATCCTCTACTGTGACATTATTATCTATAGGACTTTGACTGAGGAGGTTATCAAACGAGCCATAACAAGTATAAACGTGTGTTGATCGGTTATCGTGCGCTCTTTGTGTGTACGCAGACTTCATGCTGTACCTATAAACCAGACTGGAGGTTTAGGGTTAGGGTCTGTCATAACAGCCACAGGTGATGGAATGCCAGCTTATGCTAGGAGTGACTCATCCCTGGAAACTTTTCAATGCTGTTAGACTATTTTTATATAGTTACATCATCGTTCTCTAAGTAAAAGTCAGACTTTTGGGTAAAACTAAATATTTTATTATTTATTTCTGTATATTTATCACCTCCAAAAATGTGTCTGACTATGAACTCTGAGTTTCTCCCTCGCCCACACTACAGAAAGTAGCAGCAAGTGTTGCGGATAACTGCTGTATGCTTGATCTACCATGGGTTAACGGTGAATAAAATTAGCATCATCATTTCTAGGGAAAGACACTACAAAGTGATATTCTGTTTTGCATGCTAATCTGCTGCTTCTGTACTCGTGTACTTAAGTACCAACCTTTACTGAATACTCCGTTTCAGAGTTATTTCAGAAAGTGAGAGAAAATGTTACCCCCTGCTCGAATGAAAACACTCACCATCTGTCACTGTGGGCAGCTGAATTCTACCACATTGTTTGAATTGTCCTTGAAAAGAAAAGAAAGGGAAAAAAGAGAGCTTTCTACATTTAAATGGCACTTTTCTTTTCAGTTCCTGCAATTTCATTTTTGCACATCTCTTCTAGTGTGCGGGGAACTCAAGTGGTCTGCTGAAGGTCACAACCTGCCACTGTTTCAAACTATCCAAGCAGATCTGAACACGGGAGCTGCTGGAACCCATGATAGGACTCTATCTTGTGATTCTGCTTCTTCTTCTTCCTTTTCATCTTTTCACACTTTTATGTGGGGGTCGATGCTGCTTGATCAACCATCTCCATACAGCTCACTCCTTCACCCCCTCCCTTTTTCCTTTAGATCTTCTTTTATTTTATCCATCCACCTCCACTTTGGCCTCCCTCGCTTTCTCTTCCCCTGGACTTCCACTCCCATCATTCTTTTGCCCAAATCTTCATTGTTTCTCCTCATCACATATCCACACCCTTTCCTGTCCTTTCTTAAATGTCTCTGTGATAAGAGGTTTCATGGTGAAGCACGATTTTTAACAAATACTAGCCTACTCGCTTCGCTTGCCCACCCCCCAATCCCCCACAGAGGGAGCGCTTCACGCTTGCCACTTCGCTCCTCTGCCGCTTGCATTGTGAAGGGAAGGGGCTGAACGCACGCTTAAGAGAAGCAGACAAATCAGCTGCTGCTACCGAGCTGCATGATCTGCATGTCACCCTGTGTGCCAATCATTTAAAAGCCTGTACAGCAGCTGTCCTTTTGTCTCACTTCCTTGTCTCATGGGACGCTAAAGTGTCTCCGAGAAATTGTGTGTAAGTAGGGCGTGATGTGCAACTAGTCTTGCAGGACTTCAAAGTGTCTCTCGGAGATGATCACGTCTCGATGCCAAATTTTTTTATATAATAGATAGAAATAAATAAATGAGACCCAGAGTGTGCAGGGTCCAGATAGGTTTGGGTGTGCACGTGCCACTACAGGGATGATTGGCGTGCTTGGCTGATTGTGTATTCACTTACAAATGTGAGCAGATCAGTCAGATGCCTCATTCACACCTTAGGGTATATTCACACTGGAAATTTGTTTCTCCACATGTAACCTCCCCAAAGTCTAGTTCGTTTGGCTATTGTGATCGATCCGTGTCGGGCCAACCGTACTGTGCCCTGGCTTGCGTGGAAGAGGTGGGCCTGAGTACGGTTGAATAGCATTTGGGAACAATGTGATCGCATGGAAAACAGACATGACGTCAATGATGTGACAAATCTCATTTCATTCATTACCATTTGAGTTAAACACAGCTTTGTATTCCCACCTTACACATGAACGTGACTTGTAGTTGGAAAGAAAAGCTGCAAATTCCTCCCTTAACATCATTTGTCACTGTAAAAATCTTCTCGTACGTGTAGCATGATGAACAGCAAAACGCTGCACACTCAATAAATCTGAAAAAAGGTAGAGCGCCATCCTTCCCTACACAATTCCAAAACAACCACAAAATAAGTCAAATCATTTTGACACACATTCTGTTCGGATCTTGTTTTGGCTTTACACAAAGTCGCACGGTGATGATGAAAGCGAGCCCTGGCCCAGAACATTAAGCAGAGTGTGAGTGCAGGCAAAGCAGGGGGGTAGGGATGGGGGAACAATCACACTCGGGCACGGTACGGAACAAATGGGCCTAGGGTGAGTACACCCTTATAGTGGCAGGAGGATAGCACCTTCACCCAATCAGGCCGTATAAGAGGAACCTGCAGGGTAGAAGGTGGAGCTCAAAGAATTCAATCAGAGCTGAACAATGGAAGGCTGTGAGTGCGCAGTGAGAGAAAGAGGTAGAGCGGTCAGTAGCCCTGCAGCAGTCCTAATGATTGGTGCTCTACAGGTACATCATTCCTGCAGATTTATTTGAGGAGTGAGTGAGATGGTGGTGGAGTCCTCCTTAGGGATCTGAGGGATACCAAGAGTGTGAGAAGGAAAACAGGAGGACGGCTGACCCTGAGCAGTCTTGCAGATGCTGATGGGGGTCTGCCGAGATGGGGGTCAGTAAGGAAGACCGCAGTTACTGGATCCTCTGTCGGCTGAGAGCGCTGTGGGTGAGCAGGAAAGGGGAAGCTGCTCCAGACGCGGTCAAAGAATGGGAGAAAATTATGAACCTGATGATAGTGTTGTTTTTCTTCCAGTTTTACCTTTGGATTATTTATTTATTGAAGATTTTTATGCACTGCACTTCTGAACATTATGGATTGATTTTAACTCCTTCAGGGCGGATGTTGACTTTTGTTGAAAATCAGGGGTAAAGGACAGTAATCAGTGGTAAACTGTGACAACTCTCATTGTTAGAAGAAGAGTTAAATTCATCAATTTCACCTCGATTCCCTGCGTGTGCACAAGTAACGAAGAGCAAACAACCTCTAAAATGGCTTCGACATTTGGCGAGAGATCGTAGAGAATGTGTAAAGCAAAATACTCCACGGTGGAGCAGGACGGTGACAGCAGTCTGTGGCAGAAGCTGCTCCTCTGTCTGGAGATGATCCTGTTCAGTGGATGCAGTGGATTCTCCATGATTGACAGGAGTCTGCTCAGTACCCGTCGCTCTGCCACGGATGTCAAACTGTCCAGCTCCGTGCCTACAATAGAGCCTGCCTTCCTCACCAGTTTGTCCAGGTGTGAGGCGTCTCTCTTCTTTATGCTGCCTCCCCACCGTGTAGAAGAGGGCACTTGCCACAACCGTCTGATAGAACATCTGGAGAATCTTATTGCAGATGTTGAACGACGCCAGCCTTCTAAGGAAGTATAGTCGGCTCTGTCCTTTCTTCCACAGATCATCAGTATTGGCAGTCCAGTCCAGTTTATCATCCAGCTGCAGTCCCAGGTATTTATAGGTCTGCACCCTCTGCACACAGTCACCTTTGATGATCACGGGGTCCATGAGGGGCCTGGTCCTCCTGAAATCCACCACCAGCTCCTTGGTTTTGCTGGTGTTCAGTTGTAGGTGGTTTGAGTCACACCATTTAACAAAGTCCTTGATTAGGTTCCTATACTCCTCCTCCTGCCCACTCCTGATGCAGCCCACGATAGCAGTGACATCAGTGAACTTTTGCATGTGGCAGGACTCCGAGTTGTATTGGAAGTCCGTTGTATATAGGCTGAACAGGACTGGAGAAAGCACAGTCCCCTGTGGCTCTCCTGTGTTGCTGACCACAATGTCAGACCTGCAGTTCCCAAGATGCACATACTGAGGTCTGTCTGTAAGATAGTCCACAATCCATGCCACCAGGTATGAATCTACTCCCATCTCTGTCAGCTTGTCCCTAAGGAGCAGAGGTTGGATGGTGTTGAAGGCGCTAGAGAAGTCCAGAAACATAATTCTTACAGCACCACGGCCTCTGTCCAAGTGGGAGAGGGATCAGTGTAGCATGTAGATGATGGCATCCCCCACTCCCACCTTCTCCTCGTATGCGAACTGCAGAGGATTGAGGGCATGGCGTACCTGTGGCTTCAGGTGGTGAAGCAGCAGCCGCTCCAGGGTCTTCATCACATGTGACGTCAGAGCGAAAGGCCGGAAGTCGTTCAGGTCACTAGGACGTGATACCTTTGGGACTGGGGTGATACAAGATGTTTTCCAAAGCCTCGGGACTCTCCCCTGTTCCAGGCTCATGTTGAAGATGTGCTGTAGAGGACTCCCCTGCTCCAACACACAGGCCTTCAGCAGTCGTGGCGATACTCCATCTGGACCCACTGCTTTTCTGGTACGAAGTCTCCTCAGCTCTCTGCTCACCTGGGCTGCTGTAATTGTGGGTGGGGGGAAACTCTCTCCTATGCTGGTATCAGCAGAAGGATGGATGGAGAATGCAGTACACTGAGGTGAGAGTGGGTTAGGGTGGTCAAATCTGCTAAAAAAGTTGTTCATCAGGTTTGCTTTCTCCACGTCTCTCTCGATGGAGGCACCCTGCTTTGAGCTGCAGCCAAGATGTTTTGATGACGTTTTGCGTATTATTGCCAAATCGGACTCTGACTTTTCGGACTCCAATTTTAATACAAATGATCCTGAGATGGAGACTGAAAGCGAAAGTGATGTACTGGTGCCAGCTGATCGGTCCCTGCCTGATCTTGGTGCTGAACACATTTGTGTAGCTGATGCACCTACAGCAACATTTACCTTGCAGGACGACCGCTTACGATGACAAGAGGTACAAACCAAATTGCTTCGCACTGCGACTGCCACCAAATGAGGACAGCCTTTCAGCCAGCCTGCCACGCATTCCTGCTGGCCATGGAGCCACCCAAGCGCAGCCCCTTCTGCCAGAGATGCCAACAGCAGCCACAGCATTATTATATAATTGCTGTGTAAGCCCGTGCTGTAAAAAGCGTGGGATCCTGGAAACTACTGAAATCGTCAGAAAAAAATTGAAATGTAGAGATGTCAGGTAATTGAAAGGAAATATAGTGAACCCTCGTTTATCACGGTTAATCCGTTCCAGACTCAACCACGATAAATGAATTTTCGCGAAGTAGGATTCTTTATTTATAAATCGAACATTTTCGCAGTTAGAATATAGAAAACCTGTCTACGACCTTCTAAATACGTTTTTTTAACATTATTAGAGCCCTCTAGGCATGAAATAACACCCTTTAGTCACCATTACACTCGTATTACCCAATATATTAGACAAAATAAGAGAAAATAAGACATATTAGACATTACAAATATCATATTATTATTATTGTACTGTGCATTTAATTACACACACACACAGTTCTTACACACAACCACTAACCTATGAAGGCACGACCTCAGTAGGAGAGTCTTCAGGTGGTGCAGTATCTTCAGCAGGTGCGTCGTTGTCTTCTTCCGCTGAAGGAGTACTAGGAGTAGGCAGTGGGTGTCTGGGTGCACGGCTGAAGAACATCTTGATTGGCAGTTGCTGGCGCTGTCTTTTCATATGCGTGAGGAGGCTTTTGTAGGGTATTGACATCTTTGATCATATCCAAGAGTTTCGCCCTTCTCCTGGATGGTAAGCATCTTCATCCGGCGCTTAGTTTCATTGTCAGAAGGCTTAGAAAAAGCAGCATGTTTAGGAGCCATCGTGGGGCTTAGATAAAAGTTTCTCAGAAAGCGCATGTGTAATGACATAAGCGTGTATGAGAAAACATTGCGATAGAGTGAAGCCGCGAAAGTGGAAACGTGATATAGCGAGGGATCACCGTACTCTGGGCATCTCTCTCCTAGGAGGATTCGTTTTGTCGACGTGCTCGCCTCGCTTGTGCATTAGCGGCGGGAGGAAAAGTAAAAGGGATACCGATGTTAGCGGCTAAGCGACTTTGTCTTTCTTTGGAGGTTTCGTTTTGCTGACATGCCTGGTCTCGCTTTTGTTATTAGTGGCTAAGCGAGTTGTCTGCTTCCTCGCAGGTGAAGCCCTTACCCCAAGACCACCTCTCAGTTCTGGACTGGACAGACACATACACACACTTCCACGTATGGACATTTATATATAACGTATATGCTCACGTATAAGTCGGGTCTTGAAACCCGAAAAATCGCTCATAAAATCAGACCCGACTTTTTTTTTTTTTTTTACATCTTCTTGCCTCCTCCAATCTCGCATCAGATTCTCAGACACATCAAATTTTGTTGCAGCAGCGCAGTTACCAATTTCTTTCGCCATTTCAATGACTTTTAATTTAAAACCAGCTTCATATTTTCTTTTGATTGAATGTTCCATCGTAGATAAGGGATGCTCTTACGATAAAGGTGTATGAGGGTGTGAGATACAAAAAACACAAAACAGTGCAAACATCGCTTCGGAATAGTTTGGGTATTATCATGTGGTCACGTAGACACAATAGAGAGAAAGAGAGAGAGAGAGAGAGAGAGAGAGAGAGAAAGAGAGAGGTTAGGAGCACACGCTGATACAGCGCATTGCCGCATGCACATAAATAAAAGGCCTTGTGATCCATGGTTCCTCTCTCAGGTGGGCGTTCGCATATCGTAATCTCTTGGACCAATAGCGTGAGTTTTCTGCATTCGACTTATACGACCGACATTTTAAAATATCAGAAATTATGCTGTAAAATCAAGTCTCGACTTATCCGTGGGAGAACTTATCCATGAATATATACAGTAAGATAATAATTATTTAATAATTAAGGCTTACATTCTACCATTTTGTTATTGCCATTATGTTCATTGAATGCATACCTAGAACTTGAACCACAGTGTCTCTGACTGGCACTCGGATATGCAGCCATCTGTGCTCTTCTGCAACAGATGTTTTATGTTAATTTATGTGTGATTTATGTGTGCTTTTCAGGAAAAAATATTCAGCCCTCAGAGTTAATAAAAGCACTGAATGCATTCGAACCAAACCCTTGCTGATTGTACGTGTCCTCTTTTTTCCGGCTTATCTCCTTTTACGGTGTGATGGAACCGGGTGCCAGCGAGCCCCAAACCCTAAACACAAAGACACAAGCACAGTCCCGGGTTCAAATAATGGATAATTTAAGTGTGAATTTCCCCTTGGGATTAATAAAGCATCTATCTATCTATCTATCTATCTATCTATCTATCTATCTATCTATCTATCTATCTATCTATCTATCTATCTATCTATCTATCTATCTATCTATCTATCTATCTATCTATCTATCTATCTAATTTATTATCCAAAAATACCACCTCAAAGCATCAAGCACATGTTATCTTTTTCTTCCATAATTCACTTCTCCTCCCTCTGCCGCACTGCCATCCTCCAGTCGAATGTTGCCTTCCTTCCTCCCAGCTCGCCTGGATAAAGGAGTGTGGTCCCTTTTATTGAGGACTTGTGAGTACTTCCGGTCCCAGGGCTGCTGCCCATTGGAAGCACTTCTTTGTCATATGAAAGTCCAATATAGCAGGGAGCAGCTTTTCCTGCAGCACTCCCCTTGCAGCACCCACAGAGCAGAGCAGGGCTGAATTGCTGGACTACAACTCCCAGCATTCCCTAATAGTTCACAAATGGGCTCTGAAATGAAGGGCTGCTACTATCTAGCATCTGGGGGGAATAAACATTCCTCAGAGACCGTCCTTCCCTGTCATCTTTTATCCCAACCTGGGAAGGTATTAAGTTGCCTGTCCATTTGTTTGGGGCTTCCCGCCCAGGTAAGGAACCATCTCCTCTGGGTGGGATGTCCATCCATCCTTTACAGGAGTCTTGTCCGACTGCGATATCCTTCCCTCTCTTGACCGAGATGCCATTCTGTTCACTCGGGTCATCCCAGTGATCTTCGTAACTTCCTTCTGAGATGCCTTTCCATCCCATGTATCTCCTACAATGGGTTCAAGAGGTTGCGTGTCCTCATTTTTTGAGTTCAAGAAGCTCCTGAGAGCAACCTGGAAACGTCAGCCGACCCGGACCGTCACAGTCTCCCTCAATTTTGTTTTACCTCTGATTGTCTCATTTCTTACTTATTTTGTAAGTCCGTCTCAGTGCCAATTCATTCCCACCTTTTCATTTCTGCCACATCCAGCTTCCTCTCCTGTGCTCCAGGTTTCAGCATCATACGTCATTGGTGGTCTTACCACTGTCTTAAAAACCTTACCTTTGACCTTCACCTTAATTCTTCTAATTGTGTTGTGATACAATACATGAATTAGGAAAGTGCAAAGTTACCACCAGGTGATTGAACCTGAATGTTGGGAAATCCGTTTTACAAATGGCACACTTTCACTTTGTTTTAGGCAAGGAGTTAATGGAAAATTCACTGGACATATTAATGATAAGCAGATATAGAGTTGTCAGTGTTAATAACCATGGAATACATTCATTATTAATGCTGTCTTTGTGCAAACTGGGTAAAAATGTTGAAATGGATTTGCTGGGAGCGAGGAAACTTTTATTTTAGTTGACAAAACTGTGAATTCTATTCGAATCAATAAAACCCTTAGGCTTGTAAGGGAAACGGCTAATTCTTGCTGCACGATTCCTTACTTGTGCCACAAGGCTCATAACATCCAGCAGAAATTCATGAGAGAGGAGCAGAAAAAATTAGCATTTTGTGGGAGCGTTTGAAGATATCTGGGACTGTGCAGGTCCCCAAACGAATTAGCGTACAACAGATCAATGAAGCAGTCAGTATGTGTTTTTCAATCAAAGCAATCTATAGATTCAGTTCAATGTAATTCATTCTTATTAAGCACACTTCCTCTTATAAGCCCAGCGCACTATACAATAATTACCAACGGAGGATGACATAGAAATTTAATAGAAATAAAATAAAAACATGGAAACAGAAACTGGTAAGCATCATGCGGTATACAATGCAGATAAAACACATTCAGTTTTGGGAAGTTCTCACATAAGAACATAAGAAATCTGACAGACAAGAGGAGACCATTCAGTCCGTCAAGTTCGTTTGTTTAGCTAATCGCTAAGCTGTCCACAATAACTCATCCAGATTCTTCTTAAAGGTTGTTAAGGTTTCTGCTCCGATTCCATGTCTCAGTTGTTTGTCCCTATGGCAAGCCGAATTAACCTTTAGAGATATCTCCAACTGAATTACAGATATCTAAAAATGCATCTATTTTAAGATATCCAAAAAAGCATTTTATGATATCTCAGATAGATTTCAAGACATCTTGAAATGATGTGCTGTACATTTCGAGATATCTCAAATACATTTTAAGAAATCTTATAATAAACAGGAAGTCCCATTGAAAGAATAGGCATTTTTACAGGAAATGCATTTGAGATACCTTAAAATGCACGACAAGTCCATTTAAGATATCTGAAAATTAATTTGAAGATATCTTGAAGTGCAGGCACGGTTATTTTGAGATATTTGAAAATGTATTTGAGATGCCTTGAAATCCATTTCAGACATCTTCAAAATGAATTGCAGATATCTTAAAATGTAAATGAAATTATTTTAAGATATCTCAAGAAGAGTTTCAGATATCTTAACAAGCAGATTACATTTTAAGATATCTGAAATTCATTTTGAGATATCTCTAAATGTTAATTTGGCTTGCCACAACTGCTGAAGGCCTATGCGTTGGAGCTGGGGAGTCCTCTACAGCGTATCTTCAACCTGAGCTTGGAACAGGGGAGTGTCCCGAGGCTTTGGAAAACATCTTGTATCATCACCTCAGTCCCAAAGGTATCACGTCCTAGTGAGCTGAATAACTTCTGGCCTGTCACTCTGACGTCACATGTGATGAAGACCATTGACAGGCTGCTGCTTCACCACCTGAGGCCACAGGTCCGCCACGCCCTCGACCTGCTGCAGTTCACATACCAGGAGAAGATGGGGGCGGAGGATTTCATCATCTATATGCTACACCGATCCCTCTCCCACTTGAACAGAGGCAGTGGTGCAGTAAGAATTATGTTTCTGGACTTCTCTAGCGCCTTCAACACCATCCAACCTCTGCTCCTTAGGGACAAGCTGACAGAGATGGGAGTAGATTCATACCTGGTGTCATGGATCGTGGACTATCTTAAAGACAGACCTCAGTATGTGCGTCTCGGGAACTGCACGTCTGACATTGTGGTCAGCAACACAGGAGCGCCACAGGGGACTGTACTTTCTCCGGTCCTGTTCAGCCTATATACAACGGACTTCCAATACAACTCGGAGTCCTGCCACGTGCAGAAATTCGCTGACGGCACTGCTATCGTGGGCTGCATCAGGAGTGTGCAGGAGGAGGAGTATAGGAACCTAATCAAGGACTTTGTTAAATGGTGTGACTCAGACCACGTACAACTGAACACCAGCAAAACCAAGAAGCTGGTGGTGGATTTTAGGAGGACCAGGCCCCTCATGGACCCCGTGATCATCACAGGTGACTGTGTGCAGAGGGTGCAGACCTATAAATACCTGGGAGTGCAGCTTGATTATAAATTGGAATAGACTGCCAATACTGATTCTCTGTGCAAGAAAGGACAGAGCCGACTATACTTCCTTAGAAGGCTGGCGTCCTTCAACATCTGCAATAAGATGCTGCAGATGTTCTATCAGACGGTTGTGGCGAGTGCCCTCTTCTATACAGTGGTGTGCTGGGGAGGCAGCCTAAAGAAGAAGGACGACTCACGCCTGGGCAAACTGGTGAGGAAGGCAGGCTCTATTGTAGGCATGGAGCTGGACAGTTTGACATCTGTGGCAGAGCGACGGGCGCTGAGCAGGCTCCTGTCAATCACGGAGAATCCACTGCATCCACTGAACAGGATCATCTCCAGACAGAGGAGCAGCTTCAGTGACAGGCTGCTGTCACTGTCCTGCTCCACTGACAGACTGAGGAGATCGTTCCTCCCCCACACTATGTGACTCTTCAATTCCACCCGGGGGGGGGGTAAACATTAACATTATTCAAAGTTATTGACTGTTATACCTTTACTTTATTGTTATCAGTCTTAAATTAATATTGTTTTTTTTTATCAATATGCTGCTGCTGGAGTATGTGAATTTCACCTTGGGATTAATAAAGTATCTATCTATCTATCTATCTATCTATCTATCTATCTATCTATCTATCTATCTATCTATCTATCTATCTATCTATCTATCTATCTATCTATCTATCTATCTATCTATCTATCATATTGTCCCACAACTTTTTGCGTAAAGAAGTGCTTCCTGGCTGCAGTTTTAAAAGCACTTTCCCTTCATTTCTGCTAATGTGATTCACCCTTAAGCTGAAAATAATGTTGCTGGATCTTTATCAATGTCTTTGAGTATTTTGAAGACCTGGATGAGGCCCCTAAGCAGCCTCCTCTGCTCAGACTAAGCAGGTTTAATTCTGAGAGTCTGTCACAGTAGGACATGTTCTTAAGTCCCATGATGCACTTGGTTGCTCCCCTCTGCACAGCTTCCAGTGCTGCTATGTCTTTCTTGTACTGTGGCAACTAGAACTGTACACAGGACTCTAGATGTCGTCTCACTGGTGCTTTATATAGTTTGAGCATAATGTCCCTTGACTTATGGTGGCTCCAGAATCTGTACTAACCCCTACTTTCTCTTCTGTTCTTTTTCCGGTTTTCAGTGACTGTGATCTGTGCCAACACCACCTAATCACAGCACCGTGATGTCCTTACATTGATGGATTAAAGGCCAGAAGTCCACATGACCATCATCATCAAATTCTTCCATGGGAACCCAGAATACAATGAGGACTGATTGAGGTCATTGATGTCAGGTAGAATGCTGGTCAGGTGGTCTCGTGGCCTCCGAACCCTTGCAGATTTTTTTTTTTTTCTCTAGCCGTCTGGATTTTTTTTTGTTTTTTCTGTCCTCCCTGGCCATCGGACCTTACTTTTATTCTATGTTAAATTAGTGTTCCCCAATTTTAATAATTTATTTTGTCTTTTTTCTCTTTCTTCATCTTGTAAAGCACTTTGAGCTACATTATTTGTATGAAAATGTGCTATTGAAATAAATGTTGTTGTTGTTGTTAAATTCAACAGTTTTTATGATATAACCTCAGCTTTTATTTGCCTTTTTAATTGCTTCTGTGCATTGCTTAGTCAATGAAAATTAGTTCACATACTGTAAACCCTTAACTCCTTTCCAGAGACTGCTTCCTGTATGACAGTGTCTCCCATCTTGCATTTATTGCAATAGCGAAACTGTCCCCCATATCTCATCCATATCCTTCTTCAAGGTTCTCTAGGTTTCTACTCCCATTCCATGTCTCAGTAGTTTGTTCCAGAGTCCCACAACTCTTTGCCTAAAGAAGTCCATCTTGGCTTCAGTTTGAAATGCTCTTCCCATTAATTTCCACTGATGTCCCTGAGAACAAGATTAACCTTTGAGATATAAGACTGATGCTGGATCTCCTTTTTCGATGCCTTTGAGGATTTTGAAGACCTGGATGAGGTCCTCCAATCAATTTAATTTTGCAATATCATACCAATCAGAAGATGAAAATGGTAAAGCTCTTCTGCTCTTCTTGTAAGAAACATAAGAAATTTGATGGACCATTCAGTCCATTAAGCCCATTAGTTTATCTAATAGCTAAACTGTCCCAACATCTCATCCAGATTCTTCTTAAAGGTTTGTCAAGGTTTCTGCTTCAACTCCATGTCTCGGGAGTTTGTTCCTGATTCCCACATTTCTTTTGTGTGAAGAAGTATTTCCTGGCTTCAGTCCTAAACACACTTCCCCTTAATTTCCACTGATATCCTCGAGTATGTAATTCACACTTCAGGTGAAAGAATTCTACTGGATCTACTTTAGATAGATAGATAGATAGATAGATAGATAGATAGATAGATAGATAGATAGATAGATAGATAGATAGATAGATAGATAGATAGATAGATAGATAGATAGATAGATAGATAGATAGATAGATAGATATGAAAGGCACTATATAATAGATAGATAGAAAGATAGATAGATAGATAGATAGATAGATCGATAGATAGATGGATAGAAAGATAGAGAGAAAGATAGATAGATAGATAAATAGATAGATAGATAGATAGATAGATAGAGAGATAGATAGATAGATAGATAGATACTTTATTAATCCCAATGGGAAATTCATATTCTTCAGCAGCAGCATACTAATACAATAAATAATATTAAATTAAAGAATGATAATAATGCAGGTGAAAAACAGACAATAACTTTGTATAATGTTAAATGTTAACGTTTACCCCCCCGGATGGAATTAAAGAGTCGCATAGTTTGGGGGAGGAACGATCTCCTCAGTCTGTCAGTGGAGCAGGACGGTGACAGCAGTCTGTCGCTGAAGCTGCTCTTCTGTCTGGAGATGATACTATTAAGTGGCTGCAGTGGATTCTCCATGCTTGATAGGAGCCTGCTCAGCGCCCGTCGCTCTGCCACAGATGTTAAACTGTCCAGCTCCATGCCAACAATAGAGCCTGCCTTCCTCACCAGTTTGTCCAGACATGAGGCGTCCTTCTTCTTAATGCTGCCTCTCCAGCACACCACCGTGTAGAAGAGGGCGCTCGCCACAACCGTCTGAAAGAACATCTGCAGCATCTTATTGCAGATGTTGAAGGACGCCAGCCTTCTAAGGTAGTATAACCGGCTCTGTCCTCTCTTGCACAGATCATCAGTATTGGCAGTCCAGTCCAATTTATCATCCAGCTGCACTCCCAGATATTTATAGGTCTGCACCATCTGCACACAGTCACCTCTGATGATCACAGGGTCTATGAGGGGTCTGGGCCTCCTAAAATCCACCACCAGCTCTTTGGTTTTGCTGGTGTTCAGGTGTAGGTGGTTTGAGTCGCACCATTTAACAAAGTCATTGATTAGGTCCCTATACTCCTCCTCCAGCCCATTCCTGATGCAGCCCATGATAGCAGTGTCATCAGCGGACTTTTGCACATGGCAGGACTCTGAGTTGTATTGGAAGTCCGATGTATATAGGCTGAACAGGACTGGGGCGCTCCTGTGTTGCTGACCACAATGTCAGACGTGCAGTTCCCAAGACGCACATACTGAGGTCTGTATCCATCCATCCATCCATTTTCCAACCCGCTGAATCCGAACACAGGGTCACGGGGGTCTGCTGGAGCCAATCCCAGCCAACACAGGGCACAAGGCAGGAAACAATCCTGGGCAGGGTGCCAACCCACCGCAGAGGTCTGTATTTATTTATCAATTTATTTTATAATAATTTTATAATAATAATTTATTATTTATTGTATTTATCAATGCTTTTGAGAATTTTGAAGGTCCCTATGCAGTCTCCTCTGCTCAGACTAAACAGGTTTAATTCTCTGAGTCTGTCTGTCACAGTAGGACATGTCCTTAAGTCCCAAAATGCACTTGGTTGCTCTCCTCTGCACAGCTTCAAGTGCTGCTATGCGTTTCTTGTACCGTGGTGACCAGAACTGCACACAGGACTCTAGATGTTGTCTCACTAATGCATTACAGAGTTTGAGCGTATCGTCCCTTGACTTAAATGCAACAGTTTTTATGATATAACCTAAGATTTTATTTGCCCTTTAAATTGCTTCTGTGCATTGCTTAGTCAATGAAAATATGTCAATCTAAACACCAAAATCCTTTTCAGAGGTTGCTACCTATAGGTCAGTGTCTCCCATCTTGGCACCTCAGATGTCAGTGCCTGTGATCTGGTTCTCACAACTGAGAGGATGTGGCAGGATGTCTGCTGATGGGCCGACCAACCACAAGCATTACCTGGTAGGTAACCACCCAAATATCAGATTGTGATCAGACCTATGCATGTAATACTCCAATCTATACCTTGTCAAGTAAGCAAACCAGCTGCTGTGGAGCAACATCCGAGGTTTTGCCTTGGGCACTAACGTTCAAGGTTTAATCCCCGCAAGGAGAAGCAAAAGTGTGTACACCTGATGAGCAACAATTAGGGTGAAACATGTCATGTACTCTTTGTATTTGGCAGGTTCTATACATCATGTCTATGATCTGCAGCTGAGAATGTGTGGCGAATGTCTACTGACTGGCCGACCAACCACACATGTTACCTGGTATGTCCAAATATATAATACCATCCAAATATCAGATTGTGATCAGAACTATGCATGTAATCTATCTATCTATCTATCTATCTATCTATCTATCTATCTATCTATCTATCTATCTATCTATCTATCTATCTATCTATCTATCTATCTATCTATCTATCTATCTATCTATCTATCTATCTATCTATCTATATACTGTATATATATATATATATATATACTGTCATAAACATGAGACATACACAGATAAAGGGTTGGGGTAGCCACCCGTATATTCTGGTATCCTGGCTGCAAAAGTCGTTTTCTGGAAATAAATAGCACTGGTGTGCAAACAATCGAGTGCAAAACAAGACTGAGGAATAAGGACAAAGGACAGGGTTTTAAAGGGGGAGACAGGAAGTGAGGTCATAAGGATCAGGGATGTGTTCATTCTCCATTGGTTCGGACCTGGATGTGACGTCAGAGGAGCCGGAGCCAGTAAGGACTCCTTCCATTGGCTCGGTCCCGTAAAGATGTCACGAGAGTCAGGTGGAATCTCCTGGGAATGGTCTAGTGACTCTGTGAGAACCCTAACTACAAAGAGGACTATTTTCATTTATATTAGGTAGAATGCCCAGAGGGGACTGGGTGGTCTCGTGGCCTGGAACCCCTACAGATTTTATTTTTTTCTCCAGCATTCTGGAGTTTTTTTTTGTTTTTTCTGTCCACTCTGGCCATCGGACCTTACTCCTTTTCTATGTTAACTAATGTTTTCTTATTTTAATTTTGTATTTTGTCTTTTATTTTTCTTTTCTTCATTATGTAAAGCACTTTGAGCTACTTTTTGTATGAAAATGTGCTATATAAATAAATGTTGTTGTTGTTGTTGTTGTCTGCAGGCAAGAAAGAAAAAGAGTCAGTGCACTCTGCCACCTCCCGGCATTTCTCAGAACTGCCGTCACTCAAGCCCTTTAGCTGCCTCCCATGCGCACGTGTGTGACAATATGTATATATCTATATATATATACCGTATTTACGCGTGTACCACGCGCACATTTTTTCCTGAAAATTAGCATTAGAAAATGAGATGCGCATCATACATGAGGAAATTTTTTTCTGTTTACTTCTTCTGCTTGGGTTTTACTTGCGCGCTCTCTCTCTCGCTCTCTCTCTCTCTCTCTCTCTCGCTCGCGCTCTCTCTCTCTTTCTCTTGCTCGCGCTCTCTGTCTCGCTCACTCTTTCGTCATGCAACAAAAACAGAAGGGCATTTCGCAGAAAACGTGCCCTAAACGCTTCCTATACAATAACAATGCGCGTCATACACGGGACATATTTTTTTTGCGATTTTCTTTGTAAAAATTAGGGTGCACGTCTTCCACTAGGGCGCGTGGTACATGAGTAAATGCAGTATATATAATAGGGGGTTTTGCCCCCCCCCCAGCCTTCGCGTCTCTACTGCTCACGTTGTGAAGAGGGGGACTGAATGCACCCCAAGCAGACGCGGTCGGTCCTCTGAAACCCCCTCTTAAACAGTGATAGAGTGGGAAACATATAGTTTTTTTTTACCTCCTCTTTGCTCGATCAGCTGCTGGCTTGCTGCTGCCGCTGCTGCCGTGATCTGCATCTTGCGCAGCGCTTTGAACATTTAAAAGCCTGTACAGCAGCTGTCCTTTGGTCTAATTGCCTTGTGTCTCTTCTCCCCCAGACATCCTCTGCTTCTGTTGGGGGTCCCGCTCCCAAAGTGTGCCCCTATGAAGAGGAAGATTTTCTATTCTTTTAATTGAGAGACGGAACTGCCCCATCTGACTACACACCAAGCTCGATTCACTCCTGAAAGAGACTTATGTTTTCTCGAAGTGTTTGAATAACATTACTATTACTGTATCTGTGCAACTCTGTGACCCACGCATGACAGCGTATGTGGATTTCACTTTCACCAAACAATAAATCTTTTAATTCTCAGAGATACGCCTCTTCATTGGGAGGAAACACCACTTTTCCCTGATGGCAACACGACTTAGACGATCTACAAGTCTCCGACTTAAAATTTAAATCTGAACAATATATTCAATCTCTTTTCGCTGTCCCGTTATTTCAATGAGTAATAATTTCCGTTTGTTTGCGCCAATGCAATCTTTACTATCATTTTTTGAGACTTTTGAATTTTCGTACTTCCATTATCTGTAACCTGCTCTGCATGTGTACCTCACCAACATTTTTTAATTCTTTACGACGTTCTACTTTGTCATCTACTCTTTGTCTTTTATTTCCGGCCCCGGGCCTGGTTAAATGGCTTGGCACAAAGTTTCGTCTCGCGGGATGTGAAAGTGTCTCTCTGAGATAATCACGTCTCATCTCTCTTCCCAAAATTTTTTTTTTAATAAATTTTATAAATATTTTATAATATATTTTATAATATTTTATAAATTTTTTATAGATAGATAGATAGATAGATAGATAGATAGATAGATAGATAGATAGATAGATAGATAGATAGATAGATAGATTGTGCCGGACAGCTGGGGCCCTTGTCCGGCCAGGACACTTACACGCTGGGAGGATCAGGGGAGTGCTACCTCCCTCGGAGCACTAGATGGCAGCCCTCCTGGGTTGCAATGATGCCTAGGACTCCTGCAGGGCTCCATGGGAGCTGGAGTTTGGTGAAGCCCTATTGGGTTCCGTGGGTGCCGCCAGGGGGTGCTGCCCTCAAGGGCAATTCTTCCACCACACCCAGAAGTGCTGTTAGAAGTATGTCATCAAACACCTGGAGCACTTCCGGGTGCCTTATGAAAGGAGCCAGCAGCCACTACTCTGACAGGAGGAGCTAGACGAAGCTTGCCCAGAGGAGTGGCGGAGAAGGAAGAAAAGAGTTTTGTGTTGTGTTTGGTGACTGTGTTGTGCTTGTGGGAAACAGGGGAAGGCGTTTCCCACGAGGAAAAAAGAAACATAAAAACGTTGGTGTTTGCATTCTGCGTCTGTCTGTGTCGGGTTTGGGCAGCAGAAGTGCCCCCTGCAGGCCACACTCACTATATAGCAGCCACTACTTGGTGAGCCATAGTTGGAGGAACGGAGACAAATCTTGCAGAGGAGTGGAGAAGAAGAAAAGAAAGAAAAGAAGACGAATAATATTGTGTTGAGGTGTGCTTGTGCTAGACTCGGGTTCACTTGCATGGAGTTTGCATGATCTCCCTGTGTCTGTGTGGGTTTCCTCCCACAGTCCAAAGACATGCAGGTTAGGTGCATTGCCGGTTCTAAATTGTCCCTAGTGCGTGCTTGGTGTGTGTGTGTGTGTGTGTGTGTGTGCACATCCTGTGGTGGGCTGGCGCCCTGCCCGGGGTTTGTTTCCTGCCTTGCACCCTGTGTTGGCTGGGATTTGCTCCAGCAGACCCCTGTGACCCTGTAGTTAGGGTATAGCGGGTTGGATAATGGATGGATGAGCTTGTGCTGAGAACCGTGTTTGACTTGTGTGGATTGGGAAAGTATTGCCCACAAGGGAGAAAAAGCAAATAAAACCCGTGTGTTTTGGAGTTTGTCTGTCTGTGTCAAGTTGGGTGGAATTTGTATTAAGAATTTATATTGATAGCTGTCATATCTGAGGGCCTCTTGATATACAATATTTTTGGTTTTGCTCTCAGGGGCGAGAGTGTAACTGTGATCTCTTTGCCAAAAATGTAAAAAGTTGGCAAGGTATCTCTGGCCAAGCGGAAGGTAAGTACGCCCCAACGTCAGATGTTGGCACTGTATCTGATCGTGTTCAGCTCTGATGGGAGAGCGTCCCCTGCATGGGGAGAAGAGCATGTAGCTGCGATATCTCTGCTAAAGAGCAGGTACCCTCTAAAACACACCTAGTTTTAATCTCTCTCTCTCGCAAAAACATCAAAACGTCTTTAACAATCTGTAGATGAAAATGACTGTTGAACAAACAGGTATCGCTAGCTAAGTGGAGGCGAGGTGCACTCCAACACGTGGTGACAGGTAGAGCGACTCGAATGGAGGCTGGCACGTGAGTGAGGAGGGCCCCACCCGGCTCTCTACTCCTGAGGTCCCACCTCTCCTCAGCCTGAATAAACCGGTGCTGCAACTGAACTATAATACTTAACACGATGAGAGTAGTCACAAAAACAACCGGAATGTTCAAGCAAATTATAGAAAAAGAACCCGATCTAAATCTGTTAAGTAGTTCTCTCGTGAAAAGCAGACAGACAGACATTGGATTTTATATATATATAGAGATATATGTATATATACACTGTATTTTATTATATAAATATTCATGTGTGGAAGCACAGTGTGCAGTATTTTATCAAGTATTTTATCTAAAGTCTCCCTGTTGTATCTTTTTATCCTTAGGGCTGCCTGAAAATTTTATCGAAATCTCCAAGGGCTCATCAGTTGTATTCCCAAATGAGCCTGATAGAAGTAGAGAAAGGTAAAGAGAAAAAGTGAAATGGAGAGGAACTGTCTAGGATTGGCTAAATTTGACAGGGAGCTCCCTACGAGAGCATTGGAGTCAGTGAACCATTATCTGCAAAGAGTCTTTTTCTTTTGTCTGTTAAACAGGAAAATTGGTGTTTCCCCAAATCTTTGCTGGCCTCTGACTGTGTAACTATTTAAAAAAAGAAAACAAACATAGGATGGGTTTTAAGTCCACCTACCACATGCCCTCAGCCATAGTCTGAAAAGGATCCCTCTGTATGCAAACTATTATTTCCTCATTGAAAAAGAAGAAAGCCAGTCCATCATTTGGTATGCCTTGACACATCCGCCGCAATGCCTGCCAAGATACCAATAGCAGACCATCATAGCATACCGATAGCAAAGATGTGTTTTATATCTTTATGTAGTTCAATTTGTAGCAATGCTACTTAAATGAACTACAAATCCCAGCAGCCCCAGTAGTACTTCACCATTTGTCAGCTTTGGATGTTGCCATTGAGGTTGCTGGAGAAAATATGACACAGACTTTAAAGGTGAGCCAGGAGAAGCCACCAAAAAAGGTCAATCGTACATCTTTTGTGTTTCCAGGCTTCACCCCAATAATGGAAATCTTTGGATTTCAGCTTCTGGATTTGTGTTCGTGTCCTGTGCCTGATGTTGCGTGGTCTGCTCAGAGCATATAGAGAACCTGCAATTCTTCACCGTCACCTCATCATGGGAGGACAGAACTTTCCATATTACACTGAAAGCTATTCATTTGGGGCTTCTTGTTCATTGGAGTTGGAGCTTGAGAGTCCTCTAGAGCGCATCTTCAACCTGAGCCTGGAACAGGGGAGAGTCCCGAGGCTTTGGAAAACATCTTGCATCACCCCCTGTCCCAAAGATATCACATCCTAATGAGCTGAACGACTTCCAACCTGTTGCTCTGACGTCACATGTGATGAAGACCATGGTGCGACTGCTGCTTCACCACCTAAAGCCACAGGTCCGCCACACCCTCGACCCTTTGCAGTTCGCATAGCAGGAGAAGGTGGGAGCGGAGGATGCCATCATCTACATGCTACACCGATCCCTCTCCCACTTGGACAGAGGCAGTAGTGCTGTAAGAATTATGTTTCTAGACTTCTCTAGTGCCTTCAGCACCATCCAACCTATGCTCCTTAGGGATAAGCTGACAGAGATGAGATTAGACTCATACCTGGTGGCATCAATCGTGTACTATCTTACAGACAGACCTCAGTATGTGCGTCTAGGGAACTGCAGGTCTGAAATTGTGGTCAGAAACTATCAGGAGCGCCGCAGGGGGCTGTACATTCTCTGGTCCTGTTCATCCTATATACATTGGACTTCCAATACAACTCAGAGTCCTGCCACATGCAGAAGTTCACTGATGACACTGCTATCGTGGGCTGCATCAGGAGTGGGCAGGAAGAGGAGTAGGAACTTAATCAAGGACGTTGTTAAATGGTGCGACTCAAACCACCTACACCTGAACAGCAGCAAAACCAAGGAGCTGGTGGTGGATTTTAAGAGGCCCAGGCCCCTCACGGACCCCATGATCATCAGAGGTGACTGTGTGCAGAGGGTGCAGACCTATAAATACCTGGTAGTGCAGCTGGATGATAAATTGGACTAGACTGCTAATACTGAAGCTGTGTGTAAGAAAGGACAGAGCCGGCTATACTTCCTTAGAAGGCTGACGTCGTTCAACATCTGCAATAAGATGATGCAGATGTTCTATCAAACGGTTGTGGCGAGCGCCCTCTTCTACGCAGTGGTGTGCTGGGGAGGCAGCATAAAGAAGAGGGACGCCTCACGTCTGGACAAACTGGTGAGGAAGGCAGGCTCTATTGTAGGCACGGAGCTGGACAGTTTGACATCTGTGGCAGAGCGACGGGCGCTGAGCAGACACCTGTCAATCATGGAGAATCCACTGCATCCACTGAACAGGATCATCTCCAGACAGAGGAGCAGCTTCAGCGACAGACTGCTGTCACCGTCCTGCTCCACTGACAAGACTGAGGAGATCGTTCCTCCACCACACTATGTGACTCTTCAATTCCACCCAGGGGGATAAGCGTTAACATTATACAAAGTTATTGTCTGTCTGTATACCTGCATTATTATCGGCATTGTTATCACTCTTTAATTTAATATTGTTGTTTATCAGTATGCTGCTGCTGGAGTATGCGAATTTCCCCTTGGGATTAATAAAGTATCTATCTATCTATCTATCTATCTATCTATCTATCTATCTATCTATCTATCTATCTATCTATCTATCTATCTATCTATCTATCTATCTATCTATCTATCTATCTATCTATCTATCTATCTATCTATCTATCTATCTATCTATCTATCTATCTATCTATCTATCTATCTGTTATTCACCTCCGTCTGTATCTGGAACTGGACTGGGTTTGGTCTTTATATTGTAGTGTTCAACGTTGATCTTTTTCATACTGTTTAATTATCGCTGTTGGGGCTCTTGCGGAGTGCTTTTGCCTACATGTTAGTTGTTTATTAACTACAGTAATATGAAAAAGTTTGTGAACCCCTCTCAGCCTCCATAATAATTGACTCTCTTTTCAACAATAAAGATAACAGTGCTATGTCTTTCATTTCCTAGGAACATCTGAGCACTGGGCTGTGTTTCTGAACAAAGATTTTTAGTGACGTAGTATTTAGTTGTATGAAATTAAATCAAATGTGAGAAATTGGCTGTGCACAAATGTGGGTCCCCTTGTCATTGTGCTGATTTGAATGCCTGTCACTTCTCAATGCTGATTACTTACAACACCAAATTGGTTGGATGAGCTCGTGAAGCCTTGAACTTCATAGACAGGTGTGTCCATCATGAGATATAAAGGTATTTAAGGTGGTCAATTGCAAGTTGTGCTTCCTTCCCTTTGACTCTCCTCTGAAGAGTGACAGCATGGGATCCTCAAAGCAACTCTCCAAAGATCTGAAAACAAAGATTGTTGAGTCTCCTGGTTTAGGTGAAGGCTACAAAAAGCCATCTCAGAGGTTTAAACTGTCAGTTTCAACTGTAAGGAATGGAATCAGGAAATGGAAGGCCACAGGCACAGTTGCTGTTAAACCCAGCAGGTCTGGCAGGCCAAGAAAAATACAGGAGCGGTATATGGGCA
This sequence comes from Erpetoichthys calabaricus, assembly GCF_900747795.2. Taxonomy (NCBI): domain Eukaryota; kingdom Metazoa; phylum Chordata; class Cladistia; order Polypteriformes; family Polypteridae; genus Erpetoichthys; species Erpetoichthys calabaricus. The sequence goes on from NC_041394.2 coordinate 9,351,786, forward strand.
GGATTGTGAGAATGGTGACAGACAACCCACAGATCACCTCCAAAGACCTGCAAGAACATCTTGCTGCAGATGGTGTATCTGTACATTGTTCTACAATTCAATTTGCACAGAACATCTGTATGGCAGGGTGATGAAAAAGAAGCCCTTTCTGCACTCACGCCACAAACAGAGTCGCTTGTTGTATGCCAATGCTCATTTAGACAAGCCAGATTCATTTTGGAACAAAGTGCTTTGGACTGATGAGACAAAAATGGAGTTATTTGGTCAGGACAAAAAACGCTCTACATGGTGGAAGAAGAACATCGCATTCCAAGAAAAACACCTGCTACCTACTGTCAAATTTGGTGGAGGTTCCATCATGCTGTGGGGCTGTGTGTCTAGTTCAGGGACTGGGGCCCTTGTTAAAGTCGAGGGTCGGATGAATTCAACCCAATATCAAGAAATTTTTCAGGATAATGTTCAAGCATCAGTCACAAAGTTGAAGTTACGCAGGGGTTGGATATTCCAATAAGACAATGACCCAAAACACAGTTGGAAATCTACAAAGGCATCCATGCAGAGGGAGAAGTACAATGTTCTGCAATGGCCTGACTTGAATATCATCAAAAATCTATGGGATGATTTGAAGCAGGCTGTCCATCAAATTGAACTGAACTGAAGAGATTTTGTATGAAGAATGGTCAGAAATACCTCCATCCAGAATCCAGACACTCATCAAGGCTATAGGAGGACAGCGTCTAGAGGCTGTTAGATTGGCAAAAGGAGGCTCAACTAAGTATTGATGTCATATTTCTGTTGGGGTGCCCACATTTATGCACCTGTCTAATTTTGTTATGATGCATATTGCATATTTTCTGTTAATCCAATAAACCTAATGTCACTGCTGAAATACTACTGTGTCCATAAGGCATGTCGTATATTAAAATGAAGTTGCTACTTTGAAAGCTCAGCCAATGAGAAACAAAAATCCAAAGAATTGAGGGGTTCCCAAACTTTTTCATATTACTGTATTATTAACTCATACTCAAAAAGTATAAAGAATAAAAGCTTTCCTTTTTTGTCCATTTACAAAGTGCAGAGGGACGTCTACGTAAACTATATGAGTGCATTCTAGGGAGCGTCACGGTGAGTCTCATTTAGGAGTTGGGGGACAGCTCCGACATTGACCGGCTGGGACCGCGTTGTCTGTCTTCCACTCCTGCGCGTGCCTCCCATGACCTCATAGCACTGGATGAAGAGAAGGGGCGAGGTGCCTTAGTATCGGTTTGCCGCGGCTTATAAAAGGGATCCCGTGTCGGCAGTTGTCTGGGCAATAGCTCAGGGAAGGGAAGAAAAACAGGGCTTAGTTTCAATTTTATGAGAGAAGCGCTGTTAGTGTCTCACAGGCCTGCACAGTTATGCACGCACGCGTCGGCTGCTCGCATTTTTATAGTAAATTTTGTGTGGCAGGTGATGCCACTTTTCGTAGACATATCCACGTCATCGCATGCCAATGGAGGGATGATGTTCGATGGCTTAATAAAAAAGGGAGTTTCTGACCTATAGATGGGGTCTTCTGGCTAGATCTTGCTGAGAGAGAAGGTACTTGGTAGAACACTGTCTTGAATTTACCAAGCACTACTGCTTGTGCATTGATCTTTGTAAATATTTATTTATTGGGTTGTGGTTAATGGTGCACTGTTTATTTTTGCATATACACTTTTTCTTTTTCTGTATTTTGAGTACTTTTCTTTGTAAACCCTGTACTATACACTGTTTCGAGGAGCAGCTTCCTGACTGGGATTTCTGTGGAGGAAGACAGCTTTATTTTTGTGTAGATATGGATTTTCGTTAATTTCTGTGCATTTTTCTTTGGGACTTTCAGCACTGTAAATACTGTAAATAGTCATCATTTTTGGGCACCGATTTATAACTGTATTACAAAAACAACATTTATTTATATAGCACATTTTCATACAAAAAGTAGCTCAAAGTACTTTACATAATGAAGAAAAGAAAAATAAAAGACAAAATAAGAAATTAAAATAAGACAACATTAGTTAACATAGAAAGGAGTAAGGTCCGATGGCCAGGGTGGACAGAAAAAACAAAAAAAAAAACTCCAGAAGGCTGGAGAAAAAAATAAAATCTGTAGGGGTTCCAGGCCACGAGACCACCCAGTCCCCTCTGGGCATTCTACCTAACATAAATGAAATAGTCCTCTTTGTAGTTAGGGTTCTCATGGAGTCACTTGAAGCTGATGGTCATACAGACTTCTGGCTTTAAATCCATCCATCATTGTTGGAACATCATGGTGCTTTGGGTAGATGGTGGTGGCACAATCCACCACCAACAGGACACCGGAAAAGGAAACAGAAGAGAGAGTAGGGGTTAGTACAGATTTTGAATGAATAGTTATTATAATGAATCGGATATACAGAGTATCAGGATTAAATTACAGTGAAGTTATGAGAAGGCCATGTTAAAATAATGTGTTTTCAGCAGTTTTTTAAAGTGCTCCACTGTATCAGCCTGGTGAATTCCTACTGACAGGCTATTCCAGATTTTAGGTGCATAACAGCAGAAGGCTCCCCGCCTCACCACTTCTTTTAAGTTTTGCTCTTGGAATTCTAAGGAGACACTCAGTTGAGGATCTGAGGTTACGATTTGGAATATAAGGTGTCAGACATTCCGATATATAAGATGGGGCGAGATTATTTAAGGCTTTATAAACCATAAGCAGAATTTTAAAGTCAATTCTGAATGACACAGGTAACCAGTGTACTGACATCAAAACTGGAGAAATGTGCTCGGATTTTCTTTTCCTGGTAAGGATTCTAGCAGCTGCATTCTGCACTTGTTGTAAATGATTTATGTCTTTTTTTGGTGGTCCTGAGAGGAGTGCGTTACAGTAATCTAGCCGACTGAAAACAAACGCATGAACTAATTTCTCTGCATCTTTCGATGATATAAGAGGTCTAACTTTTGCTATGTTTCTTAGGTGAAAAAATGCTGTCCTAGTGATCTGATTAATATGCGATTTAAAATTCAGATTACAGTCAACGGTTACCCCTAAGCTTTTTACCTCCGTTTTGACTTTTAATCCTAATGCATCCAGTTTATTTCTAATAGCCTCATTGTATCCATTATTGCCAATCACTAAGATTTCGGTTTTCTCTTTATTTAATTTGAGAAAGTTACTATTCATCCATTCTGAAATACAGGTTAGACATTGTGTTAGCGAATCAAGAGATTCGGGGTCATCAGGTGCTATTGATAAATACAGCTGTGTGTCATCAGCATAGCTGTGGTAGCTCACGTTGTGCCCTGAGATAATCTGACCTAATGGAAGCATGTAGATTGAGAAGAGCAGTGGACCCAGGATAGAGCCTTGTGGAACACCATATAGAATATCATGTGTCTTTGAATTATAATTACCACAACTAACAAAGAATTTTCTCCCTGCCAGGTAGGATTCAAACCAATTTAAGACACTGCCAGAGAGGCCCACCCATTGACTAAGGCGATTCTTAAGAATATTATGATCAATGGTGTCAAATGTGGCACTCAGATCTAAGAGGATGAGAACAGATAAATGGCCTCTGTCTGCATTTACCTGCAAGTCATTTACTACTTTAACGAGTGCAGTTTCTGTGCTGTGATTTGTTCTAAAACCTAACTGAAATTTATCAAGAATAGCATGTGTCTTTTGCGGTATTGGACTGTGTATTGATATATATTTTCCGTAGGACGTTATTTATTTTTTTTTGCTTTAAGGGCACCTGTAAATAAAACCTCTCTTTATTTTTGCAAAACCCCAACCCTATTGTGTCTTTGTCTCCCTGTCCCACACCATCATCCTAGTCACACTCGGTCCTACATACTAGACACCTATAGTGTAGGCTGGTGTCCCCCAATTCCCACTACACGGGGTGTCACAGCAGCCCTCTATTCACAGGTTGTCCCTACTGAGATTCTGTAAATCAAGACTATGAGTGAAAATCCTTGGAATAACTCATCTAGTGGGATCTTATGTACAACATAGTTTTTGTGAAACAGCACATAAAAAGTCAAAAAGGCTGTCCAGGCTTCAAAAGCAAACAGATCGGACCCCCCTCAAAACAGGACCTACCAGAATATCCTCACCCTAGGCAGCCAGCCCCCCCAAAACTCAATAGGCAGGTTTGCAGGACTGCCCAAATCCAAAATGGGGCACTGGCTTTCAAAATTATGAAATATTTTACCCAGACTTACCCAATGTGGTTTGTAGTTAAGGCCAAAAAAAGAAACATTTCTGGAGAAAGTACAATGCAAAGGTTCTGATAGGTTGGCGCTACATCCAGTTTTCATTCAGAGCTGTTACTGTTATATGATACGTCGCTGATAACATCTGGTTACAGTATGTATGGCTAAGATTAGGGTTGGGGGAGGAGTTACAGTATCTGACACAAGTAACGTAAACCATGTGACAAAAACCTGCAATCCAATTGGCTGTCCAGTGGAGCTACTTAGTTATGGAGCAATGGATTTCTTCTGCAACTGGACCCATCTTGAAAGTTTGGAAAAGGAGCTGGATGGAGAGAGAAGTGTAAAATATAAAGGAGAAAAGATTTGTATTAGTTGAATTATTTAGATTTTAAATTTTATCACTGAGAAAGTAAAGGAATGTTTTACAGTCTTCAGTAGAAGAGGTGATTGGGCCAGATGCAGGTTTAAATAGTTTAGGTTATCATGGCCATTCTCTGTTATTGTGCCTGAGTGTGTATTCTTGGCTGCAGTTAGTGCATCTCTCTAAGCTCTTGATCAAAAAAACGCCTGGGCATGTGGCATAGTAAAGGTCAGTCTATAGGAAATGATGGACATGGAATGAAGGCCATGAACTCATCCATATCTCGTTTCCAGGGCAGAGCCACAAATCCACCTTGATTAGTACATATGTCAGATAAGCTGTGGGCCAGCACTGGCACAACTTGGCCTTCTGAAGACAACGTGAGAAGTGCAACTGGGCCAGAGCTCAGCTTTACATCAGCCATAATGAGACCATCTACCGTATGAAGCAGGATTTGGGGCCGGAGCACAGCCAAAAAAACAAAGGAAGATGACAAAAAAAGAGCAGTCTATCTATCTATCTATCTATCTATCTATCTATCTATCTATCTATCTATCTATCTATCTATCTATCTATCTATCTATCTATCTATCTATCTATCTATCTATCTATCTATCTATCTATCTATCTATCTATCTATCTATCTATCTATCTATCTATCTATCTATCTATCTGTTATATAGTGCCTTTCATATCTATCCATGCAAAGCTTGTAGAGACTTACCCAAGAAGACTCAATGGTGTAATAGCTGTCAAAGGGAGCTTCTACAAAGTACTAAATGAAGGGTCTGAATACTTTGAAGTTTGAATAACTGAATAAGTTTCAGTTTTTGATTTTTGGTACATTGTTTGCCCTTATTGAGTGTAGATTGAAGGGCAAGTTTTGTTCATTTATTTATTCATGGAAGCTGTGGTGGAAAAAAAGGATGGTGGCAAAATTGGATGCCAGCAAGAAAAATCCCCTCCATCCCCTGTAGGAGGTGCTCTCTTAGTCACAGGCTGATTCCTCCACAGTGTGCTAAGAAGTGACTCTGGGGGTCTTTTCAGCCCACAGCTATCAGGCAATTCAATGCTTCCTCCCAACATAATCATTAAGTTTACTTTTATTGATTGATTGGATGAATGAAGGATTGAATTATTGGTCCTGTGAATTTGTATTTTTGTGTTTTATGTTTCTGCCTCTGTATGCATTTGAATTTTACCTTGGAATCAATAGAGTTTTAAAAAGCATCTTGAGCATGGGAAAGGTGCTATATAAATAAAATGTATTTTTCCTCCTCCTCTTTCTTCTTCTTCTTCTTCTTCTTCTTCTTCTTCTTCTTCTTCTTCTTCTTCTTCTTCTTCTTCTTCTTCTTCTTCTTCTTCTTCTTATATCTAATCTTTAATCTAATCCAATAATTTAAAATTAAATCTTCAATAAAGTAAATGATGCAGAAAGAAAGTGAAGGTGTCTGAAAACTTCCCAAATCCACTGTATGTAGCAGGAGAGGCTGCTGCCCCCTGGTGGAATCCTTTTATTTACAGAATGGAGGCTCTGCCACTAATGTTAAATTGTGCCCTCTGGTGTCCTCTCCATGACAACACTCTTTAATTTAACTTGCAGGCATCCCTACTTTCGACTCTTTCCAGACCACCATATTGTAATCCTTGTGGGTATTGCCTGCCCATCATTGCCAGAGCCATAAGAGATGCCAGTGCCAGTACACACTCTGGTCCTTAGCGGGTCACACAAGATGTTGCCAAAATGATACCCGTTATGTACTCATCTTGCATGCAATGAAATTCTGATTTATTTTTTTATTGTTCTTTGTTTTTGCCTCTTTACATTTGTGCCGCTCTTTCACGCAAATTAATTTTATTTGAGTCATGCAAGGCGGTGACTTTAATGTCGACAGAATTGCCACATTAGGTAGAGCCTCAATGTTGAAAACAAGAAGAAATGAGAGGGAAAAAATGAACCGATGGCGTGTTCATGTTTAAAGCTTCAGTGAAAAGAAGATTAAAGCCCAAGCTTGCATATTAGAAACTCATTAACAATGCTGAGACTTCTCATGAAGTGTGAGGAGTGTTGTGCTCCATTGAGGCCGCCACTGATCACCAAATTATGGGCTTTTCAAGACTGTGTGTTAGGCTCAAACCGAAAGGTTTTTCTTTTCTCTTTCTAATTATTTCGAAATGTACAGCAATCGTTTGAACTTTATTTTATCTGTAGAAGTTTTTTTTTTTTATGTTGCCATTGTTGTTAATTATCTGCTGTGTTTTCAAAGAAGTGTGGCAGTCTGGGTAATAATAAACTAGGGATGGTTTATTTTTTACATCAATGTGTATATTAAAAACTGGGAGGACTAAGCAGAGAGGTTAGGTAGTAAAGAAGGAGGTGAGTTAAATTAATGTCATATAGTTCATTTAAAAAAGGGGGTCTACAAACTTCATATCCAGTGGGAATTATGGGACATTTCAGAACATTGCATCCCACCTGAAGCTAAGCATGTTCAGGCCTGGCCAGTACTTGGACATGAGATCATTTGGGAAAAGCTTGGGTTACTGATGGAAGAGGTGTGACTGTGGACAAAAACATTCGGGTTTCCCAAACCAGAAACCCTAGATGACCAGCCAGGTCCGTACACTCCTCAGAGCCCACGACGCTGCCTTCCGGTCAGGTGACAGAGCTCTGTACAGGGCTGCCTGAGCTGCTCTGAAAAGTGGAATTAAAAAAGTCAAGACGGACCATAAAAGGAGCATAGAGTCCCACTTGTCCAGCCACAATACACACGAGGTGTGGCAGGGAATATAAAAAAACATCACAAACTACAGAGGCTGTGATACAACAACAGGAGATCTGAGAGCACCGCTAGCAGAGGAGCTAAACTGCTTCTTTGCTCGCTTTGAGTCATCACAACAGCAGCACTCACCTGCTCCAGCCCTGCTCCCACCCTCACCAGTTCCTGCACTACTCCACTCACTGTAAAGGGGCATGATGTCAGACGGGTGCTCCTGGCAGTGAACCCCAAGAAGACTGCCAGCCCAGATGGAGTGCCTGGCAGGGTGCTCAGAGCGTGTGCCCACCAGCTCACCTGTATCTTCACCAAAATCTTCAACCTCTACCTAGCCCAGGCAGTCATTCCGTCCTGCCTAAAACCAGCCACAATCATTCCAGTGCCGAAAAAGTCTCCCATCACCAGCTTAAATGACTATCACCCTGTGGCCCTCACTCCAGTAATCATGAAGTGCTTTACTTTGAGAGACTGGTTCTCCAGCACATCAAGGACTATCGATCCCTACCAATTTGCATATTGCACGAACAGATCCACAGAAGACGCCATCGCCGTAGCTTTCCACTCTGTGCTGAGCCATCTGGAGCAGCAGCAGAGCTACGTCTGGATGATCTTTGTGGATTACAGCTCAGCTTTCAATACAATCATTCCTGACATTCTCATCGCCAAACTGGTCACTCTTGGCCTCCCCCCTCTCACATGTGTCTGGATAAAAGACTTTCTTACCAACCGGCTCCAGACTGTGAGACTCAGACCCCACCACTCCTCCATTCACACACTGAACACCGGTACCCCACAAGGTTGTGTGCTGAGCCTACTCCTGTACTGTCTCTACACCCACGACTGCAGTCCGGCCCACAACAACAACCTCACCATCAAGTTTGCTGACGACACCACAGTGGTCGGACTCATCTCAAAGGGAGACGAGGCAGCTTACAGAGAGGAGGTCCTGAAGGTGGCAGCCTGGTGTTCAAAGAACAATCTGGTTCTGAACACCAGGAAAACCAAGGAGATCATTGTCGACTTCAGGAGGCACAGCACCATCTTAGCTCCCCTTTACATCAACGGCGAGTGTGTGGAGAGGGTCCATACCTTCTGGTTTCTCAGCGTCCATATCTCCATTGACATCTCCTGGACAGACAACATCACAGCAGTCATCAAGAAGGCTCAGCAGTGGCTACACTTCCTGAGGGTCCTCAGAAAGCACAACCTGGACTCCAACCTGCTACTGACCTTCTACCGCTCGTCCATCGAGAGCCTGCTGACGTATTGTATCACAGTGTGGTACAGCAGCTGCACCATGGCAAACAGGGAGAGGCTTCAGAGAGTAGTAAAGGCAGCACAGAAGATCATCGGCTGCCCTCTCCCCTCCCTGATGGACATTTACACCTCCGGCTGCCTCAGCAGAGCAAAAAACATCATCAAGGACAGAGCCCACCCTGGCTCTGATCTGTTTGACCTGGTGCATCACAACAAGGACAAACAGACTCAACAGCAGTTTTTTCCCAAAAGCCATAACCATTCTAAACTCACACATGCACTGACTACACGGTCTAACCCCCCAACCCCTGGACTTCCTTCTATTCATCAACTGTGTAATAGCTGTATACTGTATAATATCATTACTCTCAGGGTCCTACATCCACTACTCACTGCACATGATCATCATCATTGTGCAATATTTAAATTATGTGCAATAACCCAACAGAGCAATAGTTATTTATCCATCCCTCCATCCATTTTCCAACTCGCTGAATCCGAACACAGGGTCACGGGGGTCTGCTGGAGCCAATCCCAGCCAACAGAGGGCAAAAGGCAGGAACCAATCCTGGACAGGGTGCCAACCCACCACAGGGCACACACAAACTAGGGCCAATTCAGAATCGCCAATCCACCTAACCTGCATGTCTTTGGACTGTGGGAGGAAACCGGAGCGCCCGGAGGAAACCCACGCAGACACGGGAAGAACATGCAAACTCCACGCAGGGAGGACCTGGGAAGCGAACCCAGGTCTCCTAACTGCGAGGCAGCAGCACTACCCACTGTGCCACTGTGCCGCCATAGTTATTTATTCTTTCCAGTATTTAAATAATGTGCAATAACCCAATAGTGCAATAGTTATTATTCTTTCCATATGTATATAGCGTTGCAAAACTTTTTTTGCAACTTCTTTGCAACTTTTCTCAACTTTTTGCACCATTTGTTTATTTGTTTATTTACTTGTTGTGTTCTACATATACAGTGCATCCGGAAAGTATTCACAGCACGTCACTTTTTCCACATTTTGTTATGTTACAGCCTTATTCCAAAATGGGTTAAATTCATTTTTTTGCTCAGAATTCTACACACAACACCCCATAATGACAACGTGAAAAAAGTTTACTTGAGGTTTTTGCAAATTTATTAAAAATAAAAAAACTGAGAAATCCCATGTCCATAAGTATTCACAGCCTTTGCTCAATACTTTGTCGTATATCTATTATTTATTTATTTATTTATTTATTATATTGCATATCAATTGACTACATGTATGTATCTAGATTGCAAATACCATACATTACATCAATGTTCATATTGCTTACTACACGTCAATATTACTGCTGCTTCTTTGTCTTGTCTTTGCACAATGTCTTTTCTTGTTTGTATTTTAATTAAAATTTTTTAATTTTAAGTTGAATTTGAATTTAATTTTAATTTTTTTATGTGCACTTCATGTTGTTACATTGTGAACCCTGAGCTTCTATATACTTGTCTATGGTTGAGATGACAATAAAGTTCACTTTGACTTGACTTTGACTTTTTGATACCAAGATAGAAGGGTTATCAGATAATATGGAATTTTGCAAACCTCAAATCCTCTATCTTGGTGTTATCTTTGATAGTAACCTTTCTTTTGAGAAACAGATTAATTCTATAGTCAAGAGTTGCTTTTTCCAGCTTCGTCTATTAAGTAAGATCAAGCCTTTGTTATCTTCTAGGAATCTTGAGAAGTCTACTCCTGCTTTTATCTTTGTTCACATTTATTACTGCATCTTGTTGTATTCTGGGATTAGCAAATCCCTGATACGCAGGATACAGTTGGTCCAAAATGCTGCCGCTCACTTTCTGGTTGGGGTAACAAAGTCTGATTCTGTTTCTCCAATATTAGCTTCTTTACACTGGCTGCCTGTCAGTTTTTGAATTGATTTTAAAATATTGTTACTTGCTTTTAAATCTTTATATGGGCTTGCTCCTGCCTGTTCCTCTGAATTGTGTGCTTTACACCAGCCATCCAGAGTGCTTAGATCTTCTGGTCAGTTGTCTGTTGTTGTCCCTCGTACCAAGTGTACAACTAAGGGGAACAGTCAGGGCTTTTGCAGCTGCTGCTCCTCGCCTGCGGAACTCTTTAGCTCATCACATAAAGGAGTCATCTACAATTCAAAATAAGACTAAAGACTCATTTCTGTTCAATTGCTTTCCGTGACCTTCAGTAATACTGATGGTTTCCTCATTGTGATTATGTAATCTTACTTCTATTTATCCATCCATCCATTATCCAATCCGCTATATTCTAACTACAGGGTCACGGGGGTCTGCTGGAGCCAATCTCAGACAACACAGGGCACAAGGCAGGAAACAAACCCCGGGCAGGACGCCAGCCCACCGCGGTACTTCTATGTATTATTTGTTTTACTTATGTTCATTTATTTTATTTCTATTTATGTTATTTATATTAATTGTATTTTTTTCTCCTTTTATTGTAAAGCACTTTGGCCACGGCATTCCTATGTTGTTTTAAATGTGCTATAGAAATAAATTGACATTGACACTGGAATCTGTTGAATCAAAACAGAGGGATGTGGACAACAGACAGGCTTGGGCAGATTTGTGGAGGATGAAATTTAATGTCTGTAAACATAAAGAATTATACATAGTGAAGTAAAAAAAAGTCCACCTTAAGAGAAGGATTTAGGAATTGTAGCGGACTCGACACGATCAACTGCCATTAAAAAGCCATTAAGAAGGCTAACAGAGTGTCAGGTTATATAGTGCCCTGATGTGCGGAGTACAAGTCACAGGAAGTTCTGCTGATGCTTTATAACACACTGGTGAGGCCTCATCTGGAGTACTGGGTGCAGTTGTTGGTCTCCACACTACAAAAAGGACATAGCAGCGCTAGAGAAGGCCCAGAGAAGAGCGACTGGGCTGATTCAGGGCTACAGGGAATGAGTTACGAGGAAAGATTAAAAGAGCTGAGCCTTTACAGTATAATCAAAAGAAGATTAAGAGGAGACCTGAGTAAAGTGTTTAAAATCATAAAAGAAATTAGTCAAGTGGATCAAGACTGTCACTTTAAAATGAGTTCATTATGAACATGGGGACACAGTTGGAAACTTGTGAAGGGGAAATTTTGCGCAAACATTAAGAACTTTTCCCATACTCAAAAAAAAAAACCCAGACACATGGAGTAAGTGACCAAGTTAAAATGTGAGGTTTGAATACACCATGGAAGATCTGAAAATTGAGAGTCCACCTTATGAGAAGGATTTAGGAGTCATAGTGGACTCTAAGCTATCGACTGCCAGACAGTGTTCAGAAGCCATTAAGAAGGCTAACAGAGTGTCAGGTTATATAGCGCCTTGATGTGTGGAGTACAAGTCACAGGAGGTTCTGCTCAAGCTTTATAACACACTGGTGAGGCCTCATCAGGAGTACTGGGTGCAGTTTGGGTCTCCAGGCTACAAAAAGGACAGAAGAGCACTAGAGAAGGTCCAGAGAAGAGCGGCTAGGCTGATTCAGGGCTACAGGGGATGAGTTATGAGGAAAGATTAAATGAGCTGAGCCTTCACAGTTTAAGCAAAAGAAAATTAGGTTCCACTGTGGACCACAACAATGCTATTTGAATGGCTACTTGATAGCCATTTTGCTATCGTTTCTTGGTATTACAGATTTACACTGTACAATATCCACAAGATCAGACCATATCTGATGGAGTATGCAGCACAGTTCCTGGTCCAGGCTTTGGCCTTGTCACTTCTGGACTACTTTAATTCTCTGCTGGTAGGAGTTATGGCAGTCAACACTCAAGAAGGCACATATACAGGCCAGTCTGCAGATGATACCAAGATAGGAGGATTAGCAGGTAATTTGGAATCCATTATATCATTATAGAAGGACTTGGATAGCATACAGGCTTGGGCAGATTTGTGGCAGATGAAATTTAATGTCAGTAAATGTAAAGTATTACTCATAGAAAGTAAAAATGTTAGGTTTGAATACACAATGGGTGGTTGGAAAATCGAGAGTCCACCTTATGAGAAGTATTTAGGAGTCGTAGTGGACTCTAAGCTATCGACTTCCCGACAGTATTCAGAAGTCATTAAGAAGGCTAACAGAATGTCAGGTTATATAGTGCCTTGATGTGTGGAGTACAAGTCACAGGAGGTTCTGCTCAAGCTTTATAACACACTGGTGAGGCCTCATCTTGAGTATTGGGATTGCTGTTTTGGTCTCCAGGCTACAAAAAGGACATAGCAGCACAAGAGAAGGTCCAGAGAAGAGCGACTGGGCTGATTCAGGGCTACAGGGGATGAACTATGAGGAAAGATTAAAAGAGCTGAGCCTTTACAGTTTAAGGAAAAGAAGATTAAGAGGTGACATGATTGAAGTGTTTAAAATTGTGAAGAGAGTGGTACAGTGGATCGAGACTGTTATTTTAAAATGAGTTCGTCAAGAACACGGGGACACAGCTGGAAACTTGTTAAGGGTAAATTTCGCACAAACATTATGAAGTTTTTTGTCAAGGAACGATAGAAACTTGGAATAAGTGACCAAGTAGTGTGGTAGACAGTTTAGGGACTTTCAAAACTTGACTTGATGTTTTTTTGGAAGAAATAAGTGGACAGGACTGGCAAGCTTTGTTGTGCTGAATAGCCTGTTCTCGTCTAGAGTGTTCTAATGTTCTAATGTTCAGTCTTAAGTTTGCCGGTGAACATCCAAGCCTGTACATGTGCCTTCTTGAGCTGGGGGACCTTGGGAGTGCTGCAAGATTTCAATCCAATATGGTGTAGTGTGTTACCAATGGTATTCTTGGTGAGCTGTGGTGGTCCCAATTGCCTTCAGATATTTAACAAGCTCATCCCGTGTAGTTTTGGGATGATCCCTCACCTTTCTCATGATGAGGCGAGATCTTTCATGGAGCTCCAGACTGAGGGTGATTGGTGGTCATTTAATATTTCTTCCATTTCTGAATAATTGCACCAACACTCGTCACCTTCTCCCCAAGCATCTTGCTGAAGGTCTTGTAGCCCATTCCAGCCTTGTCCCTGACGTCCTTTGACAGCTCTTTGGTGTTGCCCATGGTGGTGGAGAGGTTGGAATGGAAGAAATTGATTCTATGGACAGGTGTGCTTTATACACACGTAACGAATTGAGATCAGGAGTATCTGTGATTGATTGGTTGATTGAGGCACACAGCCAATCTGTAGGAGCAAGAATCCTGGCTGGGTTGTAGGGGATCAAATCCTCATTTCACTCAATGACATGCAAATCAATTTCTAACTTTTATGCCGTGTGTTTTTTTCTGGATTTGTGGTTGATATTCTTTCTCTCGCCATTAAAATGAAACTGCCATGCAAATGAGAGAGACTGTTCATTTCTTTGTAAGTGAGCAGACTTACAAATCCAGCAGGGGATCAAATACTTATTTCCCCCGCTGTACATCACGGCCTCAGATCTGAGGTTTTAGTCATCACATGGGACATGTCATAGCAAAGGTTGGCTTTTAATCTTCCTCAGATCCTATTTTTTTTATTCTGCAATTAAAGTTTCCACTTTATAACACCAAAAGGAAATGTGCTAAACTCCTCGTGCCCTTAGTCGATCGCTTTCCTTACACAGTTGTGATCAAAAGCATGAATTGGAAATAAGTGCTCCAAATTATTGTATGTTATTTTCTAATGAGCATGGCGCGTTCAGAGACTAGGCACATTATAATTATATTTTTATAGGCAGATGATGAGAAGATCTTAAGTTGAGTGCATGTCAAATTATTTATCATTTGCTTTAATTAGATAATTCACGTTTCTTTTTTTTCTTTTTTTTTTTACCTCCCCTTGTTCAGTAATCCAAGCCTGGTGTTCCCACGTTTAATTCAATTATTTCTGACCTAACTTTCAGACAGGATGCTTTTAATGGCCTTGAAAAGAATGGCTGCAATTAGAGCGGCATGCTCATTTCAATTAAAAACTAAAGCCATGCAACTTTCGAGTACAAAACGCTGAGAGTTCAGAGAGTTCAAGTGCACTTTCTTCAAATTGTAAATTTTTTTTGTTTGGGTCCTTATTTGAAACAGCTCATTAGCCACATTCTAATATCTGTACAGTCGGAAGACAAAAGTGCCACAAGCGCCTTGTTCTCGATGAGGTCAAGGATATTATTTACAGCAGGCGTATTCTTCACCCTCAGATCTGATCAGGTGTTTAGCAGAGCCGAGGGAAGTGTTTCTCGATCCTTCTCTTTGTCGTCTCTCTTGTCATCTATGGTGCCCTCCATAATGTTTGGGACAAAGTCACATTTGTCCTTGGCTTATCCCTCTGCACCACAGTTTAAAATGAAAAATCAAGCAATTCCGGCATGACTAAAGTGCACATTGCAGACTTTCATTTAAGGGGATATGCAGACATTTCGGTCACATCATGTAGAAATGACAACATTTTCTCTATATGGTCCCCCTATTTCAGGGCACCATGATGTTTGGGGCAATTGGCATCACCCATGTTTGCGATTCCTCAGGTGAGTTTTGATTGCTTCATAAGATCCCTCGGCTTGCTTCTACCCTTTGGAGTTTGCAGGTTGCCGTTGTTCAATGTGAGGGCAAGAGCTGTGCCAATGAAAGCCATTATGAGGGTGTCTATCCAGCAGGGGGCGCTAGCTCCCTTGTTGGAATAAGTTATTTTGTAATTGCGGTGTGTTACATAACCTGAAACTATATAGATATAATATTAAAAGGTGATACCCCCCCTTTAGTGATATGACGGTAAGAAATCAGTCAGTCAGTCAGTCATTTTCCAACCTGCTATACCTTAACACAGGGTCACGGGGGTCTGCTGGAGCCAATCCCAGCCAACACAGGGAACAAGGCAGGAACAAATCTCGGGCAGGGCGCCAGCCCACCAAAGGGCACACACACACACCAAGCACACACCAGGGACAATTTAGAATCGCCAATCCACCTAACCTGCATGTCTTTGGACTGCGGGAGGAAACCCACGCAGACACGGGGAGAACATGCAAACTCCACACAGGGAGGACCCGGAAAGCGAACAGTAAGAAATCCATTCATCCATTTTCCAACCCGCTGAATCCAAACACAGGGTCACGGGGGTCTGCTGGAGCCAATCCCAGCCAACACAGGGCACAAGGCAGGAACCAATCCCAGGGAGGGCGCCAATCCACCGCAGGGCACACACACACACCAAGCACACACTAGGGACAATTTAGAATTGCCAATCCACCTAACCTGCATGTCTTTGGACTGTGGGAGGAAACTGGAGCACATGGAGGAAACCCACGCAGACACCGGGAGAACATGCAAACTCCACGCAGGGAGGACCCGGGAAGCGAACAGTAAGAAATCCCATACGAGAATTAACTTAGCTTTCTTTAATGAGCTATGGCATAACAGCATACACAGCATAACAGATGAGGAAGCCATGACAAGACTATTACCAAAGTGGGTGCTCAATGAATACAGTCTGCCATTTTTGTCGCTGCGCTGGAAGGATTTTCAGGATCGGATGACGGTATCTCCCATCCAATCGTTGGCTTCAAAGGTGTGCCAGGCAATGTTCCAAGACTTTATACCCTTTCTCCATGTGCAGGCCCCTACTTAGGTAAATCATGCCATTCCAAACAAGGAAAAGAAGATCCAACGTCATGCTGACTCTGACACACAGAAATAGTACAATGCCCATTTCGCAGCTGTCCCTTTCTTGTCTTCTAATACTTGCCTAGCAGTTCTAAATGATGAGCCCCTGTTTGCTAAATCTGGCTTTGTGTTAGCTGTACATGTGAGTGGATTTATAAAATTTTTTTTTACAGAACACACAGTGACATATTAAACTTATGTACTTATTACAGAGTGTAAAACAAGAAGAAGACATCAGGAAAACATGGGGATGACCAAAATCAACTGTCTGCAATATCATGAAGAAGAAAGAACACACTGGTGAGCTCAGGAATCACAAAGGGACTGGTAGGCCAAGGAAGACCTCGACTGCTGATGACAGAAGAATCCTCACTATGGTCAAGAAAAAGCCCCCAACGCCTGTCTGACAGATCATCACAGTCTTCAGGGGGCCGATGTGGACGTGTCAGAGACGACTATCAGCAGAAGACTCCATGAACAGAATTACAGGGAACACACTGCAAGATGAACACCACAGAAAGAGGATGGCCAGGTCACAGTTTATGAAAAGTCCTCACAGGTGGCGCAGTGGTAGTGTTGCTGTTTTGCAGTAAGGAGATTGTGGGTTCGCTTCCTGGTTCCTCCCTGTGGGGATAGTGCTTTGAGTAGTGAGAAAAGCGCTATATAAATGTAATGAATTATTATTATTATTTGAAAAAGGTCTTCAAAGAGCCTGCAGAATTCTGAGAAAAAGGTCTTGTGGACAGATGAGACAAAGATGAACCTCATCAGAGTGACGGTGAGAGGAAAGTGTGGAGATGAAAAGGAACTGCCCGAGATCCAAAGCAGACCACCTCATCTGTTGAACATGGTGGTGCTATGGGTTTTATGGCTTGGGCATGTATGGCTGCCACAGGTCCTGGCACACTTCTCTTCATTAATAATGGAACTGCTGATGGCTGACACACAATGAATTCTGAGGTGTAGAGAAACATCTGACCTGCTCAAGTTCCAGTAAAGGCCTCCAAACTCACTGGACGGAACTACATCCTACAACAAGATAAAGAGCCTAACACACTGCTGAGGTAATACAGGAGTTTATCAAAGCTAAAAAATGGAAAATTCTTGAATGGCCAAGCCTGTCACCCGATTTAAATCCAATTTAGCAGTCTCTCCATATGTTGAAAGGAAAACTTAAGGGGAAAAGCCCCTCAAAACAAGCAGGAGCTGAAGATGGCTGCATGAGAGGCTTGGCAGAGCATCACCAGGGAAGACCCTCAGCACCTGGAGATGTCTATGAATGGCAGACTTCAAGCAGTCATTGCATGTGAGGGATATGACAACAGCCATTGTGTTGTCTCAAAACACTATGGTGCCCTGAAATGGGGATTCTGTGTAGGTAAAGTGTTGTGTGACCATAATGTCTTCAAATCCCCTGAAATGAAAGTCTGCAGTGTGCACTTTAATCACATCGGAATCGTTTGATTTGTAATTTTAAACTGTGGAGCAGAGGGGGAAATCAAGGGAAAATATGTCTTTGTCCCAAAACATTATGGAGGGCACTCTATATTACTTTGTTGACTTTGACGGGCAAACTTTTTGCTCTGAGTGCTGTGTGCTCCCCATGCATTTGAAATTCTCTTTCATGTGAGCAAAACTTAGCCATTTTATGATCCCTCCACTTCAAAAGCATAAACTGAGATTGAGCGCACATCCTGCTGCAAAACATTGAGCTGCTTTACTCTTCATGTCCTCATTATTTATTTATTTAGAGGCCTGCTACAGAACATGGAAAACACAATTTTTGCTGTAATATAAAGTATTCAGACCCTTTCACTTTTTAGATTTTGTTGTGTTGCAGCCTTATGCTAAAATCATTTCAATTCATTTTACTCTCATCAGACTACACTCAATAGTCCAGAATCATAAACTGAAAACATAATTTAGATTTTTGCAAAATGTATTAATTTCATGACACCTATGGTCTCCAGCCCCCCTGCACTCCCTGGAATGTGTGTCTCTACTGATCAAGTGAGGAGAGAGTTGGGAAAACGCTGCATAAACAAGGCTTCAGGGTTTCATGGCATCAGCCCCGTGGTGCTGAAAACATGTGCTGACCAGTTCTCTGGGGTCCTTCGGCACCTGTTCTCTCTTTTCCTGAATTTTCCCAATGTCACGCATGCACATCAGAGGATCTCCTCATGTGTTCTTATGTAATAACCAGCCGGGATGAGAGAAAGAGCTGTCTGTAACATTCTATTCTACTTCTCTCCCTACAGCACAGAGAAACCGCCCAGTTAGGGCATTTAGCCCCGTCCCTTCCAGTTCCGCAGCTATAAGAACCCTAGCTGCCTGGAAGGAGGCATTTGTTGGGAAGAAAGACCTGCTGGACAGAACTTCCAAGAAAACAGACTCTGAACCTGCAGCTAAATCCGAGCCATTTTTGTGTTTATTTTCAAAGCCAGAGGACAAGACTCCTAAATGCCTGTCAAAAGACATTGATTTTTGGGTGAAATTTTCTGTTAAGTTAAATGGGACAACCTGGTTGGCATTGCAACTTTTATTTTTGGGGCCTGTTATTCCTGCACCTGGCCTCAAATGGTTGTGGAAAACATCTTATGTGGTCCCATTGCCAAGGACAGGGTACTTCAGTGATCCCAATGACTTTAGACTAGTTCCGCTTAGTTCATACATCATGACGACATTTGAGAGACTGGTCCTGAAACAGATACAACTCCTGATTTCAGAACATCTGCATCATCTGCAGTCTGCCTGTCAGGCACATATACAGTGCGTCCGGAAAGTATTCACAGCGCATCACTTTTTCCACATTTTGTTATGTTACAGCCTTATTCCAAAATGGATTAAATTCATTTTTTTCCTCAGAATTCTACACACAACACCCCATAATGACAACATGAAAAAAGTTTACTTGAGGTTTTTGCAAATTTATTAAAAATAAAAACATTGAGAAAGCACATGTACATAAGTATTCACAGCCTTTGCCATGAAGCTCAAAATTGAGCTCAGGTGTGTCCTGTTTCCCCTGATCATCCTTGAGATGTTTCTGCAGCTTAATTGGAGTCCACCTGTGGCAAATTCAGTTGACTGGACATGATTTGGAAAGGCACACACCTGTCTATAGAAGGTCCCACAGTTGACAGTTCATGTCAGAGCACAAACCAAGCATGAAGTCAAAGGAATTGTCTGTAGACCTCCGAGACAGGATTGTCTCGAGGCACAAATCTGGGGAAGGTTACAGAAAAATTTCTGCTGCTTTGAAGGTCCCAATGAGCACAGTGACCTCCATCATCCGTAAGTGGAAGAAGTTTGAAACCACCAGAACTCTTCCTAGAGCTGGCCGGCCATCTAAACTGAGCGATCGGGGGAGAAGGGCCTTAGTCAGGGAGGTGACCAAGAACCCGATGGTCACTCTGTCAGAGCTCCAGAGGTCCTCTGTGGAGAGAGGAGAACCTTCCAGAAGGACAACCATCTCTGCAGCAATCCACCAATCAGGCCTGTATGGTAGAGTAGCCAGACGGAAGCCATTCCTTAGTAAAAGGCACATGGCAGCCCGCCTGGAGTTTGCCAAAAGGCACCTGAAGGACTCTCAGACCATGAGAAAGAAAATTCTCTGGTCTGATGAGACAAAGATTGAACTCTTTGGTGTGAATGCCAGGCGTCACGTTTGGAGGAAACCAGGCACCGCTCATCACCAGGCCAATACCATCCCTACAGTGAAGCATGGTGGTGGCAGCATCATGCTGTGGGGAACTGGGAGACTAGTCAGGATAAAGGGAAAGATGACTGCAGCAATGTACAGAGACATCCTAGATGAAAACCTGCTCCAGAGCTCTTGACCTTAGACTGGGGCGACGGTTCATCTTTCAGCAGGACAACGACCCTAAGCACACAGCCAAGATATCAAAGGAGTGGCTTCAGGACAACTCTGTGAATGTCCTTGAGTGGCCCAGCCAAGAGCCCAGACTTGAATCCGATTGAACATCTCTGGAGAGATCTTAAAATGGCTGTGCACCGACGCTTCCCATCCAACCTGATGGAGCTTGAGAGGTGCTGCAAAGAGGAATGGGCGAAACTGGCCAAGGATAGGTGTGCCAAGCTTGTGGCATCATATTGAACAAGACTTGAGGCTGGAATTGCTGCCAAAGGTGCATCGACAAAGTATTGAGCAAACGCTGTGAATACTTATGTACATGGGATTTCTCAGTTTTTTTATTTTTAATAAATTTGCAAAAACCTCAAGTAAACTTTTTTCACGTTGTCATTATGGGGCGTTGTGTGCAAGATTCTGAGGAAAAAAATGAATTTAATCCATTTTGAAATAAGGCTGTAACATAACAAAATGTGGAAAAAGTGATACGCTGTGAATACTTTCTGGATGTACTGTATGCAAAGTGCTGCGTTTGAAGACGTTGAAAAAGTCTTTTATGTGGTTCAGTGATGTTCGTTCAAGAAGAATTCCTATTAGTGGGCCACTCATTCAAGAAAAAGCAAAGTCACTGTTGTGAGGTTTTTAAACTCTTTTGGGACCTCTCCTAAGAGGATGACATGCCGAAGACCGTCCCGAAGCGCGATCACCGCGTCTGTGGAAGACTGTTTATCCGTTTATCCTCACAGCGCTGCAGCAGCTTACCACTGAAGCAACTCCAAAAAGATCTCGATGGGTGATTTGGGCATCATACGCACCCTGAAAGTATCGCAAGGAAATGCTGAGAAAATTTCTCATCAGCATAACTTGTAGACAGGAAGAGATGAAAATGAACGTGAAAGAAGCTATTGAAATGATTGCAAACGCCTGGACGCAAGTTAAAGAAAGCACTACAGCGACAAATTCAGAATCTGATTACTACGAAATTTTCATTACAACAAAATTTTTTTTTAGGTCCCTGGCACTTCGTCGTAACGTAATTTGACCTGTGTGAATTTTATCTGTATTATTATGATTTGCCTGGTGTTCAGTACTGCCTTACCTTAACCTGTCTTGTCTCTATTTGATTGTTTTATTTCTTTTTGTCTATTATTAGATGCAACAGAAAAGGTAAGTTTCATGTTTTCTTGTGTAAACATCACTACATAATGAAACCTTGAAACCTTGAGAGTGGGATGAAACCCACACGGGCAACCGGAATAACATGCAAACTCCACTTGGGGAGGACTCAGGATGTTAACCTTGATGTCCTTATATTGGCAGCAGTACCACCACTGCAGCACCCTAGACATGGCCATCTGATAGTCAAAGGGCTAAGCAGAAACAGAAAGCCATTAAATCTCTTAAACCTTCTTGTTAGACGGCAACCTGTTACCAGCAGATTTGTCAGAGGTGTCTGGTCACACTTAAAGGTAATTTAACGTAGACACCGGTAAAATATCCGACTACACCACCCAGTTTTATGAAGAGACTGGGAACTTTTGAAATTTAGCAATAACAGCACACAGGTTTCTTTAAATCGGATGGTGAGTAAACACACAACAGTAATTTCAGGAAAAGCAGAAGTAAATTCTATTACACAAGACAATATAAAGTACATTAAAAAGATAAATGAACATAAAAAAATCTAACAATATCAGAAACAAAATTCCTTTTTCTAAAAAGGAAAGCACACAGTCCACACTCTGAAAGTCCGTTAAAAACAAGAATTGGAGGATACAACCTTTAGGGGTGCAGAGTCCAGTTTGCGCACTGTGTCACCCCAACAATGAATCATTCAACTGTCCACAGATGCATTCTGTTCACCGGACACTCGTTTCCCAACAGAAGTTTTGTCAAATTGTCGAATCTCTGTCAGCGTCTCTTCGTCGTTCTTTTTTTCCACTCTGGGGTCCTTGTGTTACTGCGACCTTTGGCACGCCTCGTGTCCGCTAGTTTTGCTTGGTCCTTTCATGTGGCTTCCCTCTCTCACTTGACCCATAACCAATGTCTCTCTGGTGGAGCTCTCTCTTCCTCCCTGGAGGTAAGTGTTGCCATCCTTGTGCCTCATGTCGTACCAGCCATGTACCCTCGTCTGCTTGCAAGCCTCTGTGCGAGTGTCTTGGCAGCATTCTCAGTGGACCGTCCCTCAACCCCTGCCTTCTCCTGCTCAGAAGTTTAAATCTTCTTCAGTCCCTGCCTAGATCAACAGGACAATGGATTAGACTATGGCAATCCTGGGCTTAACAAATAATGTAAACACAGGTTAACAAAATGTATTGTTACCAACTATCAACGAGTATGCATATCTATATTACTAACCGAGAATGGTAAACCGGATGGTAAACCGGTACACGGCAATGGGACCATGAGACATACTGTGTATGCGCGTACAGCGCGCGTCTCATAGACCGCACGCGAAGTCGTATCCACCACGAACGAAGGAGTCACGGCCCAAAAACAAAAGAGCTCAACTGACATGAATGAGAAATGAAGCAACAACGTGCCCATAGCTAACGACTAGCGACACAGCCATACAAAAAAGAGGATTATGCGCTGCAACCCAGAGTCAAACAGAAAAGGCTACGGCGGCCCCACAGGTCCACAATGATAGTATGGAAGGCGCAGGCGTCACCGCCATATTGTGAGTGGCACTACTACGGAAGGCGCAGGCGTCACCGCCATATTGTGAGTGGTACTACTATGGAAGGCGCAGGCGTGACCGCCATATTGTGAGTGGCACTACTACGGAAGGCGCAGGCATCATCGCCATATTGTGAGTGGCACTACTGCGGGCTGAAGTTAGGAATAATGTGCTGCTTGGGATTGTACAAACCGCTGAACGCTTTACACCGAATTCAAACACAATACAGCTCAACGATACAAACACGAGCCCACCTAGATAAGATCAATGAACGCAGGCACCTACAACGCGCGTCTGAAACTGCGGAAGCAAAGCAGGCACGGGTTCAAAACGAACGAGCTCGACTGACGGATATACAAACACGAGCCCGGCTGGATGAAATCAATGAACGCAGGCGCCTACAACGCGCGTCTGAAATGCCACAAGCAGAGCGGGCACGGGTTCAAAACGAATGAGCTCGACTAATGTATTTCAGGATACGCAACGCCGGGGGTAGGCGAGCGAAGCGAGCAGGGGGCGGAGCCCCTCTTGTGCTGATTAGAAAACAATATTCTCAGACATGTTCATTTCAAAGTCAGGTAAATACAAACATTTTCCAAGGAAGGAGCAGTTCTTTTATCACAATTTTGTATTGTTTGTATATTTAACCAGTTAAAACTACAAAGCGGTGATTCTTTTGCAAGACTGCAAATACCAAATATCCTGTAGACAGCAATCTCAATAATCAGTAACAGGATTATCTGGGAAATTTGGCTTTTAACTTCTCACCCCCCAGTCCCAACAATGGGTGCCTATTCATCATGTGTTTTAGATGTAATATTTACACGTTCCTTTGCCTAGGAGAGAAACGAAACCACTCAGTGTATAAAAAATGTCCTCCTCTGACAGAGTAGTGAGGAAGTGGAGCCTGCAGGCTGAAATGGCTCAGAATGACAGACTGGGAAATGATCTGCGAGTCACATGGGGACGATATTGAGGGACTCTGTCACTGCATCACAGATTATTATGAACTTCTGTGTCAACACAGTGCTACCCACTTGCTTTCCAGACAACAAGCCCTAGACTACTAATTGTTGTGGGTGTTTTTATTAATTAATTAATTAATTAATTAATTAATTAATTAATTAATTAATTAATTAATTAATTAATTGATTAATTAATTAAAGAGATTTGTAAAAATTCCAAATTTCTCCCTGGGGACAAATAAAGTCCTCACAGGTGGCGCAGTGGTAGTGCTGCTGCTTTGCAGTAAGGAGACTGTGGAAGATTGTGGGTTCGCTTCCCGGTTCCTCCCTGTGTGGATAGCGCTTTGAGTACTGAGAAAAGCGCTATATAAATGTAATGAATTATTATCTATTAATAAAGTTCCATTCACCTCACCCTAAAGATATGCGAGTTAAACTCTAAACTGGCTGGGCAGTTTCTATTTTGGTCAGCTCCAAGGGGCGAAAGGCGCAATTGATGAGCACATTCTCATGGGTATCCATGCCTAAAACTCTGAAGAGAATTCCAACTAATTTACGCTAATTAACCTATTTAGCTAAAACAGGCAATTAAGAAAAAAATTATGGTTAAAGGGAAATTTATTGAAAAGAAAGGGTAGAATAATTAACATTAATATACATCGTTAACATAATTAAGGAGCTCCAGATTAAGCAAAATTAGCAGAATAAAGTAGGTGCTTAAAAAGAAAATGAGACGAAAATAACATGTCAAATTTAAGAAATAAGCTTCAGTGGAACGTAAGACTAATAGCTGAGGACTCTAAAGGCAAACCAATAATGAAGAAAAAATTTAAATTGCTTTACAAAAAAAATGCCTGAAACACTAAACCCGATTAAAGTTGGAAAAAGTAAAAGACATAAGAGGAAAAAAAAAACAAATAAAACAAATGAAACAGCTACATGTACAAGACGAGGCAGAAAGGATGGATGTTTTTTACAAAATCACAAAATTGTTAATTTTTTCTTACAAAGAAATTTATTGAAAGATTTGAGTTCATATTGAAATAGCATTTGACAAAATCAAGTGTGGAAAACAACATCTCCCATGTGGTGTCCGTTATCACTGATGCATTTCTGAAGGTGTTCATGGAAGTTGGCCTCCACTCTTTTCAACATCGCTCTGCCGATTTGGGCGACTTCCACGTGAATGGCTTCCTTCAGTTCCTCCAATGTACGGGGCTTATGCTCGTATACGTGTGCCTTGAGGTGCCTTGAGGAAATGCAGGTCTAAATGCAAAATACGCCTCACCGAACGATTACTGAGGCCAAGTTCAGAAGAATGCTTCCGAGCAGATCGACTTGGACTGCGCAGCAGGGCTAGTCATACGCTTTCCACATTTTCAGGAGTATGTGCTGTTCGTGTAGCCCCCAGTGGTGTTTTGTTCATTAGTGTACCTCGTGTACGAAGTTCTTTGACCCAATGTAGGGTAGTGTACCGAACAGCTTTATTTCTGTGGATATTGAAATGGCAACAAAACTCACGCTGAACTGCGGTAATAGATTGGTTGTTCTTGACAAAACAGTCATACGCAAAAACGCGGTGTTCTGTCGTCCACGGCTCCATGGCTTCAACTAAAAAGAAAAAAAAAAATGCTAAGACTTCGTGAACCTAACGCCACCTACCACACATCTGTCACTCCACCTAGTGGTGAGTTCTAGCCATTTCAAAGACGTCCGTCCTTTCTACCTCACCCTGTACAAGATCAGTCCAAAAAGAAACCAAACTTAAGAAGCAAAAATCTTATTATGCTCACTACTCAGTCAGACTTGTCTCTTTCAAACAAACACTGTTCCCCTGACCTCGAGTACATGTCTGTAAGATGCAGGCCTTTTTTTCTACCGAGAGAGCTAACAGTAGTGATTGTCATGGCTGTGTACATTCCACCAATGTAAACACGGCGCTCTCTATCCTGCTGAATACCATTAATGAACAGCAGCGAGCCTACCCTGACGGTGCTCATATAATTGCAGGAGACTTTAACAAGGCCAACTTGAAGACTGTACTCCCGAAATTTTATCAACATGTTAAGTGTTCTACTAGAGGGGATGACACTCTGGACCATGTTTACTCCAACATCAAGCACGCGTACAGAGCCATACCCCTTCCCGAACTCAGACAGTCCAACCATCTTTCTCTCCTGCTCTCCCCAGCCTACACCCCCCTCAGACGCAGTGCCAGGCCCACCATAAAGACTGTTACAACCTGGCCTGAAAATGCACTCTCCAAACTACAGGACTGCTTCGAACAGACGGACTGGGACATATTTGAACACCAAGAGCTGGAAACATTCACAGGAATGAAACTGGACTATATCAGGTTCTGCATCGGGAATGTGACTGTGGACAAAAACATTCAGGTTTTCCCAAAGCAGAAACCTTGGATGACCAGCCAGGTCCGTACACTCCTCAGAGCCCGCGACGCTGCCTTCAGGTCAGGTGACAGAGCACTGTACAGGGCTGCCCGAGCCGCTCTGAAAAGTGGAATTAAAAAAGCCAAGACGGACCATAAAAGGAGCATAGAGTCCCACCTGTCCAGCCACAATACACGGGAGGCGTGGCAGGGAATACAAAACATCACAAACTACAGAGGCTGTGATGCAACAACAGGAGATCTGAGAGCACCGCTAGCAGAGGAGCTAAACTGCTTCTTTGCTCGCTTTGAGTCATCACAACAGCAGCACTCACCTGCTCCAGCCCTGCTCCCACCCTCACCAGTTCCTGCACTCCTCCACTCACTGTAAAGGGGCACGATGTCAGACGGGTGCTCCTGGCAGTGAATCCCAAGAAGGCTGCCGGCCCAGATGGAGTGCCTGGTAGGGTGCTCAGAGCGTGTGCCCACCAGTTCACCTTTATCTTTACCAAAATCTTCAACCTCTCCCTAGCCCAGGCAGTCATTCAATCCTGCCTAAAATCAGCCACAATCATTCCAGTGCCAAAGAAGTCTCCCATCACCAGCCTAAATGATTATCACCCCGTGGCCCTCACTCCAGTAATCATGAAGTGCTTCGAGAGACTGGTTCTCCAGCACATCAAGGACTATCGATCCCTACCAATTCGCATATCGCACGAACAGATCCACAGAAGACGCCATTGCTGTAGCTCTCCACTCTGTGCTGAGCCATCTGGAGCAGCAGCAGAGCTACGTCTGGATGATCTTTGTGGATTACAGCTCAGCTTTCAATACAATCATTCCTGACATTCTCATCACCAAACTGGTCACTCTTGGCCTCCCCCCTCTCACATGTGTCTGGATAAAAGACTTTCTTACCAACTGGCTCCAGACTGTGAGACTCGGACCCCACCACTCCTCCATTCACACACTGAACACCAGTACCCCGCAAGGCTGTGTGCTGAGCCCCCTCCTGTACTGTCTCTACACCCACGACTGCAGTCCGGCCCACAACAACAACCTCATCGTCAAGTTTGCTGACGACACCACAGTGGTCAGACTCATCTCAAAGGGAGACGAGGCAGCTTACAGAGAGGAGGTCCTGAAGTTGGCAGCCTGGTGTTCAAAGAACAATCTGGCTCTGAACACCAGGAAAACAAAGGAGATCATTGTCGACTTCAGGAGGCACAGCACCGACTTAGCCCCCCTTTACATCAACGGCAAATGTGTGGAGAGGGTCCATACCTTCCAGTTTCTTGGCGTCCTTATCTCCGTTGACATCTCCTGGACAGACAACATCACAGCAGTCATCAAGAAGGCTCAAGCAGGGTCCTCAGAAAGCACAACCTGGACTCCAGCCTGCTGCTGACCTTCTACCGCTCGTCCATCGAGAGCCTGCTGACGTATTGTATCACAGTATGGTACAGCAGCTGCACCATGGCAGACAGGGAGAGGCTTCAGCGAGTATTAAAGGCAGCACAGAAGATCATCAGCTGCCCTCTCCCCTCCTTGATGGACATTTACACATCCTGCTGCCTCAGCAGAGCAAAAAACATCAACAAGGAGAGCGCCCACCCTGGCTCTGATCTGTTTGACGTGCTGCCCTCAGGGAGGCGCTACAGGTGCATCACAACAAGGACAAACAACAACAACAACAACAACATTTATTTATATAGCACATTTTCATACAAAAAGTAGCTCAAAGTGCTTTACATAATGAAGAAAAGAAGAATAAAAGACAAATAAGAAATTAAAATAAGACAACCTTAGTTAACATAAAAAGGAGTAAGGTCCGATGGCCAGGGTGGACAGAAAAAACAAAAAAAAACTCCAGAAGGCTGGAGAAAAAAATAAAATCTGTAGGGGTTCCAGGCCACGAGACCGCCCAGTCCCCTTTGGGCATTCTACCTAACATAAATGAAATAGTCCTCTTTGTAGTTAGGGTTCTCACGGAGTCACTTGATGCTGATGGTTATACAGACTTCTGGCTTTTAATCCATCCATCATTGTTGGAACATCATGGTGCTTTGGGTAGATGGTGGTGGCACAAGCCACCACCAATAGGACACCGGAAAAAGGAAACAGAAGAGAGAGTAGGGGTTAGTACAAATTTTGAATGAATAGTTATTATAATGAATTGGATATACAGAGTGTCAGGATTAAATTACAGTGAAGTTATGAGAAGGCCATGTTAAAGTAATGTGTTTTCAGTAGTTTTTTAAAGTGCTCCACTGTATTAGCCTGGCGAATTCCTACTGGCAGGCTATTCCAGATTTTAGGTGCATAACAGCAGAAGGCCGCCTCACCACTTCTTTTAAGTTTTGCTCTTGGAATTCTAAGGAGACACTCAGTTGAGGATCTGAGGTTGCGATTTGGAATATAAGGTGTCAGACATTCCGATATATAAGACGGGGCGAGATTATTTAAAGCTTTATAAACCATAAACAGAATTTTAAAGTCAATTCTGAATGACACAGGTAACCAGTGTAGTGACATCAAAACTGGAGAAATGTGTTCGGATTTTCTTTTCCTGGTAAGGATTCTAGCAGCTGCATTCTGCACTAACTGCAAACGATTGATGTATTTTTTGGGTAGTCCTGAGAGGAGTGCATTACAGTAATCTAGCCGACTAAAGACAAACGCATGAACTAATTTCTCTGCATCTTTCGATGATATAAGAGGTCTAACTTTTGCTATGTTCCTTAGGTGAAAAAATGCTGTCCTAGTGATTTCATTAATATGCGATTTAAAATTCAGATTACAATCAACGGTTACCCCTAAGCTTTTTACCTCCGATTTGACTTTTAATCCTAATGCATCCAGTTTATTTCTAATAGCCTCATTGTATCCATTATTGCCAATCACTAAGATTTCGGTTTTTTCTTTATTTAATTTGAGAAAGTTACTATTCATCCATTCTGAGATACAGGTTAGACATTGTGTTAGCGAATCAAGAGATTTGGGGTCATCAGGTGCTATTGATAAATACAGCTGTGTGTCATCAGCATAGCTGTGGTAGCTCACGTTATGTCCCGAGATAATCTGACCTAATGGAAGCATGTAGATTGAGAAGAGCAGCGGACCCAGGATAGAGCCTTGTGGAACACCATATAGAATATCATGTGTCTTTGAGTTATAATTACCACAACTAACAAAGAATTTTCTCCCTGCCAGGTAGGATTCAAACCAGTTTAAGACACTGCCAGAGAGGCCCACCCATTGACTAAGGCGATTCTTAAGAATATTATGATCAATAGTGTCAAATGCGGCACTCAAATCTAAGAGGATGAGAACAGATAAATGGCCTCTGTCTGCATTTACCCGCAAGTCATTTACTACTTTAACGAGTGCAGTTTCTGTGCTGTGATTTGTTCTAAAACCTAACTGAAATTTATCAAGAATAGCATGTTTATTGAGGTGCTCATTTAACTGCATAATGACTGCCTTCTCTAGAATTTTACTTAAGAAAGGCAGGTTAGAGATGGGTCTATAATTTTCAAGAGCAGAGGGGTCGAGATTATTTCTCTTAAGTAGGGGTTTAACTACCGCAGTCTTAAGACAGTCTGGGAAGACCCCCGTATCTAATGACGAATTTACAATGTCAAGAACATTATCAATAAGCACACCCGATACTTCTTTGAAAAAATTTGTTGGTATTGGGTCAAGGGCACAGGTGGATGGTTTCATTTGAGAAATTATTTTATGTAAATCAGGTAAATCTATCCTAGTGAAAGACTCTAATTGATTTATTATGGAGTACTGGGGTTTCGGGGGATCCTTAGTGTTGGGGAGATATACTATGTTATTTCTAATATCATTAATTTTTTGATTGAAAAATACAGCGATAGCCTCACAGGTTTTACTGGAAGTACTTAGGAGGCATTCCTTTGAGTTACCTGGGTTTAACAGATGATCAATTGTCGAAAATAAGACTCTGGGATTACTAGCATTGTTATTTATAATCTTAGAGAAATAGCAGCGCCTCTCAAGACGGACTGTGTTATTGTATTCTGTTATTTTAACTTTTAATATCTCATAGTCAATAGTTAGTTTAGTCTTCCTCCATTTACGCTCAGCTCTACGGCATGTTCTCTTTAAATCAGACACTCTTTGGGTCTTCCAAGGTATAACAATGCTAGAAGATTTTTTAACTGTCTTTTCAGGTGCAACTATGTCAACAGCAGCCCTCACTTTAGTATTAAATCTTTCCACCTTACTATTTACATTCTCCTCGCTATTATAGTTGGCACTATAAACGGACTGATTGGTTAGAATGTTTGTAAGTTTTAAAGTTGCTGATGAGTTAAAGAAGCGTTTTTTAACAATATGCTTCTCATGAGTGTTTTCTATCATTATTTCTATATTAAAAAGTAGAAGAAAATGGTCTGAAAGACCCGTATCAATGACCTGCTTTATATCAACTTTTAGTCCTTTAGTAATTACTAAGTCTAACGTATGACCTGCTTTATGTGTAGGCTGATTAACGAGCTGTCTCAAATCAAAAGAGTCCAGGAGGTTCATAAATTCTTTTACTTTTTGGTCACATTGATTATCTACATGAAAATTAAAGTCGCCGACTATTAAGAGTGCGTCATAGTTCGTAATTAAGATTGACATCAAGTCAGAGAATTCCTCAAAGAAAGACACGTTGAATTTAGGAGGTCTATACACGGATAATACTAGAACGTGAGAATCTCCCTGAATAACAATGGCGAGATACTCAAAAGACTTGAACTTACCAAAACTGATATTTTTACATTTTAACCTGCTAGAGTAAATGTTTGCTAGCCCTCCACCTCTCTTTCCTTGGCGATCAGCACGAGTAAAACTGTAATCCGGAGGTGCAGATTCGATTAAAACAGCTGCGCCATCTGAGCTAAGCCACGTCTCACTTAGTGCAATAAAATCTATTTTTTTTTCACTAATAATGTCGTTGATAAAAAACGTCTTGTTAGTTAAAGCTCTAATATTTAATAGTGCCATATTCAATGTTTCGGAGGAGCAGAGATGAATACTATGTGCGTTATTGATATAGGGAACAGGAATTAAGTTATTTTTATTAGCGCCGCTCTGTGTGTATTTTTTGTTTAATCTATGATCTGTTTTTACAGTTTTAATACATTGTTCATCTAAAGTAGTAACTTTAATTAAATTATTGGCGTTTATGCCGTATTGCCTAGATTTTCTATGTGCATTAAGATTGGTTATTACAGTATTTATGTTGCGCACTTTTATGGAAGATTTTTTTAAACAATTATCATGACCAAACACAGGAGTGGCATTTCGGAAGGGGTTAAAAGCAGAGATAGATAGTCAAGATAAACGAATTACCTTCGATATGTTTTCGGACCCGGGCGCCGAAGCTGTTCGGATGCAGGCCATCTCGCTTGAAGAAACGCGGTCTTTTCCAAAAGAGGTCCCAGTTGTTAATGAACCCGATGTCTTGATTCTTGCAGAAGCCCTGCAGCCAGTTGTTTAAACCAAGCAGACGACTGTAATACTCGTTTGATCGTCTGACGAGAGGGAGTGGACCCGAGATGAATATCTTTGCCGATGGGGGCCTCTCCTTTGTGTCTTTAATTAATGCAGTGAAGTCTGCCTTGAGGATCTCCGACTGTCGGTGCCTTATGTCGTTTACGCCAGCATGTATAACAATGGCTCCAACTGCCCTGTTCTTGTAGATCGCCGGTGCACGTCTCGTCACATCTCGGACACGAGCACCGGGAAAACAAGAAACAAAAGATTTTCTATTAGGGCAAGTGATATTGAGGTTCCTAACAATAGAATCACCTACCACAATTACATCACCAGGAGCTGAAGGCGAACTGGGGACGCTTAGAGGGTCAAACCGGTTCTGGGTTACGATGCTTGCCTGTGCCGATGGAGGTGTTCTGGCCTTGAACCCCCGCCTGCATAGCTGAAATACACCGAGGTCATCATTGGTGTCGCTCCTACGAGGCGCGGGGGTGAAGGTGACTTGCGCGGCACAACGCGGGGTTGATGTTACGCCGATAACAGATGGCGAGGACGGTTTATCCAACAGCCGAGCCTTCAGATCTCTGAGGTATCTTCGTCTGGACAGAAGATTCTGAATCTGTTCATCGAGTGCCTGGAGTTCCTCGACTATAGTTGCAATGCGATTCACCTCACTGTCGGCCATTGTCCGCTTCTGCTTTGCTTCCGCTTCCGCTTCGTGCCCTAGGAAAAATGAGAGAGAGAGAGAAGGTGAGAGAGAGGAGGATCTACCTCCAGACTCAACAACAGTTTTTTCCCAAAAGCCATAACCATTCTAAACTCACACATGCACTGACTACACGGTCTAACCCCCCAACTCCTGGACTTCCTTCTATCCATCAACTGTGCAATATCCAATATCTAAATGGTACTGATAATAACTGTGTAATAGCTGTATACTGTACAATATCATTACTCTCAGGGTCCAACATCCACTACACACTGCACATGATCAGCATTATTGTGCAATAACTTTAGTTATTTATTCTTTCCAGTATTTAAATAATGTGCACTAACTCGATTTAGTTATTATCCTTTCCATTTGTATATAGCGTCGCAGAACTTTTTTTGCAACTTTTTGCACCATTTGTTTATTTGTTTATTTACTGGTTGTGTTCTACATATATGTCTGCACTGAAGGAGCTGCTTTTAATCTCATTGTACATGTGTATAGTGACAATAAAAGGCATTCTATTCTATTCAAACTATTCCAATCCTTTACCTATACACTGCCCCAACATGTTTTCCATTTCTGGAATACGTCTTTCTGGAATGACGCATAGATCCTGTAGCAAAACTTTTTCTGTTTCTTCTTTTTGTTTAAAATCAGCAACCTTACAAGGTGAATTTAATTTTCAGGAACAAAAACAAAAAAAGCAATTTGGGCGTCAGTAGGCTTTGGAACCAACTTACCCAAACTATTCTATAACATTTCAGTAATTATTTACCGCTTGTCTCACATGGGTGACTAAGAGGGAGCTGAGTGGATCAAGTGGAGGTAATTACCCACCAGGCCAGGGGGTGGCAGGGTGCACTAAACCTACCTTTGTGATCTCCGCAGGCCAAATAATGGAAAATCTGCTTGATTCAACATCCCTTCCGGTTCAGGCTCCCAGAATGACATCATTTCCAGTTCTGGCCAGATGACATCATTTCTGCCTTTTGGCTTATAAAGCCACCATCTTGTCTCAACTATTTAGTTCAGTGCAGGACTCGAAACAATGCACATGAGTGCTTCTTCAAAACCCTTTTGCAGCCAAGGACATTATATGGTTGGCTGCCCCAAACCTTTGTGTTTGTGTCAAGGCTATTCATGCTCTGATGCTGATGTTTCTGATCATAAAATAGGTCGTTACAATAGTAACTGACATGAAGAATGAATAATTCATTTTAGAATTACGGTACTAGAGGGTTCTTCTAGAGCAGGGATCTCCAAGACGTCGCTCACGAGTTACCAGTAGCTCGCAACCCCTTTCCAAGTAGCTCGTCAAAGGGTTAATGAATCCTACATAAATTTAAAAACTTGATTAGTCAAATTAGGGGTGGGCGATCTTTCCAAAAAACCGTATCACGATCCTTTTAACACAAAATCACGATCCACAATCTGAATTGCAATCTATCTTTTAAATGTGGCATACACGTAAGAGAATATCCGGATTCAAACAAAGTTGAATTCAACTGTTCTCTCGTTCGCTAGCTAAGCGGAGTTAAAGAATATGGCCCAAAGCTGGCGAGTCAGTGGGGAAGGCTCCTCTCCCTCGGCCCGCTGCGTCTGTCTCGGAATCGCGCAAATAAATCTGAAGTGTGATACATAGCGAAATGAGAGAATTCGCAAAATCAACCTGAATGTTCAAGCAAATTATAGAAAAAAAAACGATCGAAATCAATTAAGTAGTTCTCTCGTGAAAAGCGGTCAGGCATACAGACTAATAGACATTGGATTTTATATGTTATATATTAGTAAACCTTCAAAATAATGTGCAGTTAAAGTCTCAACAGCAATCTCAGCATTTCTGGAGTTTAGTAGAGCCAGATAGCTATAAGAATCTTCACCAAGCAGCTCTGAAAATGTCTACTGTGCTTGGGTCTCCATACCTCTGTGAGTCTGACATGAATGTCATGAAGTCAAAGTTCAGAACAAGACTGACAGACGAACATTTAAATGACTCCAGAAGAGTGAACCTCAGTGGCTCCACTGCACCAGACACCTGTCTCTGTTGTTGACTTCATTCAGCGCCAGTCACCTTATGAACTAAAAAATACATCACACATGCAACTGGACATGTGAATAAAGTGACACAGTGACATGGAACAAAATGACAAATGAAGAAGGAATAATATCTGTGGATTTGGAATTGCATTGTTTTTTTTTTTGTTTTTTTTATTTATTAATTTTATTGTAATCATTCCGTACAAATAGATCAATTTTTACAAAAAATAGGATTGAAGAAAAAATCAAATCCCACCCCTGAGAAGGAGAGCATGGCCAAAGGAGAATTGCTTAAGGCTTGCAATCGTACCTAAATTGTTGAGTTTAATAGGGCAAAAAAATAAATAATAAATAAATGGACATGGAAAAGAAATGCGGAATAATTATTTCTTCTTAATCTAAAATATTATTGATTAGATCCTGCCAGGTTTTGAAAAAATTCTGTACAGATCCTCTAACTGAGAATCTGATTTTTTCCAATTTCATATAATATAAAACATCGGTTTCCCACTGACTTATCAGAGGAGAGTTAGGATTCTTCCAATTTAACAAAATAAGTCTGCGTGCCAAAAGTGTAGTGAATGCAATCACCGTTTGCTTGTCCTTCTCCAATTCAAGTCCATCTGGAAGGACACCGAACACAGCTGTTAGTGGGTTAGGAGGGATTGTGATACTAAGGCTGTAAAAATTTTGGTCCAAAATTATGTTAATTTGGTGCAGGCCCAAAACATGTGACCCAGTGAGGCAGGAGCTTGGTTGCAGCATTCGCAGGTTGGATCTTTATTGGACAGTTTTAAGCGAGATAGATGAGCTCGATATACAGGTCCTGGTCATAAAATTAGAATATCATGACAAAGTTGATTTATTTCAGTAATTCCATTCAAAAAGTGAAACTTGTATATTAGATTCATTATTTACACACAGACTGATGTATTTCAAATGTTTATTTCTTTTAATGTTAATGATTACAACTGACAACTAATGAAAGTCCAAAATTCAGTATCTCGGAAAATTAGAATATTGTGAAAAGGTTCAGTATTGAAGACACCTGGTGCCACACTCTAATCAGCTAATTAACTCAAAACTCCTGCAAAAGCCTTTAAATGGTCTGTCAGTCGAGTTCTGTAGGCTACACAATCATGCTGCTGACTTGACAGTTGTCCAAAAGACGACCATTGACACCTTCCACAAGGAGGGCAAGACACAAAAGGTCATTGCTAAAGAGGCTGGCTGTTCACAGAGCTCTGTGTCCAAGCACATTAATAGAGAGGCGAAGGGAAGGACAAGATGTGGTAGAAAAAAGTGTACAAGCAATAGGGATAACCGCACCCTGGAGAGGATTGTGAAACAAAACCCATTCAAAAATGTGGTGGAGATTCACAAAGAGTGGACTGCAGCTGGAGTCAGTGCTTCAAGAACCACCACGCACAGACGTATGCAAGACATGGGTTTCAGCTGTCGCATTCCTTGTGTCAAGCCACTCTTGAACAAGAGACAGCATCAGAAGCGTCTCGCCTTTGGACTGCTGCTGAGTGGTCCAAAGTTATGTTCTCTGATGAACGTAAATTTTGCATTTCCTTTGGAAATCAAGGTCCCAGAGTCTGGAGGAAGAGAGGAGAGGCACATAATCCACATTGCGTGAGGTCCAGTGTAAAGTTTCCACAGTCAGTGATGGTTTGGGGTGCCATGTCATCTGCTGGTGTTGGTCCATTGTGTTTTTTGAGGTCCAAGGTCAACGCAGCCGTCTATCAGGAAGTTTTAGAGCACTTCATGCTTCCTGCTGCTGACGAACTTTATGGAGATGCAGATTTCATTTTCCAACAGGACCTGGCACCTGTACACAGTGCTAAAGCTACCAGTACCTGGTTTAAGGACCATGGTATCCCTGTTCTTGATTGGCCAGCAAACTCGCCTGACCTTAACCCCATAGAAAATCTATAGGGTATTGTGAAGAGGAAGGTGCAATACGCCAGACCCAACAATTCAGAAGAGCTGAAGGCCACTATCAGAGCAACATGGGCTCTCATAACACCTGAGCAGTGCCACAGACTGATCGACTCCATGCCATGCCGCATTGCTGCAGTAATCCAGGCCAAAGGAGCCCCAACTAAATATTGAGTGCTGTACATGCTCATACTTTTCATGTTCATACCTTTCAGTTGGCCAACATTTCTAAAAGTCCTTTTTTTGCATTGGTCTTAATTGATATTCTAATTTTCCGAGATACTGAATTTGGGACTTTCATTAGTTGTCAGTTATAATCATCAACATTAAAAGAAATAAACATTTGAAATACATCAGTCTGTGTGTAATGAATGAATCTAATATACAAGTTTCACTTTTTGAATGGAATTACTGAAATAAATCAACTTTGTCATGATATTCTAATTTTATGACCAGCACCTGTATAATTTTTA
Organism: Erpetoichthys calabaricus; assembly: GCF_900747795.2. Classification (NCBI taxonomy): domain Eukaryota; kingdom Metazoa; phylum Chordata; class Cladistia; order Polypteriformes; family Polypteridae; genus Erpetoichthys; species Erpetoichthys calabaricus. The sequence continues at coordinate 9,388,641 of NC_041394.2, forward strand.
GTTGAATAATTCTATGCTTTGCGCATATGGAGCTCGAGTGAATTCTCTGCAATGCTACCTTCCACTGCTTTTCTGATATATTAATTATGAGATCTTTTTCCCAATGTCCTCTTGGATCTTGGAAAAGAAGGGACTCTAATAAAATTTTATATATTGCGGAAATGGTGTCTAAGTCCTCGAAATTGAGCAGTATTTTTTCCAGAATGGTGGAGGGTACGAGATGAGGAAAAATCGGGCAGTTTCTGTTTAACAAAGTTTGAAAATAGTGAAAGAAATGTGTAGCTGGAAGGTTAAATTTGGAACGTAATTGTTCAAAGGATGCAAAGATATTGTCTATATAAAGATCTCTGAGCAATTGAATCCCAAATCTTTTCCAGATATTAAAAACTGGATATGTTTGTGAGGGTTGAAAGAGGTTGTTCTCCTGCAGAGGTGCAACAGAGAAAGGATTCTCCATCTTAAATTGCTTTCTAAATTGGTTCCATATTCTGAGTGAGTGAAGCACAATTGGGTTATTAGTATATTTGCGATAACTTGCATTTATTGGAGCGCAGAGCAGGGAATATAAAGAAGTACTACAGGATTTTACTTCTATTGCGGACCAAGCCTGTGCATGTTCATATATTTGTGTCCAGGTTTTTATGGCTTGTATGTTTGCTGCCCAGTAATAAAACTGAAAATTAGGTAGAGCCATGCCACCTTCTGCCTGAGGTCTTTGTAGAGTCACTCTTCGGATACGCGAGTGTTTTGAGTTCTAAATGAATGAGGTTATAGTTGAATCTAATTGTTTTGTTTTGACAGCATTCATGTTTTAATTCAATAATGTGAGATACACTAGAAAATCCATACAGACATACAAAATGCCACTTGCAGGTGAACTAAATATTTTTTGTGATGTTTTAATGCAAAATGTTAGTTGTGGACACCAACATTTTGTAAATGTTCAGGCAAAACAAGCTTATTCATTTTGCTTGTGTTGAAATAAGCGTTGAGAATAAACGTTAGAAAACATGAGTAGTTCTCGGCCATTTTCATTTTGTAAAAGTAGCTCTCAGGGGAAAAAAGGTTGGAGACCCCTGATCTAGAGTGTCTCTTTCTCTTACACAATTTGGGTCAAAAACTAATCAGCACATCGTCATCTCATAACAGGTTTAGGTTTCGAGTTTGGGATTTTTCCATCCAGCCGTTTTAGCTCTGGACCATCCTTAAGAAACCGTGACACACACAGACCCATACACACACACCCAGGCACACACCTATCATTGAGATATCAATCTTTTCAGTATCTGTGGACTCTTTAAATGCTGAGATCCATCAAAAAATATTTTTGACGAATTTAAAGCTTTCGCTCCTCACCCATAGACGATAGGTTATGGTGGGGGATCTGCATGGGCCAAATCCTGAGGATCATCTTGCGCTTTGACAAAAATTCACTGGATAAGGAGCGAGCTGGTGCATGGACTTTTCAGAGTCCTTTCATCTCTTGAACGCTTCATGATGTTCATTTAAAACTGTCTGTCGAGTGTCTGACCACAGGAAACAAACTCATGAGGAGTGATGCCCATCCTGTCAAAAAAGACGATCAGCATCACCTTCAATTTGATTGACTCCATCTTACTTTGTTTTGGTTGTGGCGATGATTTTGTCACCCACTGTAATGGTTGCACTTTTGTTTTGATATCATACTTTTACTTTCACGTTGCATCACCTGTTATGACAGGTTTCAGAAAGTCTTCATCCACGTTCCAACGATCTACCTAACTCTGACACGGTTCACTTTTTGCTCATCTGTCAAGAGACGTGACACAAATTTTGCAGCAACACGAAGCATCTGCAGTTTTCCGGTCACGATTGTGCGATGTGAACCTTCACCGATGTCGACTTCTTCAGTAGCTTCACGGACAGTTATGGGATGAATTTTACAAATCAAAGCACACACTTTCTCAACTTGGTCATTTTCCGTTGATGTGGAAGGCCATTAAGTTCTGTGGTCGTCTCCAATGGATATTCTGTCCAAATTGACACATTGGCACCATTCATAAAATTGTGTGTGGATTAAACAATCATCTCCATACACATATTGCAATGTCTGAAACGTCTCAGTAAACGCTGTCACACACGTGTGAGTAGGAGGCAGCTAAAGGGCCTGAGTAATTGTTATAAAACATCTGACCGGGGGCGGCGGAGTGCGCTGACCGTCTTTCTCAGTTCCCTACAGACCTTTCCCGGGAAATCCTGCAAGAGTCCGGTGCCTCAGAAGACATCACTTACAGTGCTGGGCCCTTTGCTGACGTCACATCCGGGCCAGAAGACATCGCTTCTTATTTCGTCCCTTTTGATGACGTCACTTCCTTTATGGGCCTTTAAAGCCTCTATCTTTGTCTGTAATAATCAGTTCTGTTTTGGACTCTGTTCGATGCACATCGTGCTTCAAAAACGTAACTTTTGCAGCCGGGAAAACAATATACGGGTGGCTGCCCCAAATCTCTCTACTGGATGTAGATTTTTACATTTGATTAACTAAACTTTATTAATTCCATAGGGAAATTGAGATGCATAGAGCAGCAGAAAAATAAAAAATCGGGAGTGGTTTCCCCAAGACTTTCTCGCAGGCTCAGATATGGGGATGGATATTTGAGGAGTAAACCGCAAGACAATGATTATATTTTTATAATATGTACATTAAAGAACCATCAACATCAAATCAAATCAAATTAATAATATGAGGGCAATCCCAAAAGTAAGGTCTCCAACGCGGTGGGGACATAGAGAAACTGTTCGTAAGGCTGTTGGTCACACTGTTGTGATTGGTGCTTCCTCCACTCCCAAACAAGCATGTGCGGCTTCGCTGGCATGCTCAATCTTGGCTTGGCAGCCCTTGAAAATGGAGCTCCCGTTGAACGCTACCGCCAAGTGCGAAGTTCGCGCAGTAGACCGTCAATTTCCGACGAGACAGTTGCGAAGGTTGAGGAAAACATACGTAAAGATCGGCGGTTGGAACTTCATCATACACCCACCCACCCTATAGTCCGGACTTGGCACCCAGTGACTACTACCTGTTCCCTAAGTTGAAAGAACATTTGTCCGGAGGGCGATTCTGCTGTTGAAAGATGAGGTTCAACGCTTCCTGAAGGACATGGCGGTGAGCTGGTATGACATGGGCATTCTAAAACTACCACAGCATCTACAAAAATGCATCGACCAAAATGGCGATTACGTAGAAAAACAAATAAGTCTTTAACCTTTAAAATGATGTAAACATTATAGAAAATAAACGGTTGTTTGTATTTCTAAAAAAATAGGAGACCTTACTTTTGGGATTGCCCTCGTATATTGACCAATTATTATTAAAATAAAGTTGAATAAATTGGACTCTGCAGCTGCATGAATAAAAAATTTGCCATAATAATTCGGGTAATTGACCACTTTCAGTAAGGGAAGTGGGTCAAAAGTTGCAAGAGACTTTAGTAATGTGTAATGTAATACTTGTACAGAAAATTTCATTTACATAAAGCAAAAACGTTCTCAAATATGTATGCATTACCATTTGAACATCAAACAGAAAATTGTGATTATCTTGAAAATCGGTCATTTTTCGAAACATTGATGGATTAAAGGCCACATGACCGTCATCAAGTTCTTCCATATGATCCCTGAATACAATGAGGACTGATTGTGAGGTCATTGATGTTCGGTAGAATGCTTAGAGTGGACTGGGTGGTCTCGTGGCCTTGGAACCCCTGCGGGTTTTATTTTTTTCTCCAGCCGTCTGAAGTTTTTTTGTTTTTCTGTCCTCCCTGGCCATCGGACCTTACTTTTATCCTATGTTAATTAGTGTTCCCAAATTCTACTTTCTTATTTATTTGGTCTTTTTTCTCTTTCTTCATCATGCAAAGCACTTTGAGCTGCATCATTTGCATGAAAATGTGCTCTGGAAATAAATGTTGTTGTTGTTGTTGAAAAAATGCAGAGACAAAAACTCTTCACTAGAAGTCATACGACAGCTCACATCACATGAACTCTGAGTGCATGAGGGAAAATATTCTCTGGGCTGATGAGACAAAAATTGAACTCTTTTAGCAGAACCCCAAGCACTATTACTGGCAAAGACTTATTATCATTTACCAAATACCATCCCTACTGTGAAGAATGGTGGTGGCTGTGTCATGCTAGTGAGGTGGTTCTTCATGGCAGGGACAAAGACGAAGGTCAGAACTAAAGGAATGATGAATGCATACCAGATACAAACACAAGTCTCTTTCCGTGGCGATCCAGCCTTGCTAGGAAGAGCTGTCAAACCTGACGCATCGGCTCCAGTTCTGGGTCAAAAGGACACAAAGTCTTCTTCAAGGTGGAACAGCAGCCCGGAAGCAGCGGCCGGAGCAGAAGGAGTCTGGGGGAAGAGAGACTGGAGAGTGAGAATGCAGGACGGCATTTTAAATGTTCGAAGCCCAGCGCGAGGAGCACGTCACGTGGCAAGCCAGTAAGCCTGCAGCTGATCTCGCTAAGAGAAGCTGTAAGAGTGTGTTTATTACCCATTGGTTTCTGAAGTGCGGCCGCATTCCTCTGCAGCAGCGGTGACAAGGTCCTTGAGAAAAACCTGCACCAGAGTCCATCGAACTTGGCATTTAGTCTACCATTCTCACTGTCCTTCTGCCCATCCACTTGTGGCTGCATTTAAGGGAGGTTGGCTACAGTCCCATGGACCTACCACTTCTTCATAATATTTACAACTGTTGTCATAGGGACTTCAAGCTGCTTGGAGATGATGGTCTTCTAGCCTTTACCTTTAACATGTTGGTCTATCGTGTTCTTTCTCATCTCCTCAGATAACTCTCTCTTACTTTGCTTTCTCTGGTCCATGTTCAGTGTGGGACACACAACGACAGCAAACAGCAGAGTGACGACTGATCTCCGTTTAAATTGGCTGAATGACTGACTGCATGATTGGAGCCGTGTATGATATGAATTCAGGAAAAGAGCCAGTTTGAAAAATTACTCAAATCCAATTATTCACGATCTTTTCTAGGGATACCAACAAATGTGTCCAGGCCATTTTAGAAGATGTGTGTAGAATAAGCTACTTCTGATCTCTTGTCACAATTTCTTTTCTTTACTCAATGACATGTCATCACTTTCAGGAGGCAGACGACACTTCTTCAATGAGCTGTAAAGGAACCCAAAACATTTGTCCACATCTGTATGTCTCATCTTCTGGTCCCTTCTTTTCTGCACTGTATGGTTGACAGAGTCTTCAGCTGTGCGGCGCCCAGACTTTGAACCTCCCGAAATTAATGAGATCAGCTGACTCAATTAATTCTTTTCAAAAACAGCTTAAAAATCATAGCGCCTTTATTACAATAGATAGATATGAAAGGCACTATATAATAGATAGATAGATAGATATATAGATAGATAGATAGATAGATAGATAGATAGATAGATAGATAGATAGATAGATAGATAGATAGATAGATAGATAGATAGATAGATAGATAGATAGGGTAAGTTGAACACCTTACTATCTATCTGTCATTCTGTGCCTAATGTTATTTCTTCCGGGTTTTTTCTAGTATTAAGTTTAGTATGTACATAGAGTGTATACAGTACATTAATAAATACACCAAAAATAAATACTCAGATGCAAGTTTAAAAAGCTACCTCAAAAAGATAGGCTTTCAGGCAGGATTTAAAAGTGACCAAAGTTGGTGCTGACCTAATATCAAAAGGTAGACTATTTCAAATCTTAAGGGCAGTTACTTCATAAGCAATAAGATTAAGTCTATCTACTGTGAAGGAAGGCCAGGGCCATTACCCAACTGGGATGCTGGCTGGGTTGAAGGACCAAGGGAGATACTGTATTCAGGACATTATCTCCCTCAAGACACTAGAGGGCAGCCCCCCTGGGTTGCTACAGCACCATGGATCCCCGCAGGGCATGTTGGGAGTTCAGAGCCACCATATTTGGCTCCATGGGTGACGCCAGGGGGTGCCGCAGGTGCAGCTGAGTCATTGGAGAAACCACTTCCACCACAGCCGAAGTGCAGCCAGAAGAAGGGCGAGAAACACCTGGAGCACTTATGGGTGGGCTATAAAAGGAGACACCTAACCACCAGTCAGGGAACCAGAGTTGGAAGGTGGAAGACATAGCTTGCTGTGAAGTGGAGGGCAAGAGAAAAATACTTCCCCACTTAAATAAAAGGTGTGATATTGGGAAAGACTTGTGTGTCTCAGCCTGTCTGTGTCGGGGTTTGGGGAGCAGTACGCCTCCTGGTGGTCCACACTACATAGATTTACCCTTTTAGTTTTTGGGATTTTGTTTTCTACAGTTTTTGTATTTTCATCATCAATGCCCACTTGTGTACTTTAAACTCCTGTTTGTCACAGACTTCTACTTGACATTTCACATTGGTAACCCTGTTCTCATTTTAGGACTTTCTATGCAGACCTGCGTAACCCAAACTTTGCATTTTGCTCTATCGCATCGTACTTACTAGCTTCTGGCAGAGCTCTAGCTGCCCTATACAGCTGCTATTGTTTTTAATCTACATAATGTCTTTTTTACATCTATATATGAAATTTCAAACTTGAATATTTGATCAGAATTGGTTCTTCTGCTTTATTTTAGAAGCCTGTACTTCGTTTACTGCAACAGTGGTCTGTTTTCCTAATGGGAACCACCATTTTATAGCCCTTTGTATTTGCTGTTTCCTTGGCAACATTCCCCAGAATACACTGCAACATGAATATTTGTGATGTCATCAGAGTGACGGTTTGAAGGTCATCATTGGCAAATTATTATATACATAGATATAAATAGATAGAAATGAAAGGCACTATATAATAGATAGATAGATAGATAGATAGATAGATAGATAGATAGATAGATAGATAGATAGATAGAACACAGATTTATAGATAGATAGATAGTATAGATCAGATAGATAGATAGATAGATAGTAGTTTTCCGGTCTTGCATAACAATAAGTGGCAAATGTAATTTTAAGATTACCAGACTAACTGACCACGGTCTCCTTGCTGAGAATTCATCGAATGTACAGTATACTGTAAATACAAGCGGTTTTTATCCAAATTAACTCCTTGGCACCATCTGTTATGCTGGGGCTTAGTTCCCCCACTTAGTGGTGGTCTTTTGTCATTGCCAATTTTGCCACCCAGGCATTTCCAGAGGCAACTACTTTACTACATTATAACATTTAGCCTGCAGTTGCGGTTCCTAATGGACCTTCTGTCGAAGTTTCCTTGTTTTGTCGATTAAGTCATTTGATTCCATCTCAATCTTCTTTATAACGAGCAGCCGGTGATCATTTGTGCTTTTTGTCTTTGATTTTAGCTGTGGGATTTGCTTGTTGCTAAGCTATTCTGAGGCCCACCACCACTGCACTGGGAGCGAAACCTCACATTCACAGGTTAACGCTTTATTTTCACAGATTTTGGAAGAAGTGTTGAATCATCCTCTGCCAATATTCACGTCTACTGCTAATGCTAAAAATGGAGGATAATAATTCTGTGATTCTAGATGAGAGCTGAATCTATCTTGAGGTTTGGTGGCTTGATTAGAAGAAAATGTGTCTGTATATAATGACAGGAAGCTTCTTTTTAATTTTCTTCATGACACCTGCGTCCTGTAGTAACTCCTGAAAGATGTGTATTTCTTCAGCTTCATTACTGTAGAAAATATATGTAATGAAAGAGATAATTAAAAAAAGAATTTAAAATCAATATGTAAATAAATTAAAGCCAATCTCAGCCAACAGAGAGCCTCCTTACTGCGAGGCAGCAGCGCTACCACTGCACCACCGTGCCACCCTGGAAAAGTTATTAATAATAATAATGATAATAATAATCAGGTCAGGTCAGTTTGGGGAGCATGTACTGGTACAGTGCGTTGCCGCACCCACCAACATGACGAAACAGCTCGGGATGGTGGTTGGCAAAGCCCAAACAGACAAGAGGTCCAGTCCCACGCTATGGCAATGACTTTCTATCTGCTGCAGCCAGGTGTTACGTGGGCATCCCCTTTGCCTGGTTAGTCCCCTCGGGTCCTCAACAATGAGGACCCTGTGAGCCAGATCACTCTCGGGGAACCACGCCACATGGCCATAGTGCCATAAATGATGCTCCTTCACAATATAGGTTATGTGCTTCATTCGGGACTGCTTGAGCAACACAAAGTCAAACCAGCGGTACCCCAAGGATTCTCTGAAGGGACACAATACCACAGGAGTCCAGTCTTTGTGTCAGGTCACTGCATAGCGTCCATGTCTTGTAACCATATAGCAAAGATATATCGGAATGACACACACCCCTTGCCAACAACACAAGAAGGTGACTTGATAGCATAATAGATGATGTCTAAGGAACTCTCTTTAGACCAGATCAGATCAGGTCAGGTTAGGTTAGGGAGCATGCACTGGTACCACCAAACAATGAAACAGCTTGGGATCCTGACTGGCGACCCTTCTAGGAAGACATGCAGTCCAGTACCACCCTTCAGAAATGAACATCTATCTACCTCAGCTAGGTGTTACGTGAGCATCCCCTTGGCCTGGTCAGGCCACTTGGGTCCTCAACTTGGGACCCTGTGAGCCGGATCACTCTCAGGGAATCACACCACATGGCCGTAGTGCCATAATTAACGCTCCCTCACAATGCAGGTAATGTGCTTCATTCGGGATTCCATGAACAACACAAAGTCAGACCAGAGGTACCCAAGGATTCTACGAAGAGAGACAGTAGTGAAGGAGTCCTGTCTTCATCTCAGGTCACTGGATAGCGTCCATGTCTCACAAACAGGAAGCACCAGGACTCTAAAGACTTAGACCTTCGTCTGTTTGCATAGATATCAGGAGCGCCACACACCCCTTTCCAGCGACCTTATAACCCCTCATGCTCTCCCAATCCATCTACTGACTTCATAGGAATGTCACTGCCGAGGTAAGCAAACCTCGAATAATCTATACTAATAAAAGGCAAAGCCCTCACTGACTCACTCATCACTAATTCTCCAACTTCCCATGTAAGTAGAAGGCTGAAATTTGGCAGGCTCATTCCTTACAGCTTACTTACAAAAGTTAAGCAGGTTTCATTTTGAAATTCTATGTGTAACGGTCATAACGGTCGACAACATCCGCCATGTTAAACTTCCTTATTTATGGCCCCATCTTCACAAAATTTGGTAGGCGGCTTCCCTGCGCTAACCGAAACCGATATACGTACTTATTTCGGTGGTATGACGCCACTGTCGGCCGAAATTCTACGCATAACGGTCATAACGGTCATAACGGTCGACAACATCCGCCATGTTAAACTTTCTTATTTATGGCCCCATCTTCACGAAATTTGGTAGGTGGCTTCCCTGCGCTAACCGAAACTGATGTATGTATTTATTTCGGTGGTATGACGCCACTGTTGGCCGCCATATTGAACTTTCCAACGGTCTTTATTACTTATGAGCCCATCTTCAAGAAATTTGGTACGCGGGTTCCCAACGCTAACTGAATCCTACTTACGTACATATATACGTCCTTAGCCTGCAGCTCGGTTGCCGTGTGAGGCGGCGTTGGGTCCCCCATCCCCACGCCTCCCACGCAGTTGGCTGCCTGCCTATATAAGGCCGTCTGTCGCTCTGGTTTCTTCATTCCCTTCCTTGCTTCGTCACAGTATTCACGTCTCCCTGCTGATAACTGCAGTCTTTTTATTTAATCCACGGCTTCTCCGCTGTTTTATTGTTCGTTTATTACGATTATAGTTATTGTGTAGGTATTTTAAACTTAGTTTACATTGTTCAGGTACCCATTTCCTTTATCGTTCCAACCGTACCCCCATTAACATGTCTATCGAGGTGATCACCATCGATCAAAGAACTGCCCGGAGATGGCGACTGCCTTTTCCATTCTCTGTGTTACATATTGCACAGCCATATCAGGCTCACTCTTGATATCCAGAAGAACATTGTGTCTTATGTATTGAATGACTGGGACAGGTTCAAGGTGTGGACTGATGACGGTACAGGAGATAATTATACTACACAGGAGCACTAGAAGAGTGAAATGCTTAAGCCCTTCACCTATGGTTCTGCATGTGAGTTGATGGCTGCCGCTGAATTGTTTGGTTGTCGCTTTCAAGTGCACCGAAATGGCCAAATATTTTACACCTTTGGACAACCGCCAATGCCTCTTACAAAGCCTTCTTCAAAATGTTTACCCCAATCTACGAAATCTCCACGAAAACGACGTGTCATGGTTGAGGGAGAGAGCTATCCTGACAACAAGAAATGACATGACTACGACTATAAACCACATTTTACTTCAAGAACTACTTTCACAACCGAAAACATATCAGTCTGTGGATTCAGTTGTAGAAGTGGAAGACGCAGTGCGCTATCCGGTAGAGTTTCTCCACACTGAATTCTCCAGGCACTCCTGAGCATAATCTAATTTTGAAGGTTGGGGCACCAATAATGTTACTGAGAAACGTACAGCCACTGAAACTTTGTAACGGCACAAGACTTTAGGTCACGTGTCTGCAGAAGAACCTAATTGAGGCAGCTATTTTTACTGGAAGTGGCTCAGGGGAGAGAGTTTTTATTCCTTGCATCCCCGTTATACCCTCTGATCTCCCATTTCAATTCAAACGCCTCCAATTTCCAGTAAGGCTCTGCTTCGCAATGACAATAAGTCTCAGGGACAGACCCTACAAAAGGTTGACATTGATTTGAGGCAAGATTGCTTTTCACATGGCCAACTGTACGTTGCATGCTCAAGAGTAAGCTTAGCGTACAGCTTGGTCATATTACAACCCGAGGGCCGAGCTGACAACGTGGTATACAAACAAATAATTATTGGTATATTTTCCCTCAGTTTAAAAAGGTTTACTTTTCTTTCTAATAAAAATTTTAAGGCAGTACTTCGCTGGGTATTTTGCTAGTAATAATAATAATTGTAAAAGCCATTTGCCTGTTATTTAGGTCACGTTAAGTTGATAGAAGTATTTTCTTACTTATTTCAAACATTTGCCTATAAATTAGTGCATAGCATATAGGGAGGTCCTTATAACCCCCACAAGCTGAATTGAATTGGTATATTCTAACTTTTTCTTGTCCCTCTGACCACAGATTAGTCTCTGCTAAAATATAAAGTGCATTATAAATAAAATTTATTATTATTATTATTATTATTATTATTATTATTATTCAGTTAGTGACCTGCTTTGCTGTATGTAAGGTATGGATAGCACACATTTTCAAACTGGTCCTTAACATGCTCAGTTGTATGTGCAGCGCTGTACTTTTAGAACATATTGAATGTGAAGTAAAGCAGAGAGAAATAACTCATCCTTAAGTATAGAAACAACTGAAGTTTAACAAGAAGAAATGTTTTTCCTTTTTTTGTCTTTTATTCTATGTGTGTAACAACATTTCTCTATTCTTGTGTGGACGGTTTGCTTTAATTTTTTTTTTTTTCATGTTATTAATTTTATTAAATTCAAATAACACTCCATACAAATAACTCAAGTTTTACAAAAAGAAAAAAAAACTGGTTCGAATCAAATCAACCCCCCCGACCCCTGAGAAAGAGAGCTAAGCCAGCAGCGTAAAACTTTATGCTTCCCCTTGGCCATATTATTCATAGCTATGGACTGGGTTATCATTGCTATGCAGATGACACTCAACTCTGTTTCAATGTTAAAATTGCAACTTCATCAGAGTTTTCTCAGCTCACAACTTGCCTCAGTGAAATTAAAACCTGGATGGAGCAGAACTCTTTAAAATTAAATTGCAACAAAACTGAACTCCTGCAAATTGGCACTAAAGCACAACTTAAGAAAATGAGCTCCTTTTCAGTCACTCTTGATGGCGATCTCACCAGACCTTCTTCTATTTCAAGGAATCTTGGTGTCATTTTTGATTCCTCCCTTTCTTATTCCGCTCACATAAACCACATTAAGAAACTTTCTTACTTTCAACTCCCTCTCCTTTTCTAATGCTGAGAAACTTATCCATGCTTTTATCACATCCCGCATCGATTATTGTAATTTCCTACTGGCCGGTGCCCCTTCTAATCTTATATCACAGCTCCAGCTTATTCAAAACTCGAACCAGCAACAGTGAGCACATCACACCCATCCTGCTTTGCCTTCACTGGCTCCCTGTATCTTACAGGATTGAATATAAAATTCTATTATTAACCTACAAAGCTTTTAATGGCCTTGCACCGGACTACATCAGTGACCTTCTAAATCACTAGGCTCCTGTTCGCCTACTAAGGTCCTCTGATTCTGGTAATCTTGTTGTGCCTCACACTAACCTGCACACTATGGGTGACAGCAGGGCTTTCAGCTCCATAGCACCCAGACAGCTGACTCCATTCATTCTTTTAAAAAACAACTTAAAACTCATCTATTTAGGAAGGTTTTTAACTTAACTTAATATTCTGCCCTGTCTGTCCAGGTGCTCAGGATAATTTGTGTGTCTGTTATATCACAAGTTGGAAGTTTAAAATTTTTTCTTTTAGTATTGAATTTAGTATTTTACTCTGGTTTATTGTTCTTTATTCTATTTATTGCTTTGTTATCTGTTTCATTGTTCTATTCAGGAAAACATATCCAATGTTATATATACCCTGCTGGTTTTTTTTCTAAGACTCTGTGAAGCTCCTTGAGCATGGGAAAGGCTCTATATAAATAAAATGTTTTATTATTATTAGTAAAAATAATTAAATAGATAAATAGATATATCTCCTTTTCTGAAATGTTGAGTGAGAGATCCTTTTCCCACTGTACTCTGGGATCTTTAAAAGGGAGGTACTGTAAAATGTTTTTATATATTACGGAGATGCTGTCTGAGTACTCGAGACTGATCAATTTTTTTTCCGGCATAGAGGTAGATGGGAGGTGAGGAAAATTGGACATGTTCTGTTTAACAAAGTTTCTAATTTGAAGGTAATGAAAGAAACCTGTTGCTGGAAAGTTAAATTTGGAGTGTAGTTGTTCATAGGATGCGAAGACGTTGTCTATGTGCAGATCTCTAAGTGATTTAATCCCAAATGTTTTCCACACATTAAAAGCTGCATATGTTTGAGAAGGTGGAAAAAGGTGGTTCTCATGCAGAGGTGCCACTAATTAAAGCTTCTCTGTCTTAAAATACTTCCTACATTGGTTTCATATTCTGAATGAGTGAAGCACAATTGGGTTATTAGTATATTGGTGATGACTTATACTTATTGGGGTACAAAGTAAGGAATATAAAGAAGTACTGTAGGATTTTATTTCTATTGCGGACCAAGCCTGTGTCTGTTCATCCATTTGTGTCCATGTCCAGGTTTTTATAGCTTGTATGTTTGCCACCCAGTCATAAAACTGAAAGTTAGGTAGTGCCATGCCACCTTCTGCCTTAGGTCTTTGTAGGGTCACCCTTTGGATACGTGGATGTTTTGAATTCCAAAATAAATGAGATTATGATTGAATCTAATTTTTTAAAAATAATCTGTTGATGTATATTGGAATGTTTTGAAATAAAAAGAGAAGCTTAGGAAGGATATTCATCTTAACAATCCTTCCAGCTAAAGTGAGATGCAAGTCTTGCTTAAGTTTTTCTACACAGACAGCAAAACTTTGCTGATAAAGAGCTTTATGTTTACTTGTGATGTTTACCCCGAGGTATTTAAACTGATCTGTGATGATAAAAGGGAAGATGTCCAATCTAATATTGTGTGCTAGAGAGTTCACAGAAAAGAGCACACTTTTATTCAAATTCATTTTGAGTCCAGAAATCTTTTTAAATTCTGCTAATGCTGTTAGGACTGCAGGCACCGTATTTTGTGGATCTGATGTATACAGTACCATATCATCTGCATATTGTGATATTATCTGTTCAAGTCCTTCTCTGATAATCCCCTTTATCTGATAAGCATTTCGAAAATGAACTGCCAGTGGCTCAGTGGCAATTGCAAACAGAAGTGGTGACAAGGGACATCCTTGTTTAGAACCAGATTCTAGTTTGAAGCTTCTGGACTGGTATACAGTAGTTTGATCCATGCACATATATTCAGACCAAACCCAAATTTCTCCAGTGTAGTAAAGAGGTAGTTCCATTCAACCATATCAAATGTTTTTTTTGTTTTTTTTGCATCCAACGATAATAATATCTCCGGGGGTTAGACTTTGTGGGTGAATATATTACAGGTGCTGGTCATAAAATTAGAATATCATGACAAAGTTGATTTATTTCAGTAATTCCATTCAAAAACTGAAACTTGTATATTAGATTCATTTATTACACACAGACTGATGTATTTCAAATGTTTATTTCTTTTAGTGTTGATGATTATAACTGACAACTAATGAAAGTCCCAAATTCAGTATCTCGGACAATTCGAATATTGTGAAAAGGTTCAAAACTGAAGACACCTGGTGCCACACTCTAATCAGCTAATTAACTCAAAACTCCTGCAAAAGCCTTTAAATGGTCTCTCAGTCGAGTTCTGTAGGCTACACAATCATGGGGAAGACTGCTGACTTGACAGTTGTCCAAAAGACGACCATTGACACCTTGCACAAGGAGGGCAAGACACAAAAGGTCATTGCTAAAGAGGCTGGCTGTTCACAGAGCTCTGTGTCCAAGCACATTAATAGAGAGGCGAAGGGAAGGACAAGATGTGGTAGAAAAAGTGTACAAGCAATAGGGATAACCGCACCCTGGAGAGGATTGTGAAACAAAACCCATTCAGAAATGTGGGGGAGATTCACAAAGAGTGGACTGCAGCTGGAGTCAGTGCTTCAAGAACCACCACACACAGACGTATGCAAGACATGGGTTTCAGCTGTCGCATTCCTTGTGTCAAGCCACTCTTGAACAAGAGACAATGTCAGAAGCGTCTCGCCTGGGCTAAAGACAAAAAGGACTAGACTGCTGCTGAGTGGTCCAAAGTTATGTTCTCTGATGAAAGTAAATTTTGCATTTCCTTTGGAAATCAAGGTCCCAGAGCCTGGAGGAAGAGAGGAGAGGCACAGAATCCACGTTGCGTGAGGTCCAGTGTAAAGTTTCCAAAGTCAGTGATGGTTTGGGGTACCATGTCAACTGCTGGTGTTGGTCCATTGTGTTTTCTGAGGTCCAAGGTCAACGCAGCCGTCTACCAGGAAGTTTTAGAGCACTTCATGCTTCCTGCTGCTGACGAACTTTATGGAGATGCAGATTTCATTTTCCAACAGGACCTGGCACCTACACACCATGCCAAAGCTGCCAGTACCTGGTTTAAGGACCATGGTATCCCTGTTCTTGATTGGCCAGCAAACTCGCCTGACCTTAACCCCATAGATTTTCTATTGTAAAGAGGAAGATGCAATACACCAGACCCAACAATTCAAAAGAGCTGAAGGCCACTATCAGAGCAACATGGGCTCTCATAACACTTGAGCAGTGCCACAGACTGATCGACTCCATGCCACACCGCATTGCTGCAGTAATCCAGGCCAAAGGAGCCCCAACAAAATATTGAGTGCTGTACATGCTCATTCTTTTCATGTTCATACCTTTCAGTTGGCCAACATTTCTAAAAATCCTTTTTTTGCATTGGTCTTAATTGATATTCTAATTTTCTGAGATACTGAATTTGGGGGGCGGCACGGTGGCGCAGTGGGTAGCGCGGCAGCCTCGCAGTTGGGATACCTGGGGACCCGGGTTCACTTCCCGGGCCCTCCCTGTGTGGAGTTTGCATGTTCTCCCCGTGTCTGCGTGGGTTTCCTCCGGGCGCTCCGGTTTCCTCCCACAGTCCAAAGACATGCAGGTTAGGTGGATTGGCGATTCTAAAATTGGCCCTAGTGTATGCTTGGTGTGTGTGCGTGTTTGTGTGTGTCCTGCGGTGGGTTGGCACCCTGCCCGGGATTGGTTCCTGCCTTGTGCCCTGTGTTGGCTGGGATTGGCTCCAGCAGACCCCCGTGACCCTGTATTCGGATTCAGCGGGTTGGAAAATGGATGGATGGATGGATGAATTTGGGACTTTCATTAGTTGTCAGTTATAATCATCAACATTAAAAGAAATAAACATTTGAAATACATCGGTCTGTGTGTAATGAAAGAATCTAATATACAAGTTTCACATTTTGAATGGAATTACTGAAATAAATCAACTTTGTCATGATATTCTAATTTTATGACCAGCACCTGTACATTCAACAGGCGTCGAAGACTGGAAGCTAACTGTCTTCCTTTAATAAATCCAGTAAGGTCTTGTGATATCTAGCTAGAACTTTGGAGAGTATCTTAACATCATTATTCAGAAGTGAAATTGGTCTATATGAAGCACATTGTAATAAGTCCTTATTTTTCTGAGGAAAGACAATAATTAATGATTGGCAAAAAGTTTGATGTAGAATTTTATTGCCTCTGGCTTCTGTAAATGTTGCTAATAATAATCTATGAAAGTTTCGCTTAATTTTTTCCATACAGACAGCAACATTTCGTTGACAGAGAGCTTTATGTTTACTTGTGATGTTTACCCCTTGGCATTTAAACTGATCTGTGATGATAAAAGGGAAAGGTGTCTAATTTCATTTTGTGAATTTTCACTAAAAGTTTTTAAAACTAACCTTTTTTGGACTGAGAGATTTCTTTTGGTACGTGTTTGAACCGTGCTTGATCCTGCCTTACTTACCAGCAGCTACACTATAAACAATAATAATAATAATACATTTTATGTATATAGCACCTTTCCCATGCAAAAGTTGCGCAAACCCCATAGTTGGCTATCTCAGAAATGTCACAACAAGAGAATTTCTACTTTAAAAAATCAGGTTTTATTCATTTAATGGCTTGTAAGGAAAACATCAAACCTCATTAGGACCTATTTCGTCCTAATTCCCACCTCTACAATCAATAAGCAAGCCACATAAATTAAAGATTAGGATTAAATTATAAAGGAACAGACAGTAAATATGCAGTAGATATTCAGACTCCTTCACTTTATGCACACCTTATAATAATAATAATAATAATTCTTTGCATTTATATATTTAGTTTTAAACAGATACATTTAATTGGCTAAAAGTTTTCAGTACAGGTAGTCCCCAGGTTACGGACATCCGACCTATGAGTTACAAACAGGGCTGCAGCTGCAACGCATGCGCCTCAGTAACTGCCGCTCCATCATCTTCTGTGGCTGGACAGAGGCTGGAGGGGGGTGATTTTGCTGCTCGTGCAGTGAAGTGTCCCTTGGGCGGCTCCCAGCGGCAAGTGGTGACCCGTGGTCCATAGTCACCGGGGCCACAGCTATCGATCGTGTGCAGGACGGAGGCTTGATGGGACGGTTCGCTGCCTGCCCACTACGCCGCTGCAGCTACTGTTCCTGACTGGACGCAGGCTGGATGGAGCAGAGAGGGGCATTTCACTGCCCGCCCACCACACATGGCTGCCCTGTTCGTTCTCGGTGGGAGGCTGGTGATGCTGCAAGCGGTGACCCGGTTGTGGCTGAACGGAGGCCATTGAGGGTGAACGGGGCGGCGGAGGGTAGCATTGTAGGGTGGCTGCCTGTTGAATGGGGGCAGTGGTGGGCGATTCACTACCCGTCTTTGGCCACACCGTGTTCGTTCTCAGTGGGCGGACACTGCAAGCAGCATGCTGTAGTGGAGTTGACTGTGTGGTGGGCGGGAAGTGAACCACCCCTCGCCACCCCCCATTCATTCTCAATAGCAAGCCTGCTTGTACTGTTACGCACAGAGCAGGAAGTTGTCTCTTGTCAGTACATCAGATGTGTTGACGACGGGTGCTTTCCTGCTGTGATAGCGTGTACAGTGCTGTGCAGAAGAGCTCATCTTAACCTTTTGTCTTCACCCTTCAAGAATGTCTCTGAAGCACAAATCTGATGCAAGTGCTGATGATACAGTAAAGAAGAGAAAAACCATCACAATTGAAAATAAAGTAGAAATAATAAAAAGGTCAGAGAGAGGTGAAACTCCATCATTCATTGGCAGAGCACTTGGTTACAGTCAGTTAACAAGAGCATTTGTTAAAATAATGTGCCTGTTCCGACTTACATACAAATTCTATTTAAAAACAAACTTACAGTCCCTGTCTCGTACGTAACCCGGGCACTGCCTGTATTAGTGCATCAGTGAGAGGAAGTGCAGCAATGTTCATAATGGCACTCAAACTGTGGTCTTCCCAAAAGAAGGTCAATTACCCAGGACACCACAGGCTCACCCACCTGCATATTTCTGAGCTGACCCCTTAACAAGGATGGCTGGATGGTACTGAAGGCACTGGGGGAGTCCTCACAGATATTATAATTGCATCCTACACTAGAAATCTTTGTCTGATAGGCAAACTGCAGGGGGTCCAGGTGGTCTACCATATGAGAACTCATCTAGTCCAGAACCAGCCTGTCAAAGGTCTTCATGATGTGAGACATTCTCATCCACAGTACCAAGAAGACAATCAATGAGAGCAACTGAGCCCACCCCTTCCAGTCAGAGTCCTATGAAAACTGGACATTCCTAGAAGGAGGCGTCTCATTTGACCTGAGTTCATGATAGGAAGACAGACCTGCTCTACTGAGCCATATTGAATTAAGACACTGACCCAAGGCAATGACCGTTTATTGTTTGTGTCCATTTGTGCCATTTGCTCCTATTTCTTTTAGTATTTGCCAGCAATGGATTAACTGAGCCCACCCCTTCCAGTTAGAGTCCTATGAAAACTGGACATTCCTAGAAGGAGGTGTCTCATTTGACCTGAGTTGACCATAGGAAGACAGACCCGCTCTACTGAACCATATTGAGTTAAGAAGCTGACCCAAGACACCGACTGTCTATTATTTGTGTTCTTTTGTGCAATTGTGCACCTGTTTGTTTTACTATTTGCATGCATCAGTTTAAACGGGGTGACCCCATCAGTTCTTTGAATTCTTCCAGTGTCTTCCCTTGTCCACCCAGCCTTTTTATTTGCAAAAAGAATGTAAAAAAGTATCAGACTACTTTGAAAAGATATTAAATATAGACAAACTTAGACCAAAAGAGCCATGACACATTGTCAAATGCAAGTGAATCAGAAGCATCCACGTGGCATTATGTAAGTAAGGACACAGGTGCTACCATCAGGAGTGACGCGATTGCTAACAGCTGTCACAAATGTGCAGTGGAGGATCACCTTCTGGGTTTATCAGAGCTACTGTACGTAATACCATTCTGGCATAAGAGGGGGCACTGTCACTAATGGTATTATCTCTTTTCTCATCCATAACACCACGAAGATGACCAATGAGAGGAACCAAGCCAGACCCTTCCAGTCTGAATCCTATAAAAAAAACTGGACATCCCCGGAAAGGGGCATCTCATTTGAACCACAGCTTGCAACATAACAGAGGCCCCCCAAGGCAGACCCACTCTACTGAGCCATACTGAATTAAGATGCTGACCCAAGGCTATGACCGCTTATTGTTTGTGTTCATTTGTGCCATTTGCTCCTATTTCCTTTGGTATTTGCCAGCACTGGATTATCTGAGCCCACCTCTTCCAGTTAGAGTTCTGTGAAAACTGGACATTCCTAGTAGGAGGCGTCTCATTTGACCTGACTTGACCATAGGACGACGATCCCCCAAGACAGACCCACTCTACTGAGCCAAATTGAATTAAGAAGCTGACCCAAGGCACCGCTCGTCTGTTATTTGTGTTCTTTTGTGCCATCGTGCGCCTTTTTCTTTTACTATTTGCCAGCATCAATTTAAACAGGGTGGCCCAGTTTGCACCCCATCAATTCTTTGAATTCTTCCAGTGTCTTCCCTCGTCCACCCAGCCTTATTTGCAAAAAGAATGTAAAAAAATATCAAAAGAGATTGAAAAGACATTAAACATGGACAAACTGAGACTAAAAGAGCCATGACACATTGTCACATGCAAGTGAATCAGAAGCGTCCACGTGGCATTATGTAGGTAAGGACAGAGGTGCCACCATCAGGAGTGACGCGATTGCTAACATCTGTCACAAATGTGCAATGGAGGATCACCTTCTGGGTTTATCAGAGCTACTGTACGTAATACCATTCTGGCATAAGAGGGGGCACTGTCACTAATGGTATCATCTCTTTTTTCATCCACAACACCACGAAGATGACCAATGAGAGGAACCGAGCTAGACCAATCCAGCCTGAATCCTATAAAAAAAACTGGACATCCCTGGAAAGGGGCATCTCATTTGGACCTCAGATTGCAACATAACAGAGGCCCCCCCATGGCAAACCCACTCTAGATAGATAGATAGATAGATAGATAGATAGATAGATAGATAGATAGATAGATAGATAGATAGATAGATAGATAGATAGATAGATAGATACTTTATTAATCCCAAGGGGAAATTCACATACTCCAGCAGCAGCATACTAATAAAGAAAATATTAAATTAAAGAGTGATAACAATGCAGGTAAAAACTGACAATAACTTTGTATAATGTTAATGTTTACACCCCCGGGTGGAATTTAAGAGTCGCATAGTTTGGGGGTGGAACGATCTTCTCAGTCTATCAGTGGAGCAGGACAGTGACAGCTGTCACATCTACTAACCCTAACCCTACTCTAACCCTCTACTGAGCCATACTGAATTAAGAAGCTGACCCAAGGCTATGACCGCTCATTGTTTGTGTCAGTTTGTGCCATTGGCTCCCATTTCTTTTGGTATTTGCCAGCATTGGATTAAGTGAGCCCAACCCTTCCAGTCAGAGTCCTATGAAAACTGGACGTTCCTAGAAGGAGGCGTCTCATTTGACCTGAGTTGACCATAGAACGATGGTCCCCCAAGACAGATCCACTCTACTGATCCATATTGAATTAAGACGCTGACCCAAGGCAATGACCGCTTATTATTTGTGTTCATTTGTGCCATTTGCTCCTATTTCTTTTGGTATTTGCCAGCATTGGATTAACTGACCCCACCTCTTCCAGTTAGAGTTCTATGAAAAATGGCCATTGTTAAAAGGAGGCGTCTCATTTGATCTGAGTTGACCAGAGGGTGGTGATCCCCCAAGACAGACTTGTTCTACTGAGCCCCACTGAATTAAGAAGCTGACATAAGGCAATGACTGTCTATTACTTGTGTTCTTTTGTGCCATTGGCTCCTCTTTCTTTTGCTATTTGCCAGCATTGGATTAAACAATTCTTTAGACCTCTCCGGTGTATTCCATCATCCACACAGATACTCTTTTTTGCACCAATGAGGCCTGCTGACATCACCATTAGCTTGTGTAACAGGGTTTATCTGGTTTTCTGTGTTATACTGTATTTGTACTTTGGGGTTTGTAGTCCTTTTCTATTTCCCCAGAATTATTGTAACATTTTTATATAGTATGTACATAATGTTAGGTAGGAACCAATAATTGGAAGAGCATGTGTTGCAGGCTGTTGATTGGGTTGTATTTATGGGTACTCATGTCCTTATTTCAGCAACCGTGTATTTGGCTTGCTAGAGGTAGGATGGGTTAGTGGAGCTCAGTTTATTTATTTATTCATTTTTTTGTTTAAAAATCTTTTATATATATAGTGTCACAGGAGGCTGGGTGACAGACCCAGCCGGGACGCCTGGAAGGACCGGGAGGTGACATTTACGTCCGTCTGGGCCACGAGGGGGCAACTGCCCTGAATCTGGAGAGGACCACGGGAGAGGAACAAGGAGGCTCAGGCCCGTTGGGGCCCGGGGCCACCGCCTGGGTGCCCCAAGCCTCAGAGAGACATTCACAGAAACATTCACTTCCGCCACACCCAAGAAGATGGAGGAAGAGCCTCCCAGGGACGCCTGGAGTGCTTCCGGGTGCAAGAGCAGCATTTCCGCCACACCAGGAAGTGCTGCCGAAAGAACATCATCGAGCACCTGGAGCACGTCCGAGTGAACATAAAAGGGGTCGCCTTCCTACATTCGGGGAGCTAGAGTCAGGAGTGGGAGCAGGACGAAGCTCCCGTGGAGAGATGAAATATATTGTGGGAGATGGCCGGCTGTTCATCCTGGCCAATACCCCCCAGGCCGCTAGATGGAGTCCTCCCTGTAGCATGGAAGTGCCCCGAAGACCAGCAGGGAATTGTGGACAATGGAGTTTTTATTCCCAACCCTGCTGGACACCGTGGGGCCCACCAGAGGACGCTGCAGGGAGGCTCAAGGACTCATACATGCCCTATAACCCGGAAGCACGTCATGATCATATGACCAGAAGGAACGACGTGTTTCTGGGTTGAAGAGAAGGACTTTTTATCTGACCCAGAAGTGATAAGAAATCACATGGACTGTAGGTTGGGAAACACTTCCGGGTCAGGGATTATAAAAGGACTGTGGGAAAGCCCAGACATTGAGCTGAGCTGGGAGGTAGGGTGGCGAAGTGTCTGGGAGTGGAGGATTGTTAGTGATTATTGATTATTGTACTTGTATGTGTAGTGTGGAGTGGAGGGTGCTTTATGCACAGTATTATCATAAAATAAATAATACTTATAGTTTTACCTGGTGTTTAGAGTGGTATCTGTGGGTTCAAGGGAGCTCTAGTGCCCCCGACTGCTACAATATATATATACTAGCCAACCCGCAGCGTAGCATACGCCACATAATCACACTGCTCTCATAATGAGTTTTAAGCACAGGGAAAAAAATGAACATTTGAAAAATCCGTAATTTAATAAAACCACCAAGAAAAGTAACATTGCAACAATGCACGCTACGAACCAACATACAATTGTCCGTGACTGAAAACTGGAGGACCGCCATCGCGCCGCCACCTCCCAGAGTGAGGGACAGGGCTGGACGGCGCTCGGGTGCGGAGGGCGGAACGGGGGGAGAGGGGAAGGACGCCGGTCTCCAGCACGAATGGGGTTCAACGGCTTACCCACGTCTCTCGGCACCGGGTAGACACATGTTGATCCATTCAGTGTAGCGCGCATGCAGTACTGGACATCCAAGGGCATCACAGACCTGTTAATGCTCAATCTCATGTGGCTGAAAGCCACTTGTCCCTCTAAGAAGTTGGACGCCGACCACTCGGGCGTCGCATAACTATTTAGCAGTAGGAAGTCTTGTTCGTTTTCGGAATTAACCAGACAAGTCGCTCCACCAACTAAGAACAGCCCTGCACCTCCACCCACAGAATCGAGAAAGAGCTTTCAATCTGTCAATCCTCTCCATGTCCGGGCCGGGTGAGGTTTCCCGTGTTGAGTCAAATTAAGTGAAATTTGTGTGTGGTGAGTCCGGGCACATGAGCAGGTACTGTGAATGCCTGGAGAGCGTGGGTGGACACGTGCTGGGGAATAATAAGTATCTATTCTCTTCTCTTCTTAGATACAGAAAGCGTCTGATGTGGTGTTTGGTGAATTGTTGCAGTTTGTGAGTTAGCAGTTGCGGTGAACGCTGGTAACAGTCAGGCGGGCGGGCGGGTGGGCAGGCGTTCTCGTCCCATGCTCTTAGAGTTGGTGGGCGTGTCTCTGTATCGGTAAGAGTTGTTGGGCAGTGCTCTGTCGTTCGTATCCCATGGTCAGACGACTTGGTGGATTATATATAGAAATGCAGCCGAAACCGAAAAAAATAAGGAAAAGTCAACGTGGCTCAGTGGTGCATGTGTACTGTAGCAGAGACGAAAGCGAGTTGGTGAGTTGTTGCGTCTGGGCACATGAGCAGGCACTGTGAATGCCTTGAGAGTGTGGGTAGACGCGTGCCGGGGAATAATGAGTATCTATTCTCTTCTCTTCTTAGATACAGAAAGCGTCTGATGCGGTGTTTGGTGAATTGTTGCAGTTTGTGAGTTAGCAGTTGCGGTGAACGCTGGTAACAGTCAGGCAGGCGGCAGGCGTTCTCGTCCCATGCTCTTAGAGTTGGTGGGTATAGAAAGTGTCTGATGCGGTGTTAGAGTTGGTGGGCGGGGCTTTGTGAGTTGACGGACGTGGCTATTTCTTGCGTATCCCATGGTTGTCTTCCGGCAGTGTGAATGCCTCAAGAGACAGGGTGGCGGTGTTTGGTGAGTTGTTGCAGTTTGTGAGTTAAAAGCTGCAATGGTTTTACACTCCAGTACATTGCGGTGAATGCTGGTAACAGTCAGGTGGGCGGGCGGGTAGGAGTTCTCGTCCCATGCTCTTAGAGTTGGCGGGCGTGGCTCTGTGAGTTGTCGTCATATCCCATGGTCTTAGAGGTGGTGGGCGGGTCTCTGTGATTTTGCGGCCGTGGCTATGTCGTGCGTATCCCATGGTTGTCTTGCTTGCCCTGTCGGCTTAGTGAATTATATATATAGATTGGCATTGAAGTGATTGTATTGTTTCCCCTCTCTTTTGGAAAAAAAAGTCAAATAGAAACACCCCAGAAAGTTGTGCAAGAGCCTCATTCAGGTATTGCTGTTTGTTGATATCGTCGTATAGTGTATATTGGTTGTAGTTAACTCTCTATGTAAAACACTATGTCACTTTTCTTTTAATATTTTTGTAGTACTTAAACAATTTGAATGCCTGTTAGCTCATTTATTTTGTGTTAAGATTATTTCAGTAGGCGCGTATTTGGCTTGCTAGAGAAAAAAAGTCGAAGAGAAACACCCCAGAAAGTCGTGCAAGAGCTTCATTTTAATTGCTTTCTCTTCCGCCCCCAAATCCCCCCCAGCTCCCTTTGCTCTCTCAGATTGTGTACTTGGCTTGCAGGAATAAATAAAGTTGGTTGAGATTTTTAAAAGCGTATGGTCTTTGACTGTGTGCCGCGGGAAGAAGAAAGGAGGACGTAAAAAGGTTACAGTTGGCCCCGCCTCTTCTACCCAGCTGGCTATTTAAAGCAAAGTGTAGCTGGACAGTCGGCAGTCATCGTGAACTGGAGAACAGCGGGAACTGAACCCGTAAAAAAGAAGCACCTATTGAATCCTGAGAAGGGAGGCACTCAAGGACTTCCAACATCCCCAATAACTCACCTGGAACTTTTGTTTTCTTGTCTCCAATATTTATTAAAATAAATTAAATTAAATGGGGGACCCCAACACTTTATTCTCACCCTCTTGTACTGTCTCATTGAAACAGTACAGTCATGGCCAAAAGTTTTGAGAATGACACAAATATGAATTTTCACAAAGATTACTGCCTCAGTTTTTATGATGGCAACTTGCATCTACTCCAGAATGTTCTGAAGAGTGATCAGACAAACTGCAATTAATTGCAAAGTCCCTCTTTTCCATGAAAATGAACTTCATCCCAAAAAAAAACATTTCTACTGCATGTCAGCCCTGCCACAAAAGGGCCGTCATTGCTTTTTACAAAAAGGGCTTCACAGACAAGGATAGTAAGACTGCACCTAAATCAACCATTTATCAGATCATCAAGAACTTCAAGGAGAGAACTTCAAATGTTGTGGAGAAGGCTTCAGGGCATCCAAGATAGCCCAACAAGTGCAAGGACCGTCTCCTAAAGTTGATTCAGCTGTGAGCACCACCAATGCAGAAGTTGGTCAGGAATGGCAGCAGGCAGTTGTGAGTGAGGTGAAGACTTTTGGAGGATGGCCTGGTGGGTGTCAAGAAGGACAGCAAAGAAGCCAAGGAAAACATCAGGGACAGACTGATATTCTGGAATTGGACTGCTAAGGACTGCTGGGGTCAAATAATTTACTCTGATGAATCCCCTTCCCGATTGTTTGGGGCATCCAGAAAAAAGAATAAAAGGTGAGTGCTACCATCTGTCCTGTGTCATACCAATAGTAAGCATCCTGAGACCATTCATGTGGGGGGTTGCTTCTCAGCCAAGGCAGTGGGCTCACTCACAATTTTGCCTAAGAACACAGCCATGAATAACAGAATGGGAGCAAAGCATCCTTCGAGAGCAACTTCTCCCAACCATCCAAGAACAGTTTGGTGACCAACATGATGGAGCATTGGACTATAAGGCAAAAGTGATGACTAAGTGGCTCGGGGGACAAAACATTTAAATTTGTGGACCATGGACAGGAAACTCCCCAGACCTTCATCCCATTGAGAACTTGTGGTCAATCCTCCAGAGGCAGGTGGACAAACAAAAACCATCAACTCTGACAAACTCCAAGCATTGATTCTGCAAGAATGGGCTGCTATCAGTCAGGATTTGGCCGCACAGTGGTAGTGCTGCTGCTTTGCAGTAAGGAGACTGTGGAAGATTTTGGGTTCGCTTCCCGGTTCCTCCCTGTGTGGATAGCGCTTTGAGTACTGAGAAAAGTGCTATATAAATGTAATGAATTATTATTATTATTTTATTAGGATTTGGCCCAGAAGTTGATTGACAGCCTGCCAGGGTGAATTGCAGAGGTCTTGGAAAAGAAAGAAGAGCCAACACTGCAAATATGGACTCTTTGCATAAACTTAATGCAGTCTATGTATATAAAAGTCAATGTATGTGTGCATGTGTTTGTATGTATGCATGTATGTATGTTCCAGCATCACTTCCGAACAGCTGGACCGATTTTCATGAAACTTGGTACACATGTTTCTCATTGGTCGACTGAAAATACTGTAGGGTGAAATTAACTCTAACCCACCCACTTCTGGGTATGGTGGTGGGTGATCTCACCGTCTTGTATGTATGTTATCATCCAGTTGACACTCGGAACGACCACCAGAGGGCGAACTGGAGGTGACTGCCAGCATTCTTTATGTTTGAGCGCCACCATGCCTGCCTGTTGCTTTTGAAATTAAATAGAGTTGGCCAGGTTGGCATCCCAACTATTTTTGGGTCTTGTTCTGTTTTTGTGATTCGAGCCGCCATATATACATATATATCTTATATATAAAGCAGACTGTAACAATCTTGTGGTCTCGTATGTATGTTATCATCCAGTTGACGCTCGGAACGACCACCGGCGGTTGAACTGGAGGTGACTGGCAGCATTCTTTACGTTTGAGCACCATTGCACGACCCCCGTTGCTTTTGAAATTAAATAGAGTCGTCCGGTTCCGAGCATCAACTGGATGATAACAGACATGCAAGACTGCAAGACAAGCACGTTACTGAGTCTTCATTGTTTGTTAATTTATTTTTATTTTTAAAGTTGTGTTTTTTTTATTTAATTTTTCTCAAACAATTAAAAAAAAAGAGGGCAACGCTGGGTATTTCAGCTAGTTGTCAATAAAAGACTTTGAAACATGAAATGCTTGTAATTCTACTTCAGTATACCATAGAAACATCTGATAAAAAGACCTAAAAACACTGAAGCAGCAAACTTTGTGAAAACCGATACTTGCGTCATTCTCAAAACTTTTGGCCACAACTGTAGATCCTTACAATGACAATGTCACATTACCAAGATGGACTCCCTCCAGAATCCACTGTGTGTATTGCACCTGTTAGGCTGCTGCCATGTGCAGAAGCGGACTTCAAGGTGGACCCTCTTTTCTTCCGGTTAATATTTAGAAAAGACTTCATGTATTTTAGTTGATGGAGGGGATGTTCAATTACCTGATGTGAACTCAAAAGATATTCTAAAATAAGGATTGCAACAATCGGGCACAGCAGGGGCGACAATCTTGGAAGCTCTTCAGTTACATTTGTCCAGACACTATGTCAGTGCAACAGCTTATTGAAAAGGAGAGCACGGAAACAGGACTGTGACACAAGAAAAATGGCATCAAAATGAAAATGAAAGCCATAAAACCTTACAAGCAGTGCTGATTGCTGACCTCCTCTCATGTGTCACTTGAAATTTTTCTCTCATATTTAGTCTTCATTAACATCAGAATCCGGAGAATAAGCGGCGCTCACTGTATGCTGCACTGTAAGCTGTTCTCTGTGATCCCTCGTGTGAGGCATAAACTGAATTGTAAGTGCCGTCTAAATCAAAAACGTGAGCGCAGGATTACTAATTAAATGTGAAGTGATCATCAGTCCGGGACTTGCAAATCGCAAAGTTAGCAGGCTTTCGACAAACTGTTCTACAAAGTGACAGTTGACTCTTGTCCATGATGACTTCATTTGAAAAAAAATAATTACGACCACAGGCTAACTCTTCCAGTCTGAGAAGAAAATATATTCGGATTCTACTGTTCAGTGTGGACATTGGTTTCAGAGGCTTGTCCTGCTGCCACATTGTTTTATGTTTTGCACTAAGATGACCTGAATTCACTGGTCACTTGTAAAAATGGAACACCTCCGGGCCCCATTTGTATCATTTTAATATTTCATTATATAAGAAAATGGATTCTTTAGGTAGTTCCATCCATCCATTTTCCAACCCTCTGATTCCAAACACAGGGTCACGGGGGTCTGCTGGAGCCAATCCCAGCCAACAAGGCAGGAACCAATCCTGGGCAGGGTGCCAACCCACCGCAGGACACACACAAACACACACTAGGGGCAATTTAGAATCACCAATCCACCTAACCTGCATGTCTTTGGACTGTGGGAGGAAACCCACGCAGACACGGGGAGAACATGCAAACTCCACGCAGGGAGGACCCGGGAAGCGAACCCGGGTCCCCAGGTCTCCCAACTGTGAGGCAGCAGCGCTACCCACTGTGCCACCGTGCCACCCTCTTTAGGTAGTTTATATGGGTAAATCAAAAAGTAAAAGCAATTTGAAAATTACAGCGGAAAGAAGTTAATTAACTCTTTTAGGGCTAATTAATTTTTCTTCCTTTTGTCCCAGGGCTGAATATGTTTCCAAAAGACTCAGTAATGTTTTCACTCATAAATCACATAAAATACTTATTTATGATAAATGTCGCTCTGTTTTATGTTCCAGGAGCCCCTGCAGTAGGCATATTCACATACTTATTACATACATATTTGCCCCATCATTCATAAGCTGAAAGGCACTTTCTGGTAAAAGATGACTTGAAGTAGCCGAGTGGCTGCTAATCCGCAGTGCCCACCAACAGGCCGCATCATTTGGTGAAGTCCAGTTGCCAGCTTGTCTCTCACAGATCGATGTTTGTGTAGCCCTCCCAGGGTGAACATTTTCATTGGCACGTCAGCTGCATGAGCGTGTCAAGCACTATGATCAGCTGGCGACCGGTCAGCTGATGCAGGTACCTGACTTTCGTTTTCGATTTGCAGATCACTTGTATCAAAATCAGAGTTGGATAAGTCAGAGTTCGATTCAGCAATAATAAAGAAAAAATAAGGAAATAAATAATATGCCTGCGGTGGGTTGGCACCCTGCCCGGGATTGGTTCCTGCCTTGTGCCCTGTGTTGGCTGGGATTGGCTCCAGCAGACCCCCGTGACCCTGTGTTCGGATTCAGCGGATTGGAAGATGGATGGATGGATAAATAATATGCAGAGTATTTTGCTTTGTGCATTCTCTTCGATCTCTTCCCTGATGTCGATTCCATTCTAGATGTTGCTTACTCTACGCTACTCGTGCACACGCAGGTTTCAAACATCAAGTCAACGAGTCTAACAGTCCACCGAGCTAAGAGGGTCTACCTATAACATAACGGTGAGTTTTATCAGCATTTACAGCTTTATTTCGCCCTCTGCCCCGATATCTATCCTCAACCCCTTGTGTTGACAAACGTCGACATCCGCCCTAAAAGAGTTAATACAAATTTGTAATGCCTTATGGCTAGATAAAAAGCACACAGCGCAATGCTCTGCCATTAGTCGTTGAAGCTAAGGTCAAATCAAATCACCATTATGGGATGGCGCTATTGTTGAAATATGTGAGACGTCTTAGAGGGAGTGAAAACTGACAAAATTCATAAAAGAACGTTGGCTCATTATGAAAGTGAAAACAGCACAACTCAACGAAAGGTTTGTGAAAGGGTAGTGTCAGGCGTGGGTCAGCCTAAGGTCTCTAGTGACTGAGATTCTGCAACAGTTCCAGGGGTTGGCGCTATGCCCTAATGTTTTTCTCTCTTCTTCCCTCTGCAGACCCGTTGATTGACAGATAGAACACCTCTGACATCACTTCCAGATGTCCGTCCACCTGACCCGCCTCTTCCTGTCAGAAGGGTCCAAAATCTGGAAGCTCGGACATCTTGGGACAGTTCTGTTTTGAACTCACGTTTACAGAGACACTTACAGTGTCTTTTGTTGATTTTGCTGAAACCAATTATACGGCCAGGCTGATTGCTCAACTCTTTATTATTATCTTTTCTTTCTATTTGAGTAGTAAGAACTTTATGTTTCCAGTAAGAACAGTACACTGCTATGCTAACAACAAGCCATGGATTACAAGTGACATCAAGGGCCTTTTGAACCAGAAGAAAAGGACTTTAAAAGCGGTGATCAGAATGAGCTTAAGCGCGTGCAGAAGGAACTCCGAGTCCAGCTCAGGGAGGCGAAGGAACAGTACAGGAGAAAGCTGGAGCAGAAGTTGCAGAATAACAGCATGAAGGAAGTGTGGGATGCGATGAAGATCATCACTGGCTGCAGCTCTAAGTGGGGTGCCACCATCGAGAGAGACGTGAAGAGAGCAAACCAAATGAACATCTTCTTTAACAGGTTTGACCACCCTAACCCACTATTACTCTGAGAGTGAGTACTGCACCCTCCACACATCCTTCTGCTGATACCAACATAGGAGAGACATCCCCACCCATAATTACAGCAGCGCAGGTGAGCTGAGGAGACTTTGTGCCAGCAAAGCAGCGGGTCCAGATGGAGTATCGCCACGACTGCTGAAGGTCTGTGCATCGGAGCCTGGAACAGGGGAGAGTCCCGAGGCTTTGGAAAACATCTTGTATCACCCCAATCCCAAAGGTATCACGTGCTAGTGAGCTGAATGACTTCCGGCCTGTTGCTCTGACGTCACATGTGATGAAGACCATTGAGAGGCTGCTGCTTCAACACCTGAGGCCACAGGTTCAACACGCCGTCGACCCTCTGCAGTTTGCATATCAGGAGAAGGTGGGAGCGGAGGATGCCATCATCTATATGCTACACCGATCCCTCTCCCACTTGGACAGAGGCAGTGGTACTGTAAGAATTATGTTTCTGGACTTCTCTAGCGCCTTCAACACAATCCAACCTCTGCTCCTTAGAGACAACCTGGCAGACATGGGAGTAGATTCATACCTGGTGGCATGGATCGTGGACTATCTTAAAGATAGACCTCAGTATGTGCGTCTTGGGAACTACAGGTCTGACATTGTGGTCAGCAGCACAGGGCACTGTACTTTCTCCGGTCCTGTTCAGCCTATATACATCGGACTTCCAATACAACTCGGAGTCCTGCCACGTACAAAAGTTCACTGATGACACTGCTATCATGGGCTGCATCAGGAGTGGGCAGGAGGAGGAGTATAGGAACATAATCAAGGACTTTGTTAAATGGTGTGACTCAAACCACCAATAACTAAACACCAGCAAAACCAAGGAGCTGGTGGTGGATTTTAGGAGGCCCAGACCCCTCATGGACCCCGTGATCATCAGAGGTGACTGTGTGCAGATGGTGCAGACCTATAAATACCTTGGAGTGCAGCTGGATGATACATTAGACTGGACTGCCAATACTGATGCTCTGTGTAAGAAAGGACAGAGCCGACTATACTTCCTTAGAAGGCTAGCGTTCAACATCTGCAATAAGATGCTGTAGATGTTCTATCAGACGGTTGTGGCGAGCGCCCTCTTCTACGCGGTGGTGTGCTGGGGAGGCAGCATAAAGAAGAAGGACGCCTCATGCCTGGACAATCTGGTGAGGAAAGCAGGCTCTATTGTTGGCATGGAGCTGGACAGTTTGACATCCGTGGCAGAGCGATGGGCGCTGAGCAGACTCCTATCAATCATGGAGAATTCACTGCATCCACTGAACAGGATCATCTCCAGACAGAAGAGCAGCTTCAGCGACAGACTGCTCTCACCGTCCTGCTCCACTGACAGACTGAGGAGATCGTTCCTCCCCCACAATATGCGACTCTTCAATTCCACCCTTGGGGGGGTAAATATTAACATTATAAAAAGTTATTGTCTGTATACCTGCATTATTATTAATCTTTAATTTAATATTGTTTTTTTGTATCAGTATGCTGCTGCTGGAGAATGTGAATTTTCACTTGGGATTAATAAAGTATCTATCTATCTATCTATCTATCTATCTATCTATCTATCTATCTATCTATCTATCTATCTATCTATCTATCTATCTATCTATCTATCTATCTATCTATCTATCTATCTATCTATCTAGTAAGATTTAAAGACGTAAAGAACAAGTGTGACCGATGTACCTTGATTTGATCAACCATCAACATCAACGCAATGAATGCCTCCATCAGAGAAGGTCCATGCCTTATGTTGTCCACTGTTGCTGCACATTTGGATATCATTTATGGATCTGCACGTGACTGTGAAGGTGCGGGTCTAACTCCACGCTCCCTCTTGCAGTTTTGGGAGCTTCTTGAACTCACTACCGTAGATAACGTAACTGGATGAGCTGGCAGGTGGGACAAAACACTTCGAGCAATGGGATGGTGCAAAGTGCAAAAGTGCTTTCATTAAACAAATTAACAGCATTGAAAACAGTTTGTATCCAAATAGAAAGTGTAGTGCTCCATAGTTCCATAAATAATCCATAAAAACAGTGAAAATTCAAGAGTTTAAAAACAAGGCTAAAAACAAGAATAAAAACCAATAGTCACTGAGTCTAACGAGCTGAGCCCAACTCCTTCCAAGTCTTCCACAGCTCACCCATCGCTCATTCAGCTGGCGGAGACTTCAGCAGCCTCAGTCCTCTCAATCCCGACCCCTGTCTTGGCTGCCTCCGTTGCCTTTTGCCAGACTGCTCAGGGTCAGTTGTCCTCTCATCATCCTTCTTGCTCACATAGTCATCTCTCGGATGCCTGGAGAGGATGCCACCTGGATCGCAATCAGTGGGTACGATACCTCCCTAGAGACCGCGCTGCCTTCTCTCTCTCTAGCCGGCTGGCTCATTCTCTCTCTCTCTACTCCAATGCCGCACTCTTGCTGTTCATTCCTTTCTCTTTCTCTTGTTTTTTTCTTTTTGTGTACGGCTCCATGGTCTCAATCATGCACCGCAGGAAACCAATGAAGCAATTGAGAAAGATTGCACCCTCGCTTCAATTACTCCACCAACTCCCCAAAGATGCGTGAGTGTGCCCATGGATACTTATTTAATAAAAGCCATTCTTTCAGAGCCACTGACCTCACTTTACCCCAGTGCCATATTGCATGATGACTTTGGCTACCGTAAAGTTTGCACAAGATGTGCTACCCAAAAAGCTTTCTGATCTGCACCAGCACATGGAGGTTGTGACCCAATTGTCATGGATTGTCACCTGAGATGAGACATGGGACCATCCAAAGAGGTATAAAGCATGCAGTGGAAAACACCCATCTTCTCCAGTAAAGGAGAAATTCAAATGGCAGCCTTCCACCAAGAAAATCATGGTGACCTTCTTTTGGGACATAAACAGCTTTGGTAAGGACGTCTTCCACATCCTCCTTACTGGTTCAGCACCATGTGACTATCGCATTTCAGTCCACATAAACAGGCTCTACATGGTCGTATGTTCACCTCTGATGATGAGGTTAAGGAAGCGGTACAGACTTGGATTTGGGACCAGCCAAAAAACTTCTTTTTCGAAGGAAAGAAAAAGTTAGTGGAACAGGAAGTGCATCGACCTGTAGGAAGACTATGTGCAGAAGCAATAGAACTGTGATGGCCATCTGCTCGCAGTTATGGTGTTAACGGATAAGTGGTCTTTACTTTTTGATTCTCCCTCATATCTGAGTTACTATTGACTGATCAACACGACATATTTTGCAATATTGAAGTAAACATAAAATGATTTAGTTCTTAATAAGTTGATCTATATAAAATATAGGTTATATGGCTTTCAAAAAAATTAACACCAGAATCTCCGACACTAACAAAGAAACATGTAATCCCGGCCCACCGTAAATCCCTTAGCACCTCTCCATCAGCGTCTTTTGTTTTGTAAATGTGTCGATCAGCACAAGCAGCAAGCAGCCTGCTGTCCTGTCCCTTCCTTGATGGAGCTCAATTCAGGCAAAAACTTCTCCCAGCTCAGGTCATGGCTCCTTATCTGCGTGTGATGTGCCTGGAGTTGTAGAGGGCAAATAATACAGTATATTGTTATTTGGAATACATGCATTTCATGTGTGTTCCATGTCTACAAAGATCTGGGTAAGTGTAGGATGAAAGGAAATGCGAGAAATGCAAGAAATGTTGAACACATACCTAAAGCAAAAACATTTTCCATGTTATACTAATAATGACGAGAAGTGTATAATGTGTGAAGACTTTAGTCCAAATTTCAAATAAACACATGCGCTTTTATTCAAGAATATAACCAAAGAAAAAAAAAAACATTCAATTTACATGTTGCTGTCAATGAGTTCAAAATCCAAGCTCAAATGTCAATCGACATGCAGAGGTAAGAACTGCTGCCTTATAAACTCAATGGTAACAGGTAGACCTGGCACTCTGCATTTTGAGTACTGAGCTGCTATTATTATTATTATTATTACCATTGATTTAAGTCTGTAACACCCGGTGTAAATTTTGGCTACTTATAAAAGTTAGCACTTGTTTTTTTATTACAGGGACCCCCCGCCTACTGCTGAATTTGTGTTCCAGACCCATCAAAGATAGGTGAAAATCCGCGATATAGAAACACCATATAAATAAACATTTTTTTTTTATAGTTTAAGCCTTAAAATACCCCTCCCACACGCTTTAAACACATGTAATCTTATTAAAACACACTTTGTAATCACATATGATATGTGAGTGTCGGGCTAAGAATATGAGTAACATCACTCTATTATAAAACATTTTGACGTCACGCAAGCCAAGGCAGTGAGACAGAAGGACAGCTGCTGTACAAGCTTTTAAATGATGGTCGCGCAGAGCATCAAGCAGAACAGGCATCTTGGCAGAAGTAGCACAAAGTCAATAGCTGATCTGTCTACTTCTGTTTAGCGTGCGTTCTGCTCCCCACCTTCACAATGCGAACGGAAGTGGCAGGAGCGTAGCGCGCCTTCGGGGGGTTTGAGCGAAGCGATCAAGACCAGATCATCTCGGAGAGACACTTTGATGACACGCAAGACTAGACAATACAACCTCAGGAAGCGAAACCCATGAGACGGTGATTTTTGCACGTCACGGCCTACTTACAAACAATTTAAAACAAGTTCACTGACATCTAACCTAGCATTTGTTGGAACGCTTCAGGCAGACAAACTTCAGGTGCTTCCAGTTCTAAAAACAACGACAAGCAGAACACGCAGCAAGCCAGCAGATGAGCCAGGCGCTTCTCCTTAGCATGTGTTCAGCCCTCACACCCATATTCAGAAAGCTAGCAGCAGAGACGCGAAGTGGCAAAAGGACAGCTGCTGTACAGGCTTTTAAGTGATTGACGCAAAGCGCGACAAGCACAACACACAGCTGGCCAGTAGCAGCAGCAAAACACCATCTGAACCGATTTTTAGCAGGCGTTCAGACCCCCCCCCCCCTTCACAACGTGAGCAGCATTATAACTCCCGCGAGAAAGAGATTTAACCAAAAAGTTTTAAAGTAAAAGTGAAAATAATGCATATGTAACAATTCTCATGAAAATAACAATCTCTTTAAATTGTTTATCCGGTAAACCAAGCCCGGGGGTGGGCGAGCGAAGCGAGCAGGGGGAGAAGCCCCCTAGTAATAATAATAATATTAATAAATCCGCGATGTAGAGGGGGCACGATAGCTGAACCGCGATATAGCGGGGGATCACTGTATTCAGTTTTATTCTCTCAGTGACGTTCACGTGGTACAACCAACTTGTCTCTCCGTCTCTCAGTTGATGGCGTTCATCTCCATTCTTTTCACAAGTGCAGCGCTGTGGCTGATGCTTGCTCAGAACTATTTGTTGTACCGGCAATCAAAGATACAATGTCCCGTGACCGCTATCAGACTGGACAAAGGCAGGACCGTAGCAACAGACAGCTTCTTCAGAACGCATTCACTGGCTGATAGACTGCTGCACTCTGCTTGGTACCATAAAGTAAAATGGGACTTCCACCTGCAGCTATAGTTACTTTAGTATGTGAGCAAATGGATCTGGCGAGTGTCATGCTGACAGTGTATTCTTGTGTTTTAAGAACTGGGGGGCTGTAATTGGGAGTGGAACTCAATAAATTATTCTGAAATGGCTGAGTTGATTTTAACACTAGAATCCCCGAAGCCTATGAAATTTTTCGTTGTCCATGACCTCCTAAGTTTTTCCTGACATATGCCAGGAAGCTCGTAGCTGCTTATCACTGTGCCAGTTGCCCTCTCTCGCCCTGGGGTGGGAATTGCTTACCTCATAAGAGACTTGAAGGTGTACACAAAGTGGAAGGGATTAACTACTTGTTCTTGCTGCTTTGCAGGAAGGAGAGTGTGGAAGATTGTGGGTTCGCTTCCCGGTTCCTCCCTGTGTGGATGGCGCTTTGAGTACTGAGAAAAGCGCTATATAAATGTAATGAATTATTATTATTATCCTCGTCCATAATGTTGCAACAATTTGCAGAAACCGGTGTTGGCAACCCTTTTCCAGAAGGAATGAGAAGTAAATAATTCTTCAGCTTTTCCTACATGCATCTCATGATCTTATTCCTTTAATTATTAGTGATGAAGCAAAACTCTCAGCAGCTGCTTTTCTTCTCTTTTCCCCTAACCCCTCTCCTTTTCCCCAAGACTCTCTTTGCAGGCTGACTTAAGCAACATTGCTGATGTTGATGTCTCCTGAACAAGTATAAATAAACATTTTCATTAACAAACAAGGAAAATAGAAACTAGATTAAATACATCTGTAATCTGTGTTGTTTACCCAGAGACTTAACATTTTCAAAACAGCATAATCTGATTCAGGGATGCAGGAGATCCTATCATGGTGGTGTAAGGTACCAGACAGGGACCACATCTACATGGTGGACCAGGGTAAACTTGCACATATGTGTTAAATTTAGAAGTATCAGGAGAAGAGCTCAGGCAGACCTTTAGAGATGGTGTTGGGATTTAACTCCAGGACACGAGGTCACTGAGGCAGCAATGGTAGAGATAATCTCTAGGAAGAGTTTTGGGTTCAGCCTAATGGTAGAGGGAATAATTGAACCTGCTTAGGAAGACTAGCTGACATGATTTATTTTTCTTTCACGTCCTCCCACAAAACATGGGCTCATATCTGTCTGATATATGTCTACTATACCAGCAGTATTTCACAAGTGACAATTCACCAGAAGTTCTTTGCTTTGATGAATGCGTCCCTTTTTAATTTGGCTTAAAGGGCATAAAACTCTAGAAAGGTGACATGGCGACTTCTTTATCCTTCTGTGACAATGGAGTATGACAAACAACTTCTCCATGACCTGAAGCTTATTCTGCAGCTGCACTTCTAGAGTCAGCAGCTCTGCTTCTGCTAAAGAGGCTGTAGAGGATCAAAAACCAGGTCAAAACAAATAATGGGACATGGATATTGGAAACACATTAATTTAAACTTCTGGAAACTGTGGCATTATCAACCATGCCAAGAAAGTTTAGAGGCAGTTTGCTGTCTATTTCCATTAATAACTCAATGCCACTTTACCATAGAAACTTGATAAAAACGTAATCAAAAATCTTAGAGTGTGCACAGTGTTAAAACAAAATGTGAGTTTTAAAATAAAGTGAATTAGACAAAAATCACAGCTTTTTAGCCGCCCATGCTGGAGGAGTTGCATTCACATGCTAATGACATGTAAATTGGTCTCCGCCTCCAAGGAGGAGCACAGCTGTAGAGTGTAACACCCACTTGATCATTATGCAGGAGATGCTTTCCAGACTTGGTACAGAAAACGTGAGCCTCGTTTGCTAGTGCAGTTCACACAAACTCACAACCCAGCTCAGCAAATTCACACAGCATAGTGGGCTTTGTTAGGTGAGCGCAATTTGACTTAGGCGAAAACTGCAATTCACAAGGCTCCCTTTCTCACAATCACATACTGCCCCTCCAGCAAATGGCAATGATAATCTGACTATTTTTCCAACAGTTGATTCTGCTGGGCATAGTACAGTGCATCCGGAAAGTACTCACAGCGCATCACTTTTTCCACATTTTGTTATGTTACAGCCTTATTCCAAAATGGATTAAATTCATTTTTTTCCTCAGAATTCTACACACAACACCCCATAATGACAACATGAAAAAAGTTTACTTGAGATTTTTGCAAATTTATTAAAAATAAAAAAACAGAAATCCCATGTACATAAGTATTCACAGCCTTTGCTCAATACTTTGTCGATGCCCCTTTGGCAGAAATTCCAGCCTCAAGTCTTTTTGAATATGATGGCACAAGCTTGGCACACCTATCCTTGGCCAGTTTCGCCCATTCCTCTTTGCAGCACCTCTCAAGCTCCATCATGTTGGATGGGAAGTGTCGGTGCACAGCCATTTTAAGATCTCTCTAGAGATGTTCAATCGGATTCAAGTCTGGGCTCTGGCTGGGCCACTCAAGGACAGTCACAGAGTTGTCCTGAAGCCACTCCTTTGATATCTTGGCTGTGTGCTTAGGGTCGTTCTCCTGCTGAAAGATGAACCGTCGCCCCAGTCTGAGGTCAAGAGCGCTCTGGAGCAGGTTTTCATCCAGGATGTCTCTGTCCATTGCTGCAGTCATCTTTCCCTTTATCCTGACTAGTCTCCCAGTTCCTGCCACTGAAAAACATCCCCACAGCATGATGCTGCCACCACCATGCTTCACTGTAGGGATGGTGCCAGGTTTCCTGCAAACGTGACGCCTGGCATTCACACCAAAGAGTTCAATCTTTGTCTCATCAGACCAGAGAATTTTGATTCTCATGGTCTGAGAGACCTTCAGGTGCCTTTTGGCAAACTCCAGGCGGACTGCCATGTGCCTTTTACTAAGGAGTGGCTTCCCTCTGGCCACTCTACCATACAGGCCTGATTGGTAGATTGCTGCAGAGATGGTTGTCCTTCTGGAAGGTTCTCCTCTCTCCACAGAGGACTTCTGGAGCTCTGACAGAGTGACCATCGGGTTCTTGGTCACCTCCCTGACTAAGGCCCTTCTCCTCCGATCACTCAGTTTAGATGGCCGGCCAGCTCTAGGAAGAGTCCTGGTGGTTTCGAACTTCTTCCACTTACGGATGATGGAGGCCACTGTGCTCATTGGGACCTTCAAAGCAGCAGAAATTTTTCTGTAACTTTCCCCAGATTTGTGCCTCGAGACAATCCTGTCTTGGAGGTCTACAGACAATTCCTTTGACTTCATGCTTGGTTTGTGCTCTGACATGAACTGTCAACTGTGGGACCTTCTATAGACAGGTGTGTGCCTTTCCAAATCATGTCCAGTCAACTGAATTTACCACAGGTGGACTCCAATGAGGCTGCAGAAACATCTCAAGGATGGTCAGGAGAAACAGGATGCACCTGACCTCAATTTCGAGCTTCATGGCAAAGGCTGTGAATACTTATGTACATGTGCTTTCTCAATTTTTTTATTTTTAATAAATTTGCAAAAATCTCAAGTAAACTTTTTTCACGTTGTCATTATGGGGTGTTGTGTGTAGAATTCTGAGGAAAAAAATGAATTTAATCCATTTTGGAATAAGGCTGTAACCTAACAAAATGTGGAAAAAGTGATGCGCTGGGAATGCTTTCTGGATGCACTGTATATTTTGATCATTATGCTAATGCTGCTTTTCCAAACCTGGCGAGCATCGCATGGAGAAAACGCAAACCTCAGTGGCTAGGCTAGTTTGGAAAAGCAGCATTCAGCAAATTCAGCCTTCTAGTTTACCTGGTCAGCTTGTCTTGATCAGCCTGGGTGGGTTTGTTACCTGATCTTAAGATATAAATAGCCCACCCCTAATACAAGTGTGTGTCTTTGGGGGGGGGGGTGTTGTTGCTAACATTCTGTTCTCTTTCTCTCCCTGAAACCACCCAGAGAGGGCACTTAGCCCCGCCCCTTCCAGTTGATACGTTCTAAGAAGCCCAGTCTGCTCCTAAGAGCAACCCGCTGGACAGCACTCCAGTGACTGACTCTTATATCGACAGCCAAGAGCCTGGTACTTTGTTATTGTGCCAGAGAGACTATTTCATTTATTGTCAAGAGGCGTGATTTTTTTTTTTTGGACTGTAATTATTAAATGAAATATATAGTCATATGAAAAAGTTTGGGAACCCCTCTCAGCCTGCATAATAATTGACTCTCCTTTCAACAAAAAAGATAACAGTGTCATGTCTTTCATTTCCTAGGATCATCTGAGTACTGTAGTGTTTTCTGAACAAAGATTTTTAGTGAAGCAGTATTTAGTTGTATGAAATTAAATCAAATGTGAAAAACTGGCTGTGCACAAATATAGGTCCCCTTTTCATTTTGCTGATTTGAATGCCTGTCACTGCTCAATACTGATTACTTCCATCCATCCATTTTCCAACCCGCTGAATCCGAACACAGGGTCACGGGGGTCTGCTGGAGCCAATCCCAGCCAACACAGGGCACAAGGCAGGAACCAATCCTGGGCAGGGTGCCAACCTACCGCAGCACACACACAAACACACCCACACACCAAGCACACACTAGGGCCAATTTAGAATCACCAATCCACCTAATCTGCATGTCTTTGGACTGTGGGAGGAAACCGGAGCGCCCGGAGGAAACCCACGCAGACACGGGGAGAACATGCAGACTCCACACAGGGAGGACCCGGGAAGCGAACCCGGGTCTCCTAACTGCGAGGCAGCACCATTACCGCAGTGCCACCGTGCCGCCCACTTCATAGACAGGTGTGTCCAATCATGAGGAAAGGTATTTAAGGTGGTCAATTGCAAGTTGTGCTTCCCTTTGACTCTCCTCTGAAGAGTGACGGCATGGGATCCTCAAAGCAACTCTCCAAAGATCTGAAAACAAAGATTGTTGAGTCTCCTGGTTTAGGGAAAGGCTACAAAAAGCGATCTCAGAGGTTTAAACTGTCAGTTTCAACTGTAAGGAATGGAATCAGGAAATGGAAGGCCACAGGCACAGTTGCTGTTAAACCCAGCAGGTCTGGCAGGCCAAAAAAAAATACAGGAGCGGCATATGTGCAGGATTGTGAGAATGGTGACAGACAACCCACAGATCACCTCCAAAGACCTGCAAGAACACCTCGCTGCAGATGGTGTATCTGCACATCATTCTACAATTCAATTTGCACAAAGAACATCTGTATGGCAGGGTGATGAGAAAGAAGCCCTTTCTGCACTCACGCCACAAACAGAGTCACTTGTCGTATGCCAATGCTCATTTAGACAAGCCAGATTCATTTGGGAACAAAGTGCTTTGGACTGAGGAGACAAAAATTGAGTTATTTGGTCAGAACAAAAGTGCTTTGCATGGCGGAAGAAGAACACCGCATTCCAAGAAAAACACTTGCTACCTACCAGATTTGGTGGAGGTTCCATCATGCTGTGGGGCTGTGTGGCTAGTTCAGGGACTGGGGCCCTTGTTAAAGTCGAAGGTCAGATGAATTCAACTCAATATCAACAAGTTCTTCAGGATAATGTTCAAGCATCAGTCACAAAGTTGAAGTTATGCAGGGGTTGGATATTCCAACAAGACAATAACCCAAAACACAGTTGGAAATCCACAAAGGCATTCATGCAGAGGGAGAAGTACAATGTTCTGGAATGGCCGTCACAGTCCCCTGAATTGAAAATCATTGAAAATCTATGTGATGATTTGAAGCAGGCTGTCCATGCTCGGCAGCCATCAAATTGAACTGACCTGGAGAGATTTTGTATGAAGAATGGTCAGAAATACCTCCATCCAGAATCCAGACACTCATCAAAGACTATAGGAGGACAGTGTCTAGAGGCTGTTAGATTTGTAAAAGGAGGCTCAACTAAGTATTGATGTCATATCTCTGTTGAGGTGCCCAAATTTATGCACCTGTCTAATTTTGTTATGATGCATATTGCATATTTTCTGTTAATCCAATAAACTTAATATCACTGCTGAAATCCTACTGTGTCCATAAGGCATGTCAGATATTAAAAGGAAGTTGCTACTATGAAAGCTCAGCCAATGAGAAACAAAAATCCAAAGAATTAAGAGGGGTTCCCAAACTTTTTCATATGACTGTATGTTTATTTTCAAGCAAGTTTCATTTAATCTTCATCTTCTAATTTCTGTTTTTAACTTACAAACAAAGCAAGCTAGTTTTGACACTGATAAATACAATAGGTAATAGCCATTGATAATAGCCGCAGCACCATACAGTACTTCATATATTTTGTCACAATAATAGTTTCAATAATTCTGTTCTTTCATTTGCATGCGTGAACAAATGTAATCATAAGCTCCTTCACAGGTGACCCATCAGACCGCCAGCTGTCCATTTATCTGAGAGGTAGAATCCACTTCTTGTAATTCCCAGTGCCTTCGTATGCCTTGTTGCGGGGATTAGAGCTGCAGGGAGGGGAAAGCGACCCCCTGAGTGATCCCTCAGCAGAAACAGCACATCTCTGTTGAGGGACCAATTGTCAGTAAGTGGTGAGTTTTCATTATGTTTTTTCAAACTCTATGATGTTCTGTATTGTTATTTGAATTTGCAGGAATGTGTTCAGTTTAGTGATCTGAAGTTCAATAATTGGTAACACTTTAGTTTAGATACAGCAAAAATGCATCTTTTACTCATTTATTCTTATGTAACAAGATCTTAACAAAGTTTTTAGTCTTCATAACACTTGTAAAACATCATTGGGTGGGATATTAATTTCTGTGATGTGTGGTATATTGACATTGTGGTAAAATGACTTGCTAGTATGAAGATTTCACAGGTCTTATACTAAATATGTAATATCAATAGAAATGTGTACTCTTCAGACCACTCCAGAATGACATTTTGTGAGTCGGTCACATTGCAGAGATGAATAACACTTTACCGATGTTTTGTAAGTGTTATGAAGACCCAAAGAAGTGAACGTCAAGGTCTTGCTACATAAGAATAAATGAATAATAGATGCATTTTTGCAGTACCACATCTAAAGTGTTACACTTTACCATTTTTAAGACATCTATAAAGTTGTAAAAGAGAACACAAGAAAACATTCATCGTCTCAGTTATCCAAAATGGACAAGGAAAACAAACAACAATCAAAAATGAATGCAGTGCACATCTGGTCACATCAGTGTTGCATCTTCACAATTTGATTTTAATTGATAGCTGTTTGCTTGATCTTCTGGGCTATGTACCCTACTGATCAGAAGGTGTGAAGTTAGTAGAAACACAATACTATAGTAGCACATAGGGCCATGTAGAATCTTTAAAAAAATAAAAGATTAATTAAAACAAAAATCCTCTGAACTAACATAAACCTCAGTGAAACACAAAATGGCAAAAAGGGGTTGCCAATAAGGGTAAAGGTGAGCAAAGTCCCAATATCACATCCAAGGCAAAGGCAAAGTCAAAAATCCAGTGATCACAATATTAGGCCGAGGGCCATTCTCTGGCCTGTGATGGGCAGGAGGTTTCACTTCTTGGGGGACCACCCACAAAATGTAATGCACATAGCAAAGGTGTAGAGAAAAGGACAGGGAACAATGCAAACAATTAAGAAAAGTAACATTTAGGTAGATAACTAAAAAATGAACAAAAAAGACAGGAAAGAAGGATTTGAATCCCACACAGGGGGTTTTAGATTAGATTAGATTAGATT
Organism: Erpetoichthys calabaricus; assembly: GCF_900747795.2. Taxonomy (NCBI): domain Eukaryota; kingdom Metazoa; phylum Chordata; class Cladistia; order Polypteriformes; family Polypteridae; genus Erpetoichthys; species Erpetoichthys calabaricus. Next base: position 9,432,244 of record NC_041394.2, read on the forward strand.
AGATTAGATTAGATTAGATTAGATTAGATTAGATTAGATTAGATTAGATTAGATTAGATTAGATTAGATTAGATTGGATTGGAGTGGATTGGATTGGATTGGATTGGATTGGATTAGATTAGATTAGATTAGATTAGATTAGATACATTTTATTAATCCCATGGTTAAATTCAAATGTATACAGCAGCAGAAACATAAAAAACAAGGATACTGACTCACAGGAGAGATAAAACAGCCAATCAATTAATCAATCAATCGATCAATAAAAATAAACTTAATGAGTCTTTTGTCTTGGTAGAGTTCTCTATTACTCTACTTTGTCCTTTTGTATTCTGTAGTCTTTGTCAGAATGCTTCATAGACTTAGAACTGTTTATAACGCATTGTACTTATAACTTCTCCCCACCTTCCCTTCTACATCTATAACTTCAGGCAATTAGAAAAGTAAAGTTACCCTTTAAATAGTGTATTATTGATAATATTCATAAATAATAACACTCTCAACCATAAAACCTGATAAATGCTGATGTGTAGTTTCAGGCGGCACACAGACGTATTAGTTACTTTAAATGTCTCTATAGTTAAGGCATCATTTTTATTGCTTTCTTCAGGACGGGCCGCACGCCTGTCTCAATATGTCTGCTGAGTTGAGCTTCTCAGTGTGGTCTTCTTTTCAGTTCAAGGTGTGTGAGATGCTCCTTCATTGTGATGGTGTGAGAGATAAGAGAGAGTGGGGGTGAATCGACCAAATGTTTAGATTCTCTCTCCAAATCCTTACTCCAAAAGGGGCGTCGTGCTACAGAATGGCCACTGATTTAAACCAATCCCAAACAGCCATACTTCACATCAATAGGAGCACACAATACCTTTAAAACCCTAACCCCTTAAAACCATTTTTTGAGTGAAGCTTGCCAGGTAGGTAGTTTGGGTTTCCTGTGGGGGTTGATTGAGAGGGTCCTGCAGAGAATCACTTGCCAAACTGGTTTTAAGCACTTCCTCTGACCCTGTTATAAAATTCACCATCCTGATTCAGTCCTAAAGAGCTGGTTAGTTAAACATCGAACCATTGCTGTTCATATCAGTGATATAATACGAACATTACATTGCTTTGTCCAAGTTACAAATAAAGACAAGAAAAATATTTATCAACTTACATACAAAATGTACAAAATACATTGCGTGGAACCATTGAATTGCCTGATAGCAGAAACAGCACCCCAGAGGTGTTTCTTAACACTTGTAATCCAGCTTGCTCCCCATCTCCAAACCGCACCCTGAACTCCCACTTCTTTTAGTTTGATGTCAAGCCTCTAAAGTAGTTCCTTATCAAACGATTCTAGAAAATCAACATATATCACATTGTGTGTACCTTTCTGGTTTCATGCTTTTTCGCTACCTTAAATACAGTGCGTTCAGAAAATATTCAGACGCTTTCATATTCTGCACACCATATTGTGTTGTAGATTACATTTTAAACAGATGAATTTCCCATTAATGCCCATCAGCCTACACTCAATAACCCATAATGGCAAAATAAAAAGAGGTCTGCAGATTTATTCTTCTTCTTCATTTGGCTGCTCCCGTTAGGGGTTGCCGCAGCGTATCATCTTCTTCCATCTTTTTCTGTCCTCGTCATCTTGTTCTGTTACATGCATTACCTGCATGTCCTCTCTCACCACATCCATAAACCTTCTCTTAGGTCTTCCTCTGTTCCTCTGGCCTGGCAGCTCCATCATTAGCACCCTTCTCAGGATGTGACCAGAAGCGAGGTAGTTCCGTGGTCTTCTTTATTGCACAACATGGAAGTGGATATGGGAGCGTTACGTCCAGTAGGAAAGTGTAATTCTTGCGTCTTTCTGTAGATAAAAGGAGAAAAACACATTATTGCTCTGTTCCCGTTTGGGGTTGCTACAGCGGATCATCTTCTTCCATATCTTTCTATCCTCTTCATCTTGTTCTGTTACACGCATCACCTGCATGTCCTCTCTCACCACATCCATAAACCTTCTCTTAGGCCTTCCTCTTCTCCTCTTGCCTGGCAGCTCTATCCTTAACACCCTTCTCCCAATACACCCCTCATCTCTCCTTTGCACATGTCCAAACCAATGCAATCTCGCCTTTCTGACTTTGTCTCTCAACCGTCCAACTTGAGCTGACCCTCTAATGTACTCATTTCTGATTTATTACAAACCAAAAACTGAAATTTCTCATTCCTAGAATTATTCAGACTCCATAAACTGTGGTTAGGTCCATCCTGGTTGCTTTAATTCTCCTTGAGATGTGTCAAGAACATGATTGGAGTCCACCTGTAAAAAACTGAATTAACTGAATAATGAAATGAACTTCACCGTGCTGTCTAGTAACAAGCCTCTCCCTAGACAGCCCAGCCCTAAACTCAAAAGACATGCGTAAAGAGCTGCAAAAAACCCAAAATGGGGTTTAAGGCTTTAACAACAACAACAACAACATTTACTTATATAGCACATTTTCATACAAAAAGTAGCTCAAAGTGCTTTACATAATGAAGAAAAGAAAAATAAAAGACAAAATAAGAAATTAAAATAAGACAACATTAGTTAACATAGAAAGGAGCAAGGTCCGATGGCCAGGGTGGACAGAAAAAACAAAAAAAAAAACTCCAGAAGGCTGGAGAAAAAAAATAAAATCTGCAGGGGTTCCAGGCCACGAGACCACCCAGTCCCCTCTGGGCATTCTACCTAACATAAATGAAATAGTCCTCTTTGTAGTTAGGGTTCTCACGGAGTCACTTGATGCTGATGGTCATATAGACTTCTGGCTTTTAATCCATCACTGTTGGAACATCATGGTGCTTTGGGTAGATGGTGGTGGCGCAAGCCACCACCAACAGGACACCGGAAAAGGAAACAGAAGAGAGAGTAGAGGTTAGTAGATTTTGAATGAATAGTTATTATAATGAATTGGATATACAGAGTATCAGGATTAAATTACAGTGAAGTTATGAGAAGGCCATGTTAAAATAATGTGTTTTTATCAGTTTTTTAAAGTGCTCCACTGTATTAGCCTGGCGAATTCCTACTGGCAGGCTATTCCAGATTTTAGGTGCATAACAGCAGAAGGCCGCCTCACCACTTCTTTTAAGTTTTGCTCTTGGAATTCTAAGGAGACACTCAGTTGAGGATCTGAGGTTACGATTTGGAATATAAGATGTCAGACATTCCGATATATAAGATGGGGCGAGATTATTTAAGGCTTTATAAACCATAAGCAGAATTTTAAAGTCAATTCTGAATGACACAGGTAACCAGTGTAGTGACATCAAAACTGGAGAAATGTGCTCGGATTTTCTTTTCCTGGTAAGGATTCTAGCAGCTGCATTCTGCACTAGTTGCAAACGATTGATGTCTTTTTTGGGTAGTCCTGAGAGGAGTGCGTTACAGTAATCTAGCCGACTGAAAACAAACGCGTGAACTAATTTCTCTGCATCTTTCGATGATATAAGAGGTCTAACTTTTGCTATCTTTCTTAGGTGAAAAAATGCTGTCCTAGTGATCTGATTAATATGCGATTTAAAATTCAGATTACAATCAACGGTTACCCCTAAGCTTTTTACCTCCGATTTGACTTTTAATCCTAATGCATCCAGTTTATTTCTAATAGCCTCATTGTATCCATTATTGCCAATCACTAAGATTTCGGTTTTCTCTTTATTTAATTTGAGAAAGTTACTATTCATCCATTCTGAGATACAGGTTAGACATTGCGTTAGCGAATCAAAAGATTTGGGGTCATCAGGTGCTATTGATAAATACAGCTGTGTGTCATCAGCATAGCTGTGGTAGCTCACGTTGTGCCCTGAGATAATCTGACCTAATGGAAGCATGTAGATTGAGAAGAGCAGTGGACCCAGGATAGAGCCTTGTGGAACACCATATAGGATATCATGTGTCTTTGAGTTATAATTACCACAACTAACAAAGAATTTTCTCCCTGCCAGGTAGGGTTCAAACCAATTTAAGACACTGCCAGAGAGGCCCACCCATTGACTAAGGCGATTCTTAAGAATATTATGATCAATGGTGTCAAATGCGGCACTCAGATCTAAGAGGATGAGAACATATAAATGGCCTCTGTCTGCATTTACCCGCAAGTCATTTACTACTTTAACGAGTGCAGTTTCTGTGCTGTGATTTGTTCTAAAACCTGACTGAAATTTATCAAGAATAGCAGGTTTATTGAGGTGCTCATTTAACTGTATAATGACTGCCTTCTCTAGAATTTTACTTAAGAAAGGCAGGTTAGAGATGGGTCTGTAATTTTCAAGAGCAGAGGGATCGAGATTATTTTTCTTAAGTAGGGGTTTAACTACCGCAGTCTTAAGACAGTGTGGGAAGACCCCCGTATCTAATGACGAATTTACTATGTCAAGAACATTATCAATAAGAACGCCCGATACTTCTTTGAAAAAATTTGTTGGTATTGGGTCAAGGGCACAGGTGGAAGGTTTCATTTGAGAAATTATTTTATGTAAATCAGGTAAATCTATCCTAGTGAAAGACTTTAATTTGTTTATTATGGAGTACTGAGGTTTAGGAGGATCCTTAGTGTTGGGGAGATATACTGTTATTTCTAATATCATTAATTTTTTGATTGAAAAATACAGTGATAGCCTCACAGGTTTTACTGGAAGTACTTAGGAGGCATTCCTTTGAGTTACGTGGGTTTAACAGACGATCAATCGTCGAAAATAAGACTCTGGGATTACTAGCATTGTTATTTATAATCTTAGAGAAATAGCAGCGCCTCTCAAGACGGACTGTGTTATTGTATTCTGTTATTTTAACTTTTAATATTTCATAGTGGATAGTTAGTTTAGTTTACCTCCATTTACGCTCAGCTCTACGGCATGTTCTCTTTAAATCAGACACTCTTTGGGTCTTCCATGGTATAACAATGCTAGAAGATTTTTAACTGTCTTTTCAGGTGCAACTAAGTCAACAGCAGCTCTCACTTTAGTATTAAATCTTTCCACCTTACTATTTACATTCTCCTCGCTATTATAGTTGGCACTATAAACGGACTGACTGCTTAGAATGTTTGTAAGTTTTAAAGCTGCTGATGAGTCAAAGAAGCGTTTTTTAACAATATGCTTCTCATGAGTGTTTTCTATCATCATTTCTATATTAAAAAGTACAAGAAAATGGTCTGATAGACCAATATCAATGACCTGCTTTATATCAACTTTTAGTCCTTTAGTAATTACTAAGTCTAACGTATGACCTGCTTTATGTGTAGGCTGATTAACGAGCTGTCTCAAATCAAAAGAGTCCAGGAGGTTCATGAATTCTTTTACTTTTTGGTCACATTGATTATCTATATGAAAATTAAAGTCGGCGACTATTAAGAGTGTGTCATAGTTCGTAATTAAGATTGACATCAAGTCAGAGAATTCCTCAAAGAAAGACGCGTTGAATTTTGGAGGTCTATACACGGATAATACTAGAACGTGAGAATCTCCCTGAATAATAATGGCGAGATACTCAAAAGACTTGAATTTACCAAAACTGATATTTTTACATTTTAACCTGCTTGAGTAAATGTTTGCTAGTCCTCCACCTCTCTTTCCTTGGTGATCTGCACGAGTAAAACTGTAATCCGGCGGTGCAGATTCGATTAAAACAGCTGCGCCATCTGAGCTAAGCCACGTTTCACTCAATAAAATCTATTTTTTTTATCACTAATAAGATCGTTGATAAAAAACGTCTTGTTAGTTAAAGCTCTAATATTTAATAGTGCCATATTTAATGTTTCGGAGGAGCAGAGATGAATACTATCTATCTATCTATCTATCTATCTATCTATCTATCTATCTATCTATCTATCTATCTATCTATCTATCTATCTATCTATCTATCTATCTATCTATCTATCTATCTACTATGTGCGTTATTGATATATGGAACAGGAATTAAGTTATTTTTATTAGCACCGCTGTGTGTGTATTTTTTGTTTAATCTATGATCTGTTAACACTCAAAGTCCCAAATATGCCTTTAAAGGAAGAGAGGGGAAAACCATTAAAACCACTGTACTGTTATGTTTCAATTAGGGTTAATTACTTCTAATTCCAATATGTGTACTACATTTTGAGCTGCGTGTGGTAGTAATCACAACAGCTTAAGGAGTTATGGATTTCTAAAATAAAAGTAAATGTTAATTTGATTTGTGACATAAAATTGCTGGATTTGTGTAATGTATTGTATGAGACAACAAGTATCTGAAATTCTTATTTTGAAATGTTCTGTGTCGGAGTGGTTAGAAATGTGTCTGTTACTCAATTTATTAATTCTGTGCTGTAATTTCTGCATCATCTGTTGTCGGGTGTGTCATTAAACACCATTCCTTAACCCATCCCAAATGCTATTGCATCCTATCCTGGGATGGTGATCACATTTTTCCCAATGCTACTGGAAAACAATGGGCAGATAAATGAGCAGCTGTAAAACATTTAAAATAAGCAGGGAGAACTCTGTTTACTGATACTAAATCAACTCTCCCCAAAATGAAGGACTGGGAGGCTATTTGGGGATTTATGCAAAAACTTAGTCTGGTTCCCATGACAACCATATGTTACTATAGCAGCCAGTATTGCAGGTAAAGAAACACCACTGATTCAGTTCAATATATACACTTCACTTTGATCAACCATCTGCCTTCAACAACGTGATGCAAAGTTTTCCAACTTTGCTTTGAGATTGATAAGGATGATTTGATTGCTGATTAAATTAATACAATTTTTGAAAGAGTTCCATTAGTCCAGAATTGGGCATTCCATGGCCCCCAGGCCACATCTGGCCCTTTAGCTGTCCCTGACCAGCCCAGATGAGGCCAATGGGAATCAAACATAATAACTGCCCACAGGGCCGTTTCTGGGAATAGGCCAGCGTTTCTCAACCTTTAACACTAGAATTACCAGCGTCTATGAAAAAACTCGTAGATCCGGCGCACCTTAAAACCATTCGCAGCTCTCTTTTGTCTTCTAAATGTGCCGATTAAGATGAGCCAGCAAGCAGCCGGCTATTCCATCCCTCACCGTCGCAGAGCGTTCACTAAGTTTTCCCAGCTCTTGCCTTGTTTGATTATCTGGCAGTGACTGAACTGCTAGAGTTTTATTGTGGAAATAATAGATCGCTATTTGGAATACACACAGTTCATGTGTGTTCCATTTCTACAGTAATCTGTGTAAACACATTTTTAAAACAGAAACTTTTTCATATTTTAGTAGTAAATGACAAAATGTAGGCATAAACTATATAATGTATGAAGCCTGAAGTCCAAAGATCAAGTAAAAACACTTCCACAAAAGGTTCAAGACTGATACAATATCTTCCGTGGCATAGCGGTAAGATTTGTTGACTTGTAATTGAGAGTCCGCGGTTCGATCCCCACTCACTCCTATATTTGCCGTTTTCAGTAGTGAGCTCCTCTTTTTGTTAATATTATACAGTACACACATACATTTGGTTTGCGTCTGTAACACACGGTGTGCATCTATAGGACTTGTAAAAGTTACCGTTTTTTTTTTTTACTTTTATTCTCTCTAAATCACGATCACGATACATACTACACAACCAGGGATCTGAAGCTGTTATTTTTTATTTGCTGGCGAATCTGCCTTCTTCGTATCTCACCGTCACTTGATTTTTTTATTCGGTTTTATTGAGTGTTCCTGCTCATGCTGAATTAGAGTGCACCTTATGGTGAATGATGTCAAAACAACAAAAAAACACAGACGTAGCTATATATGATATTTGGAATTATTCGTTTTATGACCTGTATAGTACATTTCGGAAAACTTTGTGGCACGGATGCAACATTATTCATATTATTCATATTCATTCGCATAACATCTTGCGTTTTGTAACCAGTGAATGCGTATTTTTTTTTCCCGATCTTGCCAGTCCCCACATGTTGATGTATGCTATTTCTTTTGTACTCCAGGACATGCAGAGGATAGAATAGTACAGAGCAGTAAGTTCAGCGTTATATGCAATAATCAGATTCAAATGTTAACTGTTCACACACACGCAAGGATAGTCTTTCCTACATTTACAACGTGTGTACCTGTTACAATGTACACGCTTCCCTCTATGCTGTGGTTCCTATTACACACCTGAAAGAAAGAGACAATATATGTGAAAACATCATCGCACTAATGCAATATTATTTGAAAACGAACAGCGTCAGATCGGGTGTGGATTTATGTTGGCGCTATTACTGAAAAAAAAAAAAGATCAACATATGCGTTGATCCAGCAGAACTGAATAAGCTCACGCGCTCTGGCATCCCCACCCCGATCTGACTCTAAGAAACAGCGCAAGTACAGATGCAAACCAAGCGTGATCAAGATTTCCCAGTTCGATCTCACTCACTCCTATATTTGCCGTTTTCAGCACTGAATAAGCTCACACGCTCTAACACTAACCAAAAGAGCAGCTTACTACTGAAAACGGACATAAAATTTATTTAAGTTTAAAATGTCGATCGCGGTTATTTCTGTTAATTAATTCACGCTTTTTACTTAGAGTCAGAACAGGAGCTTGTTCAGCTTATTCAGCTTCTGATCTGACTCAAACAGCGCCAGTATAACTTCACACCCAACCTGTCGCTGTTCGTTTTCAAATAATATTGCATTACTTCGACGATGTTTTCTGATTGGTACTATTCGCGTCATAAAATGATTTCTTCACATATATTTGTCTCTTTCTTTTTTAAAATGTGCAACTGGCCACCTTCATGTTCTTGCGCACACTGAATAAAACAGCGCTATATGCAATCATCAGATTCAAATGTTAACAGTTAACAGTTATATAGCACGGAATGGAAATCAGCAGTTCTTAGCATTGCACCACGCAAGCTGTCATATCAACCGCCTACTGTAACTTGCTTTCTTTTTTCTTCGGTTATATTCTTGAATAAAAGTACACTTGTTTTATTATACTTTTACATGGGGTAGGGAAGGATCCTGAACACGACTGAGACAATGAAAAGTGAATTAAAAAAAACAAAAACAAAGTTAACCTTTGCAAATATCATAAATTACACCGGCTGTTACAGACTGAAATGAAATGTATCTTTTTATTCTAAAATAGTAAAAATAAGAACACTTCACTTCTCATAAGGGAGTCATATAGGATCAAACTCGTGACCTTCTGATTGCCAGTCAGTGACTGATACTGTTGCGCCACGGAAGCAGTAATAGTTAATTCATGTCAATGTCCCACACTAAGGCAGCTTTTTTTGGTGGCGGCTTTTTTTTTTGTACCTTTTGTGAAAGTGTTTCTTTGATATTTGGACTTCAGGCTTCATACAGTATATAGTTTATGCCTACATTTTGTCATTTGTTACTAGAATATATAAAACGTTTCTGTTTTAAAAATGTGTTTACACAGATTACTGCAGAAACGCAACACACATGAAATGCGTGTGTTCCAAATAGCATTTTATTATTTCCATTCTAAAACTCCACTCACTCCCAGATAATCAATCAAGGCATGAGCTTGGAAAAGTTCGTTTACGTTCTAAGTCGTTGGGGGGATGGAATAGCCGGCTGCTGGCAGCTTGTCTTTATCAGTACATTTAGATGACAAAAGACGCTGGCAGAGAGGTGAGAACGGTTTTAAGAAGCAATTTAAGGTGGGCTGGATCTACGAGTTTTTTCGTAGGCTCTGGTAATTCTAGTGTTAAGTATTTTCTACCCTAGTTTTCAGAACATTTTGCGCCCCGCTAACGTTTTTTTGAAACCCTAATAAAATTTATTCCTATATTTTTTTGCTGCCGATACACCGCTACAAGTTTAAAATTTCCCTCCGAATAGCGAAATTGCCCTACAGTTTGAGAACCGCTGGCATAGGCGGTCTAGGCAAATGTATAGGGTGACCTCTAATGGTCAGGGCACATTACTGCAGCCCATGTAGAGAGTCCTATCTTTTATTCGGTTTTGAAAAAATTTGCCCAGACCGGACTGGAGCACAAAGAAATGTTTACGTTGTGCACCTCGGTTGGGCCTGCACTATGCCCAGCACAAACTCTTGCCCAGAAAAGTCCCTGAGCGACACTAAGGACAATTTAGGATCACCAATGCACCTAACCTGTATGTCTTTGGACTGTGGGAGGAAACCAGATCACCACTTCTCCTTAATGTGTGTGTTCAACCGCCTCCCCTTCACAATGTGAGCAGTGTTATACGTTTATGCGTTTTATAGAGATACAAAGGAAGTATGACAAGCAATAAACCGAACTGAGGTGGCAGGAAATGAACTGGTGGAAATGATGTGTTCTTCGGTGGATGGTGGATGTCATCAGTTGAGGGAGGAAGTGAAGTCATTTCTATGAGACCGGAAATGATTTGGCTGTTAGGGGACGGAGGTGAAGTCTTGGATAGCGGATTGTGGAGAGATCGTGGAATCGAGGTATTTTATGGCTGTTGTTTCTCTGTCTATTAGAAGAAAAAGCATTAGTACTCTGTCCTGTGCCCCTGTCGTTCATAATTTCACACTCGTTTGAGCCTTTTAGCTGCCCCCTAAGCATGCGTGTGTGACACTGTATACTCAAAGTTTATTGCACTAAATAAGATACAAAAAGATGTGAGAAACATGAGATGATCACTGTGCAAGCAAATCAAGTGTGTGAGGCTGGCTGCCTTGAAAAAGATGTGCGGCATTCCCAAGAAAACATAACATATTATGATGAATTTGTGCAAAAGTAAATGACAAAAATAATTTTTATTACAGATACAAAAGAAATCCAACAAAACACTAAGCCCAAAATGATAAACACTCACGATGCAGGCCAGTTTCACAAATACTGATGATGGTGGCAGCGTAGTTATGTAATAAAATCTCCTCTAAACATCCTTCTGAAAGTGACTGTAATGGAAGTATATGTGAACATTTGGAGAAGTTGGGAGTGCTCCCCAGACGAAGATGTTTTCCAACATACAGTTAGGTCCATAAATATTTGGACAGAGACAACTTTTTTCTCATTTTGGTTCTGTACATTAGCCCAATGAATTTTAAATGAAACAACTCAGATGCAGTTGAAGTGCAGACTTTCAGCTTTAATTCAGTGGGGTGAACAAAACGATTGCATAAAAATGTGAGGCAACTAAAGCATTTTTTGAACACAATCCCTTCATTTCAGGGGCTCAAAAGTAATTGCACAATTGACTCAAAGGCTATTTCATGGGCAGGTGTGGGCAAGTCACAACATTTTTTTAAACAATACCGACCTACGAACACTCAGACTCAAAGTGAATATTTGATTATATTGTTTAACTAGGGGGCTCTGCCCCCTGTTCACTTTGCTCGCCCACCCCCGGATTTGGTTTACCGGATATACAATTTAAAGAGTTTGTTATTTTCATGGGCATAGTTAAATATGCATTATTTTCACTTTTATTTTAAAACTTTTGTAAAAACAATACCTTTATTTCCGGCCCCAGGCGTGGTTAAATCTCTTTCTCGCAGGACACTGCTCACATTGTGAAGGGGAGGCGGTTGAACACACACATTAAGGAGAAGTGGTGATCTGGTTTCCTCCCACAGTCCAAAGACATACAGGTTAGGTGCATTGGTGATCCTAAATTGTCCTTAGTGTGTGTGTGTGTGGCACCCTGCCTGGGATTTGTTCCTGCCTTGTGCCCTGTGTTGGCTGGGATTGGCTCCAGCAGACCCCTGTGACCCTGTGTTAGGATATAACGGGTTGGACGCTGACTGACTACATATGTTATGTCCAAAACCCGAAGTTCGGCCAGTTCCTAAATTGGCTGGCCGTTTCGCATTTTGGTCGCAAGGTGTGGCCAAAGTCCTAATTACTAGGGGGAGGAAATGTCCTGGAAACATTCTCTCCCACTGTCCTTCCACTGTTGGGGCATTCCGGCTGGGTAAGGGCGCTGGCCGTCCGACACAACACACAGAGAAGTATAACAGCTTGACTGATTGCAGAGTGGGCACAGATATCTGGCGCTTTGCTAGTGAAGCTGCAAAAGCAGCAAGGACTCTTTTCCCAAGCTTTCCACATTCAGGAATGGAGCAGTCAAGACCAGCTTTGAGATATCCCACAACGTCACGAAAAACACAGATGGGGACTTCATTAAAGAGTGTTTAGTGGAGACTCTGCAGCGCTAATATGACCTAAGAAACAAAAGAAGCATTTCAGAATGTGGGTCTCCCAAGTAAACCATAGCAAGAAGGATTGAGGACGTTGCCGGAAATCTGGAGCTTCAGCTGCAAAATAAAGCAGACGATTTTGACTTTTTCTTCTTGGCTTTGGACGAGAGCTGTGATGTCCACGCCATAGGCTGGTTACTCATCTTTGCACGTGGGATAAAGAAAGACTCTGAGATTATGGAGGAACTGGCAGCAATGTGATCAATGAAAGGGATGACAACAGGAAGCGATTTGACAGAAGTAATGAGATTTCTGAGGCGTTTTATAGAGTAATTTCACGCTCGTTTGAGCCCTTTAGTTGCCCCCTAAGCATGCGTGTGTGACACTGTATACTCAAAGTTTATTGCACTAAATAAGATGCAAAAAGATGTGAGAAACATGAGATGATCACTGTACAAGCAAATCAAGTGTGTGAGGCTGGGCTGCCTTGAAAAAGATGTGCGGCGTTCCAAGAAAACATAACATATTATGATGAATTTGTGCAGAAGTAAATGACAAAAATAATTTATATTACAGTTACAAAAGAAATCCAACAAAACACTAAGCCCAAAATAATAAACACTCACGACGCAGGCCATTTTCACAAATACTGATGATGGTGGCAGCGTAGTTATGTAATAAAATCTCCTCTGAACATCCTTCTGAAAGTGACTGTAATGGAAGTATATGTGAACATTTGCAGAAGTTGGGAGTGCCTCCCCAGACGAAGATGTTTTCCAACATACAGTTAGGTCCATAAATATTTGGACAGAGACAACTTTTTTCTAATTTTGGTTCTGTACGTTACCACAATGAATTTGAAATGAAACAACTCTGATGCAGTTGAAGTGCAGACTTACAGCTTTAATTCAGTGGGGTGAACAAAACGATTGCATAAAAATGTGAGGCAACTAAAGCATTTTTTGAACACAATCCCTTCATTTCAGGGGCTCAAAAGTAATTGGACAATTGACTCAAGGGCTATTTCATGGGCAGGTGTGGGCAAGTCCGTCATTATGTCCTTATCAATTAAGCAGATAAAAGGCCTGGAGTTGATTTCAGGTGTGGTGCTTGCATGTGGAAGATTTTGCTGTGAACAGACAACATGCGGTGAAAGAAGCCATCCTAGAGCTGTGAAAACAGAAAAAAACCCATCGGAGAAATTGCTACAATATTAGGAGTGGCAAAATCTACAGTTTGGTACATCCTGAGAAAGAAAGCAAGCACTGGTGAACTCAGCAACGCAAAAAGACCTGGACGTCCACGGAAGACAACAGTGGTGGATGATCGCAGAATCATTTCCATGGTGGAGAGAAACCCCTTCGCAACAGCCGACCAAGTGAACAACACCCTCCAGGGGGTAGGCGTATCGATATCCAAGTCTACCATAAAGAGAAGACTGCATGAAAGTAAATACAGAGGGTGCACTGCAAGGTGCAAGCCACTCATAAGCCTCAAGAATAGAAAGGCTAGATTCGACTTTGCTAAAGAACATCTAAAAAAGCCAGCACAGTTCTGGAAAAACATTCTTTGGACAGATGAAACCAAGATCAACCTCTACCAGAATGATGGCAAGAAAAAAGGATGGAGAAGGCGTGGAACAGCTCATTATCCAAAGCATACCACATCATCTGCAGTGTGATGGCTTGGGCGTGCATGGCTGCCAGTGGCACTGGGACACTAGTGTTTATTGATGATGTGACACAGGACAGAAGCAGCTGAATGAATTCTGAGGTGTTCAGAGACATACTGTCTGCTCAAATCCAGCTAAATACAACAGTCCAATTGATTCATCATACAGATGGACAATGACCCAAAACATATAGCCAAAGCAACCCAGGAGTTTATTAAAGCAAAGAAGTGGAAAATTCTGGAATGGCCAAGTCAGTCACCTGATCTTAACCCAATTGAGCAGGCATTTCACTTGTTGAAGACTAAACTTCAGACAGAAAGGCCCACAAACAAACAGCAACTGAAAGCCACTGCAGTAAAGGCCTGGCAGAGCATTGAAAAAGGAGGAAACCCAACATCTGATGATGTCCAGGAGTTCAAGACTTCAGGCTGTCATTGCCAGCAAAGGGTTTTCAACCAAGTATTAGAAATGAACATTTTATTTCCAGTTATTTTATTTGTCCAATTACTTTTGAGCCCCTGAAATGAAGGGATTGTGTTAAAAAATGCTTTAGTTGCCTCACATTTTTATGCAATCGTTTTGTTCACCCCACTGAATTAAAGCTGAAAGTCTGCACTTCAACTGCATCGGAGTTGTTTCATTTAAAATTCATTGTGGTAATGTACAGAACCAAAATGAGAAAAAAGTTGTCTCTGTCCAAATATTTATGGACCTAACTGTAGAAGAAATCACACAAACAAGCTTGCTCAGGATGAAAATGAGAGAAAACCATAATCTGTTGGCTTTAATTGTAATGTAATTGTGCAGAGAAGCATTGAAACAAAAAGCCACCATCGATTGCAATCCTGCTGACTTGTTATGGCTCAGTTTTTAAACTAGCACCCTCTTCTTTCAAATGGATTTGTAGTCCCTTTAAGTAGCAGGAATACAGCGTGGTCTGTGGTTTTCTGTAGTAGATTGTGAAACTCGCAAAATAGTTTCCATTTAATCATTGATGACAAACCAGCAAACAGGCAGATCTATTTTCTGCAAACCCACAAACCTTAAGGGGCAGCCAATATTAAATTTTGTCTTTTTATCAATGCTTTTGTTATGTGCCTTGTGTTTTGTGGGTGGTTCTTCAACATGCGGGACCACCTGACCATCACCGCCAGGGTCTACCCTTACCCCATTGTAGGAGTTGAACGGGCATCCTGGATGAGACATTACCCAGAAGAAAGGCCAGTATGATAATGTAGATGGATTGGACAGTGGGACAAATAAATAACTTTGTACATTGCCAGTGTAAATTAATGGAAGGACCAGTAATAGCCAGGAGTCAAGAGCAGTTCACTCCCCGATATGATAGGTGGTAGTGGTCCTCACATAGGAACCCGGTCAGGACATCTGCAGGGATACTTGAGAGTTGGAATCTAGACATGCAGCCCCGTCGGAGTCCCTGGGGATCATTAGAGGGCGCTGTTGAGGGAGGACCTCCCTAACTTCTTTATGGCCTGGAAGTGCTTCCTGGAAGATACAGCACAACACCACTAGAATCCCTGAAGCCTACAAAAAAACTCGTAATCCTAGGCCACCATAAATTTCTTTCGCACCTCTCCATCAGCGTCTTTTGTTTTGTAAATGTGTTGATCAGCACAAGCAGCAAGCAGCCTGCTGTCCCATCCTCTCCCCCCACCCCGATGGAGCTGAAGTCAGTCACAAACTTCTCCCAGGTGCCTGGAATTGTAGAGGGTAAATAATATATGCTTACATTTTATGTGTGTTGCGTGTCTGCAAAGATCTGGGTAAGTGTAGGATGGAAGGAAATGCCATGCAAGAAATGCTGAACACATAACTAAAACAGAAAGTTTTTCCATGTTATACTAATAATGACGTGAAGTGTATAGTGTGTGAAGACTTTACAAACTCCAGCTCAAATGTCAATCGACAGAAAGTTGGTACATGTTCTTGGATGGTGCAGAGGTAAGAACTGCTGCCTTATAATCAAAAGGTCCTGGGTTCGAGTCCTGGTGCTCTCTGTTTTGTGTAGTGAGTTATTATTATTACTATCTTAATACATAATTCGCCTGCCTCCTCACTCACTCACTCACGTCCGTCCGAAGCCGAATGCGCAGTCGCCTTCTGCGCACGTCCGAAGCCGCATGTGCAGTCGCCTTCTGCGCAGCTGCCCGAAAAACCTTACGAGACCGACATCCCAACCCCAACATCGCGGCAGGCAGTGGATTTACGGCTGCACAAATTCAAAGAGAAAGGCGACTTCGATTAAAGCTCTAGAGGCCTGCCTCACTCACTCACTCACGTCCATCCGAAGCCGAATGCGCAGTCGCCTTCTGCGCAGCTGCCCGAAAAACATTACGAGACCGTCATCCAACCCCAACATCGCGGCAGGCGGCGGATTTACGGCCGCAAAAATTCAAAGAGAAAGGCGACTTCGATTAAAGCTCTAGAGGCCTGAAAGGCGATTTCGACTACAGCTCGAGGCCTAATTACGCATTCTGATTCAATTACGCATTCATTCAATACACCTATATCAGGTTTGTGGTGCTTATACTTATTACTATTACATATTATACTGGAACATTCATCATTCAATATTATATTTCAGTCCTGGAAAATTCATCAACTAACAGTACAAGCCTGTACAGTAATGAGTAAAGCGGACTACAATCATTACAAAACAACTTCTTCGTTACTTATCATTTGTTCTTCATACACTGCTGACACAAACTCGTGCCCCGTTTCATCTTACGTTATCGAAACGGGCTCTTTGTCTAGTAATGTAATAAAAACACACATTTGATTTTAGCATGTAACACCCGTTGTAAGTTTTGGCTTTTTGTAAAAGTTAGCGCTTGTTTTTTTATTATTCAGTTTTATTCCCTCAGTGATGTTCACATGGTACAACAAACTTGCCTCTCCGTCTCTGAGTTGATGGCATTTATCTTCATTCTTTTCACAAGAGCAGCGCTGTGGCTGATGCCTGCTCACAACTATTTGTTGTACTGGCAATCAAAGATACGATGTCCGCTATCAGACTGGACAAAGGCAGGACTGTAGCAACAGACAGCTTCTTCACAGCACTTTCACTGGCTAATAGACTGCTGTACCACAATGCAACTCTGCTTGGCACCATAAAGTAAAATAGGACTTCCACCTTCACACTGCTGTTTAGATCTCTGGTGCCCATGTGTGGTTACTCTCTATAAAGGCAAGACGTTTCCTTAAGTTCCAAACATAACTGAGAAGCATTCCCATGCCTATGTCATGGTATCTACTACAACTGAGGAATTGGTTCAGAAGTGGTTTTCAGGCTTGACCTTTATGCACAAGTTCTGTGAAAATGTTAATGATATTGTGCACTGCAGAGGGTGAAATGCCCCAAATCCTTCCAGTTTGACTTTGAGGAATGTTGTTCTGAAAACACCGGGTTATTCACTGACACAAACTGTTCTGTTTATGTGGTGCAAAGAACCCTGTGCTGCCTGACGGAGTCGGCGCTATACTGCTGCTGTGCGAAGGGTTAATGGCTGTGGTGAGCTGAGCCATAGTCTATGCCAGTTTTTTTTTTTGTATTCTGTTTTATTCTGTTTTCAAAACACACATTGCTTGTCACTAAATTCTATGCATTGGAATTCTGGATGAACCTGTGTACTCAGCTCACCTCCCTGAGGAAACCCCACCTGTTTGATTTTCTCCTAGTTGGTCTCCGTGGTTAGACATGCCATATAGTAAAGACAGCAGAGAACATTATTGGGGTGCCTCTTCTGATGTTGCCTTTAATTAGTTGTGTTAGCGAATTAAAGGAGTGGATGAATGAGAACTACTTGTCTTTAAATACAGATAAAACAGAAATGTTAATTATTGGAGGGAATGACGTTGATCATAACAATATTCTGTCATCATTTAACTCAGATGGAATCCCAATTAATTTTACTGAATCAGCCCACAATCTAGGAGTTATCTTTGACTCTAGCATGTCATTTAAAGCGCATATTACAAAGTTGTCCAAAATATGCTTCTTCCTTCTTAAAAATGTTAGGAAATTAAGGCGCTTTCTAAATAAACAGGATTCTGAGAAATTAATTCATGCATTTATCTCTAGTAGGATTGACTACTGCAATGCGGTGTTCACTGGATGTTCAAAGTGTTCTTTATACAGCCTCCAGTTAATCCAAAATGCGGCTGCGAGAATTATTACAAGAACAAGAAAATACGAACACATAACTCCAGTTCTTAAATCCTTACACTGGCTCCCGGTTAAGTTTAGGGCAGATTTCAAAATCCTTCTTTTAACATATAAAGCATTAAATGGCCAAGGTCCAGCTTACTTGTCTGAACTTATCATGACTTACAAACCAGAGCGCACATTAAGATCTCAAGATGCCGGTCTGCTTATGGTTCCAAGGATTAATAAAATAACAATGGGAGGTCACACTTTTAGTTACAGGGCCCCTAAACTGTGGAGTGGACCCCCTGCTATTATAAGAGATGTCCCTTTCGGTCTCAGCTTTTAAATCCCGGCTGAAGACTCACAACTTCAGTTTAGCACACCCTGACTAGAGCTGCTGATTAACTGTACAGACTGCATCTCTGTTGTTAGTCATTAGCACTAAAACATAAGTAACATGATAGTTAGAATTGGATACTAACCCTCACTTATTCTGTTTTTCTTCTCGGTACTCAAATGTGGCACTTGGTGCCACGGCCCACCTGCCAAGTTGTTTTGCCTGCCTAAGGTAAAGTCATCCCTGATGGAGGATCGCAGGAATCGTTGGAAAGAGGGGTCCTTTCATCGGATTGGCTGGCCCAGTGCTGTTTCAGCTGTGGAATGGCCAAATGGGGGAGGCAGCTTGATGGATGAGGTCTCCAGGAGTCTAAAATTATCCAAATCTTATTATGTGATATCATCTACTGTTAAATTCTGCTCAGTACTTCTAGAAAATTTTTATTTATTTTTTATTGAGGGTTTGTTCTGTTCTGTGTATTGTATTGTATTGACCCCCTTCTTTTTGACAACCAATACACGCCCAACCTACCTGGAAAGGGGTCTCTCTTTGAACTGCCTTTCCCAAGGTTTCTTCCATTTTTCCCTACTAGGTTTTTTTGGGAGTTTTTCCTTGTCTTCTTAGAGAGTCAAGGCTGGGGGGCTGTCAAGAGGCAGGGCCTGCTAAAGCCCATTGCGGTACTTCCTGTGATTTTGAGCTATACAAAAATAAACTGTATTGTATTGTATTGTATATTAAGACGATCGGCTTCACAAGATCACTATGCCAACTGCTAATATAATGTAAAAGAAGGTAACGACGTAAAATCGCTAAAAAGCAAACGCCTGCAAAGGATAGTGAAGACAGCAGAGAACATTATTGGGGTGCCTCTCCCTTCACTACAGGACATATTTTACAAACGCAGTGTCCGCAAGGCCTGCAGCATTGAGCAGGACCGCTTACACCCCTCACATGGACTTTTCACACTTCTGCCATCCAAGAGACAATACTACAGCATCAGAGCCAGATCTGCCAGGCTGCAGGAGAGTTTTTACCCCCAAGCTGTCAGACTCCTCAACACCAGGCTGCCCCCTGGGATATTCCACACGGCCTCAACTACCTCTAAACACAGAACTTTTCTACATGCAAGCCACTGGCCTGCAAAGATGAGTGTGCAGGTACAAAAGAACTGAAAACTTCTACCCACTGCACTTTGAGGGTGGCACGGTGGCACAGTGGGTAGCGCTGTTGCCTCGTAGTTGGGGGACCTGGGTTCACTTCCCGGGTCCTCCCGGTGTGGAGTTTGCATGTTCTCCCCGTTTCTTCCGGGCACTCCGGTTTCCTTCCAAAGACATGCAGGTTAGGTGGATTGGCGATTCTAAATTGCCCCATGGGTGTGTTTGTGTGTGTCCTGCGGTGGGTTGGCACCCTGCCTGGGATTGGTTCGTGCCCTGTGTTGTCTGGGATTGGCTCTAGCAGACCCCCGTGACCCTGTGTTCGGATTCAGTGGGTTCGAAAATGGATGGATGGCACTGCACTTTGATATTCTTTGACATCCTTCTGCTGTGAAACATTCTGACCTGTCATTGTTTACACGTCTTAAACAACTATTATCATACACTGAGTCATTCAGCCATTTCTGTACTACCTCACATTGTGCTGTATTTTCTATTATTCATTCATTATATTACATATTTATTGAATATATTTACTGTATGTATCAAGATTGCACAATACCATACATTGCATCAATGTTCATATAGCTTACTACACGTCAATATTGCTGCAACTTCTTTGTCTTGTCTTGCACAATCTATTGTCTTGTTTGTGTTTTAATTTTAATTTTTAATTTTTATTTGCACTTCATGTTGTTACACTGTGGACGGTCCGTGTACTCTTTTGGTATTTGAAATTTCGTTTCAGAAAATATTTAAAAAAGAAAAAGAGACACTTATTTGATTTTCAACTTAAAAGAGAAAAATGAAAAACGCAAAACAATTACTTTTTTGTTTTGTTCTTTCGCACATAAGAAAAGAAGAATGCAACAGTCGAGAATGAGAAAACACATTTATTTTGTCTGAACCGGATGTTTTTGTAGGTCAACAACCTGCTCAGGTAATGCGCCACTTGCAGCAAACACTGGTCACTGGTGTGTAGACTGGACCATCATAATGACGTTGGAACAGTGTACTCAGACGTGATTTTAGAGATGGAAAAACAAGGCCTGTCATCGAAAATTATATCTGAGCGTCTGTCATATGAACACGGAGAAGCGAAAGGGTCTTTTGCAAGAAATGTTAGAAAGATTTGTGCTGAGCAAATCTTGGGCTGTAGACTCTCTGACACACATTTGGAGATAGAGGTGACAAAAGCTATAAATGCGTCTGTTTTGTTGTTTTTGAGATATTACACTTTCATTATTTGAATCACAAATAAATCCAGAAAAGTATGTGTAATTTTAAGTTTATGACTGCTATTTGTTACCATAGAATTAAAAAATAGATTATTTTCCCTCATTTTATTCTTTAATCAAAAATCCATCCATCCATCCATCCTCTTCTGCTTATCCGAGGTCGGGTCGCGGGGGCAGCAGCTTGAGCAGAGATGCCCAGACTTCCCTCTCCCCGGCCACTTCTTCTAGCTCTTCCGGGAGAATCCCAAGGCTTTCCCAGGCCAGCCGGGAAACATAGTCCCTCCAGCATGTCCTGGGTCTTCCCTGGGAACTCCTCCCGGTTAGACGTGCCCAGAACACCTCACCAGGGAGGCGTCCAGGAGGCATCCTGATCAGATGCCCGAGCCACCTCATCTGACTCCTCTCGATGCGGAGGAGCAGCGGCTCTACTCTGAGCCCCTCTCAGATGACTGAGCTTCTCACCCTATCTTTAAGGGAGAGCCCAGACACCCTGCGGAGGAAACTCATTTCAGCCGCTTGTATTCGCAATCTCGTTCTTTCGGTCACTAACCATAGCTCATGACCATAGGTGAGGGTAGGAACATAGATCGACTGGTAAATTGAGAGCTTTGCCTTACAGCTCAGCTCCTTTTTCACCACGACAGACCGATGCAGAGCCCTCATCACTGCGGACGCCGCACCGATCCGCCTGTCGATCTCACGCTCCATTCTTCCCTCACTCGTGAACAAGGCCCCGAGATGCTTGAACTCCTCCACTTGAGGCAGGATCTCGCTCCCAACCCAATTTCAAATACCAAAAAGTACACGAACCCCTGAGCTTCGCAATTTCATCTATCTGTATACTTGTATATGGCTGAGAACACAATAAAGTTTGCTTTGATCTTTGATCTAATGTGACATGGGCTTAAGCTAATTGGTTTTTCCTACTAATTAAAATGAAGTTCTGCATTTGTTTGTTTATTGGGTTCTGGAGCGTTGCAACATACTGAATGCTGGTTGGGCACACCAGCAAGAGTTTCACTGCACTCTTTACAGAAGCAGTCTCACTGAAGCCAGACGTTTAATATTCACATCTATAAGCAACCACAAGTGAACTGTGCTTAAAACTGGGTGGGAGCGATTAGATGGCTCACATTTCTAAACCAGTCCAACAACTCGTGAAGGTGGCGCTCAAAGTAGAAGCCACAACTTTGAACTAAACATTTGAGAATACACGTCCGGCTCCACGAGACTAGTGCGGAAGTGACAATACCGCTAAAAGTACACAACTTCAATATTCTGTAATTTAGCAATGCATTTCTGAAATATGATGGCTTTAAAACAGGACGCCATATGACGGGAGTGCAAAACAAAATAGCCCTAAATAGTCTCTTCCTGCTGGTGAACCGAAATGGCCACAAACATATCTTTGGGTTCGATTTAAAGCAGGCATGACTGGCTTCAAAATAAAACCAAATGCGTCATCCCCAGTGTCTCGTGGGCAGTTCTAGACTCCGTGAAATAGCCATAGACACTCGCGTTTCAAGTCTCATAGCACTTATCCCTTAAACACATGTATTAACACCCCCCTCCTGTAATGGACTTCACAGTTAAAACTAAGCCTTTAATTGAGATGTGACATGTTGGTCAACAGCAGGAATGACTTTGTTTAGCTCTGGGTTCTAGCAACTTGGAGTCCTGCCACGTGCAAAAGTTCGCTGATGACACTGCTATCGTGGGCTGCATCAGGAGTGGGCAGGAGGAGGAGTATAGGAACCTATACTGTTAAATGGTGCGACTCAAACCACATACATCTGAACATCAGCAAAACCAAGGAGCTGGTGGTGGATTTTAGGAGGCCCAGACCTCTCACGGACCCTGTGATCATCAGAGGAGACTGTGTGCAGAGGGTGCAGACCTATAAATACCTGGGAGTGCAGCTGGATGATAAACTGGACTGGACTGCCAATACTGATGCACTGTGCAAGAGAGGACAGAGCCGACTATACTTCCTTAGTAGGCTGGCGTCCTTCAACATCTGCAATAAGATGCTGCAGATATTCTATCAGACAGTTGTGGCAAGCACCCTCTTCTACGTGGTGGTGTGCTGGGGAGGCAGCATAAAGAAGAGGGACACCTCACGCCTGGACAAACTGGTGAGGAAGGCAGGCTCTATTGTAGGCACGGAGCTGGACAGTTTGACATCTGTGGCAGAGCGACGGGCACTGAGCAGACTCCTGTCAATCATGGAGAATCCACTGCATCCACTAAACAGGATCATCTCCAAACAGAGGAGCAGCTTCAGCGACAGACTGCTGTCACCGTCCTGCTCCACTGACAGACTGAGAAGATCGTTCCTCCCACAAACTATGTGACTCTTCATTTCCACCCAGGGGGGGTAAACGGTTATTGTTATTGACTGTTATACCTGCATTGTTATCACTCTTTAATTTAATGTTGTATTGTATCAGTATGCTGCTGCTGGAGTATGTGAATTTCCACCTTGGGGATTAATAAAGTATCTATCTATCTATCTATCTATCTATCTATCTATCTATCTATCTATCTATCTATCTATCTATCTATCTATCTATCTATCTATCTATCTATCTATCTATCTATCTATCTATCTATCTATCTATCTATCTATCTATCTATCTATCTATCTATCTATCTAAAGGTGATGCAAGACTTAAGCCAGTTAGCCTTGTGCTGTAGAAATGGGTTTATTAAAATTAAATTCTGCAGGTAGTTAGGCAGTTCCACCAACTCTACACAGAGAGGATTTCAACTTACATATTGTGATATATGCTACAAATTATGGTGGCATTCATTTTGCATTCACATGAGTTCAGAATTATAGATTTAGTATCTTTAGCTTTGTGATATCGCACGTCTAATGTGATTCCTTGTTGTGGTTTGTACAAAGCAGGAGATCCATACTCTTGAATTGATTACAGTGGCTGTCAGGCACTTCCAATCACTCTGCCTTCATTGCATAGCGAGCTCAGAATTCTCTGACAAGGATCATAACAAGAACAGGGGAGGACTGCGGCTCTTCATGCTCTCCACTGAACTGCAGTTAAGATTCAAACTGATTTGGAAAACCTCCCTCCTGGCTTCTAAAAAGCTGTGCGGGATTTTTCTTCTTTTCACCTTGCAGGACCTATAAATGCTTAGACATCAGGGCATACTCTGCAATCACAGGATACTGGCCATCTTATAATTTGGAAGATAAACAGAACTGCCGCTGTGGCTGTGCAGCCTTTAGTTATAGGGTGCAACTTCTCCAAGGTCTGGGACGCGGCCTCACAGAGAATTTAATTTGATTGCATTTATTTTTATATGACGTAATTCCAATTTACAAGCTGAGAGCACTGTGCACATATACAGATATAATGCAGTTAACAAACACGCTCAGCGTACTGTTCAGTATTGCCTTTTTTTGTATAATGCAATTTCAGTTTACAGCCTGCACAAGCACAACTATAAAACAGTGAAATGGAGAAACAAAAACGCTCACTCTATATGCAGTGTAAATCCACTGCTAGACTTTTTTATAAGGATCATAAACATCATGATATTAATAATGTATCGTACCAGCCGGTTTTTATAAAGAAATATAATAAAAGTCAAAGTCTTGGTGGGTCAGTGGCAACGCTGCTGTGTCCCAACTACCCTAAGGTGCCATTCCAGGATGTTTACTGTGAAGTCGAGCTCAGACGAGAGCAGCTGGGACTCATGTGCTGTGCGTTCAGGAGGACCCCGATTATCTGTGCCTTGATTTACCGCATTATCTGAGGCAAATCTATAGGGGTAATAATACACTACTTTTCTTATCGCTCATAAGTTATTTCCTGTAAATACTTTACCGTACGCAAAAATACTTTTAACACATTGACTGCTTGGGAGCACTGCTGTCTCGCAGAATTGAGACCCAGGTTTGCATTCCAGGTCTACCCTGTGCAGAGTTTGCATGTTCTCCCCATCTCCACAGGATGCTCCGGTTTCCTCCCACAGTCCAAAGACATCCAGCTTAGGCAGATTGGTGGTTCTAAATTAGCCCCATTGTCTGGGTGTGCGTGTGTTTGTTTGCCATGTGATGAACTGGCACTTGTGCCCTGTGCTAGCTGAGATGGACTTCAGTAACCCCCTGTGACCCTCCTGGGGACAATGACTGATATTGACTGATAGATTATTTATTACCAGGTCTACGAATATACAGTCATATGAAAAAGTTTGGGTACACCTCTCAGCCTACATCATAATACTCTCCTTTAAACAAAAAAGATAACAGTGGTACGTCTTTCATATCCTAGGACCATCTCAATAGTACTCCGAACAAAGATTTTTAGTGAAGCAGTATTTAATGTGAAAAATTGGCTGTGCACAAATGTGTGTCCCTTGTCATTGTGCTGATTTGAATGTCTGTCACTGCTCAATGCTGATTACTTACAACACCAAATTGATGTGATGAGCTTGTTACGCTTTGAACTTCACAGACAGATGTGTCCAATCATGAGATATAAAGGTATTTAAGGTGTGCTTCCTTCCCTTTGACTCTCCTCTGAAGAGTGACAGCATGGGATCCTCAAAGCAACTCTCCAAAGATCTGAAAACAAAGATTGTTCAGTCTCCTGGTTTAGGGGAAGGCTACAAAAAGTCATCCATCCATCCATCCATCCATCCATCCATCCATCCATCCATCCATCCATCCATTAACCAACCCACTGAATCCGAACACAGGGTCACGGGGGTCTGCTGGAGCCAATCCCAGCCAACACAGGGCAGGGACCAATCCCGGGCAGGGTGCCAACCCACCGCAGGACACACACAAACACACCAAGCACACACTAGGGCCAATTTAGAATCGCCAATCCACCTAACCTGCATGTCTTTGGAATGTGGGAGGAAACCGGAGCACCCGGAGGAAACCCATGCAGACACGGGGAGAACATGCAAACTCTACGCAGGGAGGACTCGGGAATCGAACCCAGGTCCCCAGATCTCCCAACTGTGAGGTAGCAGCGCTACCCACTGCGCCACCGTGCCGCCCTGCACCAAATCAAAATATCAGCAGTTTATACTGTGACCAGTAGGGGGTGCAGCAGACCCCAAATACCTACAAAACTGCACAAAACAGTCCCGTGTAAAAACAAACACTTTATTAATGAAAATACCTCCAAGAACTCCTTCCTTCTGTTCAGCCCAATATGACACTGCCAATTCACCAATAAATGCTCCTCTTACTCCTGCCAGGGGACTGTTGTCCTTCTCCTCTCCCGATTCTGACTCAGTGACTGGGATCGGGCTTCTTCTTTTATCCCAGACCTGGGCACGCAATGAAGGAAGCACTTCCGTGTCACTCAGAAGTCCTGAGAAGTAGGGCTTGCGTATGCCCTCAGCTCTCCCTGGAGGATTCCCAAGTGGGAAACCAAAGCCAGGGAGAGTGCCCTCTAATCTTCTGGGAAAGAAAACTTGTTTGCATCTTCTTTGATGCTTCCATGTTATGGGCATCCCTGCCAGGTAAGGAACCAAGTTCTGTTCCGTCCGAGATGGCAATTCTCACGTGGTATCTGTCACAATACCTTCTTTGTGATGACATAACAATTGTCTGTCTATTTATTTTTCCACAAGCTGTTGCATCTAAAAAAATTGTGAGATGTTCAGCCCGGACACAACCAAACGGACACCGGCAGTTCTTAAAAAACACACATGTTTAATAGAATTGGCCCCACAAGTCCAAATCCCGCACACACACAGTGTTCCCAACACCACAACAACCTTCCTCAGGCCTTTCAATGTCTTTGGGCTGCCTCTCTTCCACCTGTCACTGGAGCTTCGTCCACCTCCAGCTCCCGTCTCTATCTCCCCCACTGTAGGAAGGCGGCCCCTTTTATATCCACCCAGATGTGCTCCAGGTGCTTGCTGATGACCTTCCGGCGGCACTTCTTGGTGTGGCGGAAGTGCCGCACTAGCACCCGAAAGCACTCTGAGTGTCCCTGGAAGGTCCTTCCTCTACCTTCCCAGGTGTGGTGGAAGTGTGAATCTCCCGGGCTCCACGACGCTTGGGTGCCCCTTGGCGGTGGCCATGTGCCCCAGTGGGTTTGAGCCTCCTTGCTCCGTCCCCATGGTCCCCTCATTATTCAGGGTGGTTGCCCCCTCGTGGCCCGGGGGACGTATAGACCACCTCCCGGTCCTTCCAGGCATCCCGGCTGGGTCTGGCCCCCCACCTCTTGCCACAAAATACAGATTCTATTGCTATCCACTAGATGGCAGCACTATAGTACATAACTGAGACGTGGCTTCAAAGCTCAGTAGCAAGCTGGATACGTCTATAGTAGCGGTATACTGATATATGACTTATCTCGTATGCTGCACCTCAGCAGGCTCAAAGATATACAAGTTCATTCATAACTCATGTTCAAAGTGTTAACCAAACGAGTGGTTGAGGAGGAGGTGACATTAGAAATGTGGGTGTGACTCAGTCACCCCTCGCCAACAGCACCCCTCAGCTATTGTCAGTGTGTTGCTAGTGTTCAATCTGTACACATGCTCTATGGTCTCATTAACTTAGGATGTTTATTTTTATACAGTACAATACAGTCACTTCAAAGTGCTGTGGGGAACTGCTGGTGGGAACCGCAATCTTCAGTTCTCTGGCTTACAGGCAAGTACTTTGTGGCGTGAGCTTAATGGAGACCTCCATCCATCCCTGTCTCTGACCACTGTTAGCCATGCAGCTCCCTGGTGACATCTCATGTTTGTCCCCACTACACTGCACAGTGTCATCACTATAGTGGCCAACCATTTTAATCACGTTTTCTGCTATCAAGGTAGCATCAGACCAGTTTAACTCAGATAATCTGTGGTCTACTGTTCACCTTTTGCGCTAGCCTGATGTCCCTGACTAAATAGAAAGCTTGTCTTGACCCAAATGTAGTTCCTTTCCTTTAGATAGATAGATAGATAGATAGATAGATAGATAGATAGATAGATAGATAGATAGATAGATAGATAGATAGATAGATAGATAGATAGATAGATAGATAGATAGATAGATAGATAGATAGATAGATAGATAGATAGATAGATAGATAGATAGAAAGGCACTGTAAGAAACACAGAGAGATTAAAGGCAATATGGATAGATAAAGAGATAAATGGATATGAAAGGCAATTGTCACGCATGTGCATTGCGGGACCTCCTCACAGGCTCATTTGAGGGAGGTACTAACCTGCTAAGGTCACAGGGGGCGCTGCTGCTTATGATTTTCTCCTTCTTCCCCCACAGTGCTGAGAAACTGCCCAGTGAAAGTACTGATGACATAAAAACCTGTGTGTCCCGAAAGGAGGTGTCACTTTTGGCCAGAGCAACCCACGAGATGGAGCCTCTACTTTTGATAGCATTTCAAGTGCCTGTTGAAGCGACACACTCCTATGAGGACTATTTACGTTTTCATTTTTTGTTTTCCCGTCTTTGGGTCTTTGGGCAAATAAAAGGGACAACCCCATGTTGGGACCCCAAAATCTTGTTTGCTGTCCTGAACTGTCGTTCCCACACCCAGCCACACACAGATAGATAGATAGATAGATAGATAGATAGATAGATAGATAGATAGATAGATAGATAGATAGATAGATAGATAGATAGATAGATAGATAGATAGATAGATAGATAGATAGATAGATAGATATGAAAGGCACTATATAATAGATAGATAGATAGATAGATAGATAGATAGATAGATAGATAGATAGATAGATAGATAGATAGATAGATAGATAGATAGATAGATAGATAGATATGAAAGGCACTATATAATAGATAGATAGATAGATAGATAGATAGATAGATAGATAGATAGATAGATAGATAGATAGATAGATAGATAGATAGATAGATAGATAGATATGAAAGGCACTATATAATAGATAGATAGATAGATAGATAGATAGATAGATAGATAGATAGATAGATAGATAGATAGATAGATAGATAGATAGATAGATAGATAGATAGATAGATAGATAGATAGATTAGAGAGTGGCTAGTGCCTTTACCTGGCCAGGATGCCTCCATAATGGAAGGACAAAGGAAGATGACTTATGAAGGGTGCTATCTCCCCCAAACGGCTATTTGGAAGTCCACCTGGGGTGCAACAACCCCTCTGAGTCCCACAGAGCTCTATGGGACTTGGTATTGGTCGGCTCAGACATGTTGGGATGCCACCAGACGGAACTGCCGAGCCCTACTTTGGACTTCCGCCACACCTGGGAGTAATTCCAGACCTCCCTAATGAGCCCCCTAAAATATTCCTGGGTGCGGCTTGAAAGAAGCCAACTGCCTCACAGAGATGAGCCAGAGTTGGGAGGAGGTGGACGAAGCTTGCCTGTGGAGGAATGTAGGTGAAGAAGAGAGGGAGACAAGGACAAAGATGAGGATGATGAAAATGACAAGAAGGGAGAAGAAGATGAAGAAGAAGAAAAATAAAAGTGCTGTGCTGCATTGTGCCTTTGGTGCTTAATTGTACTGCACTTGATGCTGGGGAGCGAGGAAGAAGCGCTTCCTACCTAAATAAAAATGTGTCTTGTTTCTGAGCTTGTGTCTGGTGTGTTTGGAATGGTTGAAGCGCCCTGGTGGTCACAATAGATAGGTAGATACGAAAGGCACTATATGATAGATGGATGAATATGGAGGCACTTTACTTTAGGGTCGCTGCTCCACCACAGAATGTACTGAAATGTCCAGTCATTCATTATGCCAGCATTTCCAGTGTCACATAATAAGCCCCACTGTGGGAAGTCAAGACCACTAGTGTCAACAAGGAGCACCAGTGAAGTGCACATCTGTCTTGTCTGATTGAATGCACCCTTCAGTCTTTCAGAGTGCCGTCTGCACACATGAGAACAAAGGCGACTGCCACAACAACTCATCTGCTCATTTGAAAGATGTCAGCGTTGCCGGAATTAAGGAGGACTGCTTGTCAGAAATGAGGACTTCGGAGTACGGAGAGCATTTTTCACTGTGCAGAAATGTGCTGAAACGCTCAGTTTGCGTGACAGAACCTCGCGGCGCTGTCAGACTTCAGTATTAGTGAGACGTTGCATTAGGTATGAATTTGGACACGGGTGCATAACATTAGAATTCGGTGCACTCCGTGGTGTGAAGGCTTTGTGATTGAATCTGATTTCTCAAACTGTAAGCCATTTATCAAATGCTTGTAATTTTTCTTTTTCATTGTGAATCCTTTATTTCATTTTTTCCCTTATTTTAATACAAAACGTATATATTTCATTCATCGCTATAGTGTTAGACATGTCAAAAATATACTTGGAAACATGAATATCTACTATATCACCACCCAATGCATATTTTTTTTTAACTAATTGAATACAACTTTCTTAGCCTCCATTACCCACTGGTGCTACCATAAGGAAGACGGCCTATCTTGGAACCAACGACTACATGATTATCAGAAATGCTAGAAGGTGGGCCATCCAGCAGATATCAACTATTTACAGTCATATGAAAAAGTTTGTGAACCCCTCTTAATTCTTTAGATTTTTGTTTCTCATTGGCTGAGCTTTCAAAGTAGCAACTTCCTTTTAATATCTGACATGCCTTATGGACACAGTAATATTTCAGCAGTGACATTAAGTTTATTGGATTAACAGAAAATATGCAATATGCATCATAACAAAATTAGACAGGTGCATAAATGTGGGCACCCCAACAGAGATATGACATCAATACTTAGTTGAGCCTCCTTTTGCTAATCTAACAGCCTCTAGACGATGTCCTCCTATAGCCTCTGATGAGTGTCTGGATTCTGGATGGAGGTATTGTTGACCATTCTTCATACAAAATATCTCCAGTTCAGTTCAATTTGATGGACAGCCTGCTTCAAATCATCCCATAGATTTTCTCTGATATTCAAGTCAGGGGACTGTGATGGCCATTCCAGAACATTGTACTTCTCCCTCTGCATGAATGCATTTGTAGATTTCCAACTGTGTTTTGGGTCATTGTCTTGTTGGAATATCCAACCCCTGCGTAACTTCAACTTTGTGACTGATGCTTGAACATTATCCTGAACAATGTGTTGATATTGAGTTGAATTCATCCGACCCTCGACTTTAACAAGGGCCCCAGTCCCTGAACTGGCCACACAGCCCCACAGCATGATGGACCCTCCACCAAATTTGACAGTAGGTAGCAGGTGTTTTTCTTCTTTAACCATGCAAAGTGCTTTTTGTTCTGACCAAATAACTCAATTTTTGTCTCATCAGTCCAACACACTTTGTTCCAAAATGAATTTGGCTTGTCTAAATGAACATTGGCATGCAACAAGCGACTCTGTTTGTGGCGTGAGTGCAGAAAGGGCTTCTTTCTCATCACCCTGCCATACAGATGTTCTTTGTGCAAATTGCGCTGAATTGTAGGACGATGTACAGATACACCATCTGCAGCGAGATGTTCTTGCAGGTCTTTGGAGGTGATCTGTGGGTTGTCTGTCACCATTCTCACAATCCTGCTCATATGCCGCTCCTGTATTTGTCTTGGCCTGCCAGACCTGCTGGGTTTAACAGCAACTGTGCCTGTGGCCTTCCATTTCCTGATTCCATTCCTTACAGTTGAAACTGACAGTTTAAACCTCTGAGATGGCTTTTTGTAGCCTTCCCCTAAACCAGGAGACTCCACAATCTTTGTTTTCAGATCTTTTGAGAGTTGCTTTGAGGATCTCATGCTGTCACTCTTCAGATGAGAGTCAAAGGGAAGCACAACTTGTAATTGACCACCTTAAATACCTTTATATCTCATGATGGGACACACCTGTCTATGAAGTTCAAGGCGTAATGAGCTCATCACACCAAGTAATCAGCATTGAGCAGTGACAGGCATTCAAATCAGCACAATGACAAGGGGACACACATTTGTGCACAGCCAGTTTTTCACATTTGATTTAATTTCATACAATTAAATACTGCTTTACTGAAAATCTTTGTTCGGAAAACATTGCAGTACTCAGATGTTCCTAGGAAATGAAAGACATACCACTGTTATCTTTATTGTTGAAAGGAGAGTTAATTATTATGCAGGCCGAGAGGGGTTCACAAACTTTTTCATGTGACTGTAGATGGATGGAAAGCCGTAGAACTGCAAAGTCCAAAGTGGGATGACGTGAGGCCATAAACGAACTCTTGGAATGACTACCTTGAGGTTTTGGTCCTTTTAGGGCCAACAAGAAGAGCGGTCTAGTCTGGGGTCACTGTGGGCGACACAGGACCCCGGAAGTAAAAGCTTCCACGGAATTAAAGCCACTGAAAGACAGAATCAGAAGCTGCTAGTGTTGCTAGTGTGACAACTGTCACATGCATGTGTGTGTCACCGTAGTGTGATGCTCCGTGCCACAAGTCACCCAGCGTGATTACTCCATGGGCATTCATAGCCAGGTACCAGGGAGTGATGGAGAGAGACTGACCACCGGAGAGTAGAGCAAAATCAACAAGTTCTTTCTTTGCTTTAGTTGCAAATCAAATGTAAATGGTGATGTTCTTCATAACAGTAGTCTATCAAAGCCAGTGGTGACACATTAAAAAAGGATAGAAAGATCAAAGGTAATTGAAGTAAATGTCTCCCGATAAAATGTTAAAAGTTCAAGTATTAATACTTATTTAAATAAAATAATAATCCAGCAGTTCATCCATTCATTGACTTGTCAGCTCCTATTCATTTAGAGCTCTCGAGATTAGTTTGTTTCTTCTCTTTCTACAAGTCAGTCGAGTTTAGAGCTTACACTAATAACGTGTTGCTGCACCCACCACATGACGGACCACCTTGATTGGGACCTCAGCACCACACTGGAACAGTTGGAGGTTTTTTTTTTTTTTTCCACAGTGGCCAGTGTGCCAGTCCTGCCACCAACCCTGAGGTTCTCCCTGTAAGTTGGAGGAGCTGCTTACAGAGCCGGATGCTGAGGTAGAATGGACATTTCTTATATGCACAGAAATTTCAAGGGTGGTGGCTCAACTCAAAGGTATAAGAAGAACCAGAATATAACAGAATAGACTTTTATTTTATAATAGCTGTCTCCCGCGGCTCTGCCAGCATATTAGTGAAACAGGACAGTGAGGTGGGCCCTGCTCGGCTCCCTACTCCTGACGTCACGCTTCCCTCTTCCCTCGGCCCACAGCCTCTGTCTCGGATTAGCGTGAATATATCGCTCCTGCAAGCGAACTCTGATTCTTAGAGTGAAGAGAGAAGTCGCAAAAGCAACCGGAATGTTCAACCAAATTATAGAAAAAAAACGATCTAAATCCATTAAGTATTTCCATCGTTCGCTAGCTAAGTGGAGGTAAGGAACGCCCCGAGGCTGATGCGTGAGCGAGGAGGGCCCCACCCTTCTCCCATCAGCCAGCTACGTGTGGATTCGTGCAAATAAATCGAAACCGCAAGTGAACTATCATACTTAGAGCAATGAGCGTTTTGCAAAATCGAGTGGAATGTTCACGCAAATGATAGAAAAAAACCCGATCTAAATCCGTTAAGTAGTTCTCTCTTGAAAAGTGGACAGATATACAGATGTTGGGTTTTATACATCTAGAGATAAATTATTTGGGTATAAACCAACAAACCAACCCGGGTAAATATATGTGTTGATTTACACTCCAAAAGCAAGGTACACTCCAAAACGTGGCCAGAGTTAGAGCGATTCGAACGGAAGCTGGTGAGTGAGTGAGGAGGGCCGTGTCTGGCTCCCTACTCCTGACGTCACGCTTACCCCTCCCCTCAGCCCGCAGCCTCTGTCTCGGATTAGCATGAATATATCGCTCCTGTAAGCAAACTCCGATACTTAGCGCAATGAGAGAAGTCGCAAAATCAACCGGAACGTTCAAGCAAATTATGGAAAAAAAAACGATTTAAATACGTTAAGTTGTTCCATTGTTCACTAACTAAGTGAAGGTAAGGAACGCCCCGAGGCTTGCACGTGAGTGAAGAGGGCCTCACTCACCTCCCCTCAGCATGCTGCGTGTCTCTTGGAATCGTGCAAATAAATCAATACCGCAAGGGAACTTTGATACTTAGCGCGATGAGAGTATTGCAAAATCAAGTGGAATGTTCACGCAAACTATAGAAAAAAACCGTTAAGTAGTTCTGTCGTGAAAAGTGGACAGGCAAACAGACGTTGGGTGTTATACATCTAGAGATAAGTCATTTGGGTGTAAACCAACGAACCAACCTGGGTCAATGTATGTGTTGATTTACACTGAATGTAAATTCAGTAGTTTAGTTAAAGCAAATTCTAGAAAAAAACCTGATCTAAATCTGTTAAGTCCCAAGATAAATTCTCCCGTGGATAAGTCGGGACTTGATTTTACCGTATAATTTCTGGTATTTTATAATGTCGGTCATTTAAGACGAATGAAGAAAACTCACGCTATTGGTCAAAGAGATTATGATATGCTAACCATGGAGCACACGGCCTTTATTCTCTATGTATTGTGCCTACGTAACCACACGATAATACCCGCACTATTCCGAAGCGACGTTTGCACTGTTTTGTGTTTTTTGTCTCTCACACCCTCATACTCCTTTATCATAAGAGCATCCCTTATATATGATGGAGCATTCGATCAGAAGAAAACATGAAGCTGGTTTTAAATTAAACATCGTTGAAGTGGCAAAAGAAATCGGTAACTGGTCTATTGCAACAAAATTCGATGTGTCTGAGAAACTGATGCAAGATTGGAGGAGGCAAGAGGATGTATGTTGCAGTTTTGAACGGGCATATAAGTCGGGGTCTGATTTTATGATCGATTTTTTCGGGTTTCAAGACTCGACTTATACGTGAGTATATACGGTAATTCTTGAACAGACAGACAGACAGACAGATGAATTTTATATATATATAGAAACTAGCCGTCCCCCACGGCTCTGCCCATGTAGTAGTGAAACAGGACAAACTTTAAAAATCAATAAACAAACAGGTATTGCTAGCTAAGCTGAAAGCAAAGTACACTCCAAAACGTGGCCAGAGGTAGAGCGATTTGAACGGAAGCTGTTGAGTGAGTGAGGAGGGCCGTGCCTGGCTCGCCACGCTTACCTCTCCCATCAGCCCACAGCCTCTGTCTCGGATTAGCGTGAATATATCGCTCCTGTAAGCAAACCCTGATACTTAGCGCAATGAGAGAAGTCGCAAAATCAACTGGAATGTTCAAGCAAATTATGGAAAAAACCCTGATTTAAATACGTTAAGTTGTTCCATTGTTCGCTAGCTAAGTGAAGGTAAGGAACGCCCCTAGGCTGGCACGTGAGTGAAGAGGGCCTCACCCACCTCCCCTCAGCACGCTGTGTGTCTCTTGGATTCGTGCAAATAAATCAATACCGCAAGGGAACTTTGATACTTAGCGCGATGAGAGTATTGCAAAATCAAGTGGAATGTTCACGCAAACTATAGAAAAAGACCCGATCTAAATCCGTTAAGTAGTTCTGTCGTGAAAAGTGGACAGGCAGACAGATGTTGGATTTTATATATCTAGAGATAAGTCATTTGGGTGTAAACCAACGAAATGTATGCATTGATTGACGCTGTATGTAAATTCAGTAGTTTATAAACTGACCTTCTGTTCTTTGTTTCTCTGATCATTCTGACCAGACTGTAACAGGCTGCTCCCTCCAAGGCATTTTGCTGAGCAGTAATTAAAAGATACCACGAAGAGCGTTTCTCTTGCCTGATTACTGATTTGTCCTGTTAGAGGATGTTTCTTTCTTTAATAAGATGTTAAATTTCAAACCAGAATGCAGATTAATGTCTTACCCAGGATGAAGCAATTGCAGGTTAATGGCCTTGCTCAAGGACCCAATGGAGTAGAGTCACTTCTCCCATTTACGGGATTCGAACCTTCCTACTGAGACCAACCCAAAAACTTGTTGTATGTCTCTTTTGGTCATTTTCGACTTTTTTTGATTTATGTTAATGTTACTTCTCTTTACTATTTTCTCTATTCCCTATATGCCATGTGCTTTGTGGATGGTCCCTCAGAAAGCAGGGCCAACCTGCCCATCACCATAAGGGACTGGCCTCAGCCCTATAAAAGCAGGGATGACCCACAATTCCTTGCAGATCATCATAATGCACTTGGGAGTGACAAGTTCTTGGTCTGTGTGATTTACTTCCTTTATATGCATGTGTATGTTTGTGTTTTGTTGTTGTTTTTGTTAATTATGAATGATTTTTTTGTCTTATATGTATACTAGCTGTGCTTCTGAGGAAGAAAAAACATTCCATCCATCCATCCATTGTCTCCCGCTTATCCGAGGTCGGGTCGCGGGGGCAGCAGCTTGAGCAGAGATGCCCAGACTTCCCTCTCCCCGGCCACTTCTTCTAGCTCTTCCGGGAGAATCCCAATGCGTTCCCAGGCCAGTCGAGAGACATAGTCCCTCCAGCGTGTCCTGGGTCTTCCCCGGGGCCTCCTCCCGGTTGGACGTGCCCGGAACACCTCACCAGGGAGGCGTCCAGGAGGCATCCTGATCAGATGCCCGAGCCACCTCATCTGACTCCTCTCGATGTGGAGGAGCAGCGGCTCTACTCTGAGCCCCTCCCGGATGACTGAGCTTCTCACCCTATCTTTAAGGGAGAGCCCAGACACCCTGCGGAGGAAACTCATTTCAGCCGCTTGTATTCGCGATCTCGTTCTTTCGGTCACTACCCATAGCTCATGACCATAGGTGAGGGTAGGAACATAGATCGACTGGTAAATTGAGAGCTTCGCCTTGCGGCTCAGCTCCTTTTTCACCACGACAGACCGATGCAATGCCCGCATTACTGCGGATGCCGCACCGATCCGCCTGTCGATCTCATGCTCCATTCTTCCCTCACTCGTGAACAAGACCCCGAGATACTTGAACTCCTCCACTTGGGGCAGGATCTCGCTACCAACCCTGAGAGGGCACTCCACCCTTTTCCGGCTGAGGACCATGGTCTCGGATTTGGAGGTGCTGATTCTCATCCCAGCCGCTTCACACTCGGCTGCGAACCGATCCAGAAAGAGCTGAAGATCACGGCCTGATGAAGCAAACAGGACAACATCATCTGCAAAAAGCAGTGACCCAATCCTGAGCCCACCAAACTGGACCCTCTCAACACCCTGGCTGCACCTAGAAATTCTGTCCATAAAAGATATGAACAGAATCGGTGACAAAGGGCAGCCCTGGCGGAGTCCAACTCTCACTGGAAACGGGTTCGACTTACTGCCGGCAATGCGGACCAAGCTCTGGCACATTATTAACTGTAATTATAAGTATTTAAATCACAAATACCAAGGACTGTATTTTGTATTAATCATGCTGCAGAGAGCTAAATGATTTATTACTTCTATATGTTTTATTCTTCATTTAGGTAGAAAAAGAATTAAGCTTGTGCACAGAATATGAGACTGGTTTGCATTCTTTTATGAGAAAATGCTGACCTCTTGATACTAACAGAACACCCTATGATATTATAAATCAATGTGACAGTTTCTGAATTCTTGCTTAAAACTATAAGAAACATGCCACTCATGAATTAATAAATAAGGATTTATTAATCTAACCAAACAAAATCTAATGAAGATATTAAAGCTATGAGAATGTAATTTCTTTATAACTAATGTACCAAACTATAAGAAACTGCTTTAAACTGGTCTTGTGTGTGTGTGCTGATAAGGGTGTATTTCTTAGGAATGTGAGTTCCCTGATAATTCTTTATTTTGGTAAGAAACTCTGTGCACTCCTGAATGTAATAAATCAGGATGTAACCGTAACTTACAGCAATCTATGTAAGACCTCAAAATGAACTTCCATGTTTTTCTGTCTTTGGTTAATGAATAGGCTAGATAATAAAAAGACAGGATTTCTTCTTTTAGGCTGGCTGTCTGATCTGACCAGTCAGTGGCAATGAGCTGGGTGGGGGGGTTGTATGGCGGCAGTCTCTTTGATTATTAATCAAATTCAAGAATAAAGAATTTGGCTTTTTACTTTAAATTGGTGTTTGTCTTCTGTTGTTTTCGACTTCAGCGTCCACACTTCCCATCTTAAGGGGTTTTTGCAAGATTTCCCCCTCTATTGGGCATTTCTGGAACTGTTCTTCACTGCAGTCTCCTAGAAAAGCAACCTGAGCTCAAAAGAAGCACACTGCCTGAACAAACTCATCAGGAAAGCCCACTCCATCACAGGGCCAACTTGGGATACACAGTAAGCTGTTGTGGAAAAGAGGATGGTGGCAAAATTGGATGCTGTCATGAAAATTTCCCTCCATCCCCTCCATTAGGCACTCTCATGGAGCCCATTTAGCCAGAAGCTTATTCCACCATGGTGTGCTAAGAAGAGCCTCTGGGGGTCTTTTCTGCCCATGGTTATTAGGCAATTCAATGTTTCCTTCCACCCAATGTACTTTTTATTTATTTATTTGTTGTTTGATTGATTCATTGATTAGCTGTATTATTGGTTCTGTGATCTTTTAATCTAATCTAATCTCATTTTTGACAGTATATTTTGACTGTTCTTGAGATTTTTGCATTGGGACTTTCTATATAGAGTTTCACTGTTGAAAAAATCCTTTAAAAATAAATATTTCATTTTATAACAATTCTATGTGGACCTTTTGGTATCTAGCTGGGGTTTTTCACAGGATTTTCCTCTTCTAGTGGGCATTTACTGGAACTGTTTGGGACATGCTTTGAAACTCTCAGTTCATAACAATAATTTATTGACTGATTGTGCTCCCATCTAAGAGGAGGTGAAATCTAAGTGATCAAAATAAACCTCAGCATTATTGTTTGCAGTATTTATTTTGTAATGCATGTAATGACAAAATGTATTGCATTTGTCATTCCAACAGATGGTACATCACAAACATTTGTAGTAATAAAATGCTTTACTACAGATGTTTGTGATGCACCATCGGTTGGAGTAACTCCATGGTATCATGTCTCAGTCAGGGTTCCTCTCCTGGCTGGGGCTCAAATTCATGTTCTAGGTCTCCTTCGTTCATATTTGATTCTGTTATTTATGCTAATGTGTATTTTCTTGATTTTCCATTTTATCTATGGATATAAGCTGTCTTTGTTATGTTCCATGTGTTTTGCTGGTGGTCCCCATGAGGCAGGGCCACCTGTCAGTCACTACCAGGAACTACCATCCCAGAATTCATGGTGGTTCATGTTGAATGCCCTTAGTAGTGGTGACAGAATTTCAAAAGATATCTGGTCTTAAAATTAATCTGAATAAAAGTATACTCTTTCCAGTGAATTCACAAACATATAATATTAGATTAGACACCCTACCTTTTACCATAGCAGATCAGTTTAAATACCTAGGGGTAAATATCACAAATAAACATAAAGCTCTTTATCAACAAAACTTTGCCGTCTGTATGGAAAAAATTAAGCAAGACGTGGATAGATGGTCAACCCTTCATCTCACTCTAGCCGGAAGAATTAACATTGTTAAGATGAATATCCTTCCTAAACTTCTTTTTTTATTTCAAAACATTCCAATATATATCAATAAATAATTTTTTAAGCAATTAGATTCAACAATAACCTCATTCATTTGGAACTCAAAACACCCATGTATCCGAAGAGCGACCCTACAAAGACCTCAGGCAGAAGGTGGCATGGCTCTACCTCATTTTCAGTTTTATTACTGGGCAGCAAACATACAAGCCATAAAAACCTGGACACAAATAAATGAACATACACAGGCTTGGTCCGCAATAGAAATAAAATCCTGTAGTACTTCTTTATATTCCCTGTTCAGCTTTCCAATAAATGAAAGTTATCGCAAATATACTAATAACCCAATTGTGCATCACTCACTCAGAATATGGAACCAAATTAGAAAGCATTTTAAGATGGAAAATCTTTTATCGGTGGCACCTCTGCAAGAGAACCACCTCTTTCAACCTTCGCAAGTATATCCAGTTTTTAATACCTGGAAAAGTTTTGGGATTAAAATGCTCAGAGATCTTTATATAGACAACATATTTGCATCTTTTGAACAATTACGTTCCAAATTCAACCTCCCAGCTACACATTTCTTTCACTGTCTTCACATTAGAAATTTTGTTAAACAGAAATTGCCCGATTTTCCTCACCTCGCACCCTCCACAATGCTGGAAAAAATACTGCTCAATTTCGAGGAATTAAACACTATTTCCGCAATATATAAAATCCTATTAGAGTCACTACCTTTCAAAGATCCAAGAGGACATTGGGAAGAAGATCTCTTAATCAATATATCAGAAAAGGAGTGGAAGGTAGCAAAGCAGAGAATTCACTCGAGCTCCATATGTGCAAAGCATAGAATTATTCAACTAAAAATTATATATCGAGCTCATCTGTCTCGCTTAAAACTGTCCAAAAAGTTTCCAGGGCAAGATCCAACCTGCGAGCGCTGCAACCAAGCTCCTGCCTCACTGGGTCACATGTTCTGGGCCTGCACCAAACTAACATCATCCATCCATCCATCCATCCATCCATTTTCCAACCTGCTGAATCCAAACACAGGGTCACGGGGGTCTGCTGGAGCCAATCCCAGCCAACACAGGGCACAAAGCAGGGAACCAATCCCGGGCAGGGTGCCAACCCACCGCAGGACACACACAAACACACCCACACACCAAGCACACACTAGGGCCAATTTAGAATCTCCAATCCACCTAACCTGCATGTCTTTGGACTGTGGGAGGAAACCCACGCAGACACGGGGAGAACATGCAAACTCCACGCAGGGTGGACCCGGGAAGCGAACCCGGGTCTCCTAACTGCGAGGCAGCAGCGCTACCACTGCGCCACCGTGCCGCCCTAACTAACATCATTTTGGACAAAAATTTTTAAGTGCCTCTCAGACAGCTTTGGGGTCACAATCCCTCCTTACCCACTAACAGCTGTGTTTGGTGTTCTTCCAGACGGACTTGAAGTGGAAAAGGACAAGCAAACGGTGATTGCATTCACTACACTCTTGGCACGCAGACTTATTCTGTTAAATTGGAAGAATCCTAACTCTCCTCTGATAAGTCAGTGGGAAACCGATGTTTTATATTATTTGAAATTGGAAAAAATCTAATTCTCAGTTAGAGGATCTGTACAAATTTTTTTCAAAACCTGGCAGGATCTGATCAATATTATTTTAGAATAAGAGAAATAACTATTACCGCATTTAATTCCCTTCTCCATTTTTTATTTACATATATATTTATTTCTTCCTTTCCTTTGCTTATTGTTGTCTTATTAAAAAGCCCTAAGCAATTCTCCTTTAGCTAAGCTCTCCTTCTCTGGGGTGGGGTCTGATTTGTCTTTAATTTGTTTGGTTATAAATTGATCTATTTGTATGGAATGATTACAATAAAAATTAATTAAAAAAAAAAAAAAAAAAGTAGTGGTGACTTCTTGTGCTTTTTGCAATTTCCTGGATTTTCAGACCAATGTTTTTTGATAAAGGCTTGGATTCTGTTTTCAGACCTTATTAGCTTGCCAGGGTTTTCCACAGTGTTTTCCCTCAGTGGCCATTTTTTTGAAAGTACTTCGGGACTGCTAATCTGCAACACTTGCACTTTATATGTTACTGAATTTTGCTCATTTTTTTGACATCACTATTGGCTTATTGTACTGGGAACCTTTTTGCCTTGGATTGTCTTTGCCTTTTTCAGGCAATTAATTTTTGCCTTTTGTGCTCCACAAAACCGCTTGTTGTTTCAGAGCTTTTTTTAATCAATAAATCTTTCATTTATAAATATCGGGACGTACGTGCTGTTGGAGTAACCATTCCCAACAGTTGTCCAGTATAAGTGCTCTGCGGAAGGATGTAAGGGCCATGTTAACACAAGTCAGAAGAATCATAAAATGAAGAAAGCCACACAACACAAATTAACTGGAACAAATGTTTATACCATGTATCCTTGTGGAGAAACAGATAAAATGGGTGTTCCATAAATTAAAACAGAAGAAATGAGTGACCACAGCAGATGTTTCCAGGGTTGGTCTTTCCAAGATGTCTAAGAAACAAGGCGTCATAAAATCTCAAACCCTTCCTCTGTGCTAAAACTGAATGTTGGTTAGCTGATGAAGTTCCTGCTAACTGGATAATCCTCTCTGGTCCTGCTTGCTTCTTACCTGATTTTGGAAGCTGTGAAAGAACTTAAAAGATAGTGAATACTGAAGAAGAAGATCAGGTCAGGTCAGGTCAGGGTGGGGAGCATGCACTGGTACAGCACTTATGCCGCACCCACCATGCAACAAAACAGCTTGGGATCCTGGTTAGCAACCCCCTGGGCAAACACGTGGTCCAGTCCCACCTTTCAGAAATGCAGCCCACATCCTTGAGAACTCATTGAACCATTTTTTTAGTTTCTGAATCCCCCTTTCCTATTACGGAGTCTTCAGGAGTCAGTGTCTGTTCTGGCAACATTGGCCACAAGACAGGAACCAAACAATAGAGTAATTAACCTAACATGTGTCCTTGGGACGAGAGGAGAAATTCGAGCACCTTGAGAAAACCGCCTCGAGCTTTGGATTGGAGGTGCAAACCCCATGATGGTTGAACCTGTGAGTTGTGAGATGACCGTACAAGCCACAGGGAGAAACTAGACTGAAATAATTTAATAGCAGCATCAGACTGCAATACTTTAATCTGGCAAAGTAATTAAGGGGCGTCTGGCTTGGGACTAATATCATAACAGGACGTCTGCTAATGTATTAATTACCAGAATACATCAGTAGATCTGCTCCAGTGACAGGCTTACACATTGGTAATTTGTAAAAATTAAAATGACAACGCTGTGAAAGAGTATTTTATTCTAACACCGTGAGGTTGTGCAGAAGGATCACCAAAGGATCGGGAAGAACTTGAAAGATGGTGAATATTGAAGAAGAAGGTCATGTCAGGTCAGGTTGGGGAGCATACACTGGTACAACACATTGCCTCACCCATCTCATGATGGAATCCCCCCCAGGCAGACACAGTCCAGTCCCACCTTCCAGAAATTACCCTTTATCTGCCACAGCCAGGTGTTACATGGGCGTCCCCTTGGCTTGGTCCAGCCACTCAGGTCCTCAACAACTGAGCCGGATCACCCTCAGGGAATTGCATCACATGGCCATAGTGCCATTACTGACGCTCCCGCACAATGCAGGTCATGTGCCTCATTCGGGACTCCATGAGCAACACAAAGTCACACCAGCGGTACCCAAGAACTCTCCGAAGAGACACACATGAAGGAGTCCAGTCTTCATCTCAGGTCACTGGATAGCATCCATGTCTCACAACTATATAGCAAAACAGGAAGCACCAGGACTCTAAAGACTTGGACCTTCGTCCTTTTGCAGAGATATCGAGAGCGCCACACACACACAAGAAGGTGACCTGATAGCAAAACCAAAGGGAGAAGACGTAGTCAAAGTCAAAAAACAAGAAAGGTGAAAGCCAAAAGAAGCTCGAGAAACTCTTTAATTATTCACAAAGTTGGACAGTGTGCTATCTATCTATCTATCTATCTATCTATCTATCTATCTATCTATCTATCTATCTATCTATCTATCTATCTATCTATCTATCTATCTATCTATCTATCTATCTATCTATCTATCTATCTACAGTTAGGTCCATAAATATTTGGACAGAGACAACTTTTTTCTCATTTTGGTTCTGTACATTACCACAATGAATTTTAAATGAAACAACTCAGATGCAGTTGAAGTGCAGACTTTCAGCTTTAATTCAGTGGGGTGAACAAAACGATTGCATAAAAATGTGAGGCAACTAAAGCATTTTTTGAACACAATCCCTTCATTTCAGGGCCTCAAAAGTAATTGGACAATTGACTCAAAGGCTATTTCATGGGCAGGTGTGGGCAAGTCCGTCATTATGTCATATCAATTAAGCAGATAAAAGGCCTGGAGTTGATTTGAGGTGTGGTGCTTGCATGTGGAAGATTTTGCTGTGAACAGACAACATGCGGTCAAAGGAGCTCTCCATGCAGGTGAAAGAAGCCATCCTTAAGCTGCGAAAACACAAAAAACTCATCGGAGAAATTGCTACAATATTACGAGTGGCAAAATCTACAGTTTGGTCCATCCTGAGAAAGAAAGCAATCACTGGTGAACTCAGCAATGCAAAAAGTCCTGGACGTCCACGGAAGACAACAGTGGTGGATGATCGCAGAATCATTTCCATGGTGAAGAGAAACCCCTTCACAACAGCCAACCAAGTGAACAACACTCTCCAGGCGGTAGGCGTATCGATATCCAAGTCTACCATAAAGAGAAGACTGCATGAAAGTAAATCCAGAGGGTGCACTGCAGGGTGCAAGCCACTCATAAGCCTGAAGAATAGAAAGGCTAGATTGGACTTTGCTAAAGAACATCTAAAAAAGCCAGCACAGTTCTGGAAAAACATTCTTTGGACAGATGAAACCAAGATCAACCTCTACCAGAATGATGGCAAGAAAAAAGTATGGAGAAGGCATGGAACAGCTCATTATCCAAAGCATAGCACATCATCTGTAAAACACGGTGGAGGGAGGCAGTGTGATGGCTTGAGCGTGCATGGCTGCCAGTGGCACTGGGACACTAGTGTTTATTGATGATGTGACACAGGACAGAAACAGCCAAATGAATTCTGAGGTGTTCAGAGACATACTGTCTGCTCAAATCCAGCTAAATACAGCAGTCAAATTGATTCATGATACAGATGGACAATGACCCAAAACATACAGCCAAAGCAACCCAGGAGTTTATTAAAGCAAAGAAGAGGAAAACTCTTGAATGGCCAAGTCAGTCACCTGATCTTAACCCAATTGATCAGGCATTTCACTTGTTGAAGACTAAACTTCAGACAGAAAGGCCCACAAACAAACAGCAACTGAAAGCCGCTGCAGTAAAGGCCTGGCAGAGCATTAAAAAGGAGGAAACCCAACATCTGGTGATGTCCAGGAGTTCAAGACGTCAGGCTGTCATTGCCAGCAAAAGGTTTTCAACCAAGTATTAGAAATGAACATTTGATTTCCACTTATTTCATTTGTCCAATTACTTTTGAGCCCCTGAAATGAAGGGATTGTGTTCACAAAATGCTTT
Organism: Erpetoichthys calabaricus; assembly: GCF_900747795.2. Classification (NCBI taxonomy): domain Eukaryota; kingdom Metazoa; phylum Chordata; class Cladistia; order Polypteriformes; family Polypteridae; genus Erpetoichthys; species Erpetoichthys calabaricus. Next base: position 9,477,053 of record NC_041394.2, read on the forward strand.
AGTTGCCTCACATTTTTCTGTAATCGTTTTGTTCACCGCACTGAATTAAAGCTGAAAGTCTGCACTTCAACTGCATCGGAGTTGTTTCATTTAAAATTCATTGTGGTAATGTACAGAACCAAAATTAGAAAAAAATTGTCTCTGTCCAAATATTTATGGACCTAACTCTATCTATCTATCTATCTATCTATCTATCTATCTATCTATCTATCTATCTATCTATCTATCTATCTATCTATCTATCTATCTATCTCTGTTATATAGTGCCTTTCATATCTATCTATCTATCTATCTATCTATCTATCTATCTATCTATCTATCTATCTATCTATCTATCTATCTATCTATCTATCTATCTATCTATCTATCTATCTATCTATCTATCTACTCCAGGGGTCATCTTAGTGGTCTCCGCTGATCATTCCCTTTGCATTGGTTAATTGGTTTGACGGATGTGTCATTACGTAGAATTCAATACACAGCATTACATAGTGATGGCGAACATCAGTGTGGGGATTATTCTGCTCTGACGGAGCCCTATATATATACAGTATCAAGTCAGAATTATTTCAATTTGCAAAGAAAACTGTGCCTCAAGAAACAATTTCTTCATCTCGGATCAACTAATCATTCAGTCAGTCAATTATTTTACTCATTTACTGTTGTACGCTTTGCGGTTCTAATGCCATCAGATATGACCAGGGAAAAAAATGACTGTGTAAATTTGGTTATTACAGAGCTTGACGTCAACCAAAGGAGACGGTTAAAAATAACTTGGCATACTGCAAGTGTAGCCACTGGCGTCAAAATTTGTGATATTTGCAGGGGAAGTTTCATTCATCACACAAAAGCAAATCTCTTCTTAGTCCTTTGTGTTCCCCGCCATCACCTTTTGTGCTTCATATTGCTTTGGCTTAAGAAACAGGACGATTTTTCTTTTGCTTGGAGGCAACATTTGAAGAAAGCACTTGTACAGTGTTTATCACATCATCAGTGCTGTTGAGACATTAGTTTGAATGGATGATAAAAGTAATCAAAGTGCTTGATATGTCTTTTTCTTATAAACTCTAAGAGATCCTGCCTTCCAAATAATATTCCAATCACATATTTTTCTAGACTGTGCTCCCGGCCCCCTCTTTTAGTTTGCTGCCTGTCATTCTTAGCGTGTTTCCAGATGTAAAAAAGAGAATCGACAAATCGAGTGTGGGACATAAAGATTTCCCACATTTCGAGGGAGAAGTGTGCAGGCCAGAGGCGGCCTTAATGGTGGGCGAGGCGTAGGGCTGACCAACCCCACGTGGGGCCGGTAACGTCAAACGCTGTTACCAGTATGTGTGGACTGTATAAACTAGCGTGCGAATTTAATAAAAATAATGTTAACATACACCAGATTTTCTCATTACAGTATTCAGCTTCATTTTTTGCAAGATAACACGCGGACTTTATCAAAATCTATTAAAAAAATGCACCACGATCTCTTCTACTCACGGCGTCGACAGAGATACGGCTAAACCAGTCATAAAACATCGCTGCGCATTCCACTACCAAACACTGTTTCAACTCGGAATACTGTAGCAAACTGAACCAAAGACTCAATTAAGAAACAATGGTAGGCTCTCTGGACACGAAGGATTCATAAGTGACAAGCCATCAGTTGTTCCCAAGTCAAAAGAGAAGCCAACCCAGTGACTAATGGGCTAAACCTTGTCACACACGTGCGAGTAGGAGGCAGCTAAAGGTCTGAAGTAATTGTAATTCTTCACCAGACCAGGGGGTGGCGAAGTGCGCTGACTGTCTCCCTCAGTTCCTTGCAGACCATTCTCAGGCAATCCCACCGGGTTCGGGGCATCTCTGAGGATGTCATTTCTAGTTCTAGCGCCTCTGAAGAAGTCACTTCCTGCCCCGAAGACATCACTTCCGGTTCTGACATCAATGCCATCACTTCCTCCACCGACCTTTACAGCCGCCATCTTACCTCCTCATGGGCAGTTCTGTCTTGGACTCAAACGAACTGAAAGGAACTGTGGAAGCAGTAAGAGCATCCATTCAGCAGTCGCCAAGGTGTTCCGCTCATAAGCATGCCATGGCACTGGGGATATCAAGTCAAAGTCTGAGGAGGATTCTGCATGACGATTTAAAACTGCATCCTTACAAAATGATGTTGGCTCAAGAATTAAGTGAGAGAGATCATGCCAACTGTAAAGCCCTAAGTGAGGAAATTCTTGAACAGGTTCCCGTTGCAGCTGTTCTTCTGAGTAGCGGTGAGGTTCACCTCCATATCAGTGGAGCCATAAACAAGCAGAATATTCACTACTGGGCTGAACATAATCCTCATTGAACTCCACAAATGACTGTGTGGTGTGCAGTTATCGACTTTGGTGTGATCGGCCTGTACTTTCTTTCAGGAAGGTGATGGAAAAGTAACTGTGACCTCCAACAGGTACGTTGAAATGTTGGAGACCTTTCTTCCCAAACTGGATGATGTTCATACAGAACATATGTGGTTTCAACAGGACAGGGCCACAGCTCACACAGCATGATGTTCGCTCAGAGTGTTGAGGGAAATGTTCCCTGGGCATTTGATTTCTTTAATGGGAGATGTGGGGTGGTCGGCATGGTCACCAGATTTAAGCCTATGTGACTTTTTCCTTTGGGGATACCTAATGGAAAAGGTTTTCAAACATTGTCCTCAATCTCTTGAGGATTTCAAGAAAAAGATCAGACAGGAAATTGACGCCGTTCCGCCTGAGATGACCAGGAGAGTGATGAAGAACTTCCGGAAACGTCTTCAACAATGTCTTCAGCTGCCATTTGTCTGATATGATTTATGATTTAAGTATGGCCCAAGCTCACCGGTCCTGGATATCATCTTCAGACACCCGTCCGGAATGACTGCCTACATCCAGCCACGTCATGTCTTAAGTGGGTCTTGGCACTAGAAGATCCTGCAGGGTAACCAGACATCTGGCAAAAGGAGGACATGTCCTCCATCCATAGGCATTGCCTAAAAAGGTGAAAATGTCCGACTTTCATCAATCACTGACTTGACCGAGTTATTGCACGCTATCATCTCTATGTTTTACATAAATCATTGATGTTTGATTGAAAACAACAACAACATTTATTTCTATAGCACATTTTCATACAAAAAAGTAGCTCAAAGTGCTTTACATAATGAAGAAAAGAAAAATAAAAGACAAAGTAAAAAATTAAAATAAGACAACATTAGTTAACATAGAATAAGAGTAAGATCCGATGGCCAGGGGGGGCAGAAAAAACAAAAAAAAACTCCAGACACCTGGAGAAAAAAATAAAATCTGCAGGGGTTCCAGGCCATGAGACCACCCAGTCCCCTCTGGGCATTCTACCTCACATAAATTAAATAGTCCTCTTTGTACAGTTTACAGTACAGTTTATTTTTATATAGCCCAAAATCACACAGGAAGTGCCGCAATGGGCTTTAACAGGCCCTGCCTCTTGACAGCCCCCCCAGCCTTGACTCTCTAAGAAGACAAGAAAAAACTCTCAAAAAAACCTAGTAGGGAAAAAATGGAAGTAAGTCCCATGCGTGTTTAGCGGTCATTTCAGTTCAACTCAAGAAGACAGACCTAAATTCACCTGAACTTTCATTGCCATGTTTTCTCACACTTAGAATACAAAGAACTCTGTTAACAACTCAATGTTGTAAAAATGTTATTTGAACATTCTGCAAAATGTCATTTTTTAACAGAACTATGGCTGAACAAGTAATAAATGGTAGCCGAATGTTAGGCATTATGTGGAAATACTGTAAGCATCAGTTTGACATGTGAAAAGGAGAACATGCGAGATGGCACAGTGTGAATGGTGTGAGCTGTGTGAAAAGTAAACCATGATAGAAGGAGGCTTACTTGTAGTGTTTTCACAGACCCTAGTAGGCATGCAAATGTGAGAATGAATGGTTGGTGGCCTTTCTTTGTGGACATGGAAGGACCAGAAGAACATAGTATTTGACAATGCGTGAGGCACTTTTTTAGAAAAAAAAGAATAATTTGAGTACATTTATATTGAAACACCGCCACATGTAAAATTGGGACTGGCTATGTACTTTATATTCCAAGTTGTTTGCAAACAGTACAAGGCACAGACGCTGCGTACCAGTACAATGTATGCAAAAGCGAGATTAAACAGTCAGCTTTCTTTGCTTGTTTATGTATTGCCATATTATTGTGTGTGTTGATGTAATGTGTGTGTGTGTGTGTGTGTGTGTGTACATGATCCTGTACATGGACCAGCATTTTAACATGTACTCAGATCATTTTTTTTCCGTAGAAGGTTCATCATTTGTGGCCAAGTACTGTGTTGTATTAGTCCTTCCATGTCTGCAGGGAAAAAGCACTGTTGATTTTTATATCTGTGTACTTCATCAAGTCTGCAGTGCCTGAAGCCAGGCATAATGTGAGCTACCACAGCTACAGTGCATCCAGAAAGTATTCGGTTAATCTTTCAGCAGGACAACGACCCTAAGTACACAGCCAAGATATCAAAGGAGTGGCTTCAGGACAACTCTGTGAATGTCCTTGAGTGGCCCAGCCAGAGCCCAGACTTGAATCCGATTGAACATCTCTGGAGAGATCTTAAAATGGCTGTGCACCGACGCTTCCCATCCAACCTGATGGAGCTTGAGAGGTGCTGCAAAGAGGAATGGGCGAAACTGGCCAAGGATAGGTGTGCCAAGCTTGTGGCATCATATTCAACAAGACTTGAGGCTGTAATTGCTGCCAAAGGGGCATTGACAAAGTATTGCGCAAAGGCTGTGAATACTTATGGACATGGGATTTCTCAATTTTTTTATTTTTAATAAATTTGCAAAAACCTCAAGTAAACTTTTTTCACGTTGTCATTATGGGGTGTTGTGTGTAGAATTCTGAGGAAAAAAATAAATTTAATCCATTTTGGAATAAGGCTGTGACATAACAAAATGTGGAAACAGTGATGCGCTGTGAATACTTTCCGGATGCACTGTATGTATATATATATATATATATATATATATATATATATATATATATATATATATATATATATATTTATTTTTTATTTATATAATAGCCAAATGAAATAACTGAAGCACCGGTAGTTTTCAGATTGGCCTATGGTCTTTTTTATTACATGTGTTTAAAAAAATATGAGTGATTATTAGTGTTGTTTTTTTATCCTGTGATTAAAGTACAGTTCTCTGTTGGAGAAAGGCAGCCAGAAATTCATATTCTGGTAGAAAAATACAATAACCTCGAGACTGGCAGTGAGATTCAGATTTTCCAAGGTGAAAAGAATATTCAAATGTGGTCAAGGGCAAGCCAGAGGAGAAAGAAAGCGATTCACGCCGGGGTACCAACATTCAATGGAGTTGTTTATGTCGGTAAATGGTTGTCTTTTGGGTTAAAAAAAAGAAAGCAAAAATGAAAAATAACATCAATTACGCGCGCATTCTGAGTTGAATTTTAGAGTCACAGCTACACTGGCAGCTATTTAGGAAAAGTCAAGGAAGGACAGGAGTGTGATGAGCACACAGATGAAATGATTAAAGATTTAAAAACACAACACCAATAGACGTCGGTTGCTGCTCTTCCCATGTTAAGCACTCATTCCCTTCCATTCAGTATGGCAACAAGATTTTTGCTCTAATTTCGCTCTCTTAGGTCACCATTTTTTAAAAAACATCACCTCTAGAAAATTGAATTCTTAATAAAACCACCTTCAGGTACGTTGACTATCAACAAATGACTTCCCACTGGAATTTTGCTACTGGTACTTTACTCTGCATGTGCTGAGCTGCCCATTTATTTCTCAGTACTGGTCTCACATCTCAGTTTCTCTATCCTTAATTCATTTCCTTTTCTCTTCATATTTGTCTCCCCCCCAGTCCTTTCTTGTTTGCATTTATCGCCCCTCTCTATAAAATAATGTCTTTCGGAACTACACGCCAGCTCTGGCTTCTCGATTCTTCATTTACAAACTTTTGAAACTCCTCCTTTTATAGGGCATTGCTGCTTGAACTCTCTGCCGTGAGTATCAGTAGATTTTCCAATCCAAATATTAAGAACTGGTCTTCTGCTGTAAGGCATATCTTGAATTGGATGTCCTGTCACACACATGCGCTTGGGAGTGTCACACACGTGTGAGTAGGAGGCAGCTGAAGGGCTTGGAGAATAGATAGATAGATAGATAGATAGATAGATAGATAGATAGATAGATAGATAGATAGATAGATAGATAGATAGATAGATAGATAGATAGATAGATAGATAGATAGATAGATAGATAGATAGTGGTAACACATCTGCCCAGGGGGTGGCAGGGTGCACTAACGCTCTTTCTAAGTTCCCTGCAGACCTTTCCTGGGAAATCCCACCAGGAGCCACTGCCTCGACTCAGGACACGCCACTTCCGGTCCCGGCCCCGAGGATGACATCACTTCCCCCCAACTTCCTATAAAGCCTCACTCCTTTCCTCTGGAATTCATTTGTGTTTTGGACTCTGTCTTGTAAACTTGGCTTATACTCAAACTTTTACTTTTTTGCAGCCAGGATACAGATTATACGGGTGGCTGCCCCAAACCTTTGCCATCTCTCATGTCTCTTCTTATCACAGGAGGCAGGCTAAGGGCTTAACCCAGGGCCGAAAACAAGAGCAGGTTTTATCGACGTGTACTCACCTTTCCTTTCCTTCTCCTACAGATCCCCCGAAGGGAAGCCAGCATAGAGTCCTACTTCCTACTTCCCTCGCCTAACCACACCTCCTACTGAGGTCACTTCCGGCCTCAATTATTGGACCCCATCTCTTCCTCCCTGGCTGTTATAAAAGCCCAACTTCTTTTGTGTTTAGTTGTCCCTGTTTTGGACATGAAACCTAACATATGTTGAAATTTTGTCTTATTTTGTATTGTATGCTGCACTATATAGGGGTGGTTCCCCAAAAACTTTTTCTGCCTGTTTGTGCATCTTTAAGTGAATATTAATTTTGTAGCAGAGTTGCTTTCTTTTTCTTTCTTTGTGTTCTTTCAACAAACTTTTTTTATTTGTAGTGTTCTTAGAGTTGTATCCCCCCCCCCCAAAAAAAAAAAAAAACAAGCCAAAAATATTCCATTTGTTTCCAACAAGAAAAAATGTAACTTTTTGTTCCAACAAGAAAACTGTAAATGGCAAAACATCCAAATAAATAAGTTGGAAAGGTACAGCAGGTCTACAGTCGTGGCCAAAAGTTTTGAGAATGACACAAGTGTTGGCTTTCACAAAGCTTGCTGCTTCAGTGTTTTTAGACATTTCTATTGTATACTGAAGTAGAATTACAAGCAGTTCAAAAGTTTCAAAGGCTTTTATTGATAATGACATGAGGTTTATGCAATATTTGCAGTGTTGGACCTACTTTCTTTTTCTAGACCTCTACAATTCACCCTGGCATGCTGTCAGTTAACTTCTGGGCCAAACCCTGACTGATGGCAGCCCATTCTTGCATCATCAATGCTTGGAGTGTGCCAGAATTGGTGGGTTTTTGTTTGAGGACTGACCACAAGTTCTCAATGGGATTAAGGTGTCTGGTGCATTTCCTGGGAGTTTCTTTGCTTAGTCGTTGACGTTTCATCTAGAACGTATTGTCCTTTTACACTTTATATGTGCTGAGAGCACAGGATCTGTGTGTGCTACGTGCCTTTACACGACTGAGTGTTTTACTGGCCGTGCTCTTCTTTGATATTGTTTCTAAGTAGGGCATGTCTTGCAAGAATCTTATGTTCCACGTCCCTGCGAGACGGCCCTGGGACAATCTCTTGGCACCAAGTCTCATGTTTACGGTCCCTGTGAGACGCTCCGTGGCCAGTCTCGCGGGTCTTTTAAGTGTCTTCCGAGAAGATCACGTCTCGTCGCCCTGCTTTTCCTTTCCAGGATTTTTTGTATAATAGAGAGATTATTATTATTATTATTATTATTTTGAATCTCTTTAATTATTTAGTTGATGCATTTACTGAATTATTCATACAAAGTGCACGTTTTCTTGTATGGAGTGTCTGTATGGTAAAGCACACATCATGCAGGTTTCTCATGATGTTTGATGCTTTGCTTGTTTTCTTATGTAAGCAACTTAATAAATAATTAAAGTCTGTTCTAAGGGTAGAATATTCTGGTGACACAACATGTTTTTATGGCCCGGCAGGTTTTGAGTACTAGTCATGAGCAGCATACTCTGTGTCACAGGCTGTTACTTAATTATGGTGGCATGCTGGAGAGTGGCTGGTGCTGTCTTCCCTCATGGCTGTCAAGTCCTGGATTTAAATTTGGAGTTTTCGAAGCATGTCTACATGCAGTGTGGGCTTTGTTTTCTTCAGTCTCTCTAATTCCAAAGGGTTACGCTGTTTGTCAGTGTGCCTTGTGATGGACTGGTGTCTGATCTCGACTTGTTCCTATCTGATGCCTGATGCCATTTTTTCATGTGTGTTGTTATTATTGTTCTTTACAAAAATAGTTCTGTTTGTTGAAAGAATTCTATTCTAAACATATAATACTATTTTAAAACCTGTTTTTCAGTTTGTTCACATATAGTGCCAAATATATAATAGACTTGCCCCTCTGCTCCACAGTTTAAAATTACAAACCAAACAATGCAGACATTGTGATTGAAGTGCACATTGCAGACTTTCATTTGAAGGGATTTGCAGACCTGCGGTGGGCTGGCACCCTGCCCGGGATTTGTTTCCTGCCTTGCACCCTGTGTTGGCTGGGATTGGCTCCAGCAGATCCCCGTGACCCTGTAGTTAGGATATAGCGAGTTGGATAATGGATGGATGGATGAATGGATGGGATTTGCAGATATTTTGGGTCACAGAACACTTTTCATACACGGTCCGCCCATTTCAGGGCACCATAAGGTTTGTAACAGATGTTTGTGATTCCTCAGGTGAGTTTCATTTCTTCATTGAAGAGTCGCATAGTGTGGGGGAGGAACGATCTCCTCAGTCTGTCAGTGAAGCAGGACGGTGACAGCAGTCTGTCGCTGAAGCTGCTCTTCTGTCTGGAGATGATCCTGTTCAGTGGATGCAGTGGATTCTCCATGATTGACAGGAGTCTGCTCAGCGCCCGTCGCTCTGCCACAGATGTCAGACTGTCCAGCTCCGTGTCTACAATAGAGCCTGCCTTCCTCACCAGTTTGTCCAGCTGTGAGGTGTCCCTCTTCTTTATGGTGCCTCCCCAGCACACCACCGCGTAGAAGAAGGGCACTTGCCACAACCGTCTGATAGAATATCTGCAGATGTTGAAGGATGCCAGCCTTCTAAGGAAGTATAGTCGGCTCTGTCCTCTCTTGCACAGAGCATCAGTATTGACAGTCCAGTCCAATTTATCATCCAGCTGCACTCCCAGGTATTTATAGGTCTGCACCCTCTGCACACAGTCACCTCTGATGATCACTGGGTCTATGAGGGGCCTGGTCCTCCTAAAATCCACCACCAGCTCCTTGGTTTTGCTGGTGTCCAGTTGTAGCTGGTTTGAGTCACACCATTTAACAAAGTCCTTGATGGGGTTCCTATACTCCTCCTCCTGCCCACTCCTGATGCAGCCCACGATAGCAGTGTCATCAGCAAACTTTTGCATTTGGCAGGACTCCGAGTTGTATCGGAAGTCCAATGTATATAGGCTGAACAGGACCGGAGAAAGTACAGTCCCCTGCGGCGCTCCTGTGTTGCTGACAACAATGTCAGACCTGTAGCTCCTGAGACACACATACTGAGGTCTGTCTGTAATACAACGCTGGCTACAGAGCAGCTACTGTGGCACCCTTTTCCTTCTGCTAAGGTAAGTTAACTAAAATAGTATTAATAATGGTCACTTCTCTGAAATGGAATGGAGGAGGAAAGCAATTATGTAAGCAGCATACATGAGACTGAATTGACTGAAGTTTTATTACCTGCAGATTATTATTGTCAAGAGCCATCATTATCAGCCTGCAGCCAAATGGCATTTAAACTAATTAATTACATGGGAAAAGGGCAGCCCCTCTAACTGAGCGATATAAACATAATGTGGGTTTAGAAAGGGAGCTGCAGTTGATCTTTGTTTAGATAATGTAAATACTAAGGTGGAAAGATTTAATACTAAAGTGAGGGCTGCTGTTGACTTAGTTGCACCTGAAAAGACAGTTAAAAAATCTTCTAGCATTGTTATACCATGGAAGACCCAAAGAGTGCCTGATTTAAAGAGAACATGCCGTAGAACTGAGCGTAAATGGAGGAAGACTAAACTAACTATCCACTATGAAATATTAAAAGTTAAAATAACAGAATACAATAACACAGTCCGTCTTGAGAGGCGCTGCTATTTCTCTAAGATTATAAATAACAATGCTAGTAATCCCAGAGTCTTATTTTCGACAATTGATCATCTGTTAAACCCACGTAACTCAAAGGAATGCCTCCTAAGTACTTCCAGTAAAACCTGTGAGGCTATTTCTGTATTTTTCAATCAAAAAATTAATGATATTAGAAATAACATAGTATATCTCCCCAACACTAAGGATCCTCCTAAACCCCAGTACTCTGTTATAAACAAATTAAACTCTTTCACAAGGATAGATTTACCTGATTTACATAAAATAATTTCTCAACTGAAACCCTCCACCTGTGCCCTTGACCCAATACCAACAACTTTTTTCAAAGAAGTACCTGGCGTGCTTATTGATAATGTTCTTGACATAGTAAATTTGTCATTAGATATGGGGGTCTTCCCAGACTGTCTTAAGACTGCTGTAGTTAAACCCCTACTTAATCTCGACCCCTTGGCTCTTGAAAATTATAGACCCATCTCTAACCTGCCTTTCTTAAGTAAAATTCTAGAGAAGGCAGTCATTATACAGTTAAATGAGCACCTTAATAAACCTGCTATTCTTGATAAATTTCAGTCAGGTTTTAAAACAAATCACAGCACAGAAAATGCACTCGTTAAAGTAGTAAATGATTTGTGGGTAAATGCAGACAGAGGCCATTTATCTGTTCTCATCCTCTTAGATCTGAGTGCCGCATTTGACACCATTGATCATAATATTCTTAAGAATCGCCTTAGTCAGTGGGTGGGCCTCTCTGGCAGTGTCTTAAATTGGTTTGAATCCTACATGGCAGGGAGAAAATTCTTTGTTAGTTGTGGTAATTATAACTCAAAGACACATGATATCCTATATGGTGTTCCACAAGGCTCAATCCTGGGTCCGCTGATCTTCTCAATCTACATGCTTCCATTAGGTCAGATTATCTCAGGGCACAACGTCAGCTACCACAGCTATGCTGATGACACGCAGCTGAATTTATCAATAGCACCTGATGACCCTGATTCTCTTGATTCACTAACACAATGTCTGACTTGTATTTCTGAATGGATGAATAGTAACTTTCTCAAGCTAAATAAAGAGAAAACTGAAATCTTATTGATTGGCAATAATGGATACAATGAGGCTATTAGAAATAAACTGGATACATTAGGATTAAAAGTCAAGACGGAGGTAAAAAGCTTCGGGGTAACTGTTGACTGCAATCTGAATTTTAAATCGCATATTAATCAGATCACTAGGATAGCATTTTTTCACTTAAGAAACATAGCAAAAGTTAGACCTCTTATATCATCGAAAGATGCTGAGAAATTAGTTCACGCGTTTGTTTTCAGTCGACTAGATTACTGTAACACACTCCTCTCAGGACTACCCAAAAAAGACATCAATCGTTTGCAACGAGTGCAGAATGCAGCTGCTAGAATCCTAACCAGGAAACGAAAATCCGAGCACATCTCTTCAGTTTTGATGTCACTACACTGGTTACCTGTGTCATTCAGGATTGACTTTAAAATTCTGCTTATGGTTTATAAAGCCTTAAATAATCTCGCCCCATTTTATATATCGGAATGTCTGACATCTTATATTCCAAATCGTAACCTCAGATTCTCAACTGAGTGTCTCCTTAGAATTCCAAGAACAAAACTTAAAAGAAGTGGTGAGGCGGCCTCCTGCTGTTATGCACCTCAAATCTGGAATAGCCTGCCAGTAGGAATTCGCCAGGCTAATACAGTGGAGCACTTTAAAAAACTGCTGAAAACACATTACTTTAACATGGCCTTCTCATAACTTCACTTTAATTTAATCCTGATACTCTGTATATTCAATTCATTATAACAACTATTCATGGTGGCTCTAAAATCTGTACTAACTCATAGTCTCTCTTCTGTTTCCTTTTCCGGTGTCCTTTTGGTGGTGGCGCAAAGCACCGTGATGTTCCAATAGTGATGGATTAAAAGCCAGAAGTCTGTATGACCATCATCATCAAGTCCTTCCATGAGAACCTTAAATACAGAGGACTATTTCATTTTTGTTAGGTAGAATGCCCAGAGGGGACTGGGTGGTCTCGTGGCCTGGAGCCCCTGCAGATTTTATTTTTTTCTCCAGCCGTCTGGAGTTTTTTTTTGTTTTTTCTGTCCCCCCTGGCCATCGGACCTTACTCTTATTCTATGTTAACTAATGTTGCCTTATTTTAATTTCTTATTTTGTCTTTTATTTTTCTTTTCTTCATTATATAAAGCACTTTGAGATACTTTTTTGTATGAAAATGTGCTATATAAGTAAATGTTGTTGTTGATGTAGAAACTTAGTGCTTGCAGAGCAGGCAACAAAGACCGCTGTGAAGTGTACAGTGCAGGAAAAGGCTGATTGTGTCAGAAAGAGCAAGAACAGGGACGGACTGCAGTTTAGCTATAACGTAAGAGAGACTGACTGTGCGTTACGGTTGATCTATACTTCAAGTTTGAACTGATGTTAATAAAAACATAAATTTGTCAAACGAGAGGAGACCATTCAGTCCATCAAGCTTGCTTGTGTAGTGTGAAGCCTAAGGGCGCGTATAGCCGCCCTAACCCGACATGGACAAACGCAGAAGGCACAAGTGCAAGCACACACTTTTATTTTTCTTCTTCCCTCGTGGGAAACACCTTCACATATTTCCCACCGGTACAACACAGTTCACTACGCACAACACAACCCAAATTTCTTCTTTCTTTCCTCCTCCACTCCTCCAGACAAGCTTCATCTCCCTCCTCCCGACTCTGGCTCTCGGAGTAGTGTCTGCTGGCTCCTTTTATAAGGCACTCGGTAGTGTACCTGGTGCTCGGGTGTGGCAGAAGAGCTGCCCATAAGGGCTCAGCAGCAGCCACAGCACCCTCTTGCGGTGTGCACGGATCCCAACAGGGCTGTATCCAACTCCAAATCCCATGGACCTCTGCGGGCGTCCGAGGCACCAGTTACCCACTGACTTAAAAAAGGTGAGTTAGGATTCTTCCAGTTGAGTAAAATAAGTCTACGTGTTAATAGTGAAGTAAAGGCAATTACAGTTTGTTTGATCTTCTCCACTTTAAACCCATCAGGGAGACCACCAAACACAGCTGTTAGTAGATTAGGAGGGATTGTGACACCAAGGCTGTCTGATAGGCATTTAAAAAGTTTTGTCCAGAATGAAGTTAGGGCGTCACGGTGGTGCAGTGGTAGCGCTGCTGCCTCGCAGTTAGGAGACCCGTGTTCGCTTCCCGGGTCCTCCCTGCATGGAGTTTGCATGTTCTCCCTGTGTCTGCGTGGGTTTCCTCCCACAGTCCAAAGACATACAGGTTAGGAGTATTGGCGATCCTAAATTGTGCTTGGTGTGTGTGTGCCCTGCAGTGGGCTGGCGCCCTGCCCGGGGTTTGTTTCCTGCCTTGTTCCCTGGGATTGGCTCCAGCAGACCCTGGAGTGACCCTGTAGTTAGGATATAGCGGGTTGGATAATGGATGGATAAAGTTAATTTGGTACACGTTCTCCACTTCCTTATTTGTCTTCCAAACGCCTTCCATTACAACAGGCTTGCGCATAGAGCATGATTAACATCCTTCCCCATTTAAAGTCACCATGTACAAAAAGGACATCCCAGCACTATTTTAACTAACATTCCGTGTGGTTTTAACATCTGCTGAGGCTCACCCCATAACAGGCTGATTCACAGCACCTCATGTTCACAGGCCCGTTTTTACTCAGGTGCAGACAGCTATAAACACGCTCACGCACAGTGAGTGTGCACTCTAATCTGTGTATAGTTCAAGCTCAGTTATTTTCTTTTCCTTTACATATTGATCTTGCAGATATTTACATGTCTACCTGCAGAAACATTCATCTTTGCCCAGGGTCTGGCTGATTGCTCACCATCAATCTGTTTCCATTTCATGTTTTTAATGTTGGATTGTGTAGTCGCGGGTAGCGCAACTTCTCACAACTGTTCCTCCAGTGAGCGCATGCTTTCCTCTGCTAGCGCATGCAGAATCGACATGCCCAGATCTATACAGGGCCACGTATTTACAAAATTCTGGAGACACGCAGTCGCTGATGTAAGAGTATTCACTCCTTTACACTGTGCACACCCTAGTGCAGGGGAGTCAAACTCCAGGCCTAGAGGGCCACAGTGACTGCAGGTTTGCATTCTGACCCTTTTCCTAATCAGTGACCAGTTTTCACTGCTAATTAACTCCTTTTCCCTTCATTTTAATAGTCCTGTTTTTAAGGATTCAGTCCTCTGAATTGATTCGTTTCTTCATGAAATGGCAGTCAAACAGAAATGAGATGAGCAGCTAAAATCCAACCAATTTCACTCCAATGAATCTATTAATGAGATGTTGATTCTTTCTGTTAATTAAGCCTGTTATTTAATTCCGTGGCCTGTTGCTGCTCTCATTCTGCCACAGTGGACATTTCCAAAACTTTAGATTTTCTGTTCGTCAAAATGTTTTGGTGACCTGAGAAATCAACCTTACCGAGACCGTCACTTTTCTTTATTTTCAGATACTGTGTGACGGACACAGGTGAGCTGGTCATGTGGTGGCTTGTTTTGTGTCTCATTATTGTTTGGCTGCTAATTAAAAAAAGAGACAACTAAGGGGCCTGAGTCAAGTTAATTAAAATGAAGGCAAAAGAAGTTAATTAGCAGCAAAAACTGGTCACTAATGAAGAAAATGGTTAGAATGAAAACCTGTAGCCACTGCGGCCCTCCAGGAATGGAGTTTGACACCCGTGCACTAGTGGATCCTTGTGCTGATGCATATGCATCAGATTTAAAGGGGCTTTTATACCAGACTGACATGCTGACAAGCAAACCATCACATTTAGCCAAGAATGCCTGGAAGGAGTTGCTCTGAGAACACTATAGCAGGTCTGGATATCACACA
The DNA here is from genome assembly GCF_900747795.2 of Erpetoichthys calabaricus. NCBI lineage: Eukaryota > Metazoa > Chordata > Cladistia > Polypteriformes > Polypteridae > Erpetoichthys > Erpetoichthys calabaricus. Next base: position 9,492,298 of record NC_041394.2, read on the forward strand.
CAGTAGCAGTCTCTGCTACTGTATATGATCAGCATTGTAGTTTAGTCATCTGCTCAGGCCTCTCAAAAAGTTCAAGTCCCTGCTCTGGATTCCTTATGGACTTTACCAATTCATCCAGCATCTTAGAGGCTGCTCTGCAGGTCAGTTGTTTCTGCCCAGATCCCAAAGGATATTAGGAAAAAGAGCTCATTGTGAGTCTGCATTATAGGGGTGTCCTTCAATAGAGAAATGAGTCCTGCCTGTCCAGCTGAAGCTGCTGAGGATGTCTCAGCCTTCCTGTGACTTGTGATGGTTAAATGTGAGCTTAGAAACAAGATGTGGGCCTAAAGAGAGAGAAACTGTGAGCGAGGAGGAAAATGGGAAAATGATTAATAAAAATGCAATTTCATCCACCAGATTAATACATGCTGCTCATTACTTTCCTCCTAAGTAGCTTTTGCATGTAAGTACAGGGAACACAATCCGTTCTTTGACTTGTTTGACCCTAATTTAATGAATGTCTTCGCTGTTCAAAAGGCCATTGACAGTAATGAATGAAAGAGCTCTGGCAGTTTATTATTATCCAGTGAGTTAGCCAAGGAAATGGACTTGGGGTTCAGGTGATGGTAAATATTTAATGCTCCTTCTCACATTCTGTGTTTCTGATTAATTTTAAGAGGCGCCAGTGTCTAAAGCATAGACTCACTATGTGACAGCAGATGTTAGCTAACATTACTTGCCAATACACAAACACAAACACACACCTATATATATATATACATGCAAATTGACACAATATAGACTATATAAATTGTGGATATATTAATATCTGTATACTATATATATATATATATATATATATATATATATATATATATATATATATATATATATATATAATGATACAATAATACACCAGACATCATAAAGTTTTGGGATAGCCACCCGTATAATATATCCTGGCTGCAAAAAATGAATGAATTCTCTCACAGAGTTGTTCACCACACAGTCCAAAACAGAACTGCTTAAACAATGGCAAGAAAGCGGTTTTAAAGGCCTGTATAATAATAATAATAATAATAATAATAATAATAATAATAATAATAATAATAATAATACATTTTATTTATACAAGGCACCTTTCAGGGAACTCAAGGACACCTAACAACAATAAATAAATAAATAAATAAATAAATAAATAAATAAATAAATAAAAGACACAATTATAAAAAACTTAAAACATCAGAAAATCTAGAAATTAAAACCAAACAAAACCATTATAATCAGGAGGAAAAAGAAAAAGCCATTTTAAACAGATGTGTTTTAAGTTTACATTTGAAGGATGAATATGATTTGATATTTCGGAGATCCGCAGGCAATGAATTCCAGAGCTTGGGAGCAGAACGGCTGAAAGCTCTGCTCCCCATGGTGGTTAGACGGGCGGGAGGAACAGTCAGATGGGTGGAGGAAGAGGATCTAAGGTTACGGGATGGAATGGCAACATGAAGAAGGTCAGACAGATATGGAGGGGCGAGGTTATGGATGGCCTTAAATGTTAATAGTAGACAGTCGATTCAAAAGAGCTAACAGCAGGAGCAGACAACGGCAGGACTTTCCACTTCTCGCGATAAATAATCACGACACCTCCTCCACGGCCAGAGGCACGGGATTGACAAGTGTAAACAAACCCCGGGGGGGGTGCATTCATTAAGTTGTGAAAAGTCTTGAGGTTGCTGCCAAGTCTCAGTTAAACAGAGAAAGTCAAACTTACGGTCAATGAGGAGATCCTGAATGAGATGTCCCTTGCTCGTGAGTGAGCGGATGTTTAGTAGACCAAAGCTGACAATGTTGCTGTCGCATTTGACAGTGGTGTTAGTCGACCTAGCTGGCCAACACGCTATGATCAACGTTCCTATCTGTGTTGTGTGGAGGGTGCCGAAAATCAGACCAAAAAGAGTTAATTCCTTTCGAGACGTCCGTTCGGAATCTCCGACGAGACCCATGGTGGATGTATCTCCAACGAGGGAGAAGTATGACGTCCGGGTCGAAATACAGCACCGACAGCAGAGGCACAGACTGGAGAAGACGCAGTCGAAGAAGCTCAGCAGCTGGATACTGGAGGAGGCCAGTCGCAGGTTGGATAACGAGCGACAGAAGACTCCAAACAAGCATTAACCAGGCGATTATCCTACCAGTCCACATTGTAGGTGAGGAGGCCAGAGGCAGATCAGACGTCCAGAGAATAAGCCGGTAAGTTTCAAACGAAACGGAGGTTAGGATGAAGCAAAATGCATACACAGCATATACAGCCACGCAGAGATGTCAACAAAATGGCAAAAAAAAAACAAACAAATACCCACAAAATCACATAGTCTAGTTACCGGCGAGCAGCGGTGACCAGTCCCGCCAGCGTTCACTCAAACCGATATTACAATTAGGCAGGATAACCAAATAGGAAGTGACATCATCCTGGGGGCCAGACCGGAAATGACATTGTCATAGAGATCGGAAACGGACGTGATGTCATCCAATGCACCGGAAGTGACATCATCAAAGGTGCTGGGACTTGGCAGGATTTCTCTGGAAGGGTCTGCAAGGAACTGAGAAAGACAGTCAGTGCACCCCACCACCCTCTTGTCTGCGGTGGTATTACAATTACTTGAGCCCTTTAGCTGCCTCCTACTCTCACGTGTGTGACAATACATATATACTAGCCAACCCGCGGCATAGCATACGCCGCATAATTATGTATTGATGGGTGAACACTTCCTGAAAGACACAATTGTCCAAATGGGGTGGGTTTTGAGGATATGACTGTAGGTGAATGAAAAGATGCATCTCTGGAGAGGGCAACATACAATACAGCGTTTTACACGCTGCATACAGCAATTCACATCCGCGACAAACAAATTGTTTTACACGCTGCATACAGCGATTCACATCCGCAACAAATATGATTCTTCTTAGATGGTGCTGGCGCGTCCACCCTCGCTCTCGAAGCATACACACTGCCTGGTCATGTGCCTGATCACAAGAGCAACTAACAGAGACCCGCCCACCAACTGTAAGACCATGGGATACCACTCAGAAACTGTTTTACACACTGCATACAGCGATTCACATCCGTGACAAACAAACTGTTTTACATGCCGCATACAGCGATTCACATCCGTGACAAACATGCCTCTTCTTAGATAGTCCTGCCGCGTCCACCCTCGTTCTCGAAGCATACACACCGCCTGGTCATGTGCCCGCTCACAAGAGAAACTCACGGAGACCCGCCCACCAACTCTAAGACCATGGCGTGTAAAACAGTTTGTGATGGTGGATGCGGTTGTGCGTCATAACCGAAAAGAATACAGTGGAACCTTGGTTTACGACCATAATTCGTTCCAAAACTCTGGTCGTAAATCGATTTGGTCGTGAACTGAAGCAATTTCTCCCATAGAATTGTATGTAAATACAATTAATCAGTTCCAGACTGTACGAACTGTATGTAAATATATATTTTAAGTTTTTCAGCACAAATATAGTTAATTAAACCATAGAATGCACAGCGTAATAGTAAACTAAATGTAAAAACATTGAATAACACTGAGAAAACCTTGAACAACAGAGAAAACTAACACTGCAATAGTTTGCGCTATAGCGCTACCAACCGCTGGCTAAAAACACTTTTTTTTTAATGAGCACAGGGAAAAAAATGAACATTTGAAAAAATCCGTAATTTAATAAACCACCAAGAAAAGTAACATTGCAACAATGCAGGCTACGAACCGATCGCTGTAAACAGAAGTGAAAACAAAATCAAGTCCAGTGCATTCTTTAACTGCCTTCCTACCTTATGAGTCCAGCCCCCTCTCTCTGGCGCTGCCTGTGTGTGTGTGCGACTCTCTCTCACGCTGCCTCTGTGTGAACCAAGGTTCCACTGAGGTTGACTAATGAAAAGTCAACGTGGCTCAGAGGTGCATGTGGAGTCTAGCAGAGACGAACGTGAATGACGCCAAGTGTTGTGAATTGCTGTGTCCGAGTTGGTGGGCGTGGCTCTGCGAGTTGTCGTCATATCCAAGAGTTGGTGGGCGTGGCTGTCTAGCGTGCTTTCCGTGGGTGGCTACTTGTCGGCGGCTTAGTGAATTATATATATATATATATATATATATATATATATATGCTGTATATATATCATAAAAGAAAATGTTAAGACAAGACTATTGACAAGAGATTTTTTCAAGTCCCGCCCTCCTCTCCACCATTTCCGGTTCACGTCCCACGCCTACAGTCTTCTCACTGCTCATTCGTGTGAATGCTTTTGTCAGACTCAGTTCCTGCGCTCTTATAAATTTTTACATTTTTCTCACTTTAAGTTCCCAATAAAAGAAGACGTATTATGTCCAAATCTTATTGAAGAATTTCATCCCGAAGGGTTATCAACAGAAAGAAATGAGTACACAGGTAATCCTAGCACCAAGAAACGATGAAGTCAAATGAATTTACGCCAAAAATGTTGATCAGTTACACGGCAAATTGGTTAAATGCGTATCAATAGACTATGCTGAAAAAGTTGGTGGTAATGGTGTGGAAGATGAAAACATCAACTTACAATATCATGAAGAATATCTAGAACCATTAACACCATCTGGTCTTCCACCGGTTGAATTACTGTTGACAGAAGGACGTATCGTAATGTTATTGCATAATTTATGTCTGAGTGATGGGCTATGCAGTAGGACAAGATTAGTTGTATTCAAAATTGGTCGAACAATTCTGCCGTAAAATTTTAACAGGCGACAAGAAAGGTAATGTAGTATCTTCAGGGGATAAAACATTAGACACCAAAGTAGATCTTGATATGCCATTCGTATTCAAATAACAGGACAAACATTTGAAAAAGTCAGATTATTTATTAGAGAGAAAGAAATGAAATTCACTCACAGGCAGTTATACGTTGCATGGTCATGATGTAAGTCCAAACACGGAATCAAAATTCAAAGCGATATTTACGAAATGTTAATTCAAAAAATTGTTTTTACTGAAGTTTTACAGTAAAAGTGTAAGTTTACAAAGTATGTGCATGTTAATTTCAAAGCCTAACAGAACAAAGTCGTATAACGCAATGAATACCTCTAACATAACATGAAACATAATTTTCTTTCAATTTATTACGTTTTACTTTTTTTTTTACTCTGGTTAATTACTTGCTGTAATGTAAAATGTTAGTTCTATTATGCATATGTAACAATTCCCATGAAAATAACAATCTGTTTAAATTGTATGCCGCTTCCCTATACACGAGATGGTTTGGCGAGCGAAGTGAGCAGGGAGCAGAGCCCCCTATTATATAGTATGTATATATATATATATATATATATATATATATATATATATATATATATATATATATATATATATATATAGATATATTGTGGAAGACAGCTGGGGAGCCTGCGCAGCCGGGAGATCTGGAATGTGGAAGGACCGGGAGAGAGAAAATACCTCCCCAGGGACATGAGAGGGCAGCCGCCCTGGTATACATGGGGGCCACGGGATCGGATTTTAGAAGCTCAACCTTGTTGAGGCCAATGCCCATTGCCAGGGGGCACCCAGATGTTCCAGGAGACATGGACTGCTGCACTTCCATCACACCAGGAAGTGCTGCAGGGAGATCACCAGGGAGCACATCCGGGTGCATTATAAAAGGGGCCACCTCACTCCATTCAGGGAGCTGGAGTTGGGAGGCAAAGGATGGAGCTTGTGAATAGTGGAGTGGAGGCGTCAAAATAATAAGAAGGGAGAAGAAACAAAGTAAAGGACTGAGCTGAGTATTGTGGTGATTGGTGCACTGTACTGTGAGAAGAAGAAATTAAAACGTGTGTTTGGAGCGTGTGAGTCTGTGTATCTGTGCACATCGAGGCCAGTTTCCCACTATATATATATATATATATATATATATATATATATATATATGGTTGAAATAGTTTACTGTGAAATAAATGCAAAGAGTACGCGACACGTGTTTTGCCCAGTAAACTATTTCAACCATTCTATGATCTGCTCCTCACAAACTGAGGGCACCGTGGCGGATGTTAGCAGATTGCTGGCCAACCACAAGCGTTACCTGGTAGGTAACCACCCATACAATCAGATTGTGACACAGACTTCGAATATATATATATATATATATATATATATATACTGTATATGTATAGTATATATCTTTGTATTATTTGAAAGATACTCCATAACATGCCTATGATATGCTACTGATGTGATGTGGTGGATGTTTATCGATTGAGGCCATACGGAGTGATTAGCTGCTTTCTCTTCATACCTTTTTGTAACATTTTCAGAAAAAAACCTTTTGTTAGATAGATAGATATGAAAGGCACTATATAATACAGTGGTTCTCAAACTGTGGGGCACGTAAGTAACAAAAAAGGGGGCGTGAAGATGTGAAAAAAAGAAAACAAGAATCGAAAATATGAAAAATACATCTATTGAAACCAAAACAAATTAACTTAAACTACATTCTGATACTACAAAATATGTATACAGTTAGATAAATGTCGATAAAAGTTATAGTAGGTATAATAAAATATGCGTCTATGATATATCATTAATTAAAAAAAGAACAAATTGGTATTAGTGGGCTCCTTTCAAAAAAACATTAGGGGGCGTGATTAAAACTGTTATGAAAACACGGATCGCAAATACTTACAAGTTGAGAAACGCTGATATGATAGATAGATAGATAGATAGATAGATAGATAGATAGATAGATAGATAGATAGATAGATAGATAGATAGATAGATAGATGGGAAAGGCACTATATAACAGACTTTATTTCTCCCCAGGGGGAAATTTGTCTTTTTACAGAAGCTCTTTAAAAATATGTGCATAAATAGGTAGATAAGTAAATAAGTACATAAAATAAATACATAAACACACACACACACTTTGGTGTAAACACACACTAGAATGACTATAAAGCAAAAAATTCAAAAAGTTAAATCCGGTTATTTCAGAAATACAGGATGCATTTTTATTTACAATATATATGATTCACTTTTGAATATTCATTTTTCTGACAGTATATTATCCACCCATCCATTTTCCAACCCGCTGAATCGGAACACAGGGTCACGGGGGTCTGCTGGAGCCAATCCCAGCCAACACAGGGCACAAGGCAGGAACCAATCCCGGGCAGGGTGCCAACCCACCGCAGGACAGTATATTATTTTTGGCAAATTTAAAATTTAAAACGCACAAAAAACTGCTTTGCCATGAATTGTCATTTCAGGTACATAAAATATGAAGTTCAGTTTTCTGTACTTCCTGTTGATGGGATGTGCCACGCATAGTAAAGCAAAGCATCTTTTGTTAGGAAGGCTCAAAACTTGTATTTTTTTTTTATTTTAATTTCTCCTTTGTTTAGAATCATTATTCCTTAAAAAAAAAAAAAAGAAAAGCAGACCAAACACCCCCAGATGTTACATAAGCTCTTCTATCCATTAAATGCTGCTCATTAACATGGACTGATACCGCACTCTGAATCTTCTTCTGCATCTGGCAGATTCGTTTTTTGTTGTCTTTATGCAGGTCACTTGCCAGTGACACCAGCAAAACACAAAATAGGCAAGAAAAAAGTACAACTATTGTAACCAAACTGAAGTGATGGTGGTACAGTGCCCTCCATAATGTTTGGGACAAAGACCCATTTTTCCTTGATTTCCCCCTCTGCTCCACAGATTACAAATCAAAGAATTCAGACATGGTGATTAAAGTGCACATTACAGACTTTCATTTAAGGGCAGACATTTTGGTCACACAACACTTTTTCTACATAATGACCGCCCTCCCCCCCTTTTCAGGGCACCATAATGTTTGGACACAGCAATGGCAGGTCTGTTAAAGCTCTTGTCATATTTAGGACTTTGTCGCATATCCCAGCATGCAATGACTGCTTGAAGACTGCCATTCACAGACATCAGCAGGTGCTGAGGGTTTTCTCTGGTGATCCTCTGTCAAGCTTCTAAATCAGCCATCTTCTGCTTCTGCTTGTTTCGGGGGGCTTGTCTCCTTAAGTTTTCTCTCTCATATGGCTGGCCTGCTCAGATGGATAGAATCATTCACTCCTGCTCTATAGTGCGCTCAACAAGAGCGACTTCTGTCCTTCTGTTCCTCGCGCACCGGCTTCATGAATCTGTCGCCCCTTCTCTTTAACTATCACTCAATTCTACCTCTGTTTTCCTCTACTTCTGTTTCTTTTCACTGCCAGTCTCTCACACTCAAGCTTCCGTTGGCGCAGTGTCCTAATTATGGACACTGGAATGAGTTGCACCTTCTTATGCAAGCGTGATTAGGCTCAGGCCCCCCATTAAACATCCCTTGGGTTGCACAAACACTCCCAAACATTTTTATTTAAAAACTTTGCATCACCACAGACCTCAGCTCAGAGCAACGGCAGATCTGGTAGAGGGGAGACAGATTGCTGTAAGCACAATGTAACTACTTTTTTAGGACAATTTGTACAAGAACAGGCCATTCAGCCCAACAAACTCACCAGTCCTATCCATTTAATTCTAAAATAACATCAAGTCGAGCTTTGAAAGTCCCTTAAGTCTTAGTGTCTACCACACTATTTGGTCACTTATTCCAAGTGTCTATCATTCCTTGAGTAAAGAAAAGCTTCCTAATGTTTGTTTGAAATTTCCCCTTCACAAGTTTCCAGCTGTGTCCCCATGTTCTTGATGAACTCATTTTAAAGTCACCGTCTCGATCCACTGGACTAATTCCCTTCATCATTTTAAACACTTCACTCAGATCTCCTCTTAATCTTCTTTGTCTTAAACTGTAATTTTCAGTCAGGTCTCCTTTTAATCTTCTTTTGCTTAAATTGTGAAGGCTCAGCTCTTTTTATCTTTCCTCATAATTCAACCCCTGTAGCCCTGAATCAGCCCAGTTGCTCTTCTCTTGACACTTTCTTGTGCTGCTATGTCCTTTTTGTAGCCTGGAGACCAAAACTGCTCCCAGTACTCCAGATGAGGCCTCACCAGTGTGTTATAAAGCTTGAGCAGAACCTCCTGTGACTTGTACTCCACACATTAAGGCGCTATATAACCTGAAATTCTTTTAGCCTTCTTGATGGCTTCTGAACACTGTCAATGGATAGGCCCCCATATATCCATGTGCTTTCTCAATTTTTTTATTTTTAATAAATTTGCAAAAACCTCAAGTAAACTTTTTTCACGTTGTTAATATGGGTGTTGTGTGTAGAATTCTGAGGAAAAAAATGAATTTAATCCATTTTGGAATAAGGCTGTAACATAACAAAATGTGGGAATAGTGATGCGCTGGGAATACTTTACGGATGCACTGTATAAGAGGACTAACTTTTTCTATGTTTCTTAAGTGAAAAAAAGCTGTCCTAGTGATCTGATTAATATGCGATTTAAAACTCAGATTACAGTCAACAGTTACCCCTAAATTCTTTACCTCCGTCTTGACTTTTAATCCTAATAATAATTCTTTGCATTTATATAGCTCTTTTCTCACTACTCAAAGCACTCAGCAATTGCAGGTTAAGGGCCTTGCTTAAGGGCCCAACAGAGTAGAGTCTCTTTTGTCATTTATGAGATTCGAACCGGCAACCTTCCGATTAGCAGTACAGATCCCTAGGCTCAGAGCCACCACTCCTAATGCATCAAGTTTATTTCTAATAACCTCATTATATCCATTATTGCCAATCACTAAAATTTCTGCTTTCTCTTTATTTACAGTAGCTTGAGAAAATTACTATTCATCCATTCAGAAACACAAGTAAGACATTGTGTTAGTAAAACAACAGAGTCGGGGTCATCAGGTGCTATTGATCAATACAGCTGCATGTCATCAGCATAGCTGTGATGGTTCACATTATGCCCTGAGATAATCTGACCTAACGGAAGCATGTAAATTGAAAAGAGCAGCGGCCCCAGGATAGAGCCTTGTGGAACACCATATAGGATATCAGGGGTCTTTGAGTTGTAATTACCACAACTTACAAAGAATTTTCTATCTGTCAGGTAGGATTCGAACCAATTTAAGACCCTGCCAGAGAGGCCCACCCATTGACTAAGGCGATTTCTAAGAATATTGTGATCAATGGTGTCAAAAGCGACACTCAGATCTAAGAGGATGAGAACAGATACACGGCCTCTGTCTGCATTTACCCGCAAGTCATTTACTACTTTAACGAGTGCAGTTTCTGTGCTGTGATTTGTTCTAAAACCTGACTGAAATTTATCAAGAATAGCAGGTTTATTGAGCTGGTCATTTAGCTGCATAATGACTGTCTTCTCTAAAATTTTACTTAAGAAAGGCATGTTAGAAATGGGTCTAAAATTTTCAAAAGCAGAGGAGTCAAGATTATTTTTCTTAAGTAGGGGTTTGACTACAGCAGTCTTAAGACAGTCTGGGAAGACCCCCGTATCTAATGACGAGTTCACCTCTGTTATAGCATGTCTTTATTTGACAACAGCAGTGTCAGATTGGGGGGAGCATGAACACGACTGAGAGAATAAAACTGAATAAAAAAACACTAACCTTTACAAGCATCATCAATTTACACCAGCTGTTGCAAACTCGAATTAAATGTATGTTTTTATTCTATAATAGTAACAATAAGAGCAGCTCGCTACTGAAAATGGAGGAGTCTGGGATCGAACCGTGAACATCTTGATTACAACTCAGCAGTTCTTACAGTTGTGCCACCAAAGCAGTTGTATTAAAGATGTGTCAATGTTGCACTCTAACGAGAGGGCGGAGTGGTGGCTCTGAGGCTAGAGATCTGCACGGGTAATCGGAAGGTTGCCGGTTCGAATCCCGTCAATGCCAATAGGGACTCTGCTCTGTTGGGCCCTTAACCTGCAATTGCTGAGCGCTTTGAGTAGTGAGAAAAGCGCTATATAAATGCAAAAAATTATTATTAAATTATTTTATTCTTGAATAAACGTGCACTTGTTTTTATTATATGTGTACCTTTTGTGAAAGTGTTTACAGTGGAACCTCGGTTTGTGAGTAACTTGGTTTACGAGTGTTTTGCAAGACGAGCAAATATTTTTAATAAATTTTCACTTGATAAACGAGAGAGTGTCTTGCAGTACGAGTAGTTTGTTTGCTGAGCGTCATGTGATCACAATTGAGCTGATGGTTCTTCTCTCTCTCTCACTGCGGGATTGTGGGCAATCGTCTCCTATTCTCTGTCTGAGTCGGCGTGCCTCACTAATATAGTCAACATCCGTACGAGCGTATAGTGTTTACTACAGCGTTAGCATTGTGACTGTGTGCTCGCGCGCGTGCGCGCGCTCGTGTGTGTGTGTGTGTGTGTGCTCGCACGCGCGTGTGTGCTGTGACGTGCGAGTCCCTGTCTTGCACCTTAAATCACGAAGCTGAGTCTCAGTACTTTAGCAACACAAGCTTTATTCAGCTTGAAACAGCAACAGCGCGGTTATTTCTACACAGACACAGCAGTCAGGCAGGGCCCTGCACATTTATAATGTTCCTTGTTCCTTGTATCACCCATTGACGGCAGGCGCTTATAGCATGTCCGCGATCTTTTCGGATTCGCTTTTACGGAGAACTGCTACAGCACTGGGAGACTGCAATTGCTTTGGGACGCTCTTCAGCGTGTCGTCCTGTTGGGTGCAATCCCACAAGAGTTTAGAAACTCACTCACACCAGCCATGATTCTTTTCAAAGGTAAAGTGCAAGTTAATTTGTTTTATGTATTTTTACTTTATATTTTGTATTAATCATTTTTATATGAATAGTTTTGGGTTGTGGAACAAATCATCTGAGTTTCCATTATTTGTTATGGGGAAATTCATTTTGATATACGAGTGCTTTGGACTACGAGCACAATTCCGGAACGAATTATGCTCAGAAACCGAGGTTCCACTGTATTTGATATTCGAACTTCATGCTTAACGCATTATACACTTCATGTCTACATTTTGTCAATTATTACTAAAACATGAAAAGCGTTTCTGTTTTAACAATGTGTTTATATAGATTGTCGTAGACACAGAACACACAAGAAATGCATGTATTCTAAATAACGAGATATTATTTACCCTCTAGAACTCCAGGCACCTCACACCACAATAAACAGAGAACTTTCTGCCCTTTCTGCATCGGTGGAGGGAATGGTATAGCAGGCTGCTTTCTGCTTGTGCTGATCAACACATCTACAACACAAAAGATGCCGACGGAGAGGTGCGAGCGGATTTAAGGTGGTGTGCTGGGATTATGAGTTTTTCCGTAGGCTTTGGTAATTCTAGTGTTAATGTGCATTACAGCAAAATTAATGGAAGGAATTACTAAGGATAGGTTTGAGCAACACATGGGAAGAACAGGAGTTTCTGAATAGTCAGCATGGGTTTGGATGAGGGAGGTCGTGTTTAACTGACATGCATGAGGATTTGATCAAAGAGGAGCAGATGATATTATTTAAGAAAGCATTTGATAAGGTGGCACATGAGAGGGTGGGCAAGAAGAAGTGGGAGTTTGGGGTGTGGTGTGTAGATGGGGGAAAAATGGCTCAGACACAGGAAGCAGAGTGGTGACCAGCTGGGGTCAGTGCTGGGGCTGCTGCAATTTTTAATATATATAAATGATTTAATAATAATAATAATAATAATAAATTTTATTTATATTGCACTTTATATTTTAGCAATCCCAAAGTGCTACAGAGTAAAAATAGAATAATAAATAAAAAAACAGAAGAATCTATAAAATACTTTAACAAAATGACTTTCTAAAAAGATGAGTTTTTAGGTTTCGCTTAAAGGCCTCAGTCGACTGTGGGGCTCTCAGGTAATCAGGGAGGGCATTCCACAGCCTCGGCGCCACAGATGAAAATGCCCTGTCACCCATGCTGCTGAGCTTAGTTCTGGGGACTTGAAGAGTGTTAGTGTGTACAGAGCGGAGGGAACGTAAGGAGTTATGAGGGGTAAGGAGTTCCTGTAGATAAAGAGGGGCATGTCCATAAATGCACTGGTGGGTAAGAAGGGAGACCTTGTACTCTATTCTGAATGAAACAGGGAGCCAGTGAAGGGTTTTCAGGATTGAGGGGGATGTGATCATGCTTTCGCACCCTCATCAGGATCCTGGCAGCGCTGTTCTGAATATACTGGAGTCTCTGGATACTCTTGCCAGGAATCCAAATGAGGAGTGCATTACAGTAATCCAGCCTGGAAGAGACAAAGGCATGGACGAGCTTCTCTGCATCTGCCAGGGTGAGTAATGGGCAGAGTTTGGCGATGTTCTTGAGATGGAAAAAAGATGACTTACAGAGACTTATTTGATGTGGGTGTCAAAAGTAAGTTGGGAGTCCATTCTAAAACCCAAATTAGTAACAGATGTGGAAAGAGGAATATTTTGGCCAGAGAAAGTAATACTGGTGATGGTAGAAGAGCGAAGATGATGTGATGTACCAACTAAAATGGCTTCTGTTTTGGGTCTGTTCAACTGAAGAAAATTGAGCCTCATCCATGCCTCTATCTCCTCCAGGCAGGTAGACAATGTAGATGTTGGTAGAGCAGCAGTAGAGGAGGTGGGAGTAGTCCTGAGGTAAAGCTGAGTGTCATCGGCATAGCAATGGAACGATAAACCATGTCTGCCAATGACAGTTCCAAGGGGGAGCATGTAGATAGTAAAAAGGATAGGGCCCAGCACAGAGCCCTGTGGAACACCACAGGTGACGTTGTGGGTGTGGGACTTTGCGCTGCCAAGGGCGACATGCTCAGTTCTGCCAGTCAGGTATGATGTAAACCAATTTAGAACATTTCCTGAGAGTCCAATAGTGTATTGCAGGCGGTGAAGAAGGATGTTATGGTCTATTGTGTCAAAAGCAGCTGTCAGGTCAAGGAGGATAAGTAGTGAAGGTGAACCAGTATCTGCCGTCATCAGAAGATCATTGGTGACCCTGAACAGGGCTGTTTCGGTGCTATGGCCAGGGCAAAAACCAGACTGAAACTTTTCAAACAGATTGTTCAGTTTGAGATGATCATGAAGTTGTGCTGCAACTATTTTTTCCAGAACTTTGGAGAGAAATGGAAGATTGGAGATGGGCCTATAATTGGAGAGAACTTCAGGATCCAAGGTGGATTTTTTCAGTAGAGGTCTGATGACAGCAGTTTTTAGTGCAGAAGGAATATGGCCAGCCAGGAAGGACTGATTTATTATCCTGGTGATAAGTGGAGAGATGGCAGAAATGTTGGCCCTCAGCAAGGGTGAGGGGAAAGGGTCCAGGGAACTAGTAGACGGTTTCATTTTCCTGATGACATCCTCCACCTCTTCCCGTGTGGCAACAGAGAAAGAGCAAAGAGGATGGACGGTCTCAGACAATGAGTCAACAGTTGGGAAGGGCAAGATATCCTTGGTAGAGAGGTGTAAACGGATATTATCAACTTTTTGTTTAAAAAAGTTGATATACATGTTGCACCTCTCATCAGTGGTTTCAGAATGGGCAGGTAAAGGAGGTTTGAGAAGATGATTTATGGTTGAAAAAAGTTTTTTAGGGTTCCTGGAGCCATTTCTGATGATGGTGGAATAAAACTTGGACCATGCAACCTTCAGAGCTTCTGCATACGCTCTCATGTGTTCTCTGTAAGCCTGTTTATGGACAGTCAGCCCAGAGGCCTTGAGCCGCCGCTCAAGGACACGCCCAGCCGCCTTCATTTTTCTCAGCTCGCAGGTATACCAAGGTGCTGATCACGAGAATGAGACGGACCTAGATGTTAAAGGGGCGTGGAAGTCCAGGAGACTGCTCAGGGACTGGTTGTAAAAATCCACGAGGTCAGCAACAGAGAGGGAGCTGATAAAGTCAGAGGAGAGAAATGTAAGGTCCAAGGCCAAGGCATCCACATTGATATATTCTTCAGATTTCTGAAATAGATCTGTCGTTTTGGTTTGATACGGGAGGAGAGAAAGGGCAGCTCCAATGACACAACTTTGTGGTCTGAAATACCAAGATCATATACCTGAAGATTCCTGATTGGGGCACAGTCTGAAATGACCAAGTCAAGAGTGTGACCCCTAGAATGTGTGGGAACATCAACATGTTGTTGTAGGTTGAGAGAATCTAGCAGCTCAAGGAAATCAGCAGTGAGATAACCTGTGGGATTGTCAACATGAATATTTATATCTCCTAAGATTATGATGTTGGCAGAAGTAGCACAGAGTGTTGTGAGAAGATCAGTAATTTCCAGAATAAAGGCAGAGTTGGGTTTTGGAGGTCAATAGATAAGGAGAACAGTCATGGGAAACGGGGGCTTACATTTAAATGCAAGGCACTCACAGGAAGATATTGCAGGTATCGAGATAGGGGACAACCCCAGGTCCTGACGGTGGATAACAGCTAGTCCACCACCATGCCCAGTGCTGCGAGCTGCCTCCAAGTAACTGTAGCCAAGTGGACAGGCTTCATTTAAGGCAGAGTAAACCTCTGACTGGTGCCAGGTTTCTGTCAGACACATGAAGTCAAGTCCTTTTTCCCTGATGTGTTCTTCAATCAGTGTGGATTTATTGCTGATAGATTGAGAATTAAATAGTTCAAATTTAACCAATGACTGTGAAGTAAATCTCTGTACAGGAAGCAGAACATTAAAATCCACTCCACGCAGCTTAGAATCCATTCCACAAAATAAATCCAGCCGGGGATGTGAAGACCTCGCAATATTTCTGTCAGTGGCTCGGGTGTATCCCATGCTAGAGTCCAGAGATCTCACTATACTTCCAGTGTTGATAGTAATTGGAGCGACTGTGCTCTGATGACGCGTCAAACGTGCGACAGATGACCAGAAAGAAGGAATGTTGGTAGCAGAACACTTTGGGTGGTTATGGAAGACGAACTTTCGGCTGGATCCTCTGTGAATGTAACGAGGACGGCGAAGAAGTCCCAATTCTTTGATGATGGAGATGTTCATTTCAGGAGTGGTTGCGGGATTAAGTCGGCGGAGTTGTGAGTTAGAATAACTGAACGCCATTCAGACTGAAGAGGTAGGGAGGAATGCTGTCCAGACAGCGCTGAAAATCTAAAGCAGTATATCCGGGCAACAGGTGAGTAGACAACAAAAAGCTTAACTTAACATAACTTAATAAAATCCATAAAGTCCACAGCAAACGGTAGAACAATATATCCAGGCAGCAAGTGAGTAGGCAACAAAACCTTGATAAAATCCGTAAAATCCACGGCAGACGATTAAAACAGTACAAGAAAGCTTTCAGAAAAAATACGAAACTTTCTAATGAACACTAAAAGAAAAATAGTAAATTAATAATGTTAGTAAAATATAAATAATAGTAAAAACATTAAACTAAGAGTCAGAGGGAGAAGCGGCGAACAATCAACGCCAGCGTCCTCTCACCTCCGCAGCCTCACTCAGTTGCTTAGATAGGAATATAAGTAACAAGCTGGTTAAGTTTGCAGATGATACCAAGATAGGTGGATTAGCAGATAATTTGGAATCTGTTATATCATCACAGAAGGACTTGGACAGCATGCAGGTTTGGGCAGATTTTTGGCAGATGAAGTTTAATGTCAGTAAATGCAAAGAATTACACATAGGAAGTAAAAATGTGAGGCCTAAATACACAATGGGCAGTCGGAAAATCAAAAAGTACGCCTTATGAGAAGGATTTAGGAGTCACAGTGGACTCTAAGCTATCAACTGCCAGACAGTGTTCAGAAGCCATTAAGAAGGCTAACAGAATGTCAGGTTATATAGCACCTTGATGTGTGGAGTACAAGTCACAGGAGGTTCTGCTCAAGCTTTATAACTCACTGGTGAGGCCTCATCTTTGGTCTCCAGGCTACAAAAAGGACATAGCAGCACTAGAAAAGGTCCAGAGTAGAACGACTAGGCTGATTCAGGGCTACAGGGGATGAATTTTGAGGAAAGATTAAAAGAGTTGAGCCTTTACAGTTTAAGCAAAAGAACATTAAGAGGTGACCTGACTGAAGTGTTTAAAATTATGAAGGGAATTAGTCCAGTGGATCATGACAGTGAATTTAAAATGAGTTCATCAACAACACGGGGACACAGTTGGAAACTTGTTAAGGATAAATTTCACACAAACGTTAGGAAGACATTTAGAATAAGTGACCAAGTAGTGTGGTGGACAGTAGGACTTTAGGGACTTTCAAAACTTGACTTGATGTTATTTTAGAAGAATTAAATGGATAGGACTGGCGAGCTTTGTTGGGATGAATGGCCTGTTCTTTTCCACATTGTTGTAATGTTCTAATATTATAAACTTATCAATATTCATGAGTGGGTTGGAGTCTCCAGTGGAAAACAAAAAAACTGTAAAGCAGTTTAGAAACAAACTGAAAGTGAAGCAATCGATAAATAGTGATGATCATTACAATTGAACATCGGACATTGACATGGATAGTGAATCTGATGCATGATATAACACCTGTGACAGGCGGCTGGGTCCCATGCCCGGCCGGGACGCCCCCTCTCTATATGTTCCGGGGGAGCAGCTATGGACATCTCACTACCTCCCCCGGGACGCTTGGTGGCAGCCTCCCTGGCTGACGATGGTGCCTCAGTTTCCTGTAGGGTTTCCTGGGAGCAACCCTGTGGGGAGCTGGGGTGGCCGCCAGGGGGAGCCAGGAACCTGCCTGGACATCTCTCCAGCCCCACCCGGAAGTGCAATTAGCCACAGGTGATCAAGCACCTGGAGCACTTCCGGGTGGGCTATAAAAACGGCCAGCATCCACCACTCATGAGCTAGATTCGGGAGGAAGAGGACGAGGTTGCCTGGGAGGAGTGGTGGTGCCAAGGTGGAGAAGAGAAACGATTGTTGTTGTGTGGAAAGAGTGCTTTTGGGACTGTGTATTGCCTGTGGGTCATGGGGAAGACGTGCACCCACGGATGAAGAAGAAAAAAAAAGTCCTTGTTTTGTACGTGCCTCTGTGTCCTTCTGTGCCAGGTCGGGTGCCTGTATAGCCCCCCTCGACACACCGCATGACAGAATCACCTGGTGACTTTGGTCATGTGAAGGTTCACTGTGTTGCAAAAGTAGCTGTGTGACAAAAAGGCAAAATAATTGGGATCGAGTGCAAGATGTTAGCCCCCTAAGCACTTTTCACAATGTGGCGACTGTCAATGTTCGTGTCAGGAGAAATGTGGAAGTTACTAAGACTTGTGCTGTGGTAGCCCACAATTAATCATCAAGATCAGGCAATGAAATTCTATCCCTCTCATGTGCAAGTAACAGAAAAAAAATATAAGAAAACTGCTCAAAGAAACCCACTCTTGCTGTCTTGATTGTGACGTCAGGCTGCACGTTGGTGACTGTTTCAGAACTTCACATGATGGACGTGTATAAACCTGCATCAATACAGCAGTGGACACTAGACAGGCCTTTTCTACTGCGTTCATATTTCTGTTACATGTAATAACTTTGCTGTCTTGTTGAAAAAGATTCCACATTTCTCCAGGATGTTTTGTCTTGGTAGAGTTCTCTGTAATTCTACTTTGCCCTTTTTTATTCTTTATTGTGCAGCCTTTGTCAGAATGCCTCAAATCTCACAGACTTACCACTGTTTATAAGGTATTGTAGTATATTGTGAATTTCCCCTTGGGATTAATAAAGTATCTATCTATCTATCTATCTATCTATCTATCTATCTATCTATCTATCTATCTATCTATCTATCTATCTATCTATCTATCTATCTATCTATCTATCTATCTATCTATCTATCTATCTATCTATCTATCTATCTATCTATCTATCTATCTATCTATCTATCGTATATGGTTTAACTTCTTCCCACCTTTCCTTCTACATTTATAACCTCAGACAGTTACACAGAGTAAAAGACATGCAGGAGTTAAGTTACACTTTAAATAATATATTATTGATAATCCATCCATTTTCCAACCCGTTGAAACCGAACACAGGGTCACGGAGGTCTGCTGGAGCCAATCCCAGCCAACACAGGGCACAAGGCAGGAACCAATCAGATTATTGATAATCTCTCTATTATAAAAGAAAGTCTTGAGACGAGACAAGACTTTTTCCTAGAGATTTTTTCAAATTCTGCGAGACAAGACTATTGCCAAGAGATTTTTTCAAGTCCCTCCCTCCTCTCAACCATTTCCGGGGTTTAACGTCCCACGCCCGCGGTCCTCTCACCTCTCATTCGTGTGAATGCTTCTGTTGGACACACTTCCTGCACTCTCAGCTCTTATAAATTTTTATGTTTTCCTCATTTTAAGTCGTTTATGAAAAGTCCTCAGTTTCATCCTTTAAAGAAGCTTTTCTGGACAGTATTTTTATACATACAATCTCTTCATTTCCTTCAATCTAGTCCTTTTCTGGACGATATTTTAATACGTTCTAGATGACATGTTAACGACTAAGCAAAGAAGAAAAGAGACCCAAAAACCCAAAGTGCAAATTCGGAAAATAAGGAAAGTAATAATCAGCCCAGACCAAGTGGAATTGAAAACCTAGCAGGTCCAGGTGGGATCAGAAATAAAAGACAAAAAGTAGATGACAAAGTAGAACGAGGTTCAAAAATGTTGGCGTGATATACAGGCAGAGCAAGTTAGAGATTATGAAAGTAATAAAATTTGAAAGTCTCAAAAAACTGATAGTTAAGATTGCATTAGCGCTAAAAAAAACAGAAATTATTACTTTGTGAAATAACAGAACAGCAAAAAGAGATCGAATATATGGACATAGGTGATATGACAGAAGTATGTAGATATTGTTTGGCTTTGAACTTTAAGTCAGACACTTGTAGATTGTCTAATTCGTGTTGCCATCAGGGAAAAGTAGTGTTTCTTCCCAATGAAGAGTGCATATCCATGAGAATTAAAAGATTTGTTATTTGGTGAAAGTGAAATCCACAAACACCAAAGGCAAAATATCCATCCATCCATCTTCCAACCCGTTGAATCCGAACACAGGGTCACGGGGTTCTGCTGGAGCCAATCCCAGCCAACACAGGGCACAAGGCAGGAACCAACCCTGGGCAGGGTGCCAACCCACTGCAGAACACAAAAACACACCCACACACTGGGGCCAATTTAGAATCGCCAATCCACCTAACCTGCATGTCTTTGGACTTTGGGAAGAAACCGGCGCGCCCAGAGGAAACCCACGCAGACACGGAGAGAACATGCAAACTCCACGCAGGGAGGACCCAGGAAGCGAACTCAGGTCCCCCAACTGCGAGGCAGCAGCACTACCCACTGCGCCACCATGCTGCCCTGGTGTATGTATATGATCACGGAGAAGCGATGCAACATAGAATGGAAGAGTTAAATGATCGGACGTATTACAAATTCAGTTCCCATGAAAATAACAATCTGTTAAAATTGTACATTCGCTTACCCATATGCAAGTGGCAAAGCCGTGAAGTGGCTGGCAGAGCCTCCTAGTATTCATAAATAATAACAATAAGCAAAGTACATTTGAATATTGGCAACCATAGATAGATAGATAGATAGATAGATAGATAGATAGATAGATAGATAGATAGATAGATAGATAGATAGATAGATAGATAGATAGATAGATAGATAGATAGATAGATAGATAGATAGATAGATACTTTATTAATCCCAAGGGGAAATTCACAAAACCATACAACCTGATAAATGCTGATGTGCAATTTCAGGAGGCACCCAGACTTGTTAGTTACTTTAAATGTGTCTAGTTAAGTCCTCATTTTTGATCAGCTTTTTCTTCATGTCTATCTCAATATGGCTGCAAGCTGTGCTCTTCATTGTGTTGTCCTTTTCAGTTCATGGTGTGTGAGATGCTCCTTCATCAGTTGGTAAGAAAACAGAGGGAAGGGTAAAGCAAGCAAATTTATAGGCTCTCTGTTAAAACCTTATAGCCAATAGGGCATCATGGTATTTAATGGCTTCAGTCAACTTTAGACCAATAGGCCACACAATAACTTCATACCTGCCCCCAATGCCATTTGTTGAGCTGATGTTTGCCAGCTGGCCAGTCTGGCTTTCCCGTGGGGGTTGATTGAGAGAGCCCTGCAGAGAATCTCTTACCAAACTGGTTTGAGGTGCTTCCTTCGAACAACCAAAATTACAAAGAGTCTCAGTCCTTAAAGGGCAGGGGGGTGGTGGGGGATGGTACTTACAGGCATGCAAAATATTTATCAACTTATATGCAAAATTTCACACCACAACAGTGTTTTTAACCCACACTTGATCCGGCCAGCAGCTAAACCAATAGTTAACTTAACATAACATAACAAAGCATAACATTCTCCAACCTGCTTAATCCATTTCAAGGTCATAGAGGACCTCAAACTGACACACACCTCCAAAATTCCTCCTACTGAAGAATCTCTGACGTTAGAGTCTGGTTAGCAGGGCGAGCGAAATGAAATGCTGCATGATGGTTGTTGATCCACCGATCAAAGGTTACTGGGTTTTTTTCTTCTGAAATTTGCTATCAGCAAAAAAAAAATATAATTGGATTGATTCCCTGGAGAAAGTGTCAAAAATTGCTGCTGATTAAAGCAAAAAGAAAAAAGAAAAACAGAAAACATATCACACATCCCGGCCTTCATGTCTACTGGCAGCGCAGAACGATTGCTAATCATGTTAAGGTTTGATTGCCAAACAAGACGTGGCTGTGATGGATCTTTTAGTTAATGAAAGATAATTTGACACGGGCTCCGGCCTGCACAGTCCTAGATAGAAGAATAGTTAGATGGATGGATAGTTTTTAAATTAATGCTATTGATTTTTATACATTTGTTACACAAGTAAGTGGTATTCCGCTGTAGTGTTTAGCATTGCTGCCAATCACTTGCAGCTTCCTGCCTTCAAATCTCACTCACATCTAGGCATTACGGGTGCAGAGTTTTACGTGCCTGGGATTGTGTGGGTTTTCCTCTCAGATACCCAAAAGAAATGAAATTGGGGATTTCAAATTGAGCCTGTGTATAAGTGACGTGCCTTTTGATGAACTGCCACTCTGTCCTGGACTCTTTCCTGCCTTACACCCAATGCTGCCAAAGTGTGCTTGAAGGGAGCTCTTATGAGAAAGATTTAGGAGTCGTAGTGAACTCGACACAATCAACTGCCGGACAGTGTGCAGAGACTATTAAGAAGGCTAACAGAGTGTCAGGTTATGTAGCGCCTTGATGTGTGGAGTACAAGTCACAGGAGGTTCTGCTCAAGCTTTATAACACACTGGTGAGGCCTCATCTGGAGTATTGGCTGCAGTTTAGGTCTCCAGGCTACAAAAAGGACATAGCAGTGCTAGAGAAGGTCCAGAGAAGAGCATGAGGCTGATTCAGGGCTACGGGGGATGAGTTATCAATCAATCAATCAATCAATCAATCAATCAATCAATCAATCAATCAATCAATCAATCAATCAATCAATCCTCTTTGTCCCTGGTGGGACATAAGGCTTCAATGAGCTCCCTCCATCGCCTGGGGTCCTTTGCAGCATGTTGTGCTTCTCCCCATGACAGGTTCATCTTTTGAAGCTCTTGTACCACCATTCTATGCCAGGTGTTTTTGGGTCTTCCAGTTTTTCTTTTTCCAGGTGGTGTCCATCTTAAGGCAACTCTTGGGATGCGGTTTTGCTCCATCCTTAACACATGTCCAAGCCATCTTAAGCATCTTAATGTAATGTCCTTGGTGATGCATTGACTGTTTGTTTTCTTGTATAATTGTTGGTTTGATATTTTGTTGGGCCAAAAAGGTCTGGCAGATTCGTCTGAGACATCTGTTGTGGAAGACCTCAAGTCTCCTCATGTCTGTACTGACCACACGCCAACACTCTGAACCATACAGGAGAACAGACTTTACGTTGCTGTTGTACAGGAGCATCTTTGTTTTTAGACTGTACTGTTTAGACCTCCAGATGGAACGGAGTTGGGAAAAGGCGCCCTGAGCCTTTCCCAGCCTTGCTCTAATGTCTTTATGGACAGCGCTGTCCTTTCTGATAAGGCTGCCAAGGTAGGTAAAGTACTCCACAAACTCGAGTGGTGCTCCATTTACCTGGATGGGTTCTGTGGGGATGGAGTTTATGCACATCACTTGGGTTTTGGAGGTGTTGATGTTAACTCTGGCCTGTCTGGCATATTTATGAAACCTGTCAGTTTTCGATTGCATGTTGGACTGGTTTGTTGAAAGGAGAGCAACGTTGTCTGCAAAGTCCAGAATTGAGAGGACAGGGTCCATTGGATGCCTCTGGGTTTGTCTGCTATTGTATTGGTTGTGATCCAGTCTATTGCAAGTAGGAAGAGGATGGAGAGATGATGCACCCTTGTCTCACTCCGGACTGTACAGGGAACCATTCAGTGAGAGTGTTGCCCATAAGGACACTACACTCAAATTTTTCATAGAAGATTTTTATGATTGTAGTTATCTTATTTGGGATTCCGTAGTACTGGAGAATCTTCCAAAGAGTGTTACTATGGACACTATCAAATGCTTTCTTGAAATCAACAAAGTTGTCTGCGTGGGTTTCCTCAGGGTGCACCGGTTTCCTCCCACAGTCCAAAGACATGCAGGTTGGGTGGATTGGCGATTCTAAATTGGCCCTAGTGTGTGCTTGGTGTGTGGGTGTGTTTGTGTGTGTCCTGCGGTGGGTTGGCACCCTACCCGTGATTGGTTCCTGCCTTGTGCCCTGTGTTGACTGGGTTTGGCTCCAGCAGACCCCCGTGACCCTGTTTTCGGATTCAGCGAGTTGGAAAATGGATGGATGGATGATGTACAGAGGTGTGTTCCATTCTAAGCTTGTTCTTGTCTTAGCTTAGAGGCAATAGCTGGCTCCATTCTGTTAAGGAGGACTCTGCAGAACACTTTGCTTGGGATGGACAGAAGGCTGATTCCTCTCCAGTTGTCACAGTGTTTGGTGTCACCTTTCTTTGGGATTTGGACAATGAGGCCCTTAGACCAGTCTTTAGAGATGGTATCGCTGTTCCAGCTGTTTTGGAAGAGATCGGTAAGGACTTTAGTTGATGTTAAAATATCGGCCTTCAGCATTTCCGCATGGATTGCATCCAGGCCACATGCCTTACCACTCTTTAGGGATAGAATGGCAGTTCTAACCTCAGAAAGGTCAGGGGGATTGATGTTGATATCCAGGATGTAGTCTGTTGTTGTGATGTTGGTAGGTTGATTGAGCACTTCCTGGAAATGCTGTACCCATCTGGCTGCTTGCTCTCGCTCTGATGAGCAAATATTGCCGTTCTTATCCATAATGTGGGTACTTTGGTTTGTGTGATTTCCACAGAGATGTTTGGTGATCCTATATGCAGACCCCAGATTCCCCAAGGCTGCGGCCTTCTCTGCTTCCTTTGCCAGGCTTTCTGTAAAGGTCCTCTTATCTCTCCTTGCACTCCTCTTCACTTCTTTGTCCTTGTTTTTATAGGACAGCTTGGCTTTTTCAATGAGTCGTTGGGACTTAAGACTCAATAGCTTTGCTTTTATCTGTTTTCTCGCCTCAATTTTCTGCCATGTCTTGGCAGATATCCATTCTTTGACTCCTCTCTGTTTTTAGCCTAAGATTTGTGATTTACAGAGGGCTCTTCTGTTGCAAGGGTAGCATCTAATGTGCTAAAACGGTTCCTCAGTTCCAGCACGAATTCCTTATTTTCCTTTGGATAATGGAGCTTTACAATATCTAACACCTTCTGCCGTTGGCCTTATGGTGTCGACCTCTTCAGCTTGAGCTTGATGGTGGCAACGAGCAGGTAGTGATCACTGTAGGCATCTGCACCTCGATATGCTCTCACTTCTTGTAATGACCTGCGCCACTTTCCATTGATTATAATGTGGTCAGTCTGGTTGGTAGTTCTTCCATCAGGTGACTTCCATGTGAGCTTATGGATGTTCTTGTGTGGGAAAATAGTTCCACCAATAACAGGGTTGTTGTTCATACAGAAATCAACAAGGCGTTCGCCATTGTTGTTTCTAGTGCCATGCCATGAGTTATGAGGACAGATTAAAACAGCTGAGCCTTTACAGTTTAAGCAAAAGAAGATTAAGAGGAGACCTGAGTGAAGTGTTTTAAATTATGAAGGGAATTAGTCCAGTGGATCGAGACGGTGATTTTAAAATGAATTTGTCAAGAACACGGGGACACAGTTGGACACTTGTTAAGGGGAAATTTCACACAAACATTAGGAAGTATTTCTTTACACAAAGATCCAGAGAAGAGCGACTAGGCTGATTCCAGGGCCGTTGAATCAATACAGAGGCACTTGGACAGTATTCAGGGTTGGGTTGATTTTTGGAACTTGGAATTTTAACATCAGGAAATGTAAAGTATTACTTGTAGGAAATAAAAATGTTACAGTAGGTTTAAATATACAGTGGGAGATCTAAAAAACGAAAGTACACTTTAGGAGTTCTAGTGGACTCTACGTTATCAACTGCCAGACAGTGTGCAGAAGCCATTAAGAAAACTAACAGATTGTCATAGTTATATAGCGCCTTGATGTGTGGAGTACAAGTCACAGGAGGTTCTGCTCAAGTTTTATAACACACTGGTGAGGCCTCATCTGGAGTACTGGGTGCAGTTGTTGGTCTCCAGGCTACAAAAAGGACATAGCAGTGCTAGAGAAGGTCCAGAGAGGAGCGACTAGGCTGATTCCAGTACTACAGGAGATGAATTATGAGGAAAGATTAAAAGAGCTGAGCCTTTACAATTTAAGTAAATGAAGATAAAAAAGTGATATGATTGAAGTGTTTAAAATTATGAGGGAAATTAGTCCAATGGGTTAAGACTAACTTTAAAATTTGTTTATCAAGAACACGGGGACACAGTTGGAAACTTGTGAAGGGCAAATTTCACCGACAGTCCCGTCCATCCTGACAGAGATTGAGAGAACCTGGAGAGTAGAATGGCAGGAGATCCCCAAATCCAGGTGTTTGAAGTTAGTCGCGTCAGACTCAAGGAGACTCCATGTTAAAACCGCTGCCAAAGTGGCTTCAGTGAAGTAATGAGAAAATGGTACTTGTGTGAAAGTGAATTTTCAGTTTTTTTATGTTTAATATATTTTAAAAAAATCCTAATATTCTCTTGTGTGCAGCTACTATCCAGAGATGCCTATAAATCCAAGCCCATGTTAAACTTCATTGAGCCACTCTCAGATCACCAGTTCTTTAGTGATATGATAGATAGATAGATAGATAGATAGATAGATAGATAGATAGATAGATAGATAGATAGATAGATAGATAGATAGATAGATAGATATGAAAGGCACCATATGATAGATAGATACAGTGCATCCGGAAAGTATTCCCAGCGCATCACTTTTTCCACATTTTGTTATGTTACAGCCTTATTCCAAAACGGATTAAATTCATTTTTTTCCTCAGAATTCTACACACAACACCCCATAATGACAACGTGAAAAAAGTTTAATTGAAATTTTTGCAAATTTATTAAAATAAAAAAATTGAGAAAGCACATGTACATAAGTATTCACAGCCTTTGCCATGAAGCTCAGAATTGAGCTCAGGTGCATCCTGTTTCCCCTGATCATCCTTGAGATGTTTCTGCAGCTTCATTGGAGTCCACCTGTGGTAAATTCAGTTGACTGGACATGATTTGGAAAGGCACACACCTGTCTATAGAAGGTCCCACAGTTGACAGTTCATGTCAGAGCACAAACCAACCATGAAGTCAAAGGAATTGTCTGTAGACCTCCGAGACAGGATTGTCTCGAGGTACAAATCTGGGGAAGGATACAGAAAAATTTCTGCTGCTTTGAAGGTCCCAATGAGCACAGTGGCCTCCATCATCCATAAGTGGAAGAAGTTCGAAACTATCAGGACTCTTCCTAGAGCTGGCCGGCCATCTAAACTGAGCGATCGGGGGAGAAGGGCCTTATTCAGGGAGGTGACCAAGAACCCGATGGGCACTCTGTCAGAGCTCCAGAGCTCCTCTGTGGAGAGAGGAGAACCTTCCAGAAGGACAATCATCTCTGCAGCAATCCACCAATCAGGCGTGTATGGTAGAGTGGCCAGACGGAAACCACTCCTTAGTACTGTAAAAGGCACATGGCAGCCCGCCTGGAGTTTGCCAAAAGGCACCTGAAGGACTCTCAGACCACAAGAAAGAAAATTCTATGGGCTGATGAGACAAAGATTGAACTCTTTGCTGTGAATGCCAGGCGTCACGTTTGGAGGAAACCAGGCACCGCTCATCACCAGGCCAATACCATCCCTACAGTGAAACATGGTGGTGGCAGCATCATGCTGTGGGGATGTTTTTCGGCAGCAGGGACTGGGAGACTAGTCAGGATAAAGGGAAAGATGACTGCAGCAATGTACAGAGACATCCTGGATGAAAACCTGCTCCAGAGCGCTCTTGACCTCAGACTGGGGCGATGGTTCATCTTTCAGCAGGACAACGACCATAAGCACACAGCCAAGATATCAAAGGAGTGGCTTCAGGACAACTCTGTGAATGTCCTTGAGTGGCCCAGCCAGAGCCCAGACTTGAATCCGATTGAACATCTCTGGAGAGATCTTAAAATGGCTGTGCACCGACGCTTCCCATCCAACCTGATGGAGCTTGAGAGGTGCTGCAAAGAGGAATGGGCAAAACTGGCCAAGGATAGGTGTGCCAAGCTTGTGGCATCATATTCAAAAAGAATTGCTGCCAAAGGTGCATCGACAAAGTATTGAGCAAAGGCTGTGAATACTTATGGACATGCGATTTCTCAGTTTTTTTATTTTTAATAAATTTGCAAAAACCTCAAGTAAACTTTTTTCACGTTGTCATTATGGGGTGTTGTGTGAAGAATTCTGAGGAAAAAAATGAATTGAATCCATTTTGGAATAAAGCCGTAACATAACAAAATGTGGAAAAAGTGATGCGCTGTGAATACTTTCTGGATGCACTGTAGATAGATAGATAGATAGATAGATAGATAGATAGATAGATAGATAGATAGATAGATAGATAGATAGATAGATAGATAGATAGATAGATAGATAGATAGATAGATAGATAGATAGATAGATAGATAGATAGATAGATAGATACTTTATTAATCCCAAGGGGAAATTCACACGTTCTAAAGCACTTTGACTTCTATCACTTCTTTGAAAATAAGCTGAAGAAATAAATGTTCTGTTGCGCCACCGCATGCTCAGTTCTGTTCATTTTGTTTTAAGTTTGGCTATAAACAGGATGGCACCCCAAATTTACATTGGGTCTCCTTTGACTCCTTTCTCACAATATTTTATGCTGTTTGCTTACAGTATGTTCCACAACCCATCCACAGAGGATGTAAACCCAGCCAAAGGGGATGCACACACCAGTGTGTTTCTTGGTGCCGGTCCCAAACCCGGATAAATATGGAGGGTTACGTCAGGAAGGGCATCCAGTGTGAAATTTTGCCAAATCAATATGCAGACAATAATACAAATTTTCATACCGGATCGGTCGAGCCCCGGGTTAACAACGACCACCACAAGTACTGTTAGTCAACAGGGTGCTGGCAGAAATTGGGCTACTGTTGGCCAAAGAAGAAGAAGAAGGAGAAGAAGAGGGGGGAGACGTGTCCGGAGGCAGGAGGAGAGGAGGAAGGCAAAGAGAGTGGAATTGAGGGTAGAAACTTTGAATGTTGGCAGTATGACTGGTAAGGGGAGAGAGTTATCAGATATGGTGGAGAGAAGGAAGGTTGATATATTGTGCGTGCAACAGACTAAATGGAAGGGGAGTAAGGCCAGGTGGATCGGAGGTGGATTTAAATTGTTCTGTCATGGTGTGGATGGGAGGAGAAATGGAGTAGGAGTTATTCTGAAGGAACAGTATGTCTAGAGTGTTTTGGAGGTGAAAAGAGTGTCAGACAGAGTGATGATTGTGAAGCTGGAAATTGGAGGTGTGATGATGAATGTTGTTAGTGCATATGCCCCGCAAGTTTGGTGTGCAATGGGTGAGAAAGAAGATTTTTGGAGTGAGTTGTACCCAAGGGACAGAAAGTGGTGATTGGAGTGGATTTCAATGGACATGTTGGTGAAGGGAACAGAGGAGACGAGGAGGTGATGGGTAGGTATGGTGTCAAGGAGAGGAATGAAGAAGGTCGGAGGATAGTGGATTTTGCCAAAAGGATGGACATGGCTGCGGTGAATACATATTTTAAGAAGAGGTAGGAACATAGGGTGACGTATATGAGTGGAGGAAGATGCACACAGGTGGATTACATCCTATGCAGAAAAGTTGATCTGAAGGAGATCGAAGACTGCAAAGTGGTGAAAGGGAAAGGTGTAGTTAAGCAGCATAGGATGGTGGTCTGTAGGATGAGGTTGGAGATCAAGAAGAGGAAGAAAGTGAGGGCAGAGTCAAGGATCAAATGGTGGAAGCTGAAAAAGGAAGACTGCAAGGTTGAGTTTAGGGAAGAGGTGAGACAGACACTGGGTGGCAGTGAAGAGTTACCAGACAGCTGGGAAACTACAGCAGATGTAGTAAGAGTGACAGCAAGAAGGGTGCTTGGTGTGACATCTGGACACAGGAAGGCCAGACAACCACATGACCATCATCATCATCTAATTCTTCCATGTGAAGCCTGAAAACCATGAAGGCTTACTGAGATCATTTATGTTAAGTAGAATATCCAGTGGGGGTGGCACAGTGGCACAATGGTAGTGCTGCTGCCTCTCAGTAAGGACACCAGAGTTCACATTCTGGTTTCCTCCCTACATGGAGTTTGCATGTTCTGTCCGTGTCTGCGTGGGTTTCATCTGGGTGCTCCAGTTTCCTCCCACAGTACAAAGACATGCAGGTTAGGTGCATTGGCGATCCTATATTGTCCTTAGTGTATGCTTGGTGTGTGGGTGTGTGTGTATCCTGTGGTGGGCTGGCGCCCTGCCCGGGATTTGTTCCTGCCTTGTGCCCTGTGTTGGCTGAGATTTGCTCCAGTAGACCCACATGACCCTGTAGTTAGGATATAACGGGTTGGAAAATGACTGACTGACTGACTGAGAATGTCCAGTGGGGGACTGACTGAGTGGTCTCATGGCCTAGGAACCTCTGCAGATTTTGTTTTACTTTTTCTCCAGCCCTCTGTAGTTTTTTTTTTGTTTTGTTTTGTTTTTTCTGTCCTCCTGGCCATCAGACCTTACTTTATTCTTTGTTACTTAGTAATGCCTAATTCTTATTTTTATATTTTTTCTTTCTTCATCTTGTAAAGCACTTTGAGCTACGTCATTTGTATGGAAACATGCTATACACCAGCAAAACCAAAGAGCTGGTGGTGGATTTTAGGAGGCCCAGGCCCCTCATGGACTCCATGATCATCAGAGGTGACTGTGTGCAGAGGGTGCAGACCTATAAACACCTGGGAGTGCAGCTGGATGATAAATTGGACTGGACTGCCAATACTGATGCTCTGTGCAAGAGAGGACAGAGCCGACTATACTTCCTTAGAAGGTTGGCGTCCTTCAACATCTGCAATAAGATGCTGCAGATGTTCTATCAGACGGTTGTGGCGAGCGCCTTCTTCTACGCGGTGGTGTGCTGGGGGGACAGCATAAAGAAGAAGGACGCCTCACACCTGGACAAACTGGTGAGGAAGGCAGGCTGTATTGTAGGCATGGAGCTGGACAGTTTGACATCTGTGGCAGAGCGACGGGCGCTGAGCAGACTCCTGTCAATCATGGAGAATCCACTGCATCCACTGAACAGGATCATCTCCAGACAGAGGAGCAGCTACAGCGGCAGACTGCTGTCACCGTCCTGCTCCACTGACAGACTGAGGAGATCGTTCCTCCCCCACACTATGTGACTCTTCAATTCCACTGGGGAGGTAAACGTTAACATTATATAAAGTTATTGTCTGTCTGTATACCTGCATTGTTATCACTCTTTAATTTAATATTGTCTTTATCAGTATGCTGCTGCTGGAGTATGGGAATTTCCCCTTAGGATTATCTATCTATCTATCTATCTATCTATCTATCTATCTATCTATCTATCTATCTATCTATCTATCTATCTATCTATCTATCTATCTATCTATCTATCTATCTATCTATCTATCTATCTATCTATCTACAACAGTTTTAAGGATAAAACTTAGTGTTTCATTTGCCTTTTTAATCACATCCAAACATTGCTTGGATGATGAAAATGTGTCACTGTAAACCTCTAAATCCTTATCAGAGGTTGCTTCCTGTAGGACAATGCCTCCCATCTTGTGCTTATAATTGACATTCCTTTTGCTGACTTTTTTTTTATATATATTGTCACACACGTGTGATTGGGAGGCATCTAATGGGCCTGAATGATAGTAATTCCACGACAGACCAGGGGGCGGCAAGGTGCACTGACTTTCTTTCTCAATCCCTTGCAGACCATCCACGGGAAGTCCTGCATGGTTCTGGTTTCCTCTGATGATGTCACTTCCGGTCCTGGCACCTCTAATGACGTCACTTCCATTTTCTGGCGCTTCTGATGATGGCACTTCTGGTAACGGCCCCCGATGATGTCACTTCCGGTCTAGGCAAATAAAGCCACCATCTTTGACAAGCTGCCTCAGTTCTGTTTTGGACTCAGACCTGTAAACAACTCGTAAGAATTACCCATTTGTAGCCAGGGAATATTATACGGGTTGCTCTCCCAAACCATTCTTGATGTCTTTGGCTCGTTCTTGTGACAATACATTGTCACACATGCACACTCCCCACTGGACCAGGGGAGACACTTTCTCCTTTATTCCTATGCAGACCATCTAGCGAGTATATTCGACAACATACATTTGTTGAACGCTGCAACCGGCTCTAGTCGCTTCCCAGTGCAATTTGCCAGCCCGCCAGAGCTAGTCAGTCCGTGCCATACATTTGTTGAGCAGCCAGCTCATGCCCACTGGTGCCCCCTAGTGAATCAGCATCACTGGGATTCAGCTGCTGCACTAGATTGGCCAGAGAGCATCAGCATTGGCCTCTCAGTGTGCAGCCAGTTCATATGCAGTTGGCTCAGTGATTTACTGAATTTCATCAATGGCGTCAGTTGCACCTTCTACATATAATAATAGATTGTTGCAGTAGTTTTTTTAATAGTTTTTACAGTTCATTGGCAGTGTGTAAAATGAACAGCATTGCAGTAATTGTGATGCTCTTTGCACAAAAAAAATATGTGTTCCATTAAAATTTCACTTTTTCTTGGTGAATTGTAACATTTCCTAAAAAAGTGCAGCAAAAAAGTATTTGGCATCTGGGGGTCGCATTAACCCCCAAGTATGTGGCAGTTTAAGGGTTAATTATAAAGGCTGAGGGCGGTCCTTCAGCAGTGATGTCAGGGTGGCCCCGCCCCTTCAGGGGTTCCATCCTCAGAAAACAAGGAACAACAACAACAACATTCATTTCTATAACACGTTTCCATACAAATGACGTAGCTCCAAGTGCTTTACAAGAAAAAACAAAAAATATCAAAATAAGAATTACAGTTCATTGGCAGGGTGTGAAATGATCAGTGCTGCAGTAATTGTGATGCTCTTTGCATGAAAAAAAATATGTGTTCCATTAAAATTTCCTGCCTTGCGCCCTGTGTTGGCTGGGATTGGCTCCAGCAGATCCCCGTGACCCTGTAGTTAGCATATAGCAGGTTGGTTAATGGATGGATGGATAAAAAATTCACTTTTTCTTGGTGAATTGTGACGTTTCCTTAAAAAGTGCAGCAAAAAAATATTTGGCGTCCGAGGGTTCGCATTAACCCCCAAGTATGTGGCAGTTTAAGGGTTAAATAAAGGGATTTGCGTTTATGAACGCTGCCCCCTGACCACAAGGAAGCCCTGAGAAGGAGCATTTCTGCAGCCCACTCGGAGGTGACAATTGTGCACAATGCTTGATTCTTTTCATGTGACAGAACAGCAGCAAATGGCGGCACACTACGAGACACCAACGGCACCATGGTAAAGTCGGACAGCGCACCTCACTCAGTTTTGGAGAATCGCAACGCTGCCTTCCTCTTTGTTGCCCCCCTTCTGAAATGCCATCTCGCATGACATGAAAAAATGGCATAGTGTACACTCGCCCTTTTGTGATTTTTTTAAGCTTAGCCTTGTGTCATCCCCATTTTGTTAATTATTTGCATAATAAATCACCTTATATTTTAATAATCTGAATTTCCCCTTGGATTTAATAAAGTATCTATCTATCTATCTATCTATCTATCTATCTATCTATCTATCTATCTATCTATCTATCTATCTATCTATCTATCTATCTATTATATAGTGCCTTTCATATATCTATCTATCTATCTATCTATCTATCTATCTATCTATCTATCTATCTATCTATCTATCTATCTATCTATCTATCTATTATATAGTGCCTTTCATATCTATCTATCTATCTATCTATCTATCTATCTATCTATCTATCTATCTATCTATCTATCTATCTATCTATCTATCTATCTATTATATAGTGCCTTTCATATCTATCTATCTATCTATCTATCTATCTATCTATCTATCTATCTATCTATCTATCTATCTATTATATAGTGCCTTTCATATCTATCTATCTATCTATCTATCTATCTATCTATCTATCTATCTATCTATCTATCTATCTATCTATCTATCTATTATATAGTGCCTTTCATATCTATCTATCTATCTATCTATCTATCTATCTATCTATCTATCTATCTATCTATCTATCTATCTATCTATCTATCTATCTATTATATAGTGCCTTTCATATCTATCTATCTATCTATCTATCTATCTATCTATCTATCTATCTATCTATCTATCTATCTATCTATCTATCTATTATATAGTGCCTTTCATATCTATCTATCTATCTATCTATCTATCTATCTATCTATCTATCTATCTATCTATCTATCTATCTATCTATCTATCTATCTATCTATCTATCTATCTATTATATAGTGCCTTTCATATCTATCTATCTATCTATCTATCTATCTATCTATCTATCTATCTATCTATCTATCTATCTATCTATCTATCTATCTATTATATAGTGCCTTTCATATCTATCTATCTATCTATCTATCTATCTATCTATCTATCTATCTATCTATCTATCTATCTATCTATCTATCTATCTATCTATCTATTATATAGTGCCTTTCATATCTATCTATCTATCTATCTATCTATCTATCTATCTATCTATCTATCTATCTATCTATCTATCTATCTATCTATCTATCTATCTATCTATCTATCTATCTATCTATTATATAGTGCCTTTCATATCTATCTATCTATCTATCTATCTATCTATCTATCTATCTATCTATCTATCTATCTATCTATCTATCTATCTATCTATCTATTATATAGTGCCTTTCATATCTATCTATCTATCTATCTATCTATCTATCTATCTATCTATCTATCTATCTATCTATCTATCTATCTATTATATAGTGCCTTTCATATCTATCTATCTATCTATCTATCTATCTATCTATCTATCTATCTATCTATCTATCTATCTATCTATCTATCTATCTATCTATTATATAGTGCCTTTCATATCTATCTATCTATCTATCTATCTATCTATCTATCTATCTATCTATCTATCTATCTATCTATCTATCTATCTATCTATCTATCTATCTATCTATCTATCTATCGGGTTTATGAACGCACTTTTTAGAGTTTTAGAGTGCCCCCCACAGTTTAGAATTTCCAGTCAAACCGGCACTTCCAACGATTCACCAAATATTTTCTAAAGACCAATTGTTCATTTTAACAAACCCTGCACACAACTTCCACAGTGACACTGAGGTTTAATTAGACCCTTCTGCAGAAATCTGTCATCAGCCACTCACGCACAGTTTTCTAGAATGAGACAGTGGCAGAATGCCACTCAAATTGCCACACAAAGTCAACATGTTCTTTTGTCACATAGTGCTGAGTCACACTCTTCTTTACATAAATTTAAAATGCAAGCGCTATGAGTTTGTCTTTGAAAACATTAAATGAAAAGGTGTTGAGATATTTGATTGGTATTGAACTGAAAAACGTCAATGCAGAAGATACACTCTATTGCCAAAAGTATTGGGACGCCTGCCTTTACACACAATATGACGTCCCATTCTTAACACATAGGCTTTAATATGGAGTTGGCCCACCCTTTGCAGCTCTAACAGCTTCATCTCTTCTGGGACGGCTTTCCACAAGGTGTAGGAAGTGTGTTGATGGGGAATTTGTGACCAGGAGAGCATTTGTGAGGTCAGGCACTGATGTTGGACGAGAAGGCCTAACTCGCTTGCCGTCTCCACTCAAATTCATCCCAAAGGTGTTCTGTCGGGTCGAGGTCAGCGCTCTGTGCAGGCCAGTCAAGTTCCTCCACATCAAACTCGCTCCTCCATTTCTTTATAGACCTTGCTTTGTGCACTGGTGTGTGTGCCCAGTCAGGTTGCCATCTCCAAACTGTTCCCACAAAGTTGGGAGCATGAAATTGACCATGCTTAAGAAGTCCTTTCACTGGAACTAAGGGGCCAAGCCCAACCCCTGAAAAACAACCCCACACCATAATCCCCCCTCCACTTGGCACAATGCAATCAGTCAGGCGAGTCCCGGTCTCCTGGCCAGACTCGTTCATCGGATTGTGTGATTCGTCACTCCAGAGGACACGTCTGCACTGTTCTCGAGTCCAGTGGCGTGTGGTGGGCTTTACACCACTGCATTCGACGCTTTGCATTGCACTTTGTGATGTCAGGCTTGGCCATGGAGACTGTGGCAAGGGCGCTATATAGGTGTTGACCCGACACAGACTGACAACAGAGGCACGTGTAGAAATAAATAAAAAGGGTTTTAATTTTTCTTCGTCTGTGGGCTACGCCTTCCTTGTACCCACAGACACAGCACAGTCCTAAAGTACACAAAAGCAAAAGCACCACAACACACTCTAATTCCTCCACGCCTCCTAGGGCAGCTTTGTCCGTCTCCTCCCGACTCTGGCGCCCTGAGTGGTGACTGTCAGCCTCTTTTATAGCTCACCCGGAAGTGCTGCAGGTGTGGCTGCGTGCCCACCCAGACGGGTTTGTTAGGCCATGCAGCTCCCCCTGGCGGTGCCCATGGAGCCCAACAGGAATGAGCTCCGGTGTTCCAAACTATTGGCCCCTATGCAATCCAGGGGGGCTGCCAACAAGTGTTACGGAGGAGATAGTGTGCATCCCATGACTGCTCCCCCGGATCCTGTGTCAAAGGGGCATCCCAAACCGGGCATGGGTCCCGGCCATCTGCCACAAGACCGTGAAGCTCTCTCTCTATGCTGCACTGTTCTTGAGCTTTTGGAGGTCTGTAGCTGTTGACTCTGCAGAAAGTTGCCGACTTCTGCACACCTCCGCATGCGTTGTCCCCGCTCTGTGGCCTGCCACTTTGTAGCTGAGTTGCTTTTGTTCCCAATTGCTTCCACTTTGTTCTAAAACCACTAACAGTTGACTGTGTGTGACGATGCAGGTTCTCACTCCAATGCCCGTTTCTCCCTTTTGGGAGCTCTTGAACCCGACACCCGTCAGTAATGTCACCGGATGAGCTGGACAGTGAGGACACAACAAAGCAAGTATTTTTATTAAACAACAGAACCAAAACAGTGTTCAAAATAAATAGTGCAGTGCTTCTAAAAGTCAATAAATAAATAATCCATTAAAAAACCAGTGAAAAGGTGGAGGGTAAAATCCAATAAATAAATCCATAAAATACTACGGCTGGAAGCAGTCCTTTAAAACAAACTTAGCCTTCTTCTACTAGTGGCTTCCCAGCTTCTCCCATCCAGGCTATGCACCAGGGGAGTCGCCCTACCTGCAGCTGACCTTCTCCTTCTAGTCTGTAGCCCTGCGGTTCCTGGCTTCGGAAGAACTCTCCGGACTATGACTTGGGATTCCCAACGACCAGGACGCTCACGCTTGGCTGCCACCTTCCAAGCCTCCTGACTCCCTCTATATTTTGTGGTGAGCCAACCACCTTCTGGTCACTCCCGTTCCTCCAAAGCGCTCAGCAGGAGCGACCACTTGTAACCTAACACTCCCGAGGGGCTCGTCTCCCAGTTGTCTGCTCTCTCTAACGAGCCTGCCTTCACCCACTCGCTCGCTCACGCTGGCATGCACTGGCTTTCAGCTTCCTGCAGCCTTCTTCTCCCATAACCTCCATTCTTTCAATCATTCTCCTCCTCCTCTCTGGCACTCATGCTCCTACTATATACAATACAATACAACACAATTTATTTTTGTAGAGCCCAAAATCACACAAGAAGTGCTGCAATGGGCTTTAACAGGCCCTGCCTCTTGACAGCCCCCCAGCCTTGACTCTCTAAGAAGACAAGGAAAAACTCAAAAGAAAAATGGAAGAAACCTTGAGAAAGGCAGTTCAAAGAGAGACCCCTTTCCAGGTAGGTTGGGCGTGCTGTGGGTGTCAAAAAGAAATGGGGTCAATACAATACAATACACAGAACAGAACAAATCCTCAATTACAGTATTAAAATAAAAATTTTAGAAGTATGGAGCAGAATTTAACAGTAGATGATATCACATAATATGATTTGGATTTGTTTAGAGTCCTGGAGACCTCAGCCATCAAGCTGCCTCCCCATTTGGCCATTCCATGGCTGAGTCAGCGCTGGGCCAGCCAATCCGATGAAAGGATCCCTCTTTCCTATGATTCCTGCGATCCTCCGTCAGAGATGACTTTACCTTAGGCAGGCAAAACAACTTGGCAGGTGGGCCATGGCACCAAGTGCCACATTTGAGTACCAAGAAGAGAAATAGAATAAGTGAGGGTTAATAACAATTTATAACGATCATATTACTTATGTTTTAGTGCTAATGACTAACAACAGAGATGCAGTCTGTACAGTTAATCAGCAGCTCTAGTCAGGGTGTGCTAAACTGAAGTAGTGAGTCTTCAGTCGGGATTTAAAGTCTGAGACCAAAGGGGCATCTCTTATAGTAGCAGGCAGACCACTCCACAGTTTAGAGGCCCTGTAACTAAAAGCTCGACCTCCCACTGTTATTTTATTAATCCTTGGAACCATAAGCAGACCGGCATCTTGAGAACTTAATGTGCGCTCTGGTTTGTAAGTCATGATAAGTTCAGACAAATAAGCCAGACCTCAGCCATTTAATGCTTTATATGTTAAAAGGAGGATTTGGAAATCTGCCGTAAACTTAACTGGGAGCCAGTGTAAGGATTTAAGAACTGGAGTTATGTGTTCATATTTTCTTGTTCTTGTAATAATTCTTGCACCCGCATATATAATGAGGACATGGCTCAGGTGTAGTGATTAGCAGCAGATTTTTAGTGACGCAGTATTTAGTTGTATGAAATTAAATCAAATGTGAAAAACTGGCTGTGCACAAATGTGGGTCCTCTTGTCATTGTGCTGATTTGAATGCCTGTCACTGCTCAATGCTGATTATTTGGTGTGATGAGCTCGTTAAGCCTTGAACTTCATAGACCGGTGTGTCCATCATGAGATATAAAGGTATTTAAGGTGGTCAATTACAAGTTGTGCTTCCTTCCCTTTGACTCTCCTCTGAAGAGTGACAGCATGGAATCCTCAAAGCAACTCTCCAAAGATCTGAAAACAAAGATTGTTGAGTCTCCTGGTTTAGGGGAAGGCTACAAAAAGCCATCTCAGAGGTTTAAACTGTCAGTTTCAACTGGAAGGAATGGAATCAGAAAATGGAAGGCCACAGGCACAGTTGCTGTTAAACCCAGCAGGTCTGGCAGGTCAATACAAATACAGGAGCGGCATGTCAGCAGGATTGTGAGAATGGCTACAGACAACCCACAGATCACCTCCAAAGACCTGCAAGAACATCTCGCTGCAGATGGTGTATCTGTACATCGTTCTACAATTCAGCGCAATTTACTCAAAGAACATCTGTATGGCAGGGTGATGAGAAAGAAGCCCTTTCTGTACTCACACCACAAACAGAGTCACTTGTTGTATGCCAATGCTCATTTAGACAAGCCAGATTCATTTTGGAACAAAATGCTTTGGACTGATGAGACAAAAATTGAGTTATTTGGTCAGAACAAAAAGCGCTTTGCATGGCGGAAGAAGAACACCGCATTCCAAGAAAAACACCTGCTACCTCCTGTCAAATTTGGTGGAGGTTCCATCATGCTGTGGGGCTGTGTGGCTAGTTCAGGGACTGGGGCCCTTGTTAAAGTCGAGGGTCACATGAATTCAATCCAATATCAACACATTCTTCAGGATAATGTTCAAGCATCAGTCACAAAGTTGAAGTTACGCAGGGGTTGGATATTCCAACAAGACAATGATACAAAACACAGTTGGAAATCTACAAAGGCATTCATGCAGAGGGAGAAGTACAATGTTCTGGAATGGCCGTCACAGTCCCCTGATTTGAAAATCATTGAAAATCTATGGGATGATTTGAAGCAGACTGTCCATCAAATTGAACTGAACTGGAGAGATTTTGTATGAAGAATGGTCAGAAATACCTCCATCCAGAATCCAGACACTCATCAAGGCTATAGGAGGACAGCGTCTAGAGGACAAAAGGAGGCTCCACTAAGTATTGATGTCATATCTCTGTTGGGGTGCCCACATTTATGCACCTGTCTAATTTTGTTATGATGCATATTTTCTGTTAATCCAATAAACTTAATGTCACTGCTGAAATACTACTGTGTCCATAAGGCATGTCATATATTAAAGGAAGTTGATATTTTGAAAGCTCAGGCAATGAGAAACAAAAATCCAAAGAATTAAGAGGGGTGCCCAAACTTTTTCATATGACTGTATACTGTATATAATATAATATACTATATATGGACATAATGCAGCCATAAGAGGTGTGATATAAAGAGGTGACTTTGGGATTTCTTTGATAACCCATGACCATGTTTTGATTTAATTCCAGAAGCGTGATGACAGAAGTTGCAAAATCAACTGGAATGTTCAATCAAATTATAGTAGTTCTCTCGTGAAAAGCGGACAGGCATACATACTGACAGACAGACGTTGGATTTCATATAGAGAGAGATGTAATCGAGGCCAGAGTTGCCTCGAAATACCCCTGCATATTGTAATTTTTTTTAGTTAGCCAATAAAAGGGGTCATTTTGTTTGACTTGTCATTGTATTATTATTAACCCTTAAACCGCCGGAACCGACTGTAGTCAGTTCCCAGTGCAATTTGCAAGCATGCCGGAGCCGAGTATATTCAGTGACATATATTCGATGATGTACATTCATTGAAAGCTGCAACTGGCTCTTGTCGATTCCCAGTGCAATTTGCCAGAACGTCGGAGCTGGTCAGTCCATGCCGTACATTCGTTGGGCAGCCAGCTCATGACCACTGGCGCCCCCTAGTGAATCAGCATCACTGTTCCCTGGGATTCAGCCGCTGCACTAGACTGGCCTGCCAGCATCAGTGTTGGCCTCTGTGTGCTTGCGTGCAGCAGTTCAAGCGCAGTTGGCTTGGTGATTTACTGAATTTCATCAATGGCGTCAGTCCACTTTGTACATATAATAATAGATTGTTTTTATTTTATAGTTTTTACAGTTCAGTTGGCAGTGTGT
Source organism: Erpetoichthys calabaricus (assembly GCF_900747795.2). Lineage (NCBI taxonomy): Eukaryota > Metazoa > Chordata > Cladistia > Polypteriformes > Polypteridae > Erpetoichthys > Erpetoichthys calabaricus. The sequence goes on from NC_041394.2 coordinate 9,532,841, forward strand.
AAAATGATCAGCGTTGCAGTTTTGTGATGCTCTTTGCATGAATAAAAATATGTCTTCCATTAAAATTTCACTTTTTCTTTGTGAATTGTGACGTTTCCTTAAAAATTGCTGAAAAAAAGTATTTGGCGTCCAGGGGTGCTTTAACCCCCACAAGCATGTGGCAGTTTAAGAGTTAAAGAAATGCGTTACATTGATGGCACAAGTGCTTCTAAGCCGGCAGTTCTTCATGGTGCTTCAAGGACTCTCATTCAAATGGAGACTTTCAGTCGTGTTGCTGGTCACAATAAAGTCATTAACAGTTTCTTTATATTTTTGACAGAGTTGCTGTTGATAATAAAACCATTACTTTCTAATATATATATTTTTTACGAGTTTTGATAGAATTCATTATTTATCACATATACATAGACCTCCACTGCAGTGTCCTGGTAATAAATGGCCCATCAGTCACACGTGTGAACACACAGAGAAAGATGCCCACACACAGACCCTATCCACCTAAGCACTGCTTATGAGTGAGGCCTACAACGTCTGTCACTCCATGGTAAGTGGCGTATAACAAAAAGGGTGTCGAGCCTTTGATTGTGTCGCAGCCACCTGTGTCTTTGTTAGTGCTGGTGACAGTGAGAAGTGACAGGCTTGAGGCATCACTCCTATGTGTTTATGTCAAAGGGATCCTATGTGAGGATGTTCACCGTCTTCTGATCAATCACCATGTGTCTTCTCTTTCCCGTGGGGCTCTCGCATCTGACATCAAGTACCCAAACTCCACCAGGTGTGGTGCGACCCGCTCTGGGGATAGTGGCAGGTGTGTTACACATATTGTAGCGAAATGCAGATGTGCCTAGGGCGAGTGCAGGGAGGAAAGAAACCTCCCATGGAGCGATCAGAAAGACAAAAGCTCTCCTTGCCTGCTTGTACTTCTCTACACTCACTACTCTACACGCCTGTTTTACCTGAGTTTCTCTAATGCTAAACTACAACTGAAATCCTTTCTGTTTTCTTCTTGAAATGCCTGAAAAATAAAAACAAAAAGATAAGCTGGAGCTGAAAAAACAGCAGCATTAGATAGATAGATAGATAGATAGATAGATAGATAGATAGATAGATAGATAGATAGATAGATAGATAGATAGATGTGAAAGGCACTATATAATAGATAGATAGATAGATAGATAGATAGATAGATAGATAGATAGATAGATAGATAGATAGATAGATAGATAGATAGATAGATAGATAGATAGATATGAAAGGCACTATATAATAGATAGATAGATAGATAGATAGATAGATAGATAGATAGATAGATAGATAGATAGATAGATAGATATGAAATGCACTATATAATAGATAGATAGATATGAAAGGCACTATATAATAGATAGATATGAAAGGCACTATATAATAGATAGATAAATAGAAATGAAAGGCACTATATAATAGATAGATAGATAGATAGATGATAGATAGATAGATAGATAGATAGATAGATAGATAGATAGATAGATAGATAGATAGATAGATAGATAGATATGAAAGGCACTATATAATAGATAGATAGATAGATAGATAGATAGATAGATAGATAGATAGATAGATAGATAGATAGATAGATAGATAGATAGATATGAAATGCACTATATAATAGATAGATAGATATGAAAGGCACTATATAATAGATAAATAGAAATGAAAGGCACTATATAATAGATAGATAGATAGATAGATAGATAGATAGATAGATAGATAGATAGATAGATAGATAGATATGAAAGGCACTATATAATAGATAGATATGAAAGGCACTATATAATAGATAAATAAATAGAAATGAAAGGCACTATATAATAGATAGATAGATAGATAGATAGATAGATAGATAGATAGATAGATAGATAGATAGATAGATAGATATGAAATGCACTATATAATAGATAGATAGATATGAAAGGCACTATATAATAGATAGATATGAAAGGCACTATATAATAGATAGATAAATAGAAATGAAAGGCACTATATAATAGATAGATAGATAGATAGATAGATAGATAGATAGATAGATAGATAGATAGATAGATAGATAGATAGATAGATAGATAGATAGATATGAAAGGCACTATATAATAGATAGATAGATAGATAGATAGATAGATAGATAGATAGATAGATAGATAGATAGATAGATAGATAGATATGAAATGCACTATATAATAGATAGATAGATATGAAAGGCACTATATAATAGATAAATTGAAATGAAAGGCACTATATAATAGATAGATAGATAGATAGATAGATAGATAGATAGATAGATAGATAGATAGATAGATAGATATGAAAGGCACTATATAATAGATAGATAGATATGAAAGGCACTATATAATAGATAGATAGATAGATAGATAGATAGATAGATAGATAGATAGATAGATAGATAGATAGATAGATAGATAGATAGATACTTTATTATTATCTTTACTTGTGGAAGTAGCGTGACAGATGAGCTACCGGCCGGGACGCCCCTTTGATGGAAGGATGGGGGAAGGCAGTTTTGCCAGGACACTGTTTCCCCCCAAAACGCTAGATGGCATCTTCCCTGAGATCTGCCAGTGCCCCGGATTCCCGCAGGGCATTCTGGGTCTTGGAGTTCAGTTGCACAGCCCTGTTTGGTGCCGTGGGTGGTGACAGGGGGAGCTGTAAAGGAACAGAAGGACTTGTGCCGTATTTATAGCCAAGAAGTACTCCCAGGTCACGAGGATGGGAGTCCCAAAGGCTGAAGAAATGACAAGTTCTCCATCTGACCCAGACATTCTGACAAGTCACATGGATGGAAGGACAGAAGCAATTCCAGGTCAAGGACTATATAAAGGACTGTTGGAAACCCAGCAGGCAAGCCGGATTTAGGAGGTTGAAGACAGAGCTTGGTGGGAGGTTTGGAGGAGAGAATTGTGATAATTGTATTCATTTATTTACTTGTGTACGGTGGCTGTGGTGCTTCGAACAATATTAATCAGAAGAATAAGAATTAAAACTCTTCTTAGTATAGGGTGATCCAGATCTAATTATGAAATTTTCATTATGCTATAACTTATTAAGTTTATTACATAGAGAATTCACAGCACCTGCCCTGCACATAGAGATTTCACTTAAAATTCTTTTTGTTGCCGATAGATGGCAGCACCTGCCCTGCATTCCAAAATGGCGGGGAGACAGTTGTCAGTCAAACAGTTGCTTAATTAGATCTGGACCACCCTGTACTTTTACCCGGTGTCCTGAGCGTTTGTCTTTCAGGTTAGAGGAGCAACAGCGACCTCTAGTATTACACCATGTAACTAGACAGCGAAATATTATGTGCATAGTGTAAAACAGGGGTTGTCAAGTCCGGTCCTGGAGGACCACCGTGGCTGCAGGTTTTCATTCTAACCCTTTTTTAATGAGTGACACTATTTTTTGATGCTAATTAACTTCTTTTGAATTAGTTTTACTTGACTTGTTCTTGAAGACTCAGGCCTCTTGACTGTTTCTTTTTCCGTAATTAGCAGCCAAACAATAATGAGATACAAAATGAGCGAAAACAACTGGTGTCCATCATACAATATCTGAAAATTAAGAAAGATGAAGGTCTCGGGAATGTTGATCTGCTCAGGTCCACAAAACATTTCACCAATGCTCTTAGAAAAGAGAAAATCAACAATTTCTGAAATGTCTGCTAATGCACCATGAGAGCAGCAACAAAAGCCACAAAATTAAAGAACGAGTTTAATTAACAACAAGAATCGACTCCTAATTAAGTAACTGGTCGGAGTTTGAAGCCCTGACTTAGTTGATCTTCTGTTGGATCACTCACTTCACATTTCATTTTTGTTTGGGTGCCATTTAAGGAAAGAAATGAAGCGATTCAGAGAAATGATGAAGAAATTTAGGAGAACAAATCTTAAAAAAGCAATTCAATTAAAATGAATTCACAAAACATTAATTAGCAGCACAAACATGACACTCATTTAAAAAAAAAAAAGGGTTAGAATGAAAACCTGCAGCCACGGTGGTCCTCCAGGACCGGACCTTGTGCCCCCTGGTCTAAAATACCGAAGACTGGTATTCCATCCAGTCGGGTTATGATGGCAGAGAAATGTAGTGGCCTTTCAGCAATATGCCGCTATGTCCACAAACTACAAGATGTAGCGTAACAGTGGCATAACGTAACAGGTATACAGTATGTGTGTGGCTGATATTCAGGCCAGCAAGGTTATGATGGCAGGGAGATGCCTCTACTGCAGCAGACTGCAAGATTTAGAGAGCTGACTGGTGTAACAGTAGCATAGTGTTAAAACAGATATGCGTAAGATAAGCCAGAAGGGTTATGATGGTAGATAGCTGGGTTGTGTCACACATGTTAGCATGGGAAACAGGTAAAGAGACTTTGGGGATGGTAATTTTCCGCCAATCCAGGGGTTGGTACTGTGTAATGGTGATCTCTCTATTCCTCTCTCTGCAGAAAGGAAGATGAACGGCTTGCCTCCTTTCGATGTCACTTCCATGGTCTGCCATCCTGAATCCATACCTTCTCATACAGAACATGTCATGAATGGAAGAGCCGCTGTCTTGGGCAGTCACCCTGAGAGGACTTGACTCACCTGCGTTTAACGCTCTTTTCCATATGTTTCCAATTTTCAAGGTGACAAAGGTGACGTTGTCTTGTCTTGGGTTACAAGTACTGTAACGGCTGACCCAATTGTCCGGACCGGTAACTACACCATCAAGACTCATGGCCTGGCAACCTGAGGGATCGTTAGACTAGAGAAGTCCTACTTCTTCTAAAATACTTCCCCAATCAGTGATCAAAAATAAGCAAAAGACAAACAGTATGTAAAATAATAAAGTGAATATACACTGCTGAGCAGCACGGTGGCGCAGTGGGTAGCGCTGCTGCCTCACAGTTGGGAGACCTGGGGACCTGGGTTCGCTTCCCGGGTCCTCCCTGCGTGGAGTTTGCATGTTCTCCCCGTGTCTGCGTGGGTTTCCTCCGGGCGCTCCGGTTTCCTCCCACAGTCCAAAGACATGCAGGTTAGGTGGATTGGCGATTCTAAATTGGCCCTAGTGTGTGCTTGGTGTGTGGGTGTGTTTGTGTGTGTCCTGCGGTGGGTTGGCACCCTGCCCGGGATTGGTTCCTGCCTTGTGCCCTGTGTTGGCTGGGATTGGATCCAGTGGACCCTCATGACCCTGTGTTCGGATTCAGCGGGTTGGATAATGGATGGATGGATATACACTGCTCAAAAAATTAAAGGCACCCTTTTAAATCCGAGTATAGCATCAAGTCAATGAAACTTCTGGGCTATTGATCTGTTCAATGAAGTAGCAGAGGAGCTTGTTAATCAGTTTCAGCTGTTTTGGTGTACTGGGGGGGGGCAACAATGAGATGACCCCCAAAACAGGAATGAATGATTTTACACGTGGAGGCCACTGACATTTTTCCCTTCTCATCAGTTTTGTTACTTGCTTTGCATTTATCTATGGTCAGTGTCACTAGTGGTAGCATGAGGTCATACCTGGACCCTACAGAGGTGGCACAGGTAGTCCAACTTCTCATGGCGCATAAATACGTGTCATTGCCAGAAAGTTTACTGTGCCTCCCAGCACAGTCTCACTGGCATGGAGGAGATTCCAGGAGACAGACAGGCAGTTACTCTAGGAGAGCTGGACAGGGCCCCTCGTAGAAGGTCCTTAACCCATGAGCAAGACCCACCGGTAACTGCTCCTTTGGGCAAAGAGAAACAGGATGAGCACTGACAGAGCCTATAAAATTACCTCCAGCAGGCAGGCCACTGGTGTGAATGTCTCTGACCAAACAATCAGAAACAGATTTCATGAGGGTGGACTGAGAGCCCGACAATGTCCTCTAGTAGGCACTGTGGAACTCGATTGGTATTTGCCATAGAATACCAGAATTGGCAGGTCCACCACTGGTGCCCTGTGCTTTTCACAGATGAGAGCAGGTTCACCCTGAGCACATGTGACAGACGTGAAAGGGTCTGGAGAAGCCGTGGAGAACATTATGCTGCCTGTGACATCGTTCAGCATGACTGGTTTGGTGGTGGGTCAGTGATGGTATATCTGGGGAAGCATATCCATGGAAGGACACACAGACCTGTACAGGGTAGACAACGGCACCTTGACTGCCATTAGCTATCGGGATGAAATCCTTGGACCCATTGTCAGACCCTGTTCTGGTGCAGTGGCTCTTGGGTTTCTCCTGGTGCACGACAATGCCCGGCCTCATGTGGTGAGAGGATGCAGGCAGTTCCTGGAGGATGAAGGAATTGATCCCATTGACTGGCCCCCATGCTCGCTCACCTGATCTCAATCCACTAGAACACCTCTGGGTGGGATATGATGTTTGGGTCCATCCGACGCCTTAGACTGTCCTGGAGCTCAGTGATGCCCTGGTCCAGATCTGGGAGGAGATCCCCCAGGACACCATTCGTCGTCTGATTAGGATGTTGTCAGGCATATATAAAAACTACTGATTACGATTTGGAGTTGCTGCAATGAAATTCCGGCCAAATGGACTCGCCTGCCTGGCAGCCACATCATTTTTTCCCTTTAATTTTCGGGGTGTCTTTGAATTCAGCCCCTCTGTCGGTTGATCATTTTCATTTCCATAACACGATGTGCCATCCTTTCATTCCTAATACATTACCAGTCCATAGCAGTAGAGATAACCAGCAGGATTTGTTTTCCCATTTAGATCTGATGTGTTTTCAAAATGTTCCTTTAATTTTTTTGAGCAGTTTATATTTAAAAAAACAAAATGAAAGCAACTCCAGACAATGTATGTTTATCACACCCCAACCAGCCCCAACATAACACACAATACAAGTTCAAGTTCAAAGTTTATTGTCATGTGCACAGTAAGGAAACTCATTTCCCTGTACAATGAAATTATTTCTTTGCTGTCCACACCAAATGCCAATGGTTAACAAACCAACATATAAAGATAAACATAAATAATAAGTAGTAAATAGATAATAAGTAACAGAGGCAGCATACAGTGCATCCAGAAAGTATTCACAGCACATCACTTTCTCCACATTTTGTTATGTTACAGCCTTATTCCAAAATGGATTAAATTCATTTTTTTCTTCAGAATTCTGCACACAACACCCCATAATGACAACATGAAAAAGTTTACTTGAGGTTTTTGCAAATTTATTAAAAATAAAAAAATTGATAAAGCACATGTACATAAGTATTCACAGCTTTTGTTCAATACTTTGTCGATGCACCTTTGGCAGCAATTCCAGCCTCAAGTCTTATTGAATATGATGCCACAAGCCTGGCACACCTATCCTTGGCCAGTTTCGCCCATTCCTCTTTGCAGCACCTCTCAAGCTCCATCAGGTTGGATGGGAAGCGTCGGTGCACAGCCATTTTAAGATCTCTCCAGAGATGTTCAATCAGATTCAAGTCTGGGCTCTGGCTGGGCCACTCAAGGACATTCACAGAGTTGTCCTGAAGCCACTCCTTTGATATCTTGGCTGTGTGCTTATGGTCGTTGTCCTGCTGAAATATGAACCGTCGCCCCAGTCTGAGGTCAAGAGCGCTCTGGAGCAGGTTTTTATCCAGGATGTCTCTGTACATTGCTGCAGTCATCTTTCCCTTTATCCTGACTAGTCTCCCAGTTCCTGCCGCTGAAAAACATCCCCACAGCATGATGCTGCTACCACCATGCTTCACTGTAGGGATGGTGACAGGTTTCTTCCAAACGTGACGCCTGGCATTCACACCAAAGAGTTCAATCTTTGTCTCATCAGACCAGAGAATTTTCTTTCTCATGGTCTGAGAGTCCTTCAGGTGCCTTTTGGCAAACTCCAGGCGGGCTGCCATGTGCCTTTTACTAAGGAGTGGCTTCCGTCTGGCCACTCTACCATACAGGCCTGATTGGTGGATTGCTGCAGAGAATGGTTGTCCTTCTGGAAGGTTCTCCTCTCTCCACAGAGGACCTCTGGAGCTCTGACAGAGTGACCATCGGGTTCTTGGTCACCTCCCTGACTAAGGCCCTTCTCCCCCGATTGCTCAGTTTAGATGGCTGGCCAGCTCTAGGAAGAGTCCTGGTGGTTTCGAACTTCTTCCACTTACGGATGATGGAAGCCACTGTGCTCATTAGGACCTTCAAAGCAGCAGAAATTTTTTTGTAACCTTCCCCAGATTTGTGCCTTGAGACAATCCTGTCTCGGAGGTCTACAGACAATTCCTTTGACTTCATGCTTGGTTTGTGCTCTGACATGAACTGTCAACTGTGGGACCTTATATAGACAGGTGTGTGCCTTTCCAAATCATGTCCAGTCAGCTGAATTTACCACAGGTGGACTCCAATGAAGCTGCAGAAACATCTCAAGGATGATCAGGGGAAACAGGATGCACCTGAGCTCAATTTCTAGCTTCATGGCAAAGGCTGTGAATACTTATGTACATGTGCTTTCTCAATTTTTTTATTTTTAATAAATTTACAAAAACCTCAAGTAAACTTTGTTCACATTGTCATTATGGGGTGTTGTGTGTAAAATTCTGAGGAAGAAAATGATTTAATCCGTTTTGGAATAAGGCTATAACATAACAAAATGTGGAAAAAGTGATGCGCTGGGAATACTTTCCGTATGCACTATAAAGTATAAAAACAGAACAGAAATATAAAGTGTAGTGTGCAGGTAGGTGTGTGATGGACAAGTCAAATACAGTTGTGTAAGGTAGATAGAATGAGGTGGACCACGTATATAAACTCCACTCAGTTATTTAGAAGTCTAATGGCCTTGGGAAAGAAAAAGTTCTTTAGCCTGGAAGTCCTGCATTTCATTCTTCTATACCTACCGCCTGAGGGTAGAAGTGTGAATGGTGGGTGGGGTCCCTGAGGATCGAGGAAGATCTCCTTCAGACTCCGCAGTTGTAGGGCGGTTGGGTCCTGGGGCCTCATGCACAAAGGCGTGTGTAGAACTCACACTAAAACTGTGAAATTGTGTAAAAAAATTGTAAATTTCCCATTGGGATTAATAAAGTATCTATCTATCTATCTATCTATCTATCTATCTATCTATCTATCTATCTATCTATCTATCTATCTATCTATCTATCTATCTATCTATCTATCTACAACATGGTGTACGAACAAAAGCGGAAATGTTCGTACGCACAAAAAAATCCAGATGCATAAATCTGTGCGTTCGTCAACTTCCATGTTCTTCCACTCCATAAATCCCGGTCAGCGTGAAAAATAACGCAGAACTGAATACAGAAGAGAAAATAGAGGCAGAGACAGGAAGGGGATGGTTCAGGGTGACAGGAACAGGAAGTGATGTCATTGGTAGGTGGGAAGATGTAATGAGGAAAGGCTTGACCTGGGTTGGGTTGGGGGATTGGTTTGTGGTGACATCACTGTTTGGTTGGATCTTCTGCTGGTCTGCGGAGCGACAAAAGGAGAGATGGTTAGGTGGCAGCGCCAACTCTTGGCTCAGCTGAGAAACAACATTATTTGAGCCTATCAACCTTCTCTCAAGTGCACGTGTATGGCAGTGTGTATTAATTAATGAACCATCTAATATTTTGTGCAAGATTTTTAAATACAGATTGAAAGAAATGCAAAAATGGATATTTTTTGTGTACAGGCCAATAGATTTCTGGAGAAGACAGCAAAGAGCAGACCCTAATCGCAGTATCGGGGGAGGAAATTAAATCTTGGCCAAGATGCCTTGGAGGGTTTCCTGGCACTAAAAGAAATGGCACCTACACAATAATCTAATACCGGCACGGTGCCTTTCCTACAAAGAGCAGGAAAAACACAAATAAATAAATAAATAAATCTTCTGCTCAACCCACAAAAAGTTTGGCACAGAGCTACCATTTCTATTTTTAGGAATCTATAGAAAGAGACAGAAACATTTATTTACATTTATGGAGTCTGCCAGCAGCATCTTCAAATGCTAGGGAAACACCTGAATGTGCCTAAGGTAACAGGAATTCTTCATCTGCCAGGATGGTTTAGTCAGCTGATGTCTTTATCCAACGTGATGACACACAACTGCAGCTTCTGTACTCCGTGTGGGTGGCAATGATTTAGGGGCCGGGGTTGAACTACAGCCCCAGAAAAATTTTAAGAAGGCAAAAAGAACCAGGGGTGTCATTTCTAAAATGTGCAAGTACACGTATGAATTGAATTAAATATCTTTATTGTCATTGCATACAGAGTAATGGGATTTGTGGAAGAGAGGTGAAAAAGAGAGTGCAGGCAGGGTGGAGTGGGTGGAGAAGAGTGTCAGGAGTGATTTGTGACAGACGGGTATCAGCAAGAGTGAAAGGGAAGGTCTACAGGATGATAGAGAGACCAGCTATGTTATATGGGCTGGAGACGGTGGCACAGGAGACAGAGCTGGAGGTGGAAGAGTTAAAGATGCTAAGATTTGCATTGGTTGTGACGAGGATGGACATGATTTTGAAATGAGAACATTAGAGTTGGACGGTTGGGAGACAAAGCCAGAGAGACGAGATTGTGTTAGTTCGGACATGTGCAGAGGAGAGATGCTGGGTATATTGGGAAAAGGGTGCTAAGGATAGAGCTGCCGGGCAAGAGGGAAAGAGGAAGGCCTAAGAGAAGGTGTCTGGATGTGGTGAGAGAGGACATGAAGGTGGTCGGTGTGACAGAGCAAGATGAAGAGGACAGAAAGATATTGAAGAAGATGATTCACTGTGATGACCGCTAACGGGAGCAGCTGACCAAAGAAGAAATCTTTATTGTCATTGCACAAGTACGACGAAATTGGACGCCATCCTATCAGTGCAAAACAGCAAGAACTTATAACACTTCAAAAACGTAAATATGAAGATTTATAAAAGAGATTCTAAAATTGGAAAAGCAAAACAAAGATCATATCACACAACAAGACATTTTTCACATTCCGCTGGTATTTATTGCATAATTTGCAGTCACCGCCATTGGATAAAACAACAACAACAACATTTATTTCTATAGTATGTTTTCATACAAATGATGTAGTTTAAAGTGCTTTACAAGATAAAGAAAGAAAAAGGAAAAAATATAAAAACAACAAAGAATAAAGTAAGGCCCTGCGGTGGGCTGGCGCATTGCCTGGGGTTTGCTTCCTACCTTCCTCCCTGTGTTGGCTGGGATTGGCTCCAGCAGACCCCCGTGATCCTGTAGTTAGGATATAGTAGGTTGGATAATGGATGGATGGATAAAGTAAGGTCTGATGGCCAGAGAGGACTGAAAAAAACTGTAGGAGTTGGAGGGAAAAAAACAAAATCTGCAGGGGTTCCGAGGCCATGAGACCACCTGGCCAGCCCCACTGTGGGCATTCTACCTAACATCAATGATCTCAATCAGTCTTCATGGTTTTCAGGCTTCACGTGGAAGAATTAGATGATGATGGTCATGCAGTCGTCTGGGCTTCAGTCCATCAATGTAGGGACTGCATGGTGCCCTGATCAGGTGGTGGGGGCGCAGATTAGTACCACAGAAAACTGGAAAAAGAACAGCAGAGAAAGTAGGGGTTAGTACAGATTGTGGAGCCAGGATAAAAATGATAATTTAATGCATATACAGAATATCAGGGTTACACTGAAATGAAACTATGAGAAAGCCATGTTACGATAATGAGTTTTTAGTAGTTTTTGAAAGTGTTCCACTGTATTAGCCTGGCGAATTTCTATCGGTCAGCTATTCCAGATTTTAGGTGCATAACAGCTGAAGGCCGCCTCACCACTTCTTTTAAGTTTAGCTCTTGGAATTCTAAACAGACCCTCATCTGAAGATCTAAGATTACAATTTGGAGTGTAAGGTGAAAGACATTCTGAAATATAGGACTGAGTGAGATTATTTTAGGCTTTGTATACCATCAGCAGTATTTTAAAGTCAATTCTAAGTAACACAGGTAACCAGTGTAGTGACATCAGAACTGGTGTTATGTGTTCGGATTTTCTTTTCCTAGTTAAGATTCTAGCAGCTTCATTCTGCACTCGGTGTAATTGATTGATATCTTTTTTTTTGGTAGTCCTGAGAGGAGTGCGTTACAGTAATCTAGTCAACTAAAAACAAAAGCATAAACTAATTTTTCAGCATCTTGCAAATTTATAAGAGGTCTAACATTTGCTATATTTCTTAAGTGAAAAAATGCTGTTCTAGTAATCTGATTAATATGTGATTTAAAATTCAGGTCAGAGTCAATAGTTACCCCTAAATTCTTTACTTCTGTCTTGACTTTTAAGACTAATAAATCAAGTTCATTTCTAATACCCTCATTATATCCATTTTTGCCAATTTCTAAGATTTCTGTTTTCTCATTATATAGTTTGAGAAATTTACTACTCATCCATTCAGAAACACAAGTGAGACATTGGGGGTCAGTGAGACAAGAGAGTCGGGGTCATCAGGCGCTATCGAGAAGTACAGTTTTGTGTCATCAGCATCACGTTATGCCTTGAGATAATCTGACCTCAAGGAAGCATGGAGATCGAAAAGAGCAGCGGACCCAGGAGAGATCCTTTGGAACACCATATAGAATATCAAAATAGCTATTTTTTAGTCTATATGTCCATCTTGTTATTGTCTTGAAGTGTCTGCCCGAGGGCAGCAGTTCAAACAGAGAGTGACCGGGGTGGTATGGATCTTAAATTTTGCTCTGGGCCTTTTTCAGGTAGCGGGAACTGTAAAGGTCTTCCCATGATGGAAGAGGACATTGGATGATCTTCTGGGCAGTGGTGACCACCCTCTGGAGTGTTTTCCTCTCTGATGCAATGCAGCTGACAAATCACACACAGATGCAATAAGTCAATATGCTCTCGATGGAGCAACAGTAGAAGGACATGGGCACTTTTTGGTTGAAATGGTTCTCCCTGAAGATCCTCTAGAAGTAAAGTCTCTGCTGTGTCTTCTTTACCAGCTCTGTGGTGTTAGCGCTCCAGTTCAGGTCCTCCTCTATGTGCGCACTAGTTGACTTTATTACAACTTGAGTGCATTAAAGTGTTACAGTTACTAAAGGAAAATCAGAAACCATTGCAGATTAGTTGACTAATGACGTGTTATGTTACCTTTATATTGCAAAAGAGGAGAAAACAAATATCTCCTGAGACTTTGCAACCCTGTATAATAAAAAAGCAAAATAAAATGAAGCTTTTCAAAAACGGAATGTCTCTAAGAAATTTGATAAACAAGAGGAGACCATTCAGTCCATCCAGCTCGTTTGTTTAGCTAACAGCTAAGATGTCCCAAAATCTCATCCAGATTCTTCTTAAAGATTGTCAGGGTTTCTTCTTCAAATCCATGTCTTGGTAGTTTGTTCCAGAGTCCCGCAATTCTTTGCATAAAGATGTGCCTACTGGCTTTAGTCTGAAATTCCAGTGATGCCCATGAGATTCACCATTAAGCTGAATGAATGCTGCCGAATCTACTTTAGCAATGACTTGGATTAGGTACTGACTTACCTCCACCACCCTACATCAATATCGTAGCCCCATCATCTCTTTAATTTTTGCACTCAAGTTAAAATCCCACACCACTAAATGATATGTTTTAATCTTATATGTGCTGAATATTTGGCATAAAGCTGAACAACTACTACCTACTGGTCCCCTTGGCACCCTCACACCCTAATCTTTATAAAAACAGCCTTCCATATTGGTGATAGTTATCATCTCCTTCTCTCGTTGAGCCTATCTCTCTGAGATAGTTTCACAATCTAGGGATCCATATATTCAAGTTTCAAAAGGTCCAGTTTTCACTCTTCATGACTCCATGTTTTTCTTCTCTCTTTAGATTCAGTTGTTTCTTTATCATCTCAACTCCCTGCTCGTCTTCAATGTAACTTTTCCAAGTCACTATCCCGCTTATCAAAGCCAGAGGCCGCACTGTAGTGTGGATTCAAAAAGTATTCGGACCCTTTCACTTTTTTCATATTTTGCTACATTGCAGCCTTATGCTAAATCCGTTTAAACACGTTAGACAATGTCAACATCGGGTGACAATCAGGAGCGTTCAGTGACTAAGTTAACTGATATGAAGGTTTGGGAATTTCTCATTTTTATTGACTTCATCCAAGACTCAGTTATTACATTTTTGTTTATTAAATAATTTGTAAGAATGATACAATACAATGTAATACAATGCAATTCCGTGTATTAGTAGACAACATTAAATACGAGATTTTTAAAAGTAATTAACAATGGAGTTACAAACAGAGACTGTAATTCAAGCGATGTCAAAATGTCATTGAGTTCCAGTTTTCCTTCCCTTCCACCTTCATCAGTCTTGAGGACTCTACAATTTATAAAAAATATTTTAAATTCTCCTCCTTTCAAAGACCCCAGAGTACTTTGGGGAAAGGATTTGTCACTTAATATTTCAGAAAAGGAGTGGAAGGCAGCCATGCACAGAATACACTCGAGCTCCATATGTGTAAAGCATTCAGTCATTCAACTTAAAGCACATTTATCTCATTTTAAAATTGTCCAAAATGTTTCCAAGGGAACATCCAACCTGTGAACATTGCAATTGAGTTCTAGCCCCACTGGGCCACACAGTCTGGACATGCACCAAATTAACATTTTGGACTAAATTTTTTAAATGCCTATCAGACAGCTTTGGCATCTGCTAATAGCGTCCCTTGTATGAAATCAACTGGGCAAACCAACTGAGGAAGTGTGTACCAGAAATTAAAAGACCCATTGTCCGCAGAAATCCGTGAACCAGCAAAAAATCCGCGATATATATTTAAATATGCTTACATATAAAATCTGCGATAGAGTGAAGCCGCGAAAGGCGAAGCGCGATATAGCGAGGGATTACTGTACTTGAAATTGGAAAAAATCTCACTTTAGATAATCTGTTTAAAACTTTTTAAATATATGATGGGATCTAATCAATAACATTTTAGAAATAGCTTCCATTTCAGGGAATAGGATACCCTTCTTGTCTTGCTCCTTTTATAGAGGAGCTCTTTCTCTTGGGTGGGAGTCGAATTTTGCATTAATATGTTAAATTTGTCTCGACTGTGTGGAATGTCAACGGTTTCTAATTAAAATCAATAAAAATATAAAACAAAAATGTCATTGACTGATGTAATAATCCATCCATCCATTTTCCAACCCGCTGAATCCGAACACAGGGTCACGGGGGTCTGCTGGTGCCAATCCCAGCCAACACAGGGCACAAGGCAGGAACCAATCCCAGGCAGGGTGCCAACCCACCGCAGTGATGTAATAATAATAATAATAATTCTTTACATTTATATAGCGCTTTTCTCACTACTCAAAGTGCTCAGCAATTTCAGATTAAGGGCTTTGCTCAAGGGCCCAACAGAGCAGAGTCCCTATTGGCATTTATGGGATTCGAACCGGCAGCCTTCCGATTGCCAGTGCAGATCCCTAGCCTCAGAGCCACCACTCCACCTATGATGTGTGTTAGTGGTGCAGGGTCTGTGACTAATTGTGGTTCAGTTTTCTTAAATATAACATTTTTGAAAGTATACCCAATAGAGTAGTGCACAATAAATAGCAATTGAAAAATAACTATTAATACAAAATGGCCAATACTGGCAGAAAATCAGCATCAATATTACACTGTGATAATAACCAAAGTATTCTCATGAAGGTAACTCAGGTAGTGCCTGGTTCATCTTTAGCGACCCAACCCTAATAATAATAATAAACTAGGGTGCTCTGCCCCCTGCTCGCTTCGCTCGCCAACCCCCATGCGTGCCCTACGCACTCGTCATTTCCCAGATCTGCCATTTGTGACAAATCGTGCTGTGCTTTTAGTTAAACACGAATATCAACTCTGTCTTTGATATCTCCGTCTTTCGAAACTATTATCGCTGACAATTGTTGGTTTATTATAAATGCGAGCGTGATCTTTCAGATTCATCTAGAAATCCAAGAAAACTTCTTTGTCTGTGTTTTCCAGATAAATTTTGTGTAAAGTGCGATACTTTTGGATGTATGGATTTGTATCTATTATTGGCTGTAGAATTTCTAATACATTCGTATGTTTAACTCTTTCGATTGTATGTTGCATCGCTTCTCCGTGATCATAAATATAAACCTGACCAAATTGTGGTTTCTTTGAAATTAAACTTGTCGTAGCTATAATTGTTGCGGGGACACAGATTCTCATAGCGTATGGTCCTGAATCGTGTAAGTCTACGTTTTGTGCATTGAATGATGCAAACGCGAACAGATTATTTTAGATTCAGATATTTTGCCTTTAGTGTTTGTGGATTTCACTTTCACCAAATAACAAATCTTTTAATTCTCGCAGATACGCCTCTTCATTGGGAAGAAACACTACTTTTCCCTGATGGCAACATGAATTAGATGATCTACAAGTCTCCGACTTAAAGTTTAAAGCTGAATAATATCTACGTACTTCTATCATATCACCTATGTCCATATATTCAATCTCTTTTCGCTGTTCCATTATTTCCATTTGTTAGCACTAATGCGATCTTTACTATCAGTTTTTTGAGACTTTTGAATTTTAGGACTTTCGTAATCTCTAACTTGCTCTGCATGTAATGTTTTTGAACCTCTTTACGACGTTCTACTTTGTCTTCTACTCTTTGACTTTTATTTGCGCCCCAGCTTGGACCTGTTAGGTTTTCTACTCCACTTGGTTTTGTATTAAAATGAGGAAAACATAAAAATGTATAAGAGCTGAGAGCACAGGAACTGTGTCTGACAATAGCATTCACACGAATGAGAGGTGAGTGGACCGGGGGCCTGTTTAAACCTCTTGGCACAAAGTCTTGTCTCATGGGACTTGAAATTATCTCTGAAAAAGTCTTGTCTAGTCCCAGAATTTTTTTATATAATAGAGAGATAATGCTATACATTTATTTAGTTCTTTTCTTGCTAATCAAAGTGCTCTCCACACAGGGAGCACCCAGGAAGCAAACCCACAACCTCCTTACTGCAAAGCAGTAGCGCTGCCACTGTGCCACCTTACTCTGCTGTCATTGAAATTCACCATTTTAACTCATCTTTTTAAAAAAATAATTAAAAATAATTGGCACAATCAGGAATTGAACTTTGCACGCCTAAAGTTCTGTGTCATCACCCCTGCCATTGTGTAACTAAAGCCAAACTGACCAATCAGATTGCTCGGAGGGACCATATATACAGACACAGAGACAAAGAGTGCAGCTTTTTATTATATAGTAGACAGACATAACGTACTGCCATTTTCTTTAGCAGATTATGATTGCACTAGTCTTCGATGTACTTGGAAGAGACTCTTAGAAAATCAGGAACCAAAAACAAATCAGGATCAGAAAAAAAAAAAGCGAAGCGCTCGTGTAATATGTGGCTAAGCTCTCCAGTTCAGTGCTCTGGTACTGTCGAAAACGGCTGGCCATCAGACCCCTTAAAACAGAGGGAAGGTCAGAATTCAAACCAACAGAAGCAGATGCCACCCAGCACCACTGCCCTATCTGTTTTTTAAAACAAGTGGCAAATTGTTCAATCTGTTAACAATGACCAGAGGGCCGTTCAGTCCTCAGAACCGTAACCCCACTCTAAAGTGTGAAGTCATCCTGGCCGAGATGCCACATTTGTCAATTTTTTTCGGTGCCACATGAAGAGGTCAAGCCAATCAAGTTGGACACAACTGCACTTTATTCCATGTGTAATTCAAGTCTATCTTCCTTTTAAACTCGAGTGCTCTCTATGCTGCTCATAGGCCGCTTGCTTTTTATTATTATTTTTTTTCTTTCTCCAGGCCCTGAGGCTTTCTGTCACTGTGTGCTTCTTAAATTACACTGCAAAGCTGTAAATCATTCACCCCTCAGGGTGTACCAAGCTGCCCTTGGCACTCCCTTTGGGTGCTGATGCATTGTAATGAGCAGCCTGCAGGCGGGCATCTAAAGACTTGATCCAGAGGTGCCACTTATTGGGAAGTGGAATGAGAACCGAGCAAATCAGTCAGTGAGATCAATGAACCATTGGGCGTTAATTGAGTCAGTCGGTCAGTGAATGAACTCATTAACACTTCATCTGTTGGTCCTTCAAATAATTAGCTATTTAATGAATCAATCCTCCAATCACTCAATTGATCATTTACTCATTTAACTCAGCAATCAAACATTCAATTAATCATCTACTATTGCAATTGATTAATCATTCAATTAATCGATCGACCAATCACTCATTCATGTATTCAATCAATCATTCATTCAGTCATAATCAAAAATTCAGTTAATCATCTAGTAATTCAATTAATACATCATTCAATTAATCCAACAACCAACCACTCATTCATACATTCAATCGATCATTCATTCAATTAATTTAATAATCAAATATTCAATTACTGCGGTGGGTTGGCACCCTGCCCAGGATTGGTTCCTGCCTTGTGCCCTGTGTTGGCTGGGATTGGCTCCAGCAGACCCCCGTGACCCTGTGTTCGGATTCAGCGGGTTGGACAATGGATGGATGGATATTCAATTAATCAGTTAATTATTTAAATAATTAAATAGGACCCCAGACAGTCTCCTCATCCACTCAAGACTAAACGGGTTTAACTCTCCGAGTCTGTCACAGTAGGACGTATTGTTAAGTTCTGGGCTGAAACAGGTTGCTCTCCTCTGCACGGCTTCAAGTGATGCTGTGGCTTTTATTTGTTAGCATGGTGACCAGAACCCCATTGAGCATAGGAGTCTGATCATAGGATCACTTGATTTATATTCGGAGTCCTGCCACGTGCAATAGTTCGCTGACGGCACTGCTATCGTGGGCTGCATCAGGAGTGGGCAGGAGGAGAAGTACAGGAACCTAATCAAGGACTTTGTTAAATGGTGCCACTCAAACCACCTACAACAGAACACCAGCAAAACCAAGGAGCTGGTGGTGGATTTTAGGAGGACCAGGCCCCTCATAGACCCTGTGATCATCAGAGGTGACTGTGTGCAGAGGGTGCAGACCTATAAATACCTGGGAGTGCAGCTGGATGATAAATTGGACTGGACTGCCAATACTGATTCTCTGTGCAAGAGAGGACAGAGCCGACTATACTTCCTTAGAAGGCTGGCGTCCTTCAACATCTGCAATAAGATGCTGCAGATGTTCTATCAGATGGTTGTGGCGAGCGACCTCTTCTACGTGGTGGTGTGCTGGGGAGGCAGCATAAAGAAGAGGGACGCCTCACGCCTGGACAAACTGGTGAGGAAGGCAGGCTCTATTGTAGGCACGGAGCTGGACAGTTTGACAGCCGTGGTGGAGCGACGGGCGCTGAGCAGACTCCTGTCAATCATGGAGAATCCACTGAACAGGATCATCTCCAGACAGAGGAGCAGCTTCAGCGACAGACTGCTGTCACCGTCCTGCTCCACTGACAGACTGAGGAGATCGTTCCTCCACCACACTATGAGACTCTTCAATTCCACCCAGGGGGGTAAACATTAACATTATACATAGTTATTGTCTGTTTTTACCTGCTGGAGTATGTGAATCTCCCCTTGGGATTAATAAAGTATCTATCTATCTATCTATCTATCTATCTATCTATCTATCTATCTATCTATCTATCTATCTATCTATCTATCATATATTGCCTTTCATCTATCTATCTATCTATCTATCTATCTATCTATCTATCTATCTATCTATCTATCTATATAGTCAATTAATCAGTTAATCGGTCAATTAATCAATCATGTATTCAATCGATCATTCATTTAATTAACTCAGTAATCTCATTCAATTAATCATTCAGCCAGTCATTCATGTACAGTGGAACCTCGGTTCACGAACGTCTCGGTACATGTACAACTCAGTTTACGACCAAAACGTTCGCCAAACTTTTGCCTCGGTTCACGACCACACACTCGGTATACGAACAAGCCAGGTTCCCTTTCGGTTTGTACATGTTCAGTCTCTCCCTGTGCATTTCCTGTGCAGCGAGCAAGAGAGAGAGCGAGAGAGCGCGACACACACGCACACACACACACATACACAGGCAGCACGAGACAGAGAGAGCCAAGCACACACACAGGAGCGCTCTAGAGAAACACACACACAGGCGCTCCAGGCTCGCAAAAGGGAGAGACGCACGCACACATACACAGACACGAGAGAGACCGAGAGAGAGAGAGAGCGAGAGACGCATAAGGTAGAGAAGGCTTGTTTTTGTTTTTAGTTCTATTACAGTGATCGGTTCGTAGCCTGCATTGTTGCAATGTTACTTTTCTTGGTGGTTTATTAAATTACAGATTTTTCAAATGTTCATTTTTTCCCCTGTTCTTAAAACTCATTAAAAAAAGTGTTTTTAGCGAGTGGTTCCTAGCACTATAGCACAAACTATTGCAGTGTTAGTTTTGTCTGTTGTTCAAGGTTTTCTCAGTGTTATTCAATGTTTTTACATTTAGTTTACCATTACGCTGTGCATTCTATGGTATAATTAACTATATTTGTGCTTAAAAACTAAAAAATATATATATTTACATACAGTTCGTAGGGTCTGGAACGGATTAATTGTATTTACATACAATCCTGTTGGAGAAATTGCTTCGGTTCACAACCAACAAGGTTTACGACCAGAGTTTTGGAACGAATTATGGTCGTGAACCGAGGTTCCACTGTATTCAATTAATCAGTCATTCATTTAACTCAGCAATCACACATTCTTTAATCAAGCATTTAATTCATCATCTAGTCATTCAGTTAATCAATCAACTAATCACTCATTTGTGTATTTAATCGATCATTCATTCAATTAACTCAGTAATCAAACATTTAATATTCAAGCATTCAGTTAACCCATCGATTCATTCAATCAGCTATTCAAGCACTGAATCAATCACCCATCCATTTTCATAACCTGCATCTCCAGGGTAGAGTGGCAGGGTAGCTGGAGTCTCTCCCAGCAATCATCAGACACAAGATGGGACCAACATCTTCTGAGATGCCTCACTACAGGATTCCAGGTCTAATTCCTTGAGCCTGGCACAGTAGGACACATCCTGAAGTCCCATGATGCACTTGGTTGCTCTCCTCTGCACAGCTTCCAGTGCTGCTATGTTTTTCTTTTACTGTGGTGACCAGGGGCCTCATGTATAAACGGGGCAGACTAAACTTGGCATAAAGTCACACACATTTTCACACTAGCTCAATTCCTGGTGTATTCAAGTTCTCCGCTTGGTTTTGCAAACTGGTGGCACCCAGCGTCAAAGCAGTGCTGCTGTTCCTGTGTGGTTTTCCTTTCTTTTTTAGATTCACATCCCTGATACGGCTTTATCAATTACCCTGAAATTAACCACATATCGTTTATTAGTTTAAGGCATCTGATTGTAATCAACCTGTAACAATATAATGGCTGATGGAATGGCCAAACTATTCCAAATACCATAGCTGCTTTCCACTCAGGATTATTTATCCCACTGTATCTGAGTGTGGAATCATAGCTATACAGCAGCTGATCAGATTATCGGGATACAGCATCAAGCACACACTTCCTCAGCCATGCTCACAGTCTATTTGAACCTCCTCCATACAGTACATCAAACGCTTCTGAGCCTTTCCTGTAGGGACCTCGTGGTTCAGTTTCATCCCAAGAACTATAAACGCACTCAATCAGTCCATCAAGTGCTCCCGGAAGAACTGTTTGTACTTAGAAGTATAATCACCTCACTGCAAACGTGCGATACAGTTATAATATTGCACAACCTGAGCCACTTTATAAAGTGCGTATTTACAAATGATGGCAACTGGCTTCTAAGTCGATCTAGATTTCCAAGCGCTATCTTCTTGGAGCTCTTGATATCATTTTTAAGATGAAATGCAGGAAAGTATTTTGTTTATTACAGATAAAATTTTAACATCATTTAAATAATGTATATTGTTAATAATTAAACATGTGAGGACACAGTGGACAGCGGTAGCAATGAGCTGGTGCCCCATTCAGGGATTGTTCCTGCCTCACGCTATATGCTTGCTGGGGCTGGTGTGACACTGGAAGGATAGATGGATAGAATAATTAAAAACGTACTACGAAGATATTTCAATGATCCTTAAAGGTTTTGAAGAATCGGAGTTCTAAGCTTACAGATGGTTTTACATTTATTAAAGAGCTGATTGTATGGTGATTGGTTACTTGGAGAAAAAAAAGGAAGGACAGGAATTGGAGGTTAGTACGTTTGAAAGAGACAGTACTGCTGCAGTAAATTATTTCATCGAAGGTCGCGCACGGCACAGCAAGTATCTTGCGTGAGGCAGGAACAATCTCTGGACAGGGCGCCGGCTCGTCACATGCTTTAATTCCTATCATCATGAAAATGATATCAAGTGTACATCTCA
This sequence comes from Erpetoichthys calabaricus, assembly GCF_900747795.2. Classification (NCBI taxonomy): domain Eukaryota; kingdom Metazoa; phylum Chordata; class Cladistia; order Polypteriformes; family Polypteridae; genus Erpetoichthys; species Erpetoichthys calabaricus. The sequence goes on from NC_041394.2 coordinate 9,555,191, forward strand.
AAATTTAAATTATCCAGAGAGCTGTAATATCACGAATGTAATGGATTTTGTGTTCTGTCGGACGAAGAGAAAGCTCATTTAAGAAAAACGTAGTGATCACACATGTAGAGCACATGGCAGAACACATACAAAACAAAGCATTTAACGTGCTACATTAATTATGATGGGATTTGAGAAACTAGTAAATTAAACGATTTTAAGATGAAGTTTATGATGTTCTGCTTTAATGACAAAATAAACTACGTGATTAAAGTGGAAGTTTCGAGATTAAGGTTGACATTTCGTGCTTTTTTCTCACTGTGTGCCTATTTTTTTTCTCTGTACTCTAATAAACTTTCATATGACACTCAGACGGTGGGCTACAACTCGCCTTTTCAAGGCAACTTTGATATCTGACCACTTCTTTTTTATTTTGGGCACTGTGAGACTTTGTGAACTTGAGTTTTTGAGTTTCTCTGACACGCTATGTCACTTGATTAACTTCCTTTGGTTGTTTATACCACTTTTTAAACCAACAAATAGTACATTTTTCTTTTCCTCCACTTGGTACTTGCTGAAATTCTTTTATTTTCCCCTGTGCTTTTACAATTGTCTTCTCACAAAACGCTGAGCTTAATGGCTATTTATATTGATTTGCATATTCAAAGAGGCATAATTCTGGGAGGAGTTTTTGTGGGGCAGCACTTGCGTTACTTTTCATGCTGACCGGGATTTATGGAGTGGAAGAACGTGGAAGTTGGCGAACGCACATATTTATGCCTCTGGATTTTTTTGTGTGTACGCACATTTCTGCTTTTGTCCATACGCCATGTTTTAGTGTGAATTCTACGCACAGCGTTACGCATGAGGCCCCTGGTGATCAGCCTATTTAATCTCTATACCTCTTCTCTCTCTACTATTTCTAAATACCTCAATACCTCCTTAGAAGTCCCTGTTACCGCTCAAAGGTTTATCCACTTCCTCACATGTAAAGACCTCAGAAAAATGTGAGTTTAGATCATCTGCTCTTTAATTGTCTGCATTTTTAAATTCCCCTTTACTATTCCTGATGCATTTCACATCCTCCTTGCCTGTTCTTTTTCTAGTAAAATACTAAAAAAATCTCTTTGGATTGTTTTTCGTCTTATCAGCCTTATTCCTTTCTAACTGCCTTTTAGCCTCCCAAATATCCCTCTTAATATTTGCCCTCATGTTCTCATACACCCTACAATTCACATTGGACTTATTAGTCTAATATGCCTTATTCATCTGTTTTTTTCCTTTCCAGCTTCGTTTTCCACTCTTTACTAACCCACTGCAGTTTTTTTTTATTACATACTAATTCCAAATTTTGGGATGTACCTGTCCTACATTATATGCAAAATGTTTTTAAAGCTGTTCCACTGCTCCCTTGTGGTCTCCCTGTGTCTAAGTAGGTCTTTCTCCAGGTGCTGTAGTTTTTCTCCCTTATCCAAATGGTGAGGTCAGATTACTTGGGGGCTCCAGAGTAACCCAGTGTGACTGAGTGTGGACGTATGCCAAGTGCTACATGCCACTAAGGTGCCCTCTGGACTCTCTTAAATTATTGATAATCCATTAAACGAATAACATTCTGATAAAAAACAACTTTTCCACATCACTTTCATTCTAAGTGTGGCCACAAAGAAGTCATTCTTTATTTATTAAAGCGAGTGGGGATCATTACAAAGGAATGCATCCGTCTTAATTAAAATGTTATAATGGTTTCAGAACAGGCACGATCACAAAGCTATTTATGAAATAACACATCTTTTCATCATCCATCCATTATCCAGCCCTCTTAATCCAATTTACAATCACAGGAGGATAAAGGAGTCAACAAATGATTTGCTGTCATTTTCACTTTTTAGATCTGTGAGTGTTAAAACTGCTGGATTCACTGCTAGCGTCAGTCAACTGCTTTCAACCCACACAGCACCTCCTCACAGATTCAGTCTCTTATTCATTTTAAATCGCTCCTTTATTTGGGAGAATTGTGTGAAAGAGCTTCAATGACAAATTATTGTCACAATGCCAGCTTGTTGGAGCCAATCCTGACAGTGGTGGCAGAAACTGACCCTGGCAGGAAACCCAGCACATCACATGACACTCTCACTTATACCGGTCAGTAAACTGTATATTTAACCAAAAAAAAATTTACATAAAAAAAAATCTTCATTTCATAAATCATCATTTATTCTAATGGCGATCTTACACAAATCTATCATTTACGCAAAATGCAACTTCTACAATTACAGTAACATCTACAGCCCATTGATGTAAAACAGCCGATGAATGATAATTATTTATGCAGGAGTTCAGAAGAAAAAAGAAACTCAAGTT